>NW_017729031.1:27369738-27418509 GCF_001723915.1 Gavialis gangeticus
CCCTCATCCAAGTCACTAATGAAAATATTGAATAGTACCGGTCCTGGGACAGAGCCTTGGGGAACTCCGCTGCCCACATTTCTCCAGGTAGAAACCAACCCGTCCACCACCACTGTCTGGGTGTGTCCCATAAACCAAATTTCCACCCACCGGACTGTGTAATAATCAACACTGCAGTTTTTTAGTTTATTTATAGGAACTGGCTGTGACACTGCGTCAAAGGCCTTTTTAAAGCCTAGGTAAACAACATCTACCTCTGTTCCCTCATCCAAGCATTTTGTGACATGGTCGTAAAATGAAACTAGGTTGGTCAGGCCAGTTCTGCCTGCTGTGAACCCATGCTGATCGCCCCTTAGCATTATGTTATCCGCTGGTCCCCCACAAATGTAATCTTTAACTATTTTCTCAAAGGTCTTGCCAAGAATAAGTTTAATCAGTCCTAAATTGAAGGGGTGTTGTTAAAACCCACTGCTTCAATGTAGGGCCCCCGTTGCGGCTACACACGGATCCTGGCAAGGTGCAATTTGGCTTTGTCAGTGAAGACTGAATGAGATGATTCTTCTGAGCTGCTAGGCAGAGGAAAGTCTCAGCTGGAAGGTACAAAGGACCAAGGCCTTAAGAGGAAGGTAAAGCCCTGGTAGAGGAGTCTAAACTCTTTTGAACCTAGTGGGAGAGCTAAACAGTTGCCACAGCTTGCTAAAAGCTGAAAGGACTAATTGAGCCCAGGGAAGAATGTGGGAGGTTTTGAGTCTTGTTTTTATGGTAATAAATCACAGCCAGAAGGGGAGTAGTATTGTGAAAACACCAGGTGTGGCTGTCTGATTGATGTGTGGTGGAAGGTAAATTGAGGCAGTCTCCTTGTTTGAATGGATGAGCCTTGCATATACTTCTTACCTCGATGAGAGGTACTGTGGATTTAAAGTACTCCATTTTGAAATGTAGAACTCTCCTGACTGTGTTTAACCCTTAACATTCAAGGCGTGTACTTTCAACTTTAACTCCATCTTAATGAAACTCCATGTCTCAGGAAATTTCTCTAAATTGTTGTTTTAATTTTTAAAAAGTATATCATGCATGATAACAAAACCCCAGACAAATGCTACCATATGATAGTCCCTCTGATTGGAGGCTGTTTGGTAACAGCCTGAAGTCAGCCTAGCCTCCCAACCAGAGAGGAGATTCACTGAGCCCCCCTGGCATCACAAAGTATCCCAGTGCATAAACTAAAGTCAAGGTTATTGCTGCTTTGCATCACCAGAGCAGCACAAAGCAGCTGAACTGTGATAGTGACTCCGGTTCTTAATTTGCAAGTAATAAAATATTCAGTTAGAAGGCTGTGTTAGTAAGGCTGGCCCACAGAAAGGGAGGCTGGAAGGTGAAGAGGGCTCTTGACTCCAGGTTACTGCTCAAACCCCAAGGCTGTGCTGAAAGGGTCTCCCTTCCCTTGCATTTCTGCTGCAGATCCCTCAGTATTCAACGTGGACATTTGACACATGCTCTTTCTCTTTTATACCAGGCCACAGCCAGTGGAACTGTTGTATGTAGAGTGGTGGGAATGGTGACTGAGATACCTCTACTGTCATCATAGGCGCTGTAGTGTGACATCTGAGGCTGCATATAATGATCAGTAATGAAGCTAAAATGCAAACTAACTTCTTCATCTGCTATACACAAAAGATAAATGATTTTTGAACCACACAGAAATTTGCAATGTCTGTTTCCCATTGTTATGCTCATTTGGGAGAAGGAAAAGACTCTCACAGGCAATGCATTTCTTTAAAGATCCAGTCTCTAATTTTAATTCCTAAATTAAATAATAGATTTAATTGCAAGATAGTAGTAATCTTATTCTAGACTTAGAGCATGTACTGTCAGTTTGGAGAGGATACTTATTTTCACCCATACAGAAAAGATAGTTTTAACGCAAAATGGAGAGCTGTCTTGTTGATGGGTGTCCCTTACATCAATAACTTTCAAGGATTTGCTAATGCTTTATTACGCAAGGACAGGAGCTTAGCTCTTTTGACTGATATGATCTGGCTCAGACAATAAAAAGCAGTCCCTTGGGTGTAAGATAGACTAACTCTCTGCCTTCCAGTCTACCACTATCAAGGCACCAGGTTCAAAACAAATGTAGGGAAGTATTATTTTTCTTTTTTCTCTTTACACTGTGTATATTTAACTTGTAAAACTAATTGCTCTAGGACATGGTGGAGAAAAAGAGTAGAACTAGACTCAAAGAGTTTAGATCAGGGGCAGGCAATTATTTTGGGTGGAGGGCTGCTTACCGAGTTTTGGTAAGCCATCAAGGGCCTCATGACAGGCAGCCAGGGGCAGATAAATATTAATTTTCTGAATATTTTAGGGGCCCCATGGGCCAGATACAATGGCCTGGCAGGCCACATCCGGCCCGCGGGCCGCATTTTGCCTACCCCTGGTTTAGATAAATGTATAGAGGACAGGTCAGCCAGGGACTTGACAGTTGGGGATATAACCTCCAGCTCGGGATATCCCTAAACACCTGACTGCGGGTAAGTGGGAGAGGATAGATCTCTCCACCAGCTATATTTCTTATATTCTTTTCTTAAATCAGTGGTTTTCAAATTGTTTTCTGTGGAGCCCTTGGGTTCCAAGACAGGTCATCAGGGCTTCTCAAAGAGGTTGGGAGTAATGGCGGAGCTGGTTGGGAGGCAGCGTGCTGCCATTGCAGGGCCAGGTTGCCCGAACATTGTGAGCTGACCAGGGGTTGGGGTTCTGTGGCAGAAGAAGTGATAAGAAAGAATTCCAGACCTTTAGAAAGTTTGAAAGCTACCATCTATAAAGCATCGGCTACTTGCCACGGTTGGAGACTGGCTCCTAGGAGAGATGGACCTTAGGTCTGAGCCACTGGGATAATTCTTATGTTCTTAGTATAGACTCACCGAGAATCATGCTGTGGCCTACGCTCCGCTATTAAGGACCATTTCCTAGTATCAGCTATGGAGCAGTATCAACATCAGTAGTAAGATAAATCATGGGTATACTTTATAGCAGAAAAGGCCTGATCCTGTAAGTTATAGGAAGGGGTAATGTGGGTCTGCAAAAGTGGAAAATTTACAAACACTTGGCTTCAATATGGACCCATTTTTGACCCAGTTACCAGTGCTCCTCTCTTGCGGCAATTTAGTAAGAGTAGGAGCAATCTCCAGGATGTAGTTAGCTAGTTTTGGGAACAGTTGTGCTAATAGCACTAACCACAGCAGCTGCAGGCAGGGCCTTCTCAGTCTGTAACTGGAGGGTAGTTCAGAGCAAAGAAGTTAGTTTGTTCTCAATTAAAACCTAGCACGTAAAGATTACAAATACATATGCTCTGAACTTGGACAGAGGTCCTGAATGTTATCAACCTAGGACTTACGTATACACTAAATTTCACTTGGTACATGCTCAGCATGATCTAATACCAACCCCCTGAAGTTTTTGCGTATTTAGACACAATGCTGAAAACTAGTGGATTTTGGTATGTTTTTTTTTTTATTGTGAAAGCCAGTTCTTTTGCACTGAATGTGGTATGTCTTTGGCATACATGATTCAGATCAGGTTATCTCACTACAGAGTGTAAATCAATGAAGTGAAATGTAGCCATTGACAGCACTTACAATTTTGCCCATTACTATGAAATCCTCTTTCTTTAAATGGAAGGTGCTTTTATGACCCATTGGAGCATGGCTGACAAAGCCTTCAACACTGGCTATTGCCTAAATACTGCAAAACATAACAGTTATAGAAGATACATGTGGTGCATATTTATAGAGATTACAAAAAGGACTTGGTTACATTGCTCAAGTGCAGTTGTGTCATCTCCATGATAGTTAAGACCTCACCCGTTCCCACATAAAATCAGCACTGGATGCATTCTTATTAAATCCCTTTTCCCAGGGTCATGCCATTCCACATCCTGCTGGTGCAAAATAATATGCACTCTTACAGCTGTGTTTGCTTATGTACGTGTGCACGTGTGTGCTATGTATTTCATTATTATTTATACTAATGCTTTATACAGGGCATACCATGCTTTATAAGAACAATTACATTTCAGTAATGTGGAGATTCTGCAGAGCCCCTGTGTTTAAATATTGGGTAAGATGTAGGAAAAGACTGTTTTTGTAGACACAAAAAGTGGGTGTGGATTAGCAAAGCATATAATAATAAAGTTCTAAACATTTATTATCTCCTTCATTTTGAGGAATATAACAACTTATGGAGAGCTGAATAATAGGCTTGTAATTACAACACTTATGTTCTGGAGATTATGCTGTTTGCTAAAAAAATATTTCAACATCCAAGTTTCCTTCTAAAAACGAGATGGTTTGAGTTTGGGCGCTAGTCACAGGAGAATGATAGGGAATGTGGGGTTTCAAGTTCACAATGGCTAGAGAAAGGTCTCCGAGAGCTCCTAGGCTCCAAGTCATAGTCAGACCCACAAACCCTTGAGTACTAAGGACCCAGGACCCCGAGGCAGTTTGCTTGGTAAAGCTACCCCAGAGTGGAAGATTGTGGAAGCAGCCTGCCAAAAATCTAGGAAGTGCTGCTATGGGACCATGTTTTGGTTTACCAAAGTTTGTTAAATAAAAAGTCAAATGAAACTTTTCTGGTCCGATGTGTTGGTATTTTCTAAGGAGACTTTCTTCAAAACTTCTAGCACTGTGGATCACCACTGGTGAGTTTGTTGTGTCTCCTACTTAGGTTGATCACTCCATAGGTTTGGAAGCTTCATGTCTGGGGAGGAAATATCCAGGTTTTCAATTTGGTGTATTTTATTAGCTCAACACACTATAAGGGAAACATAAAATACATATAAACAACTTAAAGGGAGTCAATAGGAGTTTAGTTATGTTGATTAAATCATATTAACTAAACCAATTGTTTCTTATAAGCTCATATAATACCTTGGGATGGAAGTAGACCTTGTTTAGCTACCAGCCTCCAAATGATACAGTAAAAGCTGAGTTATCTGGAACCATACAAGCCGGCAAACTCTGTTAAATGGCATGCCAGCTTGGCAATTCTGGTTTCACGGAGCCCCCATGGCCTGGGGGAAAGCAGCCTGCGCTGCCAAGCCCCCACAGCCTGGGGCATAGCAGTGTGCATTGGTCCCTGCTCCCTGTCCCTCATGGCCCACTGGGTCCATGGGAGCGGCGGTGATGTGTTGGAAGGGGCAGCAATGCAGTGGGGGGGACAGCAACACCCCAGACGCGGTGGGACAGGCAGCAGCCCAAACAGGCAAAGACGCTTGTTTGGGCTGCTCAGTTAACCGGCATATTTTGTTATCCAGCACCCTCCATTCCCTGTGGGTGCTGGATAACAAAGCTTTTACTGTAGATGATTACCCTAATCTATATGTTTAGGCTCCAGCCAAACAATAAGGGACACATAAACCGGTTTAAGTGATCAGAAACTGGTTTAAACTTGTAACAGAACAGAAGCTCACTGCACATAAACCAGTTTCAAAATGACTGAAACTGGTTTAAGTTAAACCTGCTTGAATATAATATCAGACTTAATTGATTTGGGTCAAACCGATTTATGCAACTTCTGTCCCAGACCCCTTCCTGGTTCAAGTTAAATCACAGTCCCCCAGAATGCTTTGCAGCCCTGGGCTGTGCTATCTGCTCTAGCAGAGAAGGGTTTGGTGTGGGGAGGCAGGGAATGCTCCCTGCCCCCTGTCCACCCTCCTCCCCTTGCCAAGCAGGCAAACCCCAGCTGCGGTCTGATGCCAGGGAGGCGGCATTAAACTCTCCCTACACCAGTTAAACCCCCTTCCCCTGGGTGCAGAGCTGGCCTGCTGCTAAACTTACTGAAACTTACTGCTGGCTGCGACTGTGAACTACAAATCCCACAGGCACCTGGAAGCAGAAAGAGGAAGTGATGAGCAACACTGGAGACTATGGCTGTTGTGATTCTGGACTGCAAATCCCAGAGACCTTGGGGGCATCAGGTAGAGAAAGTAAATATACATCCCCTGCTGGGTATGTGCCAGAGAGCCGTGCTCTAACACCCCCCAGATTCTGGCCTGAGCCACTACAGGCATGTGGCTGCAGTTCCCGAATCAAAAGTAAACGTGTGTCCAGTTGTTTCTCAGCTTAATCTCTTCAGTTTAGACTAACCTGCAAAGACTGTATTGATTCAGCCTCGGGCATTTTGACAGTTTGTACTTAGTCTTGTTGACTGGGATGGGCATGTCATTTGAACCGGAACCTAATGTTGTGCCTGCAGCTGTCATGTGAACTAAAACAGCCTATTGAAAATATCGATGGTTAGAAGTAAATTAATTTCTTTTCTCTTCACCCCAGAATCATAGAAAAGTAGAGCTGGAAGGGACCTCCATAAGTCATCCAGTCCAACCCCCTGCCTAAGGTAGGACCATCCCTGTCCAAAACATCCTCTACAAATCCATTGTCTAACCGCTTAGCAGAGCTATATAGAATAGACACGTATGAAAAATTCCAATATAATTCAAGGCATTGGTGATGCATAGGAGGTGCACACAGGTGCGTGTGCACCCCCTGAGATCAGCTGTGCACCCCTTAGAAGCTTCAGCGGCAAAACTGGAAGTGCTGTCAGAAGTCTACTTCTGGTTTCACCACTGGCTTGGCAAGCAGCTGCTGCTCCCCCCACCCCCATCAGTGACCCTCCCCACCCCGATCACTGATCAGCTGCTGGGGCACCCCTCCCTCTGTCGGCAATCTGGTGCCCCCCCAGATTCGGGAGGCACCAGTCGCCCATGATTCAAAGTGACACAACTTGTTACGCTTAATGTTCCAATGACAAATGTAGGTGAAAATAACACAATTAAATGTACAACCCCACCCCCTATGAAACGTCTATGCATGTGTGATTTTTGTTTGTATGAATTTTTTATAGATAGCAACACTGCTGGATTATGGGCCCTAGTTTTGTGCATTTGAAGAACTTTTCTGTAAGGGATGCTTTTCTGTGACGTTCTCTTGACTCACACTGACCCATCTGCTCAAGTTAAAAACAAGTGCAGTAATTCTGAGGGTGCTGAGGGAGAAAGTTTCTTCAAATGATAAAGACTGAATAAGGACATAAAACTAAAATGTTTACTGCAATCTTTTTTGCTTTTCTCAATTGTGATGTCTAACACTGATGGGCTTGCTGAATCGTTAAAAGCTACTTGATGCTTAATAGAAAGTCTCATTGCAAGTGCTGGATTCTTCCCTATCAAAGCTGGGTAGGAAGAAGGAAGCAGCACAGGCCGCATTGTCTGACTTTCTGATATTGCGTAGCCAGAGGACACAGTAGCAGCCACTTCAGGAAAACAAACCAGAAGCAGCAAATGTTTCTTTTTAATCATTTCAGTTTTTGAAAATGGGGGCTTAGCCAGCTCCTATCCCTGGGAACTCTGCTTGTCATATCAAAATGGGGCCTTCCAGCCAATGGGGCCAATTATGTATGCTTTTCTATTTTAATAATTTCAGTTTTGGAAAGGCCACAGAACCTCTAAAAAGGTACAGTCAGTCAGTCTTTTGAACCATTTGCGACCATGGGTCAAGCTGCAGATACTGTCACTGGGGGAATTTTAACACCGGGGGATTGTTCCATTTTAAATTTTGGTTTAAATATTCTATCATTCTTATAAGCCAGGGGTAGGATTGTTATATTAAATACTATGTATCACAATTGAACACTATTTAGTGATATTGTAATAAAATTTAATGTGATAATTGCTCTAAAACATTAGTACTAATCTAGTTTACTAATGGCTTGATTAAATAAGTCAGATGTTCATGAAAAGTAAGGGTAAATTTTCAAAGGAACCAGTAAGTTAGATTCCATAGATGCCATTACATTTCAATGGCAGGCAGATGTTCAGCTACCCTTAGTGCTTTTGAAAATCTCTATCAGATTAAAAACATGGATTGTAGAGTGTCCAGGAATCCTATTAAGCATCTTTCTAAAAATAAGATACTATGATCTTAAAAGGCTTTTAAAATCGCACAGGCTGGCATCTTTCAAAAATCTTAGGATTTAAACTGAAACTTTTCTCATTTTGTTGTTTCAAGCTTCTTACAAAAAGCCTTTTTAACTGTTCCTTCCTCTTCCTCTCTCAAAATAATCTGCTGTGATGTATTATCTAATGAAAACTGTGGAAAATGTTTTTGCACCCCAGAACAAAGCTCACAGGAGTTTGGCTTTTTGCTTTGATTTGGAAATACCTGGAATTTATCTGAGAGCTCTGCTGAGTTGAAAACTAGAAGTTGCATGCTGGCGAGATGGACAGCAAAGACTTAAGAGAGAGAGAGAGAGCGAGAGAGAGAGCAAGGGGCTAGTACAGAAAACAGGTGTAACAAAAAAGTAAGCAAAAGGTTAGACCAGAAGGAGGAAAACTGAAAAGCAAAATAAATAAAGCCAAGATGAAAGCTTGGAAGAAACGTAGAAAGTAAAGCCCAAGAGTAGGTAGAAATAAGGCTGATCTCAACATGTGGGAGACCTGAAGACAAAACCAATTGCAGATACAGGACTGTGCCTAGGCATGCAGAAGGGCAAACTTTGCTTTAGCCCATATACCTTTCTTTTCCTATGTTAAAAGTCTCCATTTCTATCTTGAAAGACAGCTCTGGGTGGTATCTAACTGAGAAAGAATACACATGCATTTATGTCATCTTTGCCTACCAAAATCTTGCCATAGGTACAACTTTTACCTACAAGCAAATCTATTTTCTGTGTCTTGCATTTCTTTTTGTTGCAACAGAATAATCATTTTAAACACTGCTCTCGTAGCTAACTGCTCTTCTCTTGTAGTCCTCACAGGCCAAAGTCCTGCCTGCGATAGTGAAAGAAAGCAAGTAATAGCCACACTTTGTTTTTCTTTTTTTGTGGAAGATATGGTAGGATTACTACCCATCCTGGGAGGCTGGAGTCTACTTTGCCTAAAGACCTGCTAACTAACTTTTCAGTAACCCTCCTCTAGAGTATCTGTGAAAGTGGTGGAAAGATGAAATAAGATGCTCCTGAACTCTTATACCCATTGTATTTGTACCAAAACTATTTGTTGTGCCTGTATCCACCTTTGTTTCTGAGCTATGACAAGTGCTACCTACAGTCTTATAGACTAAAGACAGACATTACACATAAACTGGTTTAAGTGATCAGAAATTGGTTTAACCTGTAACAGAACATAAGTTCAGTGCACAAAAAACAGTTTCAAAATGGCTGAAACTGGTTTAAGATAAATGTAGTTGAATGTAGTATCAGACTTAACTGATTTGGGTCAAACCGGTTTATGCAATGTCTGTCCCATACCCCTTCCTGGTTTAAAATAAACCAGACTCCCCCAGCATCCCAGCATGCTCTCTGGGCTGGGCTCTCTGCTCCAGAGACCAGAGCTGGCCCCACCTCTCTGTTCCATGGTCAGAGCTCTGGCAGAGACTGGAGGTACAGCAGGGTGCCTGGCTTCTCCCTGCCCCAACCCCCCGTGCTGCTCACTGCTAAGCAAAAAACCCACCCTCCCCATCTCCCACAGCACAGACCCCTGCCCCACAGACCCTAAGTATGTGGTATGCTAGCTAATGCTGAGAGGTGTCTATGTGTGTCTCCAATTTCACTGGGATAGGCCGACAGAACAGATTGCTTAGGGCTTTTTGGAGCTAATCAACTGGTCAGAGAAGCTATTGTTTTGCTGATGGGGTGATTAACACTGTTATCAGCCCTCTGCTGGCTTGCTTGCCTGTTAGTTTGCAGCAGACAGTACAGGAAACCCTCGCTATTTGTTGGTTTGGCATTCGTGGTTTCAAATATTCACGAATGCCGAACCCGCGTCTTAAATACACTTACAGGAGCTCCTCAGAAGCTCCATGCTTGCAGCTGCTGGGCTCCCGCCACTGCTGCCGGGCTTCCGCCATCACCACCGGGCTCCTGCTGTTGCCAGCAGCTGTGCCTTTCCCCCCCCAGCCACTGGGGCACTGCATTCATGAACGCAGATGATGTTCATGACTCAGTGGTTTATTCATGGATTTCACCATTTGTGGAGATCTCCAGAACATATCCCCCGCGAATGGTGAGGGTCACCTATATAAAGAAGTAGGGAGGGAGATTGCAAAGCTCTGTATCATCAACAGATGCATGCACTGCACCTCCCCAAACCCCCTTGCCTCAGAGTGCTAGCCCAGGGCTGGGGACAGGTAACACTCCCACCCCTTGAGCAGTGACCAGGGAAAAGCCTGGGATGGTGCAGGCAGACCTCCCTAATCAAAAGTCCTGCCCAGGCCTGGCCATGCCCTCCTCAGCTCAGCACTATAGAAGGGAAGGGAGGGCTGCTCAGTTGCTCCCTGGCTTCTGGCCTGAGCCACTGCAGGCAAGTGCCTGAATTTCCTCAGTCCAGAGAGAATGTCTGTATGATTACAAACTGATTTAGCCTAGTCAAGTTAGACTAACCTGCAAAGGTTGAATCAATTCAGGCTCAGGTTTTCTGAATATCTGTCCCTAGCCATAATGAAGATGCCCATCTCTTGTTTCACCCAAAGAAGCAGAGAAGATAATATTTATAGAAGGATATGCTCAGGGATATCATTCTGCATCCATATGGGCTGGCATTGCTATGGATTTGAGTTCTCTTCTGTCAAGCTTTTCCTATTGGTAAAAATGGACCAGAGCTAGTTCCTTAAAGCTGAAGTTGGGTTTAGACCTGGTTTAGAACTGTGATCTTGTTGACTTCTCTTGTGCAGAACGGGGGGGTAAGTAAGGATAATATTTACTCCACAAAGGATTCATTGCTCAGACTTTTGGCACTTAAATTTTCAGAATGAAAGCCGTGTTTGAAGAAGGCCTTAGAAAAGCCTCCATATTCAACTTCAAATAAATGGGATATTATTGTTATAGTCATGGCTAAAAGTAAACAGTTCCGTGTTCATTTTATTGATTTGCAGTGTATCCTGTGATGATTTCCTTTAATAACTACAAAAGTCATTGGAAAAAAAATGCCAGAACAGTTTATTAGAATGTATGTATGTGTTGTCTAGTACATAGTCCTCCATGGTTACAGGGTTATGGTTGGAGGAGGAAGACATGACTCAGGAGACAGGATTTTAAAAGACCATATATTCACCCTATAAAAGAAAATTGCACTTTTGGCATATCTATTTCCTTTGATTTGTGTTTCCATGTAACCAGTTCAGTCTCAACATAATTCTTATGTAAAGTACAGTGACTTGGAAGAGGTTTGTCTTATGTTAGGTTGGCTGAAGGAGTCCCACAAACTTGAGAGAGTTTCTTGCCCCGATCAACATTAATCCCTTTTGTGGAGGCAGGAAGTAATCCCAGCAATACAGCAATATTCCCAGCAATACAGTCTATTTAAGCAGGACAAGCCCTGAGCCTGCTTCAAGGGGATAACACTGGGGAGGAGACCCCTCTGGAAAGTTGCCTCAGCAGTTTGTGCAGTTTCCTCAGCACAATCACGATGTTCCCAGTACTTAAATAGACAGGTTCATGCCCTCTAACCAGACTAGAAAATCTAATAACCCCTGCCCAGGCTTTTTATCCCCTTCAGGCTAAGAAACAACCAGTTGTTGCGGTCACTGAAGCTTGTGTGTGCTGCAGACTTCCCGAGAGCTGAGTTCTGATTCCTGTTTCCCGAACCATCCCTTCCCGCTGTCTGGACTTTCCAGCTGAGTTCCCATGCCCTAAATCAAGTCACTGTCCTACAGCTTGTGCCACAGCCCTGCAGCAGGCTTTCCATACACAAGCCAAACTCTGTGTCATGGCAGTGTCTTCTCGGCCCCTATTTTTGAGCCAGCTGACTGGATCAGAAACTAGCAGGTGACCATCAGCTCTTAGTTATGGAGAGCAAGGTTCCCTCTACGGTGCGTGCGTGTGCAGCTGGGCACAAGTAAAAGTGTGGCCGCGCACAGCCTTTTCAAGGCCGTGCACCAGGAGAGGCTGGAGTGGGGGGCTGGTGCAGGCTCCGCCAGCTCTGGGGAAGTGCTCTGCTCCCCCGCATCAGGACCAGGGAGTGGAGCACTTCCCTGGAGCCGGAGGAGCCCATGCCAGCCCCCTACCGCAACCTCCATCCCTGCCTTGCTTCACCTCAGGGAGAAGTCACTGCCTGCCCTGAGTGAGGCTCCGCCAGCTCCAGGACACTGCTCCGCTTCCCCGCATCGCCTCAGGGAGTGAGGAGGCACATGGCATCAGGGCTGGGGAGTGGCGCAGTGTCCCGGAGCTGGTGGATCCTCACCGCTGGCTCTGGGGAAGTTCTCTATTCCCCAGCCCTGATGTGGGGAAGCAGAGCACTTCCCTGGAGCCGGGGAGCCTGTGCCAGGCTCTGGCTCCAGCCCCTGGTCCCCGGCTCCCAGCTCCAGCCTCTGGCCTCTGGCCCCCCAGCTCCTGGCTCCAGACTCTGGCCCCTGGCCCTGGCCTCCGGCTCCATCCCCTGGCCCCTGGTCCCAGCCCCTGGCTCCCGGCTTCTGGCTCCAGCCTTCTGACCCCTGGTCCCAGCCTCCAGCCCCCAACATCTGGCCCTAACCCCCAGCTCCAGCATCCGGCCCCTGGCCCCAGCCCCTGGCCTCCGGCCCCCAGCCCTCAGCCCCCTTCAGTCAGTGTCCTGCACCAGACAAAGGTGGCGTGCTCACGGACCACTGCTCCTTAGAGAGAACTTTGATGGAGAAACACCTGGCCCTTCTAATAACACCAAAACTTTTAGGTGTTTGGCAGTGAACTCCAACCTAATCTTCTTCAGCTGCTCCCATGTTGAAAGGCTTGTCTTAATGGGGAAACATCCGACTTCTAGCCAATTATAGCTTCTTGTGATACAAGAGACCCTCGCCATTCATAGGGGATATGTTTCAGAGATCTCCACAAATGGTGAAATCCATGAATATGTCAGGAGTACGGCGGTGGCAGCGGGAGTGCGGGGCTGGGAGCCCGGCAGTGGCAAGCATGGAGCTCCCGCAGATGCCCCCAGCACTGTCAGCAGCGGGGGAGGAGAGGGGGGAAGGGTTGGGGAGGGAGCATGGCAAGAGAGTGCAGGGAGAGAGCATTCAGGGAGAGAGTGTGCACGGGGAGAGACTGTGGGTTCAAATATTTGCACTGCGAATATTCAAAACCGCAAATAGCAAATCCACAAATTGCAAGGATTTCCTGTATATATTGAATCTGCCCATGTGAATCTGAAGTTACTCTCTGTTGAATCTGCTAATGCTAATGCATGTGTAGTTTTACTTTGTGTTTACAATATATTCTGTGCCTGCCAGTCTGGCGGCACTCTTTCCCGCACTCATGGCTAGAGACACGTATTGATGAATTTCTTGGACATTATAACTGAAGGTCTCTTGCTCCTTCCAAACATCCCAGCTTAGACATATCAGTTTCCATGAGTGCCCTTCTCCGTCCTCATTTGTACAAAGCTTCATCATGTTTAAGGTCACTGGTGCACATCCACTGCCTGTATTAGTCTAGGAGCAGAAACTCCCTTTTTCTCCCTATGATAGTACCGTGGCCCCCTTTCTCCCTTATTCTAGTCCCAGCTCTGATATTTTTTATTGGACCACCATATTAATGAGAGTCTTATGATATATTCTGGTCCTGTCTTATGACTGGTGGGGTTAGGGTCCCTATTTTCCACTCTGCTTAGCATCTTGAACTCAGTGTCAAGGCCTCATTGTGCCTCATAGACAATCTTCTCAGGCCTATTTGGTGATTACTTGTATTTTGTACATCAAGAGTTTAGCATATGATGATGAATGGTTCTGGGTCGAAAAGTTGTATCCATTTTAGTGATGTTTCAGCAGGACTTGGTCTCATGCTGCCAGCAGCCTAGTGCCTGTTCTTAGCTTTATTTCTGTCTGTTTTGAGATTAGCCATCATATGGGCCACAATCTGTTCCACCTTACAAAGGCACTGATTATGTCCATTGTCTCCGTCAGGAACCTTGTACTTGGCAGTTCCAGATAGGATGTGAGTTGGGGTGTTCATGGGCAACCAGCTATGCCAAGCAACATCAGGAAGTAGGACCTGTACTTCACAGGAGTATCATGTTCCTTTACACGCATCTCAGTTTGGACATTTGGGAAGGCCAGTTACTCTGCTGAATCTCCAAGAAGTTCCTCAATTCTATTAGCAGTGGTTACTTGACTTGTTTGCAGGGGAAACTTTCTGATGGATGGAAGGTTTTAGTCTAGTGCTTTTCAAACTTTTTAGTCTCAAGGCACCCCTTGTTAGACTCAGGTCATCTCTCAGGAAATGCCAGCTCTTAGTTTTCAATTTTTTGACTACAGAAAAATAATAGGGCAATTCTTTCGTTGCAAAAAAACCTCAGAAATAGTATGACAGATCAGAATGTTTTTATCACCATGGCTTTCTGTTTGAAATCTCTGGGCTTATCTTGTGAATGATCTTTGCATACTTAGTAGGGCTAACATTGTGTGGCACCCACAACATCCTGGTTGAGAATCTCTGCTTTAGTTCTTAGTTTGTGACTACTGTAGAAGGACCACAACTCTTTAAATGTCTGTGACTTGAGTGATGTGCCTTGATAGTGAAACCATATAGTTAAACATAGTAGTTCTAGAAAGCTTCCCTGATCACTTTGGCTATGGCCTCAATGAGGGGTGAAACAAGCATGAACGTGGCTTTTTGTTATCCGCCATGATCAGGGTATCCACATCACTACACTTTCCCTTGGTTCCACATTCAAGTGGAAGGGGCTTGTCTGCCACTCCTGCATCTTTTACTGTGCAGACCTGGAAGTTATCACAACAGTTCTCTACTCTACAGCTTGGCTGAACCTCCATTAATATTCATTTTAGTTTTTTTGACTTGCTAACATTCATCTTAATCTCTTTGAAGCCAGAGTGCGTAGAAGCATTGTGGTGGGGCTTGAAAACATTCCCTGGTGGCAGTCTGGGTGGCTTCAATCCAGGATTTCTGATCTTGAACAAGGTTCTTCCCTTCTCCCTTGGTTGATGGGTCCACTGCCTGCTTCCCTGCCCCTACCCAGCCCATCTTGTTGCTCTATACAGGGTGACTACCTACATCACAGCTCTTCACCTCCTGATCCCTTGACTCTACATGGGATCCCAGCTTCCCTGACTTTGTCTGTTCCTTACCCCCTGGGTTGTGACCTTCAGGATCAAACCTTAACCACCTACATCCCAATCCCACCCAGTAGCTACATGGCTTTTAGGGGCAGACAGTTTCAGTTGGATATAGAGATGCAGTATCATATTGGATGACATCTAACAGTTTTTCAAAGACAGGACTCTTGGTCCTGGGTCTGAATCCAGCAGCCTTGATCTCCCTGAGGGACTTGTTGCAAGGATTATAGGAAACATCAAAGACCTGATATTATGCTTCTACCACATCAGATGAGGATATCTGCAGCCTGAATAGAGCATTGGAACTAGAATTGCTTTAGCCAGATCTTCATTATGTTTAGTCAGACAGTGAAGGTGTATTCAGCTAGCTTCAGTGTCCAGCGCTGTTTAATGCACCTACTTTGCCTGACAAGGGGTTATTGTTTGTAAAATGGGCAACTTCCAAGTTTGTCCAACATCTCAGACATGGCTTTTACCAGGCCAGGAGTTCTAGCCTGAAGGTGCTGTTCACTCCTTTATTCCCATCCTTTCAGTTCTTGGAAGATGCAATAACCTTTTCCCATTTGTCCTGATCTTGGGAGAGCTAGCACTTATCTCCTGGTTTCTAGCATCCTTTTACAGCTTGAAGGCATGGATTTACATTTTGGTAATCCAGACAATCTGTAGGACTGGCAAGCACATGCCATTTTCTGCTTCAACCATTTAACTAGCAGTAATTCATTTTTTAAGTCTATACTGTGCTACATGGATGAACACCACATCTAGATGTTTCAGGTGTTCTTTATGTCTGAGGTTGTGATGATCAAATTCAAGACAACCATCTTGAAATAACGTCTCATCTGAATGGCATGTGAAAATAAAAAGACGTGCATCAATTAGCAGAGTTCCTTCAGTGTTAAAAAAGCTGTTCTTTTCCCTGGGCCCATGAAGTTATTGCTTTCTGCCTAGAGGATAGTGACAGATGGGGTTATGGGTGATTAATGCTTCCTCTATTCAATGCAGTGGGTAGGAATCCTTGTAAGCATCTGATAGTTCATGCAAAACCAGGACATAATATCTTTCTCCTTGATAGTGGCAATAGGGAGTCATAAAGGACCGAGGTTTTCTTTCATCAAATCTGCTTCTTTCATCCCACTAAGCATATTTTCCAAATCAGGCAGAAGTGATCAGAACCTTCCTTAAATCAGTATGTGGTTGATGATAATCCAAGAGTGGATATGAGTAGTGAAACTGAAAGCTCCTAAATGTTTCAAGTACTTTTGGATCAGCTCTTCCATCTGTTCTTCAGTTATCTGCCTGTTATCCATGTCTATCTCTTGAGGCAAGGTCTCTTTGGGGCCCTTCACCAATGTGGTTCTGCAAGATGATGGGGGATGCCAAGTGTCTGGGTTCTCTACAGGACCTCTATGCAGTTGGACCAATATGCTCAGAAAACCCTATTAGGCCATAATCCTGGGGTTTTGGCCAGGTCCACAAGGCTGTTCATCTCAGCCTGTCACCCTATGGCCAGTTGCCCAGACTGATATAGGCTGGCCTCTCCAGTAGGTCCTGTCTGCCCACTCTGGGGTCCACTGATCATCCCTTTCCCCCTATGTAAACCCCTGTTTAGGAACAGGAAGTGTTCCTATTTGGGAACACCACAGGTGCCTATATATGAATGCAGAGGCTGCTTTGACGTGCTGGAATTTCACAAGCTTTAGTTCAAGTGCCTCCACCACCATTTTTAAGCACAGGGACACGGATACATGAGACACAGTTGCGCTTTAATTAGAGTGGCTCTTGGAGCTGCTCTAGTTAAAGCGATGCCCCCACCCCTGGAGCCTGTGTAAAAGTGCCCTAAGTTCCTGGGCAACAGGGCTTAATCTGGCCCAAGATTGCTTTGCAATTCCCTCTGACTCACTCCTCAACTCTGTTCTCTGCTTGATTCCCCCCACTCCTTGACACAGCCCACTCCCAGACCCTGTTTTCTGACTGCCCTCCTCATATTATGTTCTGGTTTTGCATGCTTCCTGACCCAGCTTGTCCTCAGATTCAGTTCACTCCTTCGGACCCTGGTCAGTGCCTTAATCCCCACGTGGCCCTAGACCTGACTGCCCACATCCCGTTGTGACAAACCCATGCAATGACTCAGTTGTGGAAGAACCTTATAGGCTCCATGGTTCAGGGTTCTTACTGACTCTGTCCTATATTGATGGTGATCAGATTACATACAGTCATAACTGAGTCTGTCTCTGTGCATTACTCTGGCTTCAATATAATCCCATACCTCTTAGGTCACCTTTTGGGTGTGTCTACATCTCTGGTATAGTGTAGATGTGCCCAGCTAGCTTTGAACAAGTTAGAATGAAAACCAGAAACAGTTTGCTCGCAGCAGCACAGTCCTCTGTATGGCCTAACTTACCTTGCCAAGGCATGTAGGAGGTTCATATTCACCCCAAAGGAGCAGCTGTCCCCAAAACAGGCCTTCCTTCTCTGGCCATGCTTGAGGGTGACACAGGTTTGTATTGGTTTGACATGGGCCTGCCATACTTGCTTACAGCAATGCTCGCAGTACAGCAATGCTTTCTGCAGTTCATCATACCAGTCCTGGAGCAGATCCCTGCTTAGCATGACAGGGGATAAAGCATTGTTACTTGTTTTGGTCACCACAGTTCCCTGTTGATGAAGTATCTCAGAGCCCAGCTGGACATCTGCAATCATGTATCCTACATAAGGGATGCCAACCCCATTTCCAGTGGCTAACTGTACCCAATTTTGGGACAGCTCAATAAATCTTGTGCCTGCCAATGCTGGAGAGATATTCCTATCTGGTTGGAAGTCACTTTGGAACCAGGGTCCAAAGTTGCATCCATCTGAACACTTTTTGAGGTTGACAGGAATGATCAGATATATGCCAGTAGGTTTAAACTGCTTCCAGTCAGATGTCAGGCTCAGTGTTTGTCCCTTCTGCAGCACCCCAATTTTCTGAAGGTCTAGGGAGAGTAATTTTGAAATGCAACGTCGTTTCTTGATCATTCCTGGAAAGCCATTAAATTGTTCTGGCCTTTGTCAGTAAATCAGAGAAACCACAAGATCTCCACTTGCCATAATCTCCAGCATTGGACAAGTCATTTGTGGAAGGTTCTAGCTTGACTTTGTTCCAGGGGTTCCAGCTGTAGATGGGGTGAGGGTTCACTAGAAATGGCCTCAGGGACTCCCCAAATTGTACTTGTGATGGCAGCGTCACAGACTCTTTGACTTGGGGTGAGAAGATCCTAGATCCTAACCCAAACATCTGAGAGACTGTCATCCTACGTCAACTCAGCTGCTCTGCTGCAGCTCTCAGTTCAGTCTAGCTGTTCTCTCTATTCATAATCCAGTCTCTCTACATTGCAGAAGTGTCTTCTCCACTGCTTTTCCCAGAGTGAGCTGGCTGGCTAAAAGCCTCTGTAGTGGCTTCTCAGTTATGGTCTCACCTTCATCCCCTCTAATAAAATCCAACTCCCTGGTAGGCAATCCTGTGCCTTTGTTTGCTGAGCAAGTTTTCCTTTCCAATGACATTTGGTCAGTTTGCTATGCAATTTCCTGCAGCTGTCCTATCCTGTTTGAGAGGGAAACAGTTTGGAGGGCAAAGTTCTCCCAGCAAACTCAACTCCGGCTAATCGTTGCTCTTGGAAGTATGGCATCTAACCTTGCACATGTAAATCTCACAAAGATGAAGACACTTGAACTATACAACACTCTATACAGATAGTGGAACCTTGCTATACATCTGTTCTCCCATACCCATAAATGGCACTTGGTTGTATTGAGTAGATCCTTACCCCCCAGTAACAGTTTTGGAGGTCCTTACAGAGTTAAGAACTACACAAGGGTCCTAGAACCTTGTCCAAAGAAAATAATGCTCAGTGGAATCGAAATATGAACTGCTTGTTCCAGGAGATGCTAGTTCAGCATGACACCTAGGACTAGTGCAGCCACTCATCCTGTTTTTACCAAGACCCGGTCCTGTTGTAAAGACCTGTCCTAGGTGTCCCACTAGTGCAGTCAAATCATAGAATCATAGAAATTTAGAGTTTCAAGGGACCTTAGGAGGCCATTTAGTTCAATCCCTTGCTCAAAGTAGGACCATCCCATACTAGATCATCCCAACCAAGGCTTTGTCTAGTCAGGTCTTAAAAACCTCCACAGGTGGAGATGCCACAACCTCTCTAGGTAACCTGTTCCAGTGCTTTACTACCCTCCTGGGGAGAGAGTTTTTCCTAATATCTACCCTAAATTTCCCTTGCTGCAACTTGAGACCATTGCTCCTCGTTCTGTCATCTGCCACCACTGAAAACAGTCCAGCACCATCCTCTTTGCAACCACCCTTCAGGCAATAGAAAGCTGCTATTAAAACCCCCCTCGGTTGTCTTTTCTCTAAACTAAATAAGCCCAGCTCCCTCAGCTTCTCCTTGGAAGTCATGTGCCCGAATCCCTAAACCATTTTTGTTGCCCTCTGCTGGATGCTGTCCAATTTGTCCACATTTTTCCTGGAGTGGGGGCCCAAAACTGGGCACAGTACTCCAGATGTGGCTTCAGCAGTGCCAAATAGAAGGGAATAATCGCTTCCTTTGCTCTGCTGGCAATGCTCCTACTAATGCAACTGAGTATGCTTTGCAACAAGGGCACGCCATTGGCTTGTATTCAGCTTATTGTTTACTGTAACCCCCAGATCCTTTTCTGCAGAGCCACTGCCCAGCCATTCAGCCCCCAGCCTGTACCAGTTCATGGGATTGTTGCATCCTAAGTGCAGGACTTTGCACTTGTCTTTGCTGAACCTCATGAGATTTCCTTTGGTCCAATTCTCCAATTTGTCTAGCTGTCTTGGAATCTTAGCTGTACCCTCCAGCATATCTACTGCTCTCCCCAGCTTGGTGTCATCTGCCAATTGGCTAAGGGTGCACTGCACTCTAGCCCATCTTCCAGATCATTGAATACCTTTGTTCTGTTTACAGTGCGTTGTCTGGGATGGGTGTTTAAAATGGCACTGTTCCAATAAAAATTACCCTGTACCCTTCCCCCTCCCAAGCTCTCAGTCTCTGGTGCTACACACCCTTATTTCTGTTTGGCTGAGACTGGAGTTCAGAGAGAGATGAGCATGTAGAGAGTGGAGGCTAGAGAGAATGTCTTGGTTTGTGACTAGGGAAAGATGGTCACCCTACCTAGGCCAAGGCTGACAGTGGGAGTTAGGCATCGTAACCACCATTGAAATCCACTGGGAATTAGGGACTTAGCTACTATTGTAGACCTGGTATGAAATACTTCAGTTCTTCTGCCATCTATCAAACAGTAGAACATCTTCTTAACGTAACAAAGATCTCTTACCTAGAACCGCCTGACTGTACATCCGATAGGAGCTACTGCCCTCTAGCGAAAGCTGGATGGGCCCATTTTCTGTTCCAGCTGGGGCCAAAAGTTGGGAAAGAATATTAGGGAGCTGTAGCTGAATTTCTGGGTCTTTACACTCACACTCTACCATCAGTGGAGCCACACTAGTATGAAAGTGGTGGAGAAGATCCATAGCCATCTGGTGAAAGCTAGAGGAGCCCACAGTTTACTCCAAGCTTGGAGAAGTTTGGAGGAGAACATGGAAGACCCAGAACCTGGCACCTGTGCCGCTGTGCTGCACTCAGTGGAAAATGAGTAGAAAATCTAACCCTAGGAATTTAGAGAGATCTAGGGACTGTCTACATAGGGAAGGTAGTGTGTGGCTAAGCAAGGGGTGATTGTACAATGTGATAGCTACTGTAGGCTGACTCCTTATGCTCGTTTAGCATGCATTAAGACTTGTGCAAGACTTTCCAAGTGGACTTTGAGCAGAGCAGCAGATGCGTGTATACGTTCATAGCATAGCTAACATTCCAACAATGTCCATGTTCTCAGAGTCTAAGCCCCTAAGTCACTTCTGAACATGGGATTTAGGCTTGTAAATCAGTTTGACCTTTTCAAAGCTCATTTGGTCTATCCGTACAGCTACTGTACTATTTATCAGACAAAAGTTGGCTTAAAAGGTAAGGGTTAGCCTCAGGAGCCAGTGAGGAAGCTGATAGATCTCCCCTACGTATGGAGTCCATTTAAAGGAATGCCCGCAGGAGGCACTGCAGCCTGGTGATTTTTGCCCCGACCTAGAAATGTAGAGTCCTCAGAGGTAGTCTATCCCAATTCCTGCACAAGTGAGCCATCCTAGATGAATGCTTTTCTGACCTCATATAGAGGACAGGAAAAGCCAGTAGGGAGTCTCCTGGGGCTTGATCCAGAGAAAGACTTTAATGACCTAAATGCACTATGGATGAAGACCTAGCCTTTTGTTCAGTGAAAGTGATAGGGCAATGAACAAAATCCATCCAGTAGGACCATGCTGCAAGCATTCTTAATTACATAGTCCACCCTTGGGCATAGACGAGCTTAACTTTTTTCCTCATTCTTGTTCTCTTATCATTTTAAAATCCAAAGACATTCAAGGGAATCTACACATTTTTTTTTTAAACTATTATGGAATTTCTCATACTTAAAACTGAAGAAACATGTTCACAAATGGTTAAAAAAAAGCCCCACTTTTTATAACAAATGGAGAGTTTCTGTGTACATGATGTTGGAATCAATTTTGAACCCTGAAGATTAGAATATAATATTAAGATATAAACAATCTGTTTATGATCTCAGTAACAGCACACAGGTTTTATTGATGATAAAGTCTATTTCCAGTCAATTTTTAAATCATTATAAAGATACTGGGTTAAATCCACTGTGGTGTAACTTCATTAAGGCAGCGGAGTTAAACTGACGATGAATCTGGCTAACGGTATCCTTTAGAGAAGGAGAGTGAAATGCAAAAGCCTCAACAATTAAACTAATAGGTTTTTCAAACAAACAAAAATATAACTGGAAAAAGGAAGAAACTAAGTGGTTTATATTTTGGCTAATCAATTTTGCATCCTTAAATACATATTGTATGACGAATTGAAATCTATGAGGAGCCAACTCTTTACACTTCTAGCCAGATCCTAGCTAAAACCCTGAATACAGCATGTCATTATGATTAATTGTGGGTAATGAGTGTTTTATGAACCTAAGAAAGAAAAGCATTTATTTCTCTGGTACTATAGTTGTAGTCTCCTGTTTTGTTTTAAAGCATCAAGAGTGTGAAGCCAAACGGATGATGAACCCCCCCCCATATCCACTCTTGTTTTGCTGTAGACCTACTGTTGGAGCCATAGGCCCAAATTCCACTCACACTGGAGCTCTATTTGAGCAAGTAAGCAAGGGTTTGGCTCGGAGCATGGGAACTTCATTTTTTTCTGTCAAAAAGGAAATATTAAAATAGGATTACAATAGCTAGGAGACTTCCCATTGTAAACAAGGGTGACAGGACTGATGGCCTTAATTGAAATGGCCTCTTGACTATGCTGTGGCCCTGATCCAAAGCCCGGTGGAATCCAAATATTTCCACCGATTTTTTGAATTGGACCCTAAGGGCTCTGTGTAGAGATTGGGCATGCAGGTTCATAGATTGTTAGGAAGATCATCAAGCAGGAAAGACAACGGGATTCAAGTGACCCCAGCAAGGTGACCGTCCAGTCTCCTCTTGAAGAGTTCCAGGGTAGGCAATTGCACCACCTCTGGAGGGAGTTTATTCCACAAAAAAAGGAATGAAAGGGTCATGAAAGCTTAATAAAAAGCGATGGTTGGGAGCAGGAGCAGGAAGGGGAAGCAAAGACCTAGCATAGCCTGACTTTGTCTACCTGTTAGCATCGCGGTAGGCCCCTAGAGCAGGCAGACAGTATGCACACACAAGCCATAATGTGGTGGCCTCTTTGTGTGGGTGAAGCCCACCACTGCAGGTCCATGGTGTTTTCCCCTCCCCCTCGCAAGTGTTGCACCTGAATGTGGCCCTTTATGTCTGGGCAGCGCTCACCTTTCCTGGGACTACTGAAGCAATGCAGGCTTATTGGCTTGGTTCTTCCCAGTTCTGCCTGCGGGGGATCTTTACCGAACCGCGTGGACATCCACCCAGATCTCTTTTGTGGGATTGGAGCTTCCGATCGTATCATTACACTGACATTTAAAAGGAGGGGGAAGAGAATAACAACGCGTTCATTCAGAGGCAAGGTCTCCGATGGTTGTTCTACAGCGTGCCAGAAGGTGGTGCAAAATCACTGCTGTTCCCACCTACGGAGACAAATCTCATGTTGGCTTTCCAGAGGCTAATCTGAAACCATAGTAGGATAGTACTGACTGGGAAAAATATATGAGCCTTAACCTTAATGGCTTTCTTTTACCCTCCTATGTATTCTGGTATGTATATATGTCTGACAATATTTAACGCATGATAAGAGAAAACTGAACAGGAACATGATCCCCCTCAATAATGTTATCTTAATGCAGTAATGACAACGATAATAATGAAATGAAGGTGTTTCAGATAGTTTAAAGGGCTTTGATGTTTATAAACAAGAACAGTCGTTGTATCAAATGCGGACTCAGCGTTATGGATATGCTATATTTTAATCCCCTGTTTGTTTCATCTTCTCCCGAGTCTTTCTTTTTTCGGTTGTTGCCTTTAACTGCATTGAGAAGATTTTTATAAATGATGTATGATCTTATTATAGCATTTGAAAAAGGAAAGGAAAATATTGTTAGAAACTGTTTTCTTAAAACAGGCACTAGCTTTGAATGCCCTATGATTTTTTTGTAAAGACGCTGAAAAACAACGTACGTGGCTAACAATCAGCTTATAAACCTATTATTAAGTAGCTTTGCTTTTCAACTTTGCAGAAGGAATGAATTTGTCCTTACAAGAAAACCTTATAAAATACAACACACCTTACTGAATTGGTTGGACACGGCTTAAAAAAACAGGTGCCCTAAAGTTTTCTTTCATTAAAAAAAAAGTTTTTAGAAGCTCACCAAACCGCTGAACAGAAGTTCGTTTTAAACCAGGACCATGATTTGCAGTGCTCTGAGTTCAGTTTATGTACACACAAAACGTAAAAGAACAAATGGAAACGCTCCTAATATATACGTTTGTAAATGAGGAGAATGAGGGGTTATCAATTAAGCACTGATGACTTCACCTGATCAAGAGTTTTCAGGTTCTAGATTTGCAATGACTCTGAAATAACAACTAGCTATGACAGTTTCGAGTAGGCTGTCCGTAAGCCAGCTGACCCGAAAGCAGCATCTGATACTACACAATATTGTAGAAAACTCCGTGTATTCTTTAAAAAAAAAGGAAATGTTTGCTCCTCTAGCCCATATACATTCCTCTATTTTTTCTGCCTATGTTACAGACCTTTCAGTTACAAAGCTTGCCTTCAGTGGTGAGAATATAACAACTTCCAAAATATTTATGTTGGCTTGCTTATGTCTCAACTCAAAATTTTATTTAATTACCTTTTCAAGGTTTATACGAAATTAAGTAGGTTACTGGGGGGAAAAGAGGGTGTAAAAAGATAGCATTAGCCGGCTATCTGTTTTTGAAATTTTGATTAATTAAGAAGATTTCTTTCCCCCCGACTTCCCCAAGAAACATATTATGAAAAACATAAGGGGATTTACTTCCTACGTGGGGGGGAGGAAAGGGAAGAAAAACAGGAGGGAGTTTAAAATTCAAAAATCATAAATATTACCTGAAAACCTATCATGCCATACAGTATTTCCTATCTGAAATCTTGTAAAACATTGGGCCAGTTGCTGTATTCAATTAAATCAGTTATCAGAGTCAATGGATATATGCTGATTTATATTGGATGAGAATCTGACCTATTGTTAGGACTCTTATTTCAAGGAAAAGAATTGCCATGTAATTCTTAAACCAGCTCCAGCTTTCTTTATTTTAAAAGGTAATTTTTGTTGCATTATCTATTAGAATCAAATAGTTATTCCAGAATTAAGATTTTCTGTCCGTGGCTCTTGCTACTGAAAGTTGTGATTTTTTTTTTTGATAAATGTAAACATAGAGTTTTTATCCCATCATTACATAGCTTGATGTATTAGATTTCATGCAAATATTTGTTCAATTTTGAAATGTAGTACTTAAAAATCATAACACAATGAGTGCCAGCAATTACAGCATGAAAGTTTTAGAGCAAAAACTTTGGTCGTATTACCTTCCATTGCAGTAAAAGAAGGCATTTGAATGGGGGGAAAAACCTCAAATTTGCTTCCTTTCCAGCACAGCGTGAAAACTAGTTGAATCTTAGGGTTTTTTTCGATAGACTATAATAGGCTAGTTGCAACATTTCTAATTAAGTTTGGTGAAACTTCCATGCCGCATGCATGTAGCCCAGTTAGACATCTTGAAGGCAGGTGTATGTATATCATCCTTAAACAATCATTTTATTTGACAGTTCTTGATAGCAACAATTGAAGGCACAAGATGCTGATGTCACAATTACTTTATCTGGATTTTCCTGTTGTTAAGCTAATGGGGAGTTTCCTATTTTTGTTCCATTTTCTTTTGATCTTGCTCCTCTTGTTTAGTTGTTCACAAAAATGTGGAAGGGAACTGCATTTTTACTTTTCATAACCATTGCTGGAATCTGTCACAGCTACTAAGAAAAGCTAAAGAAAACCAGAAACAGAAAGGCTATTATTTATAGCCAGCAAGATACAGTATGGCACCATATGGTAGGATTTATCAAATTCCTTCCTTTCTCATGTAGGGCAAAGAGGGGCTGTACACAGTTCCCTTTTAAAGTCCTTGCTTTCCTAGACACTCATTCATTTATACCCAGGGGCTAAATCCTGCTCATCATTGTACTTCTACATCAGGAAGTCTATTTGTGGGGAGTCAGGCGAGCAGAGTTTGGCCCTGAATGGTGTTCTCTGAGATGTAGTTTCACTAGGACACGGCTTGAATTTCCATTAATTAAAAGGAGACGCTCAACAATTAACGCCTGTTTTGGATATTCACGTTTGCTACTGAAATGTTACTCTAGCCTTTGGAGGGTTTAAGTTTACAGGGTGACATTTACCAGGTGTAAGGTGCTGTAAGGTTAAGAAGCATCAAACCTATAATAAGAGCCTGACTTCCTCTTCATTTTGTCTCCCTTTGTGTTACATACTAGGGCAAGGAAGGTCTGCCAATCACTATCATTTCTTTTTCTTGTTCTATAAAGACTGGGTAGTCACAGCAACAGGGCTGTGACAGGCTGGTATCCATTTAGAACTCCAGGGGGGTCCTAATAGGATTGACCGAAAAGATCAAGTGAATAGTTTCCTATTTTAGATTTGTAATAACTCTGAACTGCTTGCATATACATGGACCTTACAGTGTTATGAGGCGACTTTTAACCAGAGAAAAGATCTGTCTGTCTCTTAGAGGGCCCTACTTTTAAAAAAACGATGTCCCTTAGCCTTCCCTCTCCCCTGGAAATAAAAAAAAATAACCCCATTTCCCTCTCACACACACACATGCAAAATTGGAAGGTGGCGTTTCCTTTCATTAATTCATTTTACCAGATCAAAGTAAATACTCTATTTATGGAGAACAAAGAAGCCCCTTTTTGGTATTCTGTTGAAGTCGCTATCAGATTCAGAAGTTTACTCATCTTTCTGAGATCTGGCAATGGCTTCACACTGCTGAGATTGCAGCCAAACAACTCATGCAAAACGGGCCAATTTCAACGCAAAGCAAATCTTAACATAAACCAAATTAGGGAAGCTATTTTGTAGGCTTGGGGAAATCTAGAGATGTTGTGGCTCTGGTTCAGTTTGCAAAGGGGTTTTAGTAAATCCACAATGCATATAGCTCTAAATAAGAACTTCTTAAAAAGGAGAAAACATGAAAAGGTTGAGGGGGGAACCCCACCAACCTTGAAATTAAATAATCATACCATCAGCTCTCATCCCAGATGTCTTTTCTTTTGGCTTCTGGCTGGTAAGGAAATACCTGGAATCAACTTTTGTTGGTGCCTGGTAGGAAAACACGTGCAAACATGGTGTCGTGCTTTGTCTCGTGAATGGTTGTTTATATCAGATACGAAATCTACTAGGAAATTGGCTATATGTGATTACCCTAATTACCCTGAGCCACACTGCATGATTAGTGGGATTTCTTATGAACTAAAATACTGTGAGGAAGGGTATCAAGATCTTGCCAAATGAATCATAAAATAAGTTCAAAGAAGAGGTGACAAGTACATGGGGGCCTGAGGGCCCTGGCCCCCCTCGGGAAGAGGACTGTCACCTGAACTGTGTAAAACAGCACCCCCCCGGCAAAAATAAAAGTCAATACCTGTGGTTACAATACTGATTTCTCAGGCTTTTCAAAACCTCAGCTTTGTAAATGTTTCTTGCTCATGAAGGTTTTCACCAGGTATTCATAAGAAGTGCACTGTTGATTAATAATTGAGTCATGGAATACTCTATTTCCCTCCCAGACATCCAAATCTTTTTCCCTTTACAAGTGAAAGTTATCTTCGAAACAGGATTGGCTCAGCGCTAGGATCATAGGAAAGCAAGGCTGGAAGGGACCTTACAAGGTTCATCTAGACCAGCCCCGATCATGGCAGGATCATCCCTGGCTAAACCACCCCAGCCAAGTGTCTGTCTAACCTGCTCTTCAAAATTGTCAGAGATCAAGTTTCCACAACTTCTCTAGGTAGCCCATTCCAAGGTTGGACTCAATGATCTTTTGAGGTCCCTTTCAGCCCTTAACTTCTAGGATTCTTTGATTATAGTCAGAAAGTTCCTCCTCATCACCAGCCTAAATTTCCCCTGCTTTCACTTGAAGCTATTGCTCCTAGTGCAGTCCCCTACAGCTACACAGAAAAGCCCACCTTCATCCTCTCTATAATCATCCTTCAGGTACTCGAAGACTGTTACCAAATTCCCCCTCAGTCTTATTTTCTACAGACTAAATAACCCTAATTCTTTCAGCCTTTTCTCATACATGTTTCATAAATGTACTTCAGGCTTTCCATGAACATGTTACGGCTAGCATGCACCTAACCTTCGTCACACTGTACCTTGCCAGTACACCTCAGTCTGACTTAAGATTCATCTAGTACAATCAAATGGTATAATTTTGTGCTAGACCGATTACTACTTGGGACACATTACCACTTAAGCAGTCCGGTCTCTTTTCCCATTTCTTGGTTTTTAGCTGAGATTCCAAGCACAGGTGCTAATTAAAACCAATAACAGTGGCTAGTGTGGAGATGGCTTTGGTCACTCCCCTTTCTGCTGCTCCTGACCCAGCAAATTTTCTTTCCTGTCCCCAGAAGGGATTATCATTTGTATGTAGTTGTCACTTCCTGAATATCACAGACTCCTTTCTGGAAAGTGCTTCAACATCTTTCTTGAAACACTGCATGGTTTTGAAACCAAAGATGCAAGTGTTGGATAGATCAGTTCTTTAATTAGGTAAGGCAAGGAATTCACACAATTCACCGGCAGATTCTCTATATGCGTGAAGAGTGTTTGTGCCCAAAAGCTTGCAAAGAATAATTTTCCCAGCTATTTAGTTGGTCTAATAAAAGATATCACATCTATCCAAAGAAACTTATCTGCCTATGTCCTTAAACCAACATGGCTACAACCAACAACCCTTAATCAGGTAAGAACATTTTGCATTTTTCATGCAGGGTCTTGAAATCATATGTCATATTTCTTGCACATTTGCCAGTGTACAAATTCTAACAAAGGATTCTCCTTGCCTTAGCAACCTAAATTCGGGAACAGGAGACACTGGCCTGTAAGAAACGATGACACAGATAAAGGACTAGAGATCTGATCCAACAACCGATGAAGTCAATGAGAAGACTTCCATTCTCTGCTCCACGTCTTCCATTTGGTGTTGAACGGCATAGCAATGAGCAATAACAGAAAGAGAGTAATATGAAAGGAACCAAATAATATCTTTATCCAGGGCATTGATACATCTATGACCAATACACTGGCACTTCAGTTAAAGGGCTTTGGATCAGTATTGATCAATAAAATTACTATATACTTGAATATCTCAAATTCTCCCTTCATACCCTGCAAACCAAATGTAAAGAAATGCTGGCTCTGCAAAGAAATTGTCTTTAAAGATTAAAATTTGTGTTTCTTGCTTAGGAAGATTTATTCCTAAAGACAATGTAATAAAATCTACATGATTTGGCCCAGGGTTTGAAAATACCTCCAAAATTAGTGGTTTTCTATTTATTTTCCTTGGTAAGCAAATAAAGACTTGTTTTTCCCTTACCACACCCAACTCTTGATGTTCTCTCCATCATTCTAAATGTTTTTCCAGCCAGCGTGGTTTGGAAAGAACTCCCTTTTGGAGGATAAAAAACCCTTGCCAGCAGAAGCAACCCAAAGTTTTCAAAATGTTAGTGAAATATTTCAATAAGATTTGGAATTTTGGCCAAGGGAGGGTGGGGGAATGAACAGGGAACTGGTGTCTCCATAGATTCATAAGGAAATTAAATTCCTACCCAACCCTTTTTTGTTGATGATGTTGAAATTTTACCAAATTACATTTAGCTCACCAAAATTCTTCAAAAATCTGCAGTTTGCGCATATAAACTTACGTGTTAGCACAAATACACAGCTGGAATACTTTTATGAAAATTGCCTTAAAATAGTTTTCCCTGTAACCATCTTTAATTAGTTAGCTAGCTATTGAGATAATTTGTGAGCTCTTGAAGGAACAGAAGAATGGGGTGAGACATGGAATATTGGTCTCCTGGAGAGCAAAGTTTACCGCATTAGCCTGTCATCAGCTTCAGCAGTGCCCTTCTGTATTTTCAGGCTGCCGCCTCTCTTACAAATTTGTATTGTTGTTTTATTTTGTTTTTGATTGAAAGTTCAGATATTCCTGTTCCATGTTGCTTTGTAGTCTGCTTCTCTCTCACCTAATACTTGCCAGTGTGGCTGGTGAGGCTGTCATGGGTGTGTGGCCAACTGATAAATTGCAGTTTTGACTAAAAAGCAACTCTAAACTTAATATGTATCTTTTTTTTTTCTTGCTAGCTTTCAGGAGGCAGAAAAGAGTCGTAAGCATAACGTGATGAAACCCTGTGCCTTTGAAGGATTAAACAATCTGTTTCCCACTGATGGTGAGAACTAGTTGGTAGCTCATATGAGAGAGTTATCCTGGCAGAGCACAGCATGGGAATGTTGGCTGAAACCCTGCTGTCTGCTATGGGATATTTAGCTGGTCCACACTTACACATTTATATTTTTCACAGAGACATTTAAAATGTCAGATAACCTGCTATTTCCTTCCTAGTCTATGTGGGGGGGGGAAATACTTAACAAGCTTTTAAGATACTGGTTTGTTGGTCTATATCAGTGATGGAAAGTGGGAGGTTGTGTATATGTAGATGCATTTTTTTTTTAGTAAACATTGAGTAAAACAAATGAATTTTGCATTTAATTCTGCATCTTAATTAAGCTGGTTGCTGTTACATCTTTCAGGGTTTAGGTCCAGCCCCGGTAGAAGGTCTATTTCCAACCCCACTGTTCAAGTTTCAATGAAACATGGTACATTATTGATGGAAAATATTGTGTTATTGCTTCCCGTGTTGCTTGGCATCTGGTTCTAAGAAATAGGTACACATTTGACATTTGAATTTCTGCTTGTTAATGATTCATCTTATTTGGGGAAAAGATTTTCTGTAGTAATATAATCAAGTATGTGATCCCTGAATCTCTTGCTTTCACCTTGCTGATCTATGCAGTAAGTCTCTTGAAGCAAGGACTGTCTTATTCGTTGTTTTCTGTCTTTAAAACAGAAGCTCTCTGGGGCTGAGGTTGCCTTTGTTCTGTTTGTACAGTGTCTAACACCGTGAGGTCCTGGCCCATGACTAGGTCCCCTAGGGCATCTTTACATGTGCTCCAGAGTGGGGCGCTTTAATTACAGCAGCTCTTGGGAGCCACTCTAATTAAAGTGCCCACAATGTCTCATGTATTCACCATCCCAAAATGGCAGTGGGGACACGTTACCTAAAGATCGTTGGATGAGCTTTAATTAAAGTGCCTGTGCTGCCATATTGAAGCACAAGGACACTAAATACACATGATGCCAAGACCCCTGGAGCATGCTAATTAGCACACATTGAAGCAGGTTTAAAGCATGTGTATAGGTGCCCTTAGATACTCTGGTGAAACAAGTAATAATAATATATAAACCTTAGCACAATGGGATCCTCAGACTTTCTTGCTGTTGCCTTGTGTTACACCAGTCTACATGAGTCCACATGGAACTTACCTGTGACTAAATCTAAGTAGAGTGGACATGGACCTTGTTCCTAATAAATATACCTGCTAAGGATATGCTTTTTCCAGCAGTTTAGCTGGATTGAGGAATGGAATATTTTTTCTGACAAAGTACCTTCCTTTAGGCTACAAGCCATTTCTCCTTATGCACAAATTGATTTATTTCCCAAGGGTCTGTCTGCTCAGGACATGGCGTAGAGCTAAGCTGTCCCCTTACATGATGGATCCTTGAGAATTTCCTGACCGGAGAGTCCACCTTGAGAGTTTCACGTGAGAGAAAGTAGAATTTGTCTTTGGGGAAAGATTCGATCCTATCCCCATCCCTCGCCTTTTTGTCAGTCCACACTTAGAATCATTTTCAATCCCCTGTAAAACAGAGGAATAGAGAGGTCAAAGCGTCATCCTCAGGAGGTATGTGTTGAATTAGTCACATTTGCAACAAAGCTTGAAAAGATCTGGGTTGGGGTGGGAGGGAAGATACCAGAGCTAAAGTTGAAGGAACAGCTCTCTGCATTATCTCCCAGGTTCCTCACAACCAGGAAATCTGGTAGGATCTTGCCTGTCTGAAAGGCGGGGAAAACAACCAGAGGTGTCTGTATGTGGAATCCGACAGGTTCAACTTAGCCACCGAAACCACAGCTCTTTAGTCTGAATCACATATGGCTCTGTAATCTTGCATGTCTCATCCAAAGCATGTATCTGCACATCCTACAGCAGTGTTTCTCAACCTTTTAAGTCACAAGTACCCCCTAACTTCTGAAAATTTTAATAAGTACCCCAGCACTTAATTTTCCAGGGGATTTTATATTTACAGACTAATGTGTGCTATATGTCAGAAGGAGGGCTGTGTATATAAGGCCATGATATGACAGATGTCTGATCTGGTGTGGGTAGGGTTGCCACCTTTTACACCAGGGGTGCACAACTCAAGTATGTACCTGGGCTAGAGGTGATGTTGGCCAAAGCTAGGAAGGCTGAATTATTCGCCAAATTATTACTGGTGAATTTAAAGTGCCACGCAGTGCGCGGCACACCAATTTTTTTGCCATAGTTTTGAGAGGAGAAAGGGGCGAGAGAGAGAGGAAAAGAGGGTGAGAGAGACAGAGTGTTGGGGTACCCACGTAACTCCTGCCTGTATCTCATGTACCCCCAAGGGTACACATACCACAGGTTGAGAAACTATGTCCTACAGCATATGCCGGTCACACTACCCTGCCACTGAAACAGTACTACTTCAGACTCGCTCACAGGAAAGGCAATTGTTTGGTCCATATAGCTTCACTCTGCAGTAGCTTTGTAGTGATCAGTAATTAAATGGACACCTATCTCTTGAAGCAGTTTCAAAAAAGTCAACTCAACAGCATACCTCTGCCACAGTCCACTCAACTGTCACTAGATGATATCACAGACCCTTTTCCTTTGCACTCTGGCTCTTTTTACCCAACCATGCCTGATGACAAAAGCACTCCCCCTTAATAAAAGCTCTTGCACTGTGCTATTCATATTACACACACATTTATATGCCCCAGAACATGGACGTCACATGCCTCCCAAGGCTGGGGGGGCATGGTGATCACCTGCAGGCGGTGGCAGTGGGGGCGTGGTAGTGGTAAATGGGGAGCTTCCCGAGGTGGTGGTGGCGGCGGTGGGGGTGGGCCGAGTTGGGAGGCCCTGTAGTTGGCTGCAATTTCAGTGGCAAAGTGGGGGTGGTGAGTGCCAACCTCCCGCAGGCACCACTGGCAGCAGCGGTGAATCTCAGGGGATACACGGCCAATCTCAGGGGGTGCACGTACACATTGCCAATGCCCCAGAAGATGTCAGAGCTCCAGTACACTCATAACTGTGCAAACACCTGCTAAGAGACAGCAGACCCTTCCCCAAAGTCATAATTGTCTGACTGGACAAAGCTGAGAAAGCATTGGGATAAAAAAGTGTTTTTATCCCCAGTTTACAGATGAGAAACTGAAGTACGCAAAGGACATTTAAATTCATTCTCTCAAGTTTCTCTGAGGTCAAGGGCAGGACAAGGAGCAATGCCCTCAAGTTGCAGCAGAGGAAATTTAGATTGGGTAGGAGGAACTTTTTGACCATGTGGATGGTCAAGCACTGGACCAGGCTACCTGGAGAAGTTGTGGTATCTCCATCTCTGACATTTTCAAGGGCAGGTTAGAAAGATACTTGGCTGGGGCGGTTTAGTCAAGGATGATCCTGCCTGGAGCAGGGGGCTGAACTAGGTGACCCTGTGGGGTCCCTTCTGGCTCTACTGTCCTATAAGGTCACACAGACAGTCTGTGATACAGTGGGAAATTGAACTTGGGCTTCCTTAATATCAGTTCAGGGTCTTTAGCGATGTCTTAAATCTTTTTGCTATGGGACATAAAGGCATTCTCGACGGCTTGCCCCATAGTAGATTGAACTGCCACCGTTATGAATATGGATCTGTTTGTGTCTATGAGATGTGCTGTATCTTCCAGTGTATATTCATCCCTCCAATGTCATTCCCTTCTCTGCCCTTTCCATCAGTAATCCTCTTTCCATCCATATTTTCTTGTTGAATCCCAAGAAAAGATTTCAATGGAAAGGCCTTTTCATGTTAAAAGCAGCTTTCTCCTTTAACAACCTTTAATGATATTTTATGTGCCTACTGCCTTTAATCCCCAAAGATCCCAGTGTGAGTTACAAATTATGGACATGAGATGTGCAGAGAATGAAATTCTATTGTGCAGAGGATTTTTATTTCGAAATTTGTTGTGTGTTCTTAAGTCGGACAAAAAAAGACCGTTTTTAAAGAAGACTTTAGAAGAAGAAAGATAATTTTGCATTAATTGAAAGATTTCATTTTTCCAAAATCAAAACATGTTGTTTTAATTATTTTATTACAGACTAACATAATTCAAAGTCAAAGGGAATTTCAAAATTAAAACTGAAACCATTTAATTTAAAAAGGTTGAAACGGACTATTTTAGTACCATTAGAACTCGCTTTCCCTTTTGTTCTCTAAAATTTAGCTGAATGAACATAATTTTACTGAGAGTTTCAATATTGATTAAACTGTCTTTTCCAAATGAAAAACTCTTCTTTTTGTGGGTTTTTTTGACCAGTCCTACCAAGTACCAATTTCTCTACTAATGTAAACTGGTGCAGCTACATGGACTTAGTGGCACTGTGGATCCCTAGCAAAGAATTTGTTTCCAAATAGAAACAAACGTCTGGGAGGGAGTATAGCAATTCACCAGCATGCAGCTGAGTTCAGTGAAAGTTTTGTCAGAGTACAGGCAGCAAAAATAAGCTTCAGGTCTGCCAGATGTGTGAGAGAATACATGAAGGAAAAAGACTGTAGATAATCAGTGGGACTGGCTTTGGAGGAAGTTAATGTTTGATAAGCTGAGGCATCCCCTTGAACTATTCTTCACTCTTTCCTAGTATGGATGTCCTTGGTGCATATTAAGTTTGAGGTAGCTTATGCAACCTCACAAAGGTAAGACTGTTCATACAGGGGCTCTTGTACACGTAGTGAAAAGTGGCGGTTTTTGCCATTTAATTATGTTGCACTGTACACACGTGGGGGATTTTTTACAATTTAAATGAGTTTGCTATGTTGCAAACTAAACCACATCTGCATGTAGTCTAGTAGTAGTTTATTTTGCAGCGTAGCTATTTGTAACATTGTAGCCTTTGACAGCTTGCCCCCCTGCCGTGGGAGAGGTGGGCTGAAGGTCGAAATGGAGAGGGGCCCAATCCTTTTTTTCTTTTCTTTTTTTCTGCAAAGGCTGCCCACATCTCCCACAGCTGGGGGTGACCTGTCAGTGGGCCGAATGGCCCCTGAGCTGCGGGGGGGCCCAGTCCTTCCTCCTAAGGTGGCGGCAGCCCCTGGGGCCACCTGGGCAGGCTGCTAGCAGGCAGGTGCTGCTCCAGCTCAGGCGCAGGGAACAGTTGGATCAGGATGGGTGCTGCTTGCTAGCTGGGGCAGTACCCATCCAGGGGTTGTCACCACCATGGAAGGAAGGTCTGGGGACCCTGCAGCTCAGGGCCCACCAGAAGCTCACCTCCCCAGCTGTGGGAGAGGCAGGCAGGCTCTGCAGAAAAAAAAAAAAGGATAAGGCCCCCCCATCACTTTTTTTTTCTCTCTCAGTGGAGCCTGCCTGCATAAGCTGCTGCTGGGCCATGCAGCCCCTGAGCTGCGAGGGATGGGGGAGTGGTGGTGTTTCCCTCCATGGTGGCAGTGCCCCCTGGGACCACCTGCATGGGGTGCTAGCTTCAGGGGTGCTGCCCTAGCTTGCAGGCAGCACCCACCAGATCCAACTCTCCCCTGAGCCCATGAGCTGGAAGCCCATTGGGCACTCCTCCCCATGTGGGTCTACCCACCTCTCTCACAGTGGGGGGGGAGGGTGAGCTGCCAGTGGGCTCTGACCTGTAGGGGGTCCCAGACCTTCTCTCCGCAGCCACCTGGGAGGGTGGCCAGTGGGCAGGTGCTGTCCCAGCTTGCAAGCACCCAGCCCAATCCAACTGTTCCCTGAGCCTGAGTTGGGGCAGCACCCACCTGCTAGCAGCCTGCCCAAGCGGCCCCAGGGGCTGCCACCACCATGGAAGGAAGGACCAGGACCCCCACATCTCAGGGGCTGCTTGGCTTACTGGCAGCTTGCCTCCTGGCTGTGGAAGATGCACGCACTCTCCACAAAAAAAAAAAAAAGGATCATGCCCTGCACCATAACAGTGATGGAAGACCCTAAAGGGTCCAGAGGAGGCCACTTGCATGATCCGGGGCAGCAGGGCAGGCCCTATGAGGAGAGGCTACGGGACCTGAACCTGTTCAGCCTCCACAAGAGAAGGCTGAGGGTGGATCTAGTGACCTGTTACAAACTAGTCAGGGGAGATCAGCAGGCACTGGGGAAGTCCCTGTTCCCCCGAGCACTGCCAGGAGTGACCAGGAATAACTGTCACAAGCTGGCAGAGGGTAGGTTTAGGCTAGATATCAGAAAGCACTACTTCACAGTCAGGGCGGCTAGGATCTGGAACCTACTTCCAAGAGAAGTGGTGCAGGCTCCTACCCTGGGGGTCTTTAAGAGGAGATTAGATGAACACCTTGCTGGGGTCGTTTGACCCCAGGAATCTTTCCTGCCATGGCAGGGGGTCAGACTAGATGATCTACTCAGGTCCCTTCCAACCCTAGAAACTATGAAACTATAAATTGAAACAGTGAGTTTTTAATTGTTGCAATTAAAAACCAACCATTTCAATTTAGGTGAATAAACCTCCATCACATGTACAAGCAGGTGCAGGGAGTTGTATAGGGCTAAGTACAGACAGTCAAAAAGCCCATGGCTGAACCGATTCAATCTTCACAGGTTAGTCTAAGCTGTGTAGATTGAACTGATGAGCAAGTGAACAGATATTCACTTTTGATTCTGGAAATGCAGCCACCTGCCTGTAGTGGTCCAGAGCAGAAGCTATGGGGCGCATTAGAGCATGTCTCTCTGCTCAGCTGGAGCAGATAACTTGGGCCAAGGCTAACGCACCCACTCTGTGAGGGGGAGGCGGGGTTTGCAGGGGAAGTACAAAGCATTCTGGCAAGCTGTGGGACCGTGTATTAACTTAAATCTGGAGGGGATCTGCGACAGAAGTTCAACAAGCCCATTTAACCGAAATTAATTAAGTCTAATACTACATCCATCCAGGTTTATCTTAAACCAGTTTTGGCCATTTTGAAGGTGGTTTATGTGCCCTGAACTTTTATTGTATTATAGATTTGAACCATTTCCCAATCACTTATACCAGTTTATGTGTAATTTCTGTCCCTAGCCTTAGTGTGGAGTGACTAATTCCTTGTAAATCCATGGAATTACTATCCTGTGCTCTAGCTTTGCCCAGCAGACAAGCCCTCATAATGAGGTGAAAGATAACTAGGGTCTAAAGTTCTAAACTAGGAAAATGGCAGCTCCCTTGACATTAACAAATCTGATAATGCATATTCTGCCTGATGTAGAAATATGGCATGTAGTCACATTTATCTAAAGTTCAATTAAAAATGTGAATGTTTAGTTAATTCCAAACCTGAAAAGATTGCCTGGCTTTCTCCCATCATAAACCTGCCCAGTGAAGGATCTTCTTACCTCATACCAAGCGCAGAACAGGAAACATTTTCTTGTAGTTTTCTTAGGAGAACAGGCTTTGTTTTATACTTGGCACAGATTCATGCCTGGCATTGGACAAAGAACTTGGATCGAGTGGCAACTATTTTCAGGTGTTTACCCTGGTTTTCAGAATCCCTGACTGTAAATGGACTTGTATGAATACTAACTACCCAGTATAAGGTTTTAGGTGTCACAGTACGGGCACCCAAAATTATCATCTCTTTAGGCGATAAAACGTGTGCAAGTCAGGTGTACCTATTGGGCTGAAACAGAGATTCTTTCTTCATTAGTGAACAAAAAAATAGTTCAGCATTCTGAACATAGCAAAGGTCAGGGAGATGTGTAAAAACCCTAACTTCATTCAGCTGCTCCTAGTGTAACAATGAAACCCTTATGGCAGTGCAAGTCCTGTAGGAATCCAGAGGCTTATTTTATGCAGCAGAGTAACATTTTAACTTTTTAACATTTTAACATTTTAATATTTTTATTCTAGTCTCTTACTGAATAAGACAAATTAAACAGCTCAAGTTGCCCATTACTATGGGGCTGAGGATGAGGCAGCGGCCTTTGGATATGGAGCAAGTTGCTACTATTTTTACTCCAATATGGGAGAATTCAGGGGATATGTCACATTGCCCATGAATAAGATTTCCTGAGAGAGAAGTATGTTTATTAAAATAGAGGAGGGTGCATATTACGCTGAGAATTTAAAATAGTGATATATGTGGAATAAAAAAAAATCTCTGAGAAAGTCTGCATAGTCATGAGATACCAGTAGCCTTACAATTCATCAGCTTCCATGCAAAAGCTATTTAAGAATGTTTCAAGTATTAGTTAAAACGTGTAGGCAATATTAATAAAATTTGCATTCAGGGTTTATATATTATTGCCCTAAGAATGATTTTGCATGAGGCCTTTGGAAAAGATTTCTGGTCTGCGCCTCAGCATGCAGTGCAGGGCAGAATAGGAAGTATGTATGCATAACTGACCCCAAAATTTTGATAGCAGAGAATTTCAGATATTGAAATGGGAGCTTCCTTGTGACCATTTCCCCATTTGCATCACCTAGTTAACCCATTCCTGCCTCAGAACTGTTGGAAATTTCATTTGGTAATATCTGTGAAGTGCTCAGATGACAAGTCCTATAGAAATGCCTCTAAAGTAGTGGTCCTCAACCTTTGCTGGCTCATAGGCATTCATCCTAAACCAGTGAACTGTTATGGACAACCATTCCCTGTCAACTTCCTTAACTTCCTTGGGCTGCAAACAGCTTGGGCATGCTTTGTAGTCAACATGCTTCCCATAAGTCATGGACTGTTCTAAGTAAACTTTCTCTTTTTCAATTTAAGCTATAATATGGGTGCAATCCTGCTGTCATGGGAATTAGTGGCAATACTCCTAAGAATGACCAACTTTGGGTGCCTGTACTAGCCAAGAACTTGGCTTATATTGTCTGAACAATTTTAATTGTTTTTTCCCCTAATCAAATGAACTCATAAATTACACATAAGACTATGGAAACCCAATGGATGAGAGAGGGGTGTGTCTTTCACTCCTGCTTCATTTCTCTTTTGCCTGCAAGGAGGTCATCTGTGAAACCTCTATAGTAGCAAACAATGACATCCCCACTACCGGTAAATGTCCAGATATTCTGCTGGCCAGTATGCAGTGTGGGTTAGAGTAAAGGTACCAACTACTCCTTTCTCACCTGATTCAAGAAGAGTAGTTGGTGTGTGTTGGGACACTGTGCAGTATGGCTGTGGGCCATGCCTACTTGAAGTATTACCTATGTCAGCTGTCAAGGTACCGGACAGTGCCACCACCCCTACTCTCTGATACTTCCTTCTTGCCTGCCACAACTTGGTATTTAACTTTAGGGAGCTGGATGGATAGGATGGCAGCGATCCTGGCAGGTCTTCTCTGGGGGGTTTCTTCATGGGGCTCCACCTCCTCTCACACCCAACCCTTACCACATCCTGGATGATACCCATCCAGGTCTGGATCTTGTATCACCCCACTATCATTGGCAGTTAGGTGCTAGCTTGTCAAATGAGGTTTTAAACCCATTTATTTGTTTTCCCAGAGATCATTCTTTTACGTCAGTCCTTCCTGGGCTCATTGGTCCAACAACTAAGGTCAGTCTGCCCAAAGCCCATAAGGCATATGACCTTAAATCAGTTCCTCCCAGGGTCCTGGGCTACTCAACCCAGGTCAACCCTTTAAGGACCTAACCCTTTAAGTGCCCCTAAAATCACAGACTGGCTCTCATTGACTCTGTCGCTTTAGTCTTCATCTAGCTGTCCTCGGGAGATTCTCTGTCTTGATGCACCTTGAGGATCATCCGTGGTCCTTCGACCACTCAGACCAATGGATTTGCTACTCTCACCAGCTGCTGGCCATGGGACACTTCCAGCAGAGGGGGCCTCTAATATCGCCTCAGTCCACTGGATGTAGCCCCTCTCTGGCTACCCCTCTCCAGGGCTGGAAATACCCTCCTGGATTTTCTGCCTGCCAAGCTGCATGGAGCATATGCTGGAGAAACACGGCAATGTGTTCCCTGCTCTGGCCAGGCCTCTTGCCATACCTGAAGTGAATGTTCCCTGCCTGGGTCTTTTGGGGCTTGCTTCTTGCCCCACTCTTCTCCCCTCAGTGCATAGCACTCATACATAACTATGCTCTTACAAGAGTCTGGGCAGTAAAACAAGGAAAGTGTTTTAATTCCGTATTTCATACCTACAAGGATGCATAGCCCTAGTAACAATCTTAGTTTATGTATTTTATTGTTGTGCTTTTTTTGGGATGTGGACCAAAGTTCACATAATCAGTTGTCATTGACATCTGGTTGGAATGCTGGTATAAATTATGCCAGGAACAGGAAGAGAGAGATGTGCATGTGACCAAAGGTAGTAGGTGCTATTACAGCGCCTAGTGGAAGATAGGTGGAAGATACTACCATTGGTTAGAACTGAACAGGTGAAAACTAAACCCATGTAACTTACGTCTGGTAAATTTAGTTCCCAATTTCTCTGGGATAATTCTTCAGTGGATTGGTTTACAGATTTGTGCTTATAATTTTTGTCTACTTAGACAAAATCTTTACATTAGATAAAATCTTTAAATCTCTTCTGAATTAAATAGCCAAACAGCAAAATGACAACAAAACTCACTTTGGCTTCAATGTAGCCAGCTGGAACCTCTCTGTATGGAATCAATTTGACATCCTGCTCTTGCATTTTTTAGTATGATCTTATATTAAACCAGAGACAATCTCCTGTCATTGCTTCTTAACCGTAATCTTTCAAAGGTCACTTCACTGGTACCACTGGGTTTTTGGATGTGTTTTTAAAGACGAAGAAAAGGCCCCGCTCTTGTATGGTGATAGCCTAATGAAATGTCACTTTCCATTGGTCAGTAGAATTCTCTAGGCAGGGATTTAGGAGGTTTTAAAAGTGTTGGTAAGGGATACTTTATGTTCTATAACATATGGTATTGTTGTTAGTCTTTGATTTGTAGTTTTGAACAGATGCATTCTCATAACCTTTGTATGCTTTCGGCTTTGGAGGTCCTAAAGCTGCTATTGTTCAGGCAATTTCTAAGCTCAAGAAGAATGTTTTCTTCATAAAGAACATGTTAAATATTACCAGAATTTCAGCATCAGTTTTATATTTCAGGCCTATGATTTGGCATGTTTCGTAGGTGACGGCACACAGCTTTTAAGTTATGATTTAATTTAGAATTTTTAAACTAAAAAACAGCTGTTTATATATGAAATATGAGTCCACTGTAACTTTACTTATTTAATAGCTATTTTCAAGGTACTGTATATTGTATATCCCGAGACCAGGAAAAGGGCTAGATTTGGTATAAGATCTGTCTGGCTGCTTCCTGTGCACTCGGTTAGAGCAAGGCCTTAGAAAACTTGACAAATAACTGTCCGTGGCTTTGGTATAGTTTAGTTATTTTTTGCCAGACATACCTGCATTTGGCTGAGTGGAGTCTGATGACTGGTAATTTGATTTGCAGGGAATTATACTGGTTTAACAATTCCTAGTAATGGCTGAAGTAGAGGATTAGGGAAAAAATCCACCCTTTAGATTCACAGAGCAGATGCCATCTCTGCTGTGTCTAGGGATGAAATTTCCCCCTCTGCGAATGGCATGTGCAGTGTAAGTCATACTTTGAGAAGCTCTGTGGCACGCGTGCCCTCTGCTCAGGACTGAGTTTTACTCAGTGTGAATGGAGCTCCTGCTGACATTGCTGAGAGCCACGTGTTGTGGGGTAACACAATCCCGGCAGGAAGGTTCACCATGGTTTTTTGCTTCTGACCTGACCCTGCAAACATGTCTGAGACCTTTTTTTCTCATGGGAGTAGACCCTTTGGATTTGTACCACACTGCATTTCTTTTCCTCCTAATATTTGCCTTGTTTTGGCTTTCTTTGTGAGCCCATGGATTTTGTCCTGCAATGTAAGGAATGACTTGTCTGTCTGGAATTTGGTAAGGAATCCATCCAAGGCACCCGACCACATGCTAGTATCTATGTTTCAGCACAATGTGTTTCCTGGCATATGGGGACCTGGGGAGTCTGCTGTGTGAACTACAGTGGGAAATAATTTAGCCCAAGCTGAAGAGTTGTGCTTCCCTAGGCAAACTGGGTCGCTCTTAAATAGTCACTACATATTGCTTTCCCAGGGAACTTCCTGTTCCACCTACTGATATTACTGGTATGTAGCCAGGTTCAGCCATAAATACCTGATGTCCTGCAGAGGGTCCTGGACAAGGAGTTAAAGTATATACATTTGTAGCCCAGGTGTACACAGGTATATACTCCCCTTCTCCAGTTGAAGGGGATTGTTAGCTGGCAGGTGTGCTGTGGGAGGGGAACTGCAAAGCACTCGGTTTCCCTCCATCCCTATAGAACCAGGCCAAGACAGTCAGGGGACTTAACTATATACAGATGTATTTACATTAACTTATCACAAGGAAAAGAAACATGGATCTGTACTATATATATACCAGTGCTTATACCAGTGCTCCAGCTACAGGTAAGTCACAGGTAAGTATCTAATCTGAAACAACTAAACCCCAAAATAAACATAGATAGCCAACAGATAAACTATAGGTAAGTATAGGCGAACAATAAATAGGCCACAAATAAATACAAATAAACAACAGGTGAAATAATAGCAACAGGGGGTCCCAGCAGAGCCCTAGGACTCTACTCATCTACTAATTTACAAACATGAGAGTTCACAAAATACCAAGCACGACATCACACCACTTATGGCGCAAGAACCCCAAAGATAAACTTAATCCCAAGGGGAAACCCCAATGCCCTTGGGCTTTTTCCCAAGCCCTTCAAGGAAGCTGGGGGCCCCTCTCAGTGGGACCTCCACTTTTAGGAGCCCTTAACTAACCAGGGGGGGCTCCCCCTCCCAGGTGGGAATCCTTTTTCCCTGCAACTCACGGCTCCAAGGCCTGAAGGGTGGCCCTCGTCCTCTGTGCCAAACTGCTCTCTTACCTGCAGTGGGATTTGGGGGGTCACCATCCCCTGGAAAAGGGCTCCGACATTCAGGGCTTCTGGGACCTCTGGCACGGCCCTGTCTGGCTCCTTGGACTCAACCTTTTGCTATGGGTTGGAGGCCCGGGCTGCCTCATGCAGCACTGGGCTTGGTCTACTCCCAGACCCTCTGTTCAGCACCTCCTGCACCAAGCTCCCAGCCTCGTTCCAGGGGTTGAGGACCTGAGCTGCCCAAGCGCTCCAAAGAGCCTGCTCTGTGCACCGACCTGTGCACCGTGTCTCTGGCCGCACACTAGGGGTTGCAGACCCAAGCCGCCTCATTCAGCTCCCTGGGTCTGGATGCCGTGTGCCATGCTGTGTACTGACAGCCTAGCCGCTGGAGCCATCGTCTGCCATTCCCCGCTGATGAAAGTCTTCAGAGGCGCTTCCAGACTACTGCTTCACCCTGCTGAGTAGCTCTCCTCAGCTCTTCTAAGCCCTGTTCTTCTCTCTTCTCCATCCCAGATGCGTCTCCCGCGTGCTGGGCACACAGCTCCTTTTATACTCTCCAGGGCTCTTTCCCTGAAGTCTTCTGGACCTGACAGTGCTGCAGTCTACCATCAGGTCCGGAGAGAGCCCCTCTCCCCTTCCCCTCAGGAAAGGGGCGGGACTTAACTCCTCTTCCTGCCTTTGATGGGCTCTACCAATCAAAACAGCAAAATCTCAAGCCTGGGACTCAACCCAAGCTCCGAAAGGCAAGCCTGCTACACGTTTTTTACACTTTTATAGGAATGTGTGGCCTACTTGGATGTAGGCCTTGCCTTGCATGCCTTGCCTTGCATGTTACACCACTGTATAGTTTGCAAGGGGTTAGCAATAATCAACAAGATCCCATCAACCAGTGACACAGAGAGCTGCTTCAGTGCCTGAGACAGAGAGTGGGGAGCAGTGGGGGGTTTATGCTAACCACTGGACAGTTGTTGGAGGATGGGAGCGGGGCACAAGGAGTGAAGTCCTACCTGCAGGGGCTCTCCTCACTTGCATGACAGCTGCTACTGCTCTGTAGCAATGTGGGCCAGGGCTGCTGCAGCCAAGACAGACAATGGCAACTCCCTGAGGACCACTCCTGGTGCCCAGTTTGCCTCCTTCCCTCTCCAAATACAGAGCATTGCCTTCCATAGCAAAACTTCCAAAGCGTGAGGAGCATCAGTCCACCCTGCTTTTCCCCCAAACATTATTACTTGGTGTTGGGGCATCTGCCTAGCTCCCATGGCTGGAACGCACCTGCCATGGCAAAGATGCTGGGGAGAAGGGAACCATACTGGTGTCCCCTCTAGTCAGCAAGCAGGTGCCCCACTTGCCCCCCCACAGCCCTGTTACACTATTGCTATCAGCATGTGATGTATGCATAGCGTGTTTAGATACGAGATGATGTCACTTGGGCCCAGTGCTTTAGATAGGACAAGTCAGTCCTGATGGTCTCAAAGCTATTGACCAAAGACCTCCAAGAAAGCTATTTACTCCTGATTGTAATGTTGTTTTGGGGGGAGCAGCTACATAAAAATCTTTTGGTGACCCTACCTTTGGGCGGCAAAGGCATGAATCTTCTCTCCTGATTTTTCCACTTGTGGATCACGCTTTGAGACATCCCTTGAAGAAGCTGTTAAAATGTGTGTCCTTGATATTTCGCTCTTACAGGCTTCAGGTTCAAGTGAACTTTAGACTGTCAGCCCCAATTCAAGCAGAAGGGATGACCAAATTTCCTAACATTTTACTGAAATGGCTGTCTGAGGAGGTACCTCATTCAGCTCTCCTATAACATATTGCACACAACTCTATACCCAATTTCAGTTTGTGCTTGTGAGCAGATTTAATCCTCTCCTTAGAGAAAATTATAAGCAAAGCCTTGTTCAGATATGTGGAACTATTTATCTGAGGACAAATAGCAAGTTCCAGGAGTTGCTGTTATGTTGGGACATTTTTTTTTTTTTGGTTTAAGTTTTAAAATGGATTCTTTCCTTGTGCACTAATTTCTGGCATTTTTTCCCATACCAGCTAATTTGTAGTCATCATCACCAGGTCAGTGATATGATAATATCATATATCATTAACTGCATGATACAACCTCCAGAGGAAAGAATGAGGTAGTAAGTGTGGATGACTTGCTTTTTCAGTTCCAAGATATAAGGGGAAAATCTGCCTTATATCTTGGCAGAACCAAGATATAAGGGGAAAATTGGGTCCAACCAAAGGAAGCATTTTTTTTTCCAGTGGAATGAAAACATTTGATTTAGTCTCAATGAAACGATTATTTGGTCTAACACAAAATATTTTGCCTCACTTTGATATTTACCTTTTTAAAAAGAAAAATATCTAAAATCTAGCTAAATTTTGAAATTAAATGTAAATTTGAAATGGCATTTTAAAATATTTTCCATGCCTTTATTTGTGTACAGTACTTGCTGAACCTGACTTGAATCTGCAAGTGGTTTTGATCTGAAACTGCATTTTTTTACCCAGCAAATGAACTATTCATCCAAATTTTTTCCCCAACTCTAGTGGTGTCTTAGGGGCAGGAAAAATACTGGCAAAAAAAGGATTTTAACGGCAGTGACTGATTTACTGACTTTGCACGAAAAATTTCCACTAAGAATTTCAGCTAAGAAATGTGGGACTGCTAGAACTGAGCTTCACCTGGGGACATTTCAGATAGAGTGAAAGTGATAAATTAGAGATTAAAATAAAACAAAATTAGAATTCAAAATTGTCCATGTTTTAGTGATAGGGTAGCACTGTCACATTTAAGAAAACCTGTAAGTCCTTAGTGCTCTGGTTCTGATTCTGCAAATCCCAATACTATCTGGGGTAGTGCTTATTAATGGTAGCAACTGCATTGAAACAAATGGGCTATTTAAAGGAGAAGTTGTGCCAACGTGTCAGAGAGACTATTGCCTCTTTACCTCCACTATTCACCAGTAAGGTACTACTCACTGGGTGTGCCTACGCATGCACTTTACTGCACAGTAGACTAATTTGCTGCACAGTAAAGCATTACTGTCTATATGTATGCTGCAATTAGGCACAGTAAGTTAATTTACTCTGCGTAGGATAGTCCTGTCAGGCACAGGTACTAACCAATGGTGGAGTAAATTACTGTGCTTAAACCCACATGTAGACAGTGATATCATTATTAGTTTACTGTGGCACAGATAGTGCTGGAGTTTATTTGGTCACATTACTTGCATGTGTAGACGCGCCCAATGGATACATCTACACATGCTATTACCACAGAGCAATAAACTGGTGCATATTGCACCAGAGTCCATTGCTCCCAGGTTCCATGTCTTCACATGTGCCCGGGACCTCAGCACATTCATAGATTCATAGATGCATAGATGTAGGGTCAGAAGAGACCTTGTAGATCTTCTAGTCTGACCCCCTTCTGTGGGCAGGAGAGAAAGCTGGGCTCAAATGACCCCAGCCAGGTAAACATCGAGCCTCCTCTTAAAGACCCCCAGGGTAGGAGCCAGCACCACTTCCCTTGGAAGTTGGTTCCAGATCCACCACTGTAACCTGTCCAAGTCCTGGTGTAATGTGTCCTTCCCTTCTAGCATGCTCACCTCACCCCAGATCTTGGTGTCATCTGCAAATTTAAACAGGCTGCTCTTCACCCCATCGTCCAAGTCGCTAATAAAGAAATTGAACAGTGCAGGCCCAAGGACCAAGCCTTGGGGGACCCCACTGCTCACTTCCCTCCACGTCGAAAATGACCCGTCTACCACCACTCTCTGAGTATGACCCCTCAGCCAATTTGCAATCCATCTGACTGTGTAGGCATCAATGCCACAATCGCTACATTGAGCTGGGTCAGAGCAGCCTTGGCTGGCAAGGGCTTTGATGGGTCAACCTGCCAGCCCAGGTCTGCTCCATCTTAGCTCAACATGCTGCGAAGGGGCTAGGTGGGGCATGAGGGTGCTACAGTGCAAGGTTCACTGGCAGACAGACCCTGCATTTTAGTACCTTCATGCCTCAGCCAGCTCCAGTCACCATCTACAAGTGTGTTTTGGTACATATTACTACTCTGCCGTAGGATAGTACTTGGCCCAGACAGTACAATCCTACAGCAGAGTTAATTAATTTACGGCAACCTAATATGTGTGCACTTGCAGATGGCTAGTTTGTCAGGTCCACAGTAAAGTGCATGCGTATATGTACCCACTTCCTGAAGAGTGCACACATGTGGTTTGCAGTGCCACAAAGCAGTTTGCCCATTCACCACACTGCTAATTTGCAGTGAGGCAGTTTTTTTCCCCCACCAGGTGATCTGCTGCTGCCCCAGAAGGTCCCCAGGACCCCAGGTAAGGCTGCTGGGCCCAGCACAGGTGCTGGGCCCAGCTCCCCTACCCCACCTCGATCACTTTGCCAGGGATAAATAGCAGTGATACAAATATGTGCCACTGCTATTTTTCCCATAGGAAATGTGTGCACCTGCATGTGCATGCTTATCAGGCTATATCCACTGTGAGTAAGCGAGGCACAAACAGACCTGGGGGAATAAGTACTATGTCTGACAATGTTTTCATGATCAGGTGATCACTCTGAAGTCATATAACTTAATAGTGTCTGACGTTCCAACCCCATGGGCTACATGAGTGGCATGTGGCTGGACTGCGAGACAGATCCTGTGGGTCAGTCTGTGGGCTGGATCCAGCATAGGGTCAGAGCCTTGTATTGGCCCATGGGTGTGATCTGTTGTACCAGCCTGGCCCCATGTTCCAGATCCAATACATGGGACCATGTCATCCACCCCACAGGGGTGGGTCTGAAAAGTTGGTGGCAGTGCTAATTGCTCTCAGAGCTATGACAAGAAATGCTGCCACTGCTATCCTGATGACAGGGCCCCATGGGCTGGATTCATCCAGTGGGTCAGAATTTGAGCACCACTGCTGTAAGTCATAACATCTGATGAAATGGACGGTTGTCTGTGAAAGCTTATGCTTTTCTGAATGAATTAGTCTCTAACATGCCACCCTGCCTTCCTGCCTGCCATAAATTTCCCAAAGATTTTTAGGGAAGTGAATCATTGTGTGTTTTTTAAAAAATAAGAAAACAATGAGAGAGGTCCTCAGTGTAGTTCATTGATTCCAATGGCTTAGAGATTTTCAAAATTAAACAAATGATAGCATGTTACATTCTCATCACATTAATAAATGAAGGGTTCTTCTAATGGGGATCTGAGCTGAAGGTCACTTAATTATAGTTTCCAGTGTTGATTTATTGTTGGTTTAAAACAGTTTTCTAAGAAATACAGAATAAAATACCTAGCTGATTATCAGACATAACATTCTTCTTCATGTTTTAAAACAGCTCTGCCATGTCAAATTTATTATAGTGTAACCCGGGCGGTACTCCAAGAGGTACCCCTCTCCAATTGAAGGGATCAAAGCAGGTGCACAAGCACTGTGGGAGGTGTAGGGACTCTCCTTCCCCTATGGAGCAGAGCCAGACCACTAATGGGGACTTACCTATATACCTTTTAATACTAGGAACATAACAGCCATAAATCAGAGGGTATAGTGGACACTACAATGCCCCAAGGGGGCAGGTTTCAACAAAGGTTAGACTCTTACAATCATTGACAAAAAAACAGGGTTAACAAAATATAAAACACAAACAGCAAAACAAACAATACGGGTTAGTGAAATATAAAAAAGGCACAAAATGCAAAATGTCAAATGACAAGGAAATATAGGGCCTTGGTACCTGGAGGGGGAGAAAAGGGGGAAAACACAATGGCCCCTCTCCACTGCAAGAAGATT
>NW_017729031.1:27418642-27422020 GCF_001723915.1 Gavialis gangeticus
TGATTGGTGTGGAAAGGGAATCCCAAGTCCTCCAATCATCTTTTACCCCTTCAAAACCGCTGGGCCAGGTCACTGCCATCCAGCCCATCACAACAGCAACATAATTTGTGCCACTTTAGTTCAGGGTCTGTCAGCGTATTCTTTAGAAATTCCTCTTTTCAGGGGTTTATAACCCAGTCATAAAAAATCACTGTAGTCCATAACTGTTACTTGGGATAGTAGCTGATCTCTGAAGAGCATGCTAGCAAGCCAGATGCTATTTAACAGTAGCAACAAAAAATATCACCAACTTTTCAGGGCTCACAGGCCTTGGTGTGCTTCATCCTTGTGTGTGTTCAATGTAAAGTTCATAGGCACCTAAAACAGACTGTGCTGGGGAATCAGAGGACCAGAAAGACCAGTTGTAGATAGTTGCTAACTCTGTTGACTTTCTTGCTTGTGTACTGCATCTAAGGAGACTGTCTGGCTGCCATTTTGAAAGACAGATATTGTAGTATGAAAAAAAGAATGAGATCTTCCTAGGAAACTACTTGCATCTGTTATCTTATTCATTTGAGAGATATCTGATTGCTCTTGTGCATGAAAAAGCATAACAACACGGATAAATGATGGCTATAACTGAGAATAGCACTTAGCTGCAGAGCTGAGGACCAACATAAGTTTTACACACTACTTGACTCTTTGAAAAAGGCCCATAGAAGTTTTAGGTAACTAGGTTGTATCCATATTGGCTTAGAGGCAAAAGGAGTCAAAACTAATGGCAGAGGTGATATCTTTTATTAGACCAACTAGATATTTGCACCAAAAAAGAAAAAAAAATTTGCAAGCTTTCGGGCACAGTCACCCTTTATCAGGCATATGAGATTGCAAAGATTGTAAAAGTTCTCCTGAAATGAAAATTCATTACAACTGTTCCAATCTCCTATGCCTGATGAAGGGTGTCTGTGCCCGAAAGCAATTTTTTTTTGCAAATATCTAGTTGGTCTAATAAAAGATATCACCTCTGCTTTGAGTTTTGATTCCATATGAGTTTTAACTATTTCAAATGATTTCTACTCTTGCTGCCCAGGGACGGTTTTACTTCTAATCCTCTGTATACCTCTGCTCTGAAGATTCCTAAGCCCAGTTTAAATTTTACATTAAGAAACCTTTAAGGAGTGAGATGGTATTGCAGGAGGTGAAAGTTCAAGCCTTGCTCTGTGCTTGTGCAGGGCTCTGTGCACAAATGTTTGTGCTCTGTGCTTGTGTTGCCCCTACCTGCCCCTGCTGTAAATACACACCTGGTCATTTGGGTTGAGGAGACATAGGCAGCTGAATGTAATGTAACCATGGCATTCCTTTGTGTGGAGGTGACTACAGAAGCTGCTGAAGGGTCTTAAGCACACTAGTCTCATGGTGATAGTCTTATTTCTCTTTAATTATTCAGAAGTTGGAATATCTCCCTTTCTTATAGCTGGGAGAACTAAAGAAAAAAAAAAGCATAGTGCCTACTGCAGGACTAAAAGGTAGGACTGTGGCTGAAATAGAACCAGAATCCAGAAATAGAACCAGAGTCCGGAAATCTCCAATTTAAGTGCTCTGTCCTACCCAGTGAAGTTTGCTTCTTTAATGAGACAGATAAGGAGATAAGAATCTAAAGGATAAAACTGGACAGGCTGTGAATGTCTGGGCCAAAGGTGCAATGGACTTGTTTGGAGAGGAGGTCTGGGAGATATGGAGCAGTGAAGCAGAGAGCAACTCAAAAAAATAATATGTATATTTGCTTGTGCTTGCTCCTGCCAGTGAAACTAAAGGGAGACCTACAGCTGACCCAAAGCATATACTAAAATTGCAGTTTATTTTGGTTCACAAGTTGCTTTAAAGAATGGATTTTTTTTTAAATGAAGATGGTTTCTTTAATTTTTACTTGCAAATGTCCTTCCTCATCTGAGATATGCAACAAAGTTTATAAAAAGGTGGTCCCCTTTGGGTACATATTTCTAAATGGTCATTAATATGATTTACAATTAAGACAAAGTCTAAAATAACTACAGCATTCATAAACCTAGTGATTTAATACAGTACATAAAATCGCTGGCAAAGCAGTAGCCTGATATGTTTAAAAATCTGAGGAATAAGTTCCAGTGACGCCATAAATTCCAGCAAAATATTTTGGGAATTACAACATAAACATTTATTATAGTTTGGCTGGAATAATAATTTCACCTTGGCTGATAGAGTATTTTGCAGATTCATATCTATGGATGAGTATCAGTGCTGTGTTTAGATTTACTTTTTCCCCCCTACATTTCTAATTTTACAATTGTGAATCAAATCAGGGCCATTATTTTTTAATTTAAAACATATCAGGTTTTATTTGACAATCTGTCTGATAAATTAGTCCTGTAAAGAGAAATACATGAGCTGGTGCCTTCTGCCTATATCCTTCCCAAAGGGACCTGTTCCTAATGCATAATTCTGACTTCCATGCAAGGCCAGTAGCAAGATGGCGCAGGAGTGAGGGCTGCCATCTTGACTAACATGGGGTGCAGGCCATGAATATCAATGTTAAAAGCGCAGGTCTCTACAGCTTGAGCTAAAGAACAGTAAAAGATACACAGAGGAGACCATGCAAGCATAGACTGAATAGGCATTTAAATACTACTTACGCACTTAGGAACTTTTTCTGAATGTCTGAGGACCCAAGAAGTTTGATTCTGGACAAGCTCCTATTGAAATGGTGGTCACGATCTTGGCCATGAAACTGGGGACCTGTGTAGACTACATTTTTGTGGGCTGTAAAAGACTTGCATCCTCTGTGGACTTAGCACACAGTAACCAGCAGATTATTTAAATAGTGGGGATTTTGTAATAACAGCCAGAGGGGTTTAACTTCAACCTCTAAAAGACCCAACTTCAAACATGGCTTGTCTGTTTGGCTTTATGAGACCAGACCACACAACAATGTGCTTCTTGTGTTCCAGGAATGAAAGAGAATGAAGGGATAGTTAACACTCTTGTGGAGATTGTTTAAAAAAACTCCTTACCAATATGGTCTTAATATCACGTAAATTATATTTTCAAGTAGATAAAATACCTGCTTCCTAGCTACTCCTGTTGCATCTTTACAATCTCTTCCTTCCTAACATAGCAGGTAGACCAGCTGGATCACTTGTGATAGGGACACAAGCCGCTGTGAGGAAGCAATTAGGAAACATATTGTTCATACACCTTTCCCCTCTATGCAGCCCTATCATTGTGTTTGTAAGGAATTTTGACTCCCCTTTGCACTGGGCAATCTACCAGGTCTCTATTATAGGAGCCCCTATCCCCATACTCAACAAAGGACAAGGGGCTTGACAAAGGACAAGGGGCATGAAACCTTTAAGATGGACTGTT
>NW_017729031.1:27427020-27428251 GCF_001723915.1 Gavialis gangeticus
AGGAAACATACTGTTCATACACCTTTCCCCTCTATGCAGCCCTATCATTGTGTTTGTAAGGAATTTTGACTCCCCTTTGCACTGGGCAATCTACCAGGTCTCTATTATAGGAGCCCCTATCCCCATACTCAACAAAGGACAAGGGGCTTGACAAAGGACAAGGGGCATGAAACCTTTAAGATGGACTGTTTTTCATGGGGCCCAGAAGAGGTGGGCCTAAGACACATAAATATAGCTCCAGAGCAGAGGCTGGCAGTCAAGCTCAGACTGTGGTGGGGAGAGGGGTGCCCTATGAAGGTGTGTGCTCCGAGACATTGCAAATTGTAATTGAAGCCTGCTATGGCCTGTAGAAGGGGTAAAACTCATTGGCAGGCCCCTTTTGCTGCTAAGTTAAATTGTTCATCTGGAACTGTTTGTTTGGCATTACTGGACTTGAAGACTCACAGCTCTGTGTATGGAGGAGTGGGTTCCTGAGGGCTCCCAGCTCTGCATGTGGGCCCTCAGGACTTTGTGGCTGGGGAATTGGCTCCGTGGTCAAACCCAGAGGGTGGTGGTTAACAGAAGTCACTCATCATGGTGTCCCGTGACCAGTGGGGTCCCCCAAGGCTCTGTCCTTGGACCTATATTGTTCAACATCTTCATTAACTATGTGGACATTGGAGTCAGGAGCAGACTGGCCACGTTCACTGATGACACCAAACTCTGGGGTAAAGCATCCACACCTAAGGACAGGAGGGCGATCCAAGCTGACCTTGACAGGCTCAGGCAATAGGCAGATGAGAACCTGATGGTGTTTAACACTGAAAAATCCAAGGTTCTCCACCTTGGGAGGAAAAACTTGCAGCATCCTTATAGGCTCAGCAGTGCTACACTGGTTAGCACTACAGATGGAAGGGACATGGGGGGTCATGATTTACCACAAGCCTTCAATGTGATGCTGCGGCTAGTAAAGCAACCAAAATGGTGGCTTGCATCCATAGATGCTTCTCAAGCAAATCCCGGGACGTCATTCTCCCCTCGTACTCGGCCTTGGTGAGGCCGCAGCTGGAGTACTGCGTCCAGTTTTGGGCTCCACAATTCGAAAAGGATGTGGAGAAGCTTGAGAGAGTCCAGAGAAGAGCCACGCGCATGATCAGAGGTCAGGAAAACACACCTTACAACGACAGGCTGAGAGCCATGGGGCTCTTTAGCCTGCAAAAGCGCAGGCTCAGGGGTGATCTGACGGCCACCT
>NW_017729031.1:27428290-27438479 GCF_001723915.1 Gavialis gangeticus
TCTTCACTGTCCGAGCCCCCCAGGTCTGGAATAGACTGCCACTGGAGGTGGTTCAAGCGCCTTGAAGAGAGTTTCAAGAGAAACACCTTCAAGAGAAATTTGGATGCTTATCTTGCTGGGATCCTATGACCCCAGCTGACTTCCTGCCCCTTGGGCAAGGGGCTGGACTCGATGGTCCCTTCCAGCCCTAATGTCTATGAAATCTATGAAATCTATGGAAGAAGACTTCCAGGCATCTAGGACTTGAATCTTTTGGAGAGAAAAGTAGTGGGATGTAGTGAGTAGGCCAAGAGGGGAGGCTACTGGAAGTTAACCAGGCCAGATGAGTGCCCAGACCTGTGGCATATCAGTATTCTGCATCAGTCTACTGCGTAAAATTGTTGCGTTGATTTGTTGAGGCCCTAGAAATGCTCATGGTCATGGGAAGGTCATAGGCCAGGAGCGCCAAGGCTGGTTAAGGCCTAATCAGGCCTCAGGGCACTAACGGACTGGAGTGAACCTGTGAAACCAGCTAGTTGCTGTGAGCAAGGCTGCTAATTCTAGATGCTGATAAAATCGAACAGAAAAGGGCAACCCTGTGACAAGCATGAGGAGAAAGAGGCACTGAAGGCATCAGTCTGGCAATTGAGAGCAGCTTCCCACATTTATAATAATTAGCAGAAAAGGGTAGCAATTGAAAACAGGGGAGGTAACCAACCGAGAAGCCAGAGGTCAGCTAATAGGTCTCAGCTGACCACCAAGAGGCACAAAACACTGTTGGGGGGAAGCTGAGGCCTGTTACAGCCTCATCTCTTCTTCTTGGAGAGAAGCCTCACCTCTTCTTCTCCACATACATTGAGCATAGTGGGTAGTGTGCAGATAATCTCTTTAACAACCTTCTTGATTGCAGGGCAAAGGAAAAGATAGCAACCATCTTTGATAGCCTTTAATAGTGCCGCAAGAATTCATTGGCTATTGCCACTTCCACTTCTACTTCCACTTTCTCCTGCTGCAATTTCTGGTCGAACAATCAATGTTTTCAGGAGAGGGTGTAACCACTTTATCTGAATGCAACAAAGGACTGACACTATATAAATTCTGCTTGGGATGGGCAAGTCGCCTGTGAGCATAGCTATGTTGTTTCTGGTACCCCAACTTAACTGTTCCAAGCTGGTTAAAATGTTTGTATATGGCACTATATTGAGCTATTTGGGTTTTCTGTGAAACTAGTGCTATCTGCATTCTCAGCATTATTACTGGCTGTTCCTATTGTTTCTCTATGCACATGCAACCAGCAGCAAAAGAGTGGGGGAGGCATTCTAAATATTTTTTTCGGCCTTCATTTACAATTCAGTTTTGTGGTTGCCCATATTCTCAAGGATTGAGACTTTTTATTTTCTCAAATAGCCATTGAGCAGTTGAGTTTTGCACCTCCTTGAAGCTCTGTGACACAATGACCTTCAACAGGGTTGCCTACACGTAGCCCAAACCCGAAAGTGTTCTATGACTGGTTGACAAGGAAGGAAACATTTAAGAGTCTTTTTTCCAAAGAAATCTTTGTTCTGACGGTCGTGTAGATGTTTCTATTCATGTAAAGATCATCCCAAAATGCTGGCAAGGCGACTAAGATGTGTTTGGGGTTATTTGTTGGGGAAAGTGCCAATAATGCAACTGAAAGCTCCACACAGGTCTCAGATTTGCTATTTTCCTATATTTCCTAAATGTTGTGTTTTTGAATTCATGCCACTTAATAATTCAGTCCTGACTTTTCAGTTTGTCTTGGTCTTCTCCCCCATTCGGGGGTTTCACACACATTCTCTCTTCCCCAAACACCCTGTCACATACCAGAGCTGAAACCCTATCCATTGCTAAACTCCAGGTGGCTGGACACTGATTCTGCATAAATTAGAGAGAAAACTGACACTATTCTATTTCTTTCCTTCTAAATTGCATAAAATTTAGACTTTTTAGGTCATAAATCTAGTCAGAATAAAGCTGTACCCATCTATTTTTCTGCAGTACAATGTAATTTGGAAAGCACTTGGACAAAACAAAGTTACTGGCAACTTTTATAAGGAGAGGTAGTTAACCATGTTAGTCTAAAGTCAGGCAAAGGTAAGGTAGATATACTCCTTACAGACTAGATAATTTTTATATAATTGAGCATCAGCTTTCATGAACTTGAGTTTTCTTCATCAGATGCTTGTCGTTCCACAGCCTCTGATGAAGCGAGCTTGAGTTCACAACCATTATAGGGTTCATCATTACTATATCTCCCTCTCTAATATTCATTGCTCATTCACTTTGCCTGCACTCTAGGATACATTTTACTTGTAAATATGCTTAGTGGGAATCTGGCAAACCAGAATACGGTGCATCTGACTTCTAAAAATAACATGGGGAACCCACATCAAAATCACGTAGTATTTTTTACAGTACAACAGTGTATAAAAGGAAATGTAAATAGCATATATTAAAGCTAGGCTTTGTCAAAGTATATGTTTGAAGGGTGGAATTAGTGAGCAAGGTTAAATCAAAGGCAAAGGGCTCATTAGGCATATGGGGTCAACGTAGTTAAGGCACACCAGTTTCTGTAGCCACAGTCACACGAGGAAGTGATGTGGCTAGCACCTTGTAACCTCCCTGCAGCCAGAATGACCATGTACTAGGGTCAGGTAGGGGCAGCCCAGGTCAAATAGTGGAGTTTGCACTGCAAACTCACATCCTTTCGTTTGCAGGGACATACCATAAATACTCTGCCCTGCAACTAGCAAGGTTCCAGAGCTACGTCATTTAACACAATACTGATGGTTTTAAATTAATATAAAATTACTGATGGTAAATCAACATAAAGTGGTTGGCTTCAATGGAACCCTTGTCTCAGAAAACTTATTAGATTTCTGAGTTCTTTTCCTCAGACATGACATGTTGCTCATTATGAGTTGACCGGTGGCTCAGGTTTGTATACATCTTGTACCAGAGGCTATTCTTGGACCAGGATAGTGGAAATTTCCTGAAAATAGCAGCTTTAATGAGACTGGTATTCAAGGCGGAAGAAATCTCACAAATATTAGTGATCAGGACTGTGTGAAGCTTCAGGTGCTGATTCAATCTGGAGGAGATTCAGCACGATTCGGTGGCCCCCCCTCCACCCAGCAGCACCTTGTGAATCGGGGCTTTTTTTATCAAAGTGCCGGGAGCTGGGCGAGTGGGGCAGCCATTGCCAGGGCTGGGGGAGTGGGTGGGGGATGGGCCCGTGTGATTTGGAGATTCAGCAGCAACCGAATCTCTGAATCAGATTCAGCCGAATCAATTTGGGACAGTGATTTGAATCATCATATCGAATCACTGCCCCCCGAATCAGCCGAATCCAAAGCGAATACTAGCCGCTTTGTACAGGCCTAGTGATCAGTTCATCTTGGGGAAAATTCATCCATCTGGGAGCAGCAAACCCCAAAATGAGATGTATAGCAGCTTTTCCTAGAACTTTGCCTCTCTATCCAGACCTTTGGTTTTCCATCCCTTTGTTAAAGGGATAAGTGAACACCACCTCCCCCCACACATCCCATTTCTAATTGTGTAAACCAGCTGACTTCTTGTTCATTGTCATATGTCACCCCTGTAGCAATGGAGGCAATTGTTTGCATGGAAAAATAATACTAGGTGAATATGTAATGCACATTTAGAGTATTTCCATATGATATAGCAGCTGGACAAAGCGAGACACTGAGCACGATATAACCAGTCTTCTCTCCCCTTATCATTGACCAGAGTTTGGAGAAGACAAAAGGGGAAAGAGAAGCTTAGATCAGGTGCAGGCAATTATTTTGGCTGGCAGGCCAGTTATCAAGTTTTGGTATGCTGTCGAGGTCCATACACATGAAATCTTTTGAAAGATGTTGTTTTAACAAATGATAGGTAAAACAAACAACTCATACACTAAAAATCAAACATCGACTATAACATATTTTAATCCGATTTCAAAAAATAATTTTTGTCCTGATTTATGGGGGTTCTCTTTGAGTAGTGTATATAGAGACTGTTGCAAAATGGCTCAAAATAAAGTCCCACTCTTGTATGTGTGTATGAGATGGGATGTGGGGTGTGTGCAGGCATAAGTGGGGGGGAGTGTTTGTTATCTTGAGGAGGTAGGAGTGTGTGTATGGGGGAGTGTGTAGGTGTGCAGAGGGAACGTACACATGTGTATGTGGGAGGCTGCCTATGTGCTAGGCTCTGGGAGCCATCTGGGAGTGGTTCTAGGAAGGGAGCGGGGGCAGGGGGTGCATACAGCAAAGCTCACCGGGGCAGTACAGTGCAGGTGCAGGTGCAGGTGTGGTCCACTCCCCGTCCCTCCCCAACCCAGCCCACGGCTGCCCCTGCAGCTCTGTGTGGGGCCAAGCTTCACCTGGGGCAGCCCATGCCACACCCTGGCCCGCACTTGCCCTGCACCTCCGACAGCCCTGGTTTGGTCCCAACCCCAGCCAGCGTGCACTGCGGGGCCACTCCTGCTGCAACCACCCAGGTACTGCTTGGCTCCCCCCGCCTCCAGCGGCTCCTCCTCCGCCTGTCCCTGCTGCACCACTTCACGCAGCAGAGGAAAGGGTGGTGGCTGTGGTGACATGCGTCAGCAGCACATGCTCAGCCAGGTGGGGGAAAGCTGCAGCCAAGCAGCTCCTGCCCCGGTGTGTGGGGCACCATCTCCAGCTCTCAGCCACCTTCCACCTACTCTGCCTGCCCAGGGACTGCCCGCCTGGTGCAGCTGGGGGCTGAAAACAATCAATGAGCTGGCCAGATCTGCCTCACGGGCCATATTTTGCCCATCCCTGCCTTACACTAAACCCAATTTTGATGTACACTATAAAACATGTAAAGCTCAAAGGTCCTCATTAGATTCACAGTCATAAGGTAAAATACATAGGTCTAAAGTCATCTTCCAAGACTCCTTCCTGTATGAGAATATTATTGTCATATTTATTCCCTCTATTTTAGACCATTGTAATGTTTTATAAGGGCATTTAACCAGTCCTCCTCGTACAAACTATTTTTATTTATTTTTGAAATAAAAACATGGGCATCATTAAATGAATCCCGCACCATTTCCTAACATTAAAATCAAAACAGCAGTCTTTCTAGGAAAATTCTTTTAAGGTTGCTCTGAATTGCTTGCAATCATAAATTTTTGCCATTGCAAGGCAAGAGCAAGAGTCCTCATTTTAAGAGCAGTATCTACCTATTAGGCAAAGAAAAAAAGAAAAAAAAGAACCCCGTTGAAATGTTTTCTTGCTGTCTAATTATTTTCTGAAAACACATTACAAGTTTGATACCTACCCTGAGAGACGATTTAAACAAAAAATGAGAGAGGTCTGTTTGTTGCATTGGGTGAGGTGGGTGAAATACTGGTTGAATCACAAACGATTATAAGACTTTTTCATGGCTCCTGCATTCCTTTCTGAAAATATTAAAGGTCTCTCTAATCTTATCAAGTGCTTGATTACCACCTGCAGGGCACAATAAAAAGCCAAACAACATGTAGCTGCCTCACCTTCTATTCATTTCAGTGTTCCCAGTCAGTCTTTCCCCTTAACGTCATTCTTCTTCTTTAAATAACATAAATATTTAAATTGCTTTGTTTAAAATGTATGCCATCTGCCTCTGTCAGCATCTGTTTTAACATGATGCCGGATGGTGCAGTACAATGTAGTATAATTGCCACTTAGCAGCATTGGGAGTCTGGTGGCTAAGATTCAGTTTTCATTTATACTGAAGACAACAGCTAGCTAGCATAGGGAAAATTATCACACAGCCTTGTCCATTTTCCCCTGCCCAGCGGCCTTCTAAAACAAATTCATAAAAGGTGCAACTGGCAGGGAAGAGGATCCGGACAGGTATTTCTCCGCAGTAGACTCAAAAGCAGCATAGTGGATTCCCTCGTTGTTGTAATTGCTACACTGATGATTAGGAGATATAAAGAGGCTTTGAAAACAAAACTATGAGACGCTGCAAAGAGCTTGAAATATAAAGGTTCATACAGGACTCAAAGTAACAATACTGGAACAAGCCAAGTGATAGAGTAAGCCAAATTTTAACTAAAGATGGGTGCAGCTCGTTTCAATGGAAGTGGATAAACACTCAGCGTTTGCATGCTTCTCCTAGTGTGCACCCAGGATTTGGCAGGAGATTTCAAGGTAGCAGTCTTGCTTATGAAATCTGCAGTGCTCCCTGCTTCTGTCCAGTCTACATAGGCATGAGGACCGCTTCCCTGTGGCATTTTGGCACTGCTTGGCCTGGTTCTAGCAGAAGGCTGACCAGCAAAACCAGTGGGGTTGGAGTAGCCAAGGTGGAGGGATGTGATGTAGCAACTGGGCATGTCTATATGTGTCCCTACGGCACCGTTGTTACTGCACCGTCATTTGGTACTTCCTTTTGGAAGCGGTACATAGTTATTTTTAGCCGCTACGTTGCCATAGCAATGCACCACACCGAGGGAGTGCATTGCTATGTCAACGTAGCAGCAGCGTCACAGTTTTTGCCCGTGGATGCTACGTCGCAATAGCGCATTGTTATGGCGATGTAGTGTCACGTGTAGATGCACCCACTGAGAAAACTGTTCAATGCTAGTATTTTAACCTGGCATTTTTGTGCTAGAAACAGAGTAAAGTATCTCTGTGCCCTGACGGCCTGAAATTATTCCATTGTAGTATGATGCATGCTGCCTGTTCAGTAGGTACCCTTTAAATACCCAGGTATTTGCCTCCCCACTGCTCTGTGATGAATGATATACATTAGCATTCTCCTCTGCAGCTCCTGCCATCTGGAACAACCTTCCTGTATCTGTCCACCTCACTGATTCTCCATCTCTTTTCAAATCTCATCTGAAAACATCTCTTTTTCCCTTTTGCCGGTACTCAAGTTCTCTTTTGCCCTCTCTGTTGTTAACATTACTGCTTGAACTTATTTGTCCTACAAGTGGCTTTGGTAGGTTTGTTTCTTTCCGATTAATTCCTTTGCAATGTTTGTCTTGAATTCAGTGAAGCACTCAAGTTAGATATCATGCAAATTAAAGTTGTGTAGGAATCAGAGTAGCACTGCTGAAAGGCGTTATCTCCTGGATAGATATATCTGTGCTAAAGATGCCCAGCACTATCTTGCTCGAACTGTGACACTGGGCGAAATCCTGCCCCAACTTCAGTGGTAGGAGATAAGGTACAAATCACTTTATTCAGGTTTTTACTATATACCTGTTGCTGCAATATGCAACTGTCTTCCACAGTTATCAGATAAATAAGGAGGCTAGAATTGGTCAAGTGAGGTGTTTTATCCTTTGCTCTACAAGAGAAAAATGATACCCATGCATTTTCTTTTCTTCCCTTTTTTTCGTATATCTAGGCATAACTAGAGCTAATACCCCAAGTGTTGCTGGATGGGGGAAGGTACAAAAGTGGTAGAAGAGATTTCTTCCAGACATGGCTAGGTGAGTGGTTAGTGGTAGCGAGGAGGTGAGAAGTAACCCTGAGCTATGGAGTGCTTTTTTGATTTGAGGACATACATCTTGACTGATAGGAACACTTGGTTTGAGCTTTGCTTTGAGCATGTGTTAAGGGAAGGGCCAGTTCCCTGGAACCAATGGCTATTCATCTGTTAGCAACATTGGAAAACTTAGGCCAGATTTTCGGAGGTACTGCTCCTGGCCCCCACTGCCTTCTCTTTGAGTCATGTGAAACTCTAGCCTTATACATTTTAGAATCACAAATTCTCTACCAATATATGTATATCATGTATATCCAAGGTATCTCATACTCGAAATACTTGAAAAGCTGTATTTCCTAGCATATCACATTTACCTTCCCCCCCAAAATTAGCTCTCCAAAACTGGGCGCATCGCAAGTGGGAAATGGGAAAGCTGATTTTTTTTTTCTTCTTCATGGGACAAAAAGTGTGGAGGAAGAGAAGCAGGGAGATCCTACTGCAAGGCACCTGCCATGCTTCTCCCCATGCCGGAGAGGTAGAAGATGGAGTTTACCCTTCAGGGTCAGGGCTATGGTGTTTAACCCTCTTATAGCTACTGCAGTCAGGATCCCCAGCAGTCAGTATTTAACCTGGAAGAAGCCTTTTTCTTCATTCTGCCTTTCCCAAACAAGGTGCATCTTCTTTGGGATTGTGCAGTAAATAAGAAAACACAGGGTACCTCTTTTGATGACAGTGGGAGTTCATTGCATTGGTCCCACTTTATAATGAGAACCAAAAGATGTAAACTGCTTACTACGTTTTGGTATTCATTTTACCAGGAGTGCTCACAGCTTTCCTTATGCTGGGCTTGGAAGAGGGGATTATCATACATTCAAATGCAGTAAAAGGGGTCAGTCAAAAAAAAAATCCTATCTCAAAATTTAGCTTTGGTCACTGGTAAAAGGGGAAAACGTTAATGATGCCAACAATGCTTCCTTCTTAGTACTTGGTCATGTGCTCACTGAAGGCAACAGAAAGGCTCTCGCTGACTTGAATGGGCGTTGGACCAGACCCACAGATACGAAGAAAATGCTTTGTGAAAATAATGTAATTATTTCATTTAAAGAGCCATGCCCCAAACAGGAGTCTTTGCAGAACAAGGAGCTAATGTATCCCAATTAAAAGAAATTATTTACTTTGCAATACTTATGGGGTTACCTGAGAGCCTAAAACATCATATCACATCTATACGCCGTACTAAAATCCTTTTTAGTCTATGGATGTACTACTGGGCAAAAATCAATACAAGTAAAAGCATTAGTGTTATGTAATTGTTCATATTTGCTACTTATATAATATAATGTGATTTGTAGTATGCAAGGAGTTTGCAAATGTTTTTTAAAAAATTACAGATACAGCTTTTTAAAGAGTATTCGTTAATTGTTTTGCCTTTGTTTCCTTACTGCATTGAAATATAGAGCAGTGACACAAGAACAAAATAAGTGTCCAATCTTTGTGTTTTCTAATGAATAATAAAGTGTTTTAACCTCTTTAGGGACTTAACACCACGTTAATCCTTTAATCCCTAGAAAAACCAATTTTGTTGACATGAAAAGGGGATATTTAACTTCATCCAATTAATTTTCTACCTTAGAGATACCATGATTATGAAGATTAGATTGAATAGATTCATTAGAAGCACCTTATTGTGTACAATGTGATAGCTTTGCCAGTAGATAATTGTATCAGAAAAGATTTTTTTTATGTCCCAATTATACTTAATTTTCCTGATTTTTAAGAAAAGAAATGCCAGCACTTTAAAATCCCACAAACTCCAGCAGTCCGGTAATGGTGCAGATACCATGCAGCTGTTAATTTCAGGCAACATCCAGTCCTGAAAATCAATTTTTAATATAGAATTGTTCTTATGATACAGTCTAAATATGTACCAAGGAAACATTTCCTAACAGGAAAGTGTGAATTCAGTTGCTAAATGTAAAAACCGTGTACAATTAATGGGGTTAACAATTAACGGATTCAAAGATGGAAGCTATTTTTATCTCACTATGCTCTTTAGCTTCTCCTCCTTAGCTTTGCAAGTTTTTTGCACCTTAAATGAAAAGATCAATGCTAAAGCTGGTAACAGACATTGCATTTATTGTATAATGCCACTTTAGCTCACAAAAAGTCAGCGCCCACATGTTCATGCTATTTGTCCAGCTAAAATTACAGTAGATCCCCAACAAAAAGGCTGCTGTTTCAGACAGAAACTTCTTTGTCATGTGAAACTTTTCAATGTCAAATGAAAATTAGAGAGAGAGACCCCCAGTATCCCACAGTACTTTGTTCTCCCTCCCTGAGAAGGGGAGGGGGGAAAGAGTGGTTGGCTCCCTAATAGTCCACCCAGCCAGACACCCTGATAGCTACAGTGGCAATAACAGATGATTTGGCAGCAGAGACCACAGCACCAACAGCTGATTGGGCAGGCTTGTTAGTGAGCAAATGGCAGCAGAGGAAACACCATGACCATGTTGGTGGCAGGGGAGGTATCCTGACTGAGGCAATACAGTTAAAATGGCACTTCGTAGTGGAGTGTAGTGGTCAAGGCTGCACCCTTGTCTGCTTGCAGACAGGACTTTCTATGAGAGCCTCATAGTTAGCTTTCCTCTGGCCAGCTTCCAGTGGGAGGATCTCGGCTACACACCGACTTTATGGAAATGGGAGACTCCTCCTTGGTTTGCTCCTGCAGCCATATGGCTGGGGG
>NW_017729031.1:27443479-27447508 GCF_001723915.1 Gavialis gangeticus
GGGAGGGATCCTGACTGAGGCAATACAGTTAAAATGGCACTTCGTAGTGGAGTGTAGTGGTCAAGGCTGCACCCTTGTCTGCTTGCAGACAGGACTTTCTATGAGAGCCTCATAGTTAGCTTTCCTCTGGCCAGCTTCCAGTGGGAGGATCTCGGCTACACACCGACTTTATGGAAATGGGAGACTCCTCCTTGGTTTGCTCCTGCAGCCATATGGCTGGGGGCAAACTAAGCTCAGGGGCATCCAAACCCCAAGCCTCAGGGCTTGGACCTGCACGTAGGATGCCCGCTAAAGGATTTGAAAGCATCTGAAGCCCCAAGTGAGGGTGTAGGATGCTTGCCAGTAGCAGGGCCTCATATGGTTCTTGAATGACTCACAGATTTGAAATGGAGTTAACTGATCTTTCCTGCTCAGAGCAGGGGAGCTGCACCCAAAGGTCTCACAAGGCCCCTTCCAGTCCTAAACTTCTGTGAATCTGTGTGAATCTGTGACTTGGGACATGAAAAATTTTCCTTAAAAAAGTGGCATGATCAAGCAAGCCTGACAGGTTCCATTTAGGGCAGGGGGAGCTAAGGAGCAGCTCCCTCCTGCCCACTTGCTGGAGAATATGTCTTTATGATGACTTTGTGATAATCCAGCCAAGGGGCCATGCATGTGTACACAGCCCATTGAGTTCCAATTTATTGCGCTACAAAGAGCCTCAGAATTTTGTAGCACTACAAAAATAACATCTGTCAGCAGAGCAAGTGTGCACGTAAGGCTAGATTTTTTCAAGCGCACAGCATATGTTACTTGGATCAGATTTTCACAAGAGCCCAGACTCTGTTTAGGGACCTAAATTGTGGAACGGATGTTCAAAAGGCTTCTGTATCCAGTAATTCCCATTGTGAGCCACAATTTTGTCAGTGTCCCAGATGCAGGACTGCCAACCCGATAAATTGTTTTAATGACAGTCTATAAACTTTTTACTGATAACCAAACTCCTTTCTGTTGCATGTTTTTTACTGATATGTGTTGACATAATGTAAATATAACCATTCTGCCAAGCCCTCAATGGCACTTAATAGGACTTGGTTCAAATTCAGGGGTTTCACACCAACCATAGGAAAAAAGTTTGGTTATCAGTAAAAAGTTGGCAGATTGTCAGTAAAAATGTTTTCCTTGGGTTGGCAACTCCACTTATCAGCAGCAGTGGCTTCATATTGTGCTTCCCCCTGCCTCCTTAGGATTCTCCTACTAACTTCATAACCTAATGCCCCAAATTGGCATCATGCTGCCCCCAATTCCACCACCTGACCTGACCCACCACCCCGAAAGTCCCCACTACAAGATAAGCTCCCACTTAGACACCAAGTGGCACTTCTCTGCTCAGTCTATCCATTGAGACTTCAATCCAAGCTCATTCCAAGGGTAATAATGGATCTTCAAAGGAGTTTGCTGTTTCCTTGGGGGGTTTTTTGTTTGTTTGTTCATTTGTTTTTACAGACTTCAGGGACAGGCATTTTTAGCCTGTTTTTTAATGGACTCTCTGTAAATTTACAAAGTGTTGGCAACCCTTCCCAGAGGTACACAGGTGTATATATGTTACATATGGATATTATGTGTAGTGCTCACCAACCATTAAACAATTTTAGCTTTGAGTAGGGATCTACTGAATTCAAGGCAGCTTCCCAGTGATTTCACAAGCAGAATGCAGGGCCTGGCAGCCATTTTGGAGCCAGAGTACGGTGTGCCTGCCCCCCCCCACACCCCACAGCTCTGATTGGCTGAGGGGCCCAAGTGGCCCTGCCCCTTGCCATTGATTGGCTGTGAGGGCTGTCTGTCATGCAGCCCCACCCCCTTACTGCTAATGGGTGGAGAGGGGCAGGGCCACATGACAGGCAGCCCTTTCAGCCAGTCAGTGGTGAGGGGTCGGGACTACAAACATCTTGCTGGTAGCCCTTCAAGTGGGCAGCCTCCCCCCTCCCCCCAATAAGCTGCCTGAGAGAGTCAGCATTTTATTTTCAGTAAATTTTCTTATTTTTCCCTGCCTATGTATTTCACAGGCATTTCCCACTTTTGCAAAGTCCATGAAATCATGATTTTGGTAGGTTTCTATTTGTGAGAGTCCAATTAATGGCCAGGTTTTCATAACCGGGATGGACCTAATATGCTAAGGTTTTTGGTAAATCTGGCCACTTATCTGAGTCCCAAATGGGAAATGAATTTCAGAGAGACTCAATGGGGGTGAGGGGGTATATGCACTTATGTGAGGAAGGATGGTTTAGTGGTTAATAAAGGGGCTAGGATGCTGGAGATACGGGCTAAAATCCCTGCTCTTCAAAGTACTTCATGTGCGATCTAGGTCAAATAATTTATTCTGTCTGAGACATGTGAACCAATGGCTTGAAGTTGCAGCAAAGTAAGTTTAGACTGGATATCCGGAAAAGCTTCTTCACTGTTAGAACAGTGGGGTAGTGGAACAGACCCCTAGGGAGACTGTGGCTTCTCCATCACTGGAGGTGTTCAGGAAGAGGTTGCACAACCACTGATCAGGGATGATTTAGGCATAGTTATGCCTATGCTCTGTGATGGGTATTTCCCATGCTTCTGGGCTTTCCTGGTTCCCACTGCCCTCCCCTTTTTCTGTTACATGTCATGGTGTTTCTAAGCATTGGGTGCTGGTAACAGCCAAGGCTGGGGACTTTGACTTGTATGTGCTAATTCTCTGGCTGGGACCAAAGCTGGAGGTTCCTGCCTAGAGGGACTCACTCCTCCACTCAGGGTAGACCAATCACCATATTTGGGGTCAGGAAGGAATTTTATCCCGTGGTCTGATTGGGGGCAAATGTTGCCTTCCTTTGTGGTGGGTGGGCATGGCCCTCCACTCAGGATCTCTTGAGTATATATTACCAGGTCATAGAAGCAAGACATTGGCTGCCATGGTTCCCCTGCTTTACCTGTGGCAGGTTAGGGTGTTAGATCTGCGTTGTGTCAGGATTGATGTTGGCTGTGTTTAGATTATGGCTTGTATGGGATAGTTTGGATAGAGATGATCCTGACTCAGGCAGGGGCTTGGACTAGATGACCTCTGGAGGACCCTTCCAGCCCTACTTCACTATGACGCTGTTTCTTCAACTGAAGATGGGGCAATGGTATTTTTCCCCTGGCCTTTGACTGCCTTGCCTTTTCAAATAGTAAGATTTTGGAGGCCTGAGCTGATACTGGCAATGCCTTTGTAATTGCAAATGACATATTAATATAAACAGAGTCTGAAGTCAGGATTTAAGCTGGCTTTGTCAAAGTGCCTAAGGGATTATGGGCCCAGTTCTCACTAAAATTCAATAGGATAAAGGCTAACTCCCTTATATATATCTTTTAAAGTCTTCTCCTTGAGTTAGGTCTATACCATAGATTCATAGTTAAACTGGCAAATGGATCAGAGATACAGTGGCACATGATTTGCAATCAACCTAGTGATGTTCACAAGAGCCCCTAGTATAGATGAAGACATGCCTGTAAAACTATACACAAGCCTTATTTTGTTTGAGTGGCATAAATGGGATGAGGGAAGGAAGGGGGCTTGCCTATATAGTAGATTAATATATCTATGTTGGCAAAGTTTTTTGATTCTAGATCTGGCCTTAGGCTTCACTAATGACATTGAAATTGGAGATGGCATCTCTCTTGTGTCTGCCCAAACCATTCAGATACCACCTGCATCATTGTGGCAGTTTAGGACCATTTATTCCCTCACCTAGAGAAGTGCTAAGTACTTGAAACTTCCAACAGTGTCAATAGAAGTTGTGTTTTTTCAGCACCTTTCACGATTAAGCCCATAGATCTCAGATATGGATGATGTTTGGCATTGATCTTAAAACAGATCAACTTTTATTAGTAAATGTTTAGGATTGAGAATCTAGAAAAAAAAAAGATGACAAAGCTGATATGGAAATACAGAGCACCCGAGTGAGGGACTAACAAGAGAGGGATGGGGGTGAGGAGGGGAGCGCAACTAGGTTACAGGAGATGCAATGTTAGCCAACTAAG
>NW_017729031.1:27447648-27451871 GCF_001723915.1 Gavialis gangeticus
AGGGGGTTCACGACGCTGAGAGAGAAAGGAGATAGATACACACAAATTTGTTACAATGGTCTGCAATGGTGGAGGAAGTGGTTCAGAGGAAGTGTCTCAGTCCATATAGTCTCATTGTGGGGCTCCTTTTTGGGTGGAGCGGGGTCGTCCATGTACTACACATGGTATGAGTCAATAGCACTTTTTACTTAGTTTTAATATTTTGGTACCAGTATAAAGGCAGACAAACGTCTATGCAGGACATGAATTATTGCAGTCCATTGGTGGATATTGTATCAGCTGCAGTATTGATTTTTTTTCAGCAGCAATTACTATGCTGTGGCACTACAACACTTTTAGTGTGATCTGCATTGCTTTCATTTAGCACTAGAGCTTGTGGATCATACAGAGTATTACTTTGTGTACATATGCAGGAGACCTGCATTGACACAATGCACCACAGTGGTTTCCAAGGAGCCATTACATTCTGTCATGTCAATAATCTGCAGATTAAAATTCCCTAAATAGGCACAAACCTCATAGACTATAACAAATCCAAAGGAGCCATTAAAGCATGTGGTATCAATACTCCATCAATTAAGGATCTCTAACAGTATGCATTCACACAACAGATCAGAGCAGCTCCAAAGGAACCTGTTATGCCCCACCAACGCAGCGTTTGTTTCTTACAGTCGTTCAACTGATAGCTTTTATTCTTTGTTTTCTTTTCCCTTTCCATAAGGACCCAGAGAAAATGCTGGATACAACAATGCTCAAAAATATTTTAACATTAACAAGCACGATTACATATTATTTTCCCTACAGATCCCATGACCCTTTTAGTGTGCATGATGACTATTGTTTTGTTGCGTGTGGGTTATACAGTGAGTGAATCTACTGTCTATATGGGTTCCTCCCTCATTTACTGCAGACGTTGGAGGTGTATGATGACCGAGATTGTGATGCTGTCCTGGTAAAGAAAGTTTGATTCTATCTGTATTTCTGTTTTGCAGTTTATCTGTGATGCTAGGTAAGTCACGTAAACCAAACTTTTCATGGAGGGGGCACTCTTTGTTCTTTATTTTCTTTGTTCTTTATTTTCTAGATGTTGTTTCTTGGATATCTGGGACCAAATTTGCAGAAGAATTGACTGCAGGTATAACTGAAGTTGAATGGGATGGTACTTTGAACCTATAAAATGCTAATAAAAACGCTTTGAAAAATCAGACCCTATGTCATATCAGGTTGGGCAACCAAAATTAGAAGATGCTTTTCACCAATATTGGCCTTAATCATTCTGTGCCTCAGTTTCTCAACTGTAAAATAGGGACATTAATAGAGCATCCCCTGACTGGTGATAATATCATTAATGCTTGTGAAATAATCCAAAACTATGGCAATAATTACATGGAAGCACCTAAGACGATACTAATAATTTTGTATTCACTGAAAGTGCTTAATGTCAGATAGTAAATAAGCTGTGGAGCCACAAGGATTGAGGATATAAGGAGATGCTGAACCTGAATGAGGCCAGATCTTGTGGCAAAATACTGAGTGAGCATGTCATTTAAAGGGCATATCACAATGCAGCAGTACAAGGGCGTGGGGGGGAGCGGTAATTTGAGATTGTACAGGCTTAGTTCCATGATTTCCTAGCTTTTTAAGGCTTGAATTTACTAACACCATCCCTGCCCCCCAAAACTTGTCATCTTTGAACAGGGTTGGTTCTTCTCACCACTGGCTGTCTTGGAGCTACTTCTGGTCTATATCAGTGTGCAAGGGAAGAACTGGATTCACATAGCTGGCATTGTTTAAAGGTTGGCGAGCACTACACATAACATCCAGATACACATATATACACCTGCATACATCTGGGAAGAATTGCCAACACATTGTAAATTTATGGACAGTCCGTTAAAACAGGCTAAAAATGCCTATCTCTGAAATCTGTAAAAACAAACAAACCAAAAAACCCTAAGAAAACGGTCAACTCCTTTGAAGATCTGTTGTTGCCTTTGGAGTGAGCTTGGATTCAAGTGTCAATGGGCAGATTGAGCAGAGAAGTGCCACTTGGTATCTAAGTGGGATCTCAGCTTGGCACCTTGCAGCAGGCCCAATAGCGGGGTCAGGTCAGGGGGTGGAACTGGGGGCAGCATGAGGCAGATGGGGGTGTCAGAGTATGAGGTGAGTAGGAAACTCCTGGGGGAGCAGCACAGTATAAAACCACTCCTGCTGTCAAGTGGGGTTGTCAGGGTTTCCAACCAATTTTATTTTTTTTTACTGACAATCTGCCAACTTTTTGCTGATAACCGAGCTTTTTTACTATTGTTGGTGTGAAGCCTCTAAATTTGAATCTAATTACCATCTAGGCCTTGGCAGAAGGGTTGTATTTACATTCTGTAAAACATATCAGTAAAAACAGTTGACAGAAAAAAGTTTGGTTATCAATAAAAAGTGTATAGATTGTCAATAAAACAAGTTATTGCATTGGCAATCCTGTATCTGGGACGCTGACAGCTTTTGCATCTTACTGGCAATGCATTGGAAATAGTAGGGTCACAATGGCTTATCCTTCCTAGCTCGTTTTGTTAGAAAACTATTGCAACATAATCTTTCCTGTGTCTCAGTCTTTAAATCTGTTTTATTTACTGGGCTGAGGAGATACAGGGGGGGAAATTGCCCAGGAGGGTGAGCTTTAAGCCCTCCCCCTCCTCTATACAAATTCATTCTTATAGTCTAAGAGACAGGGGTTCATTGTCCCAATTCATTCAAGTGGCGTACATGCTTCATGCTCTAAAAATGAGAGCGCTGTGCACATTAAAAATGATATTTACATCAAAATAGGAGAAACGTCCTGAGCCTTTCTTAAATATCTAATGATGAGTGCCCAAATTTTCTAAGCAAGAGCCTGATACCCAAAACTCCTTTAGTGTGGAATGCATTGTTCTCTAAGAAGGTGCTGTATTTGGGGAAATGGAGCATAAAAAGTACTTTCCTTCTGTTCATACTTTGAAGCTCTTTTAAACAATTTCCAGAAATAGAAACTGCACCTGCTAAGGGCAAAAGTATAATTGTTTGCATGCCCTTAAACATTGCGTTACCTCACCACTTTTCATCTTGTTCTCTAAAGGATTAACAGCTGAACACTGGGGATTAGAGCGATGCAAGGTTAGCAAAGAAGAGAAGATCAGAGCAGGCCAAGCTGACAAGAGCAGGGCAAAATGATTATTTGCAATACAGTAATTTACAACTACAACAGTAGCTGAATTCTTTGAATGCTGTAGGATGCATAGAAATTGCCTGAGGATATATATCCAGGGCAGTGAGAGAAGGTCTCTTCTTTTTGTGCCCCTTTGATATGATATTTGACCAAATCCTGCAAACTCTTACTCTGAGCAAAATTGCAATGTTATAGAATTGTAACGTCAGAAATAAAGGGTTGATTGTTCCAAAAGAGAAATAGAGTGTACTGATATTTTCTACCTTATGCAATTTATTAATACCAAATCTCTATCTATTCCCCATGTATCTCCATGGAAAGAAGCATAATGGCCCCATAGCACCATATATTTGTATATTTATATATTGTGTGTTTTACAAGGAGACTACTAAAATAAGTGTTTGCACATATGGAGATCAAAATCTTCCAAATGTGTCATATATGAAAATAAATACTGTGATAATGACCAAGAAATTAACCACTAGCTACTATGCAACAACAAGGTGCAATTAAATACTCATGGATGGGTTGGCTTTATAAATATCTGTGTTGTCATGATACGATCTTTGTGGAGATGTGAGCATTGTCCTCCCCAAGCTTGCTTCTTAGTCTGTTAGTGGCAGATGTAAGGCCACAAAGGATACTTCGAAATGTTTAAATTACATACACCTTTGATGTGAAGCTTGAGGACTAGAAATCTGTGCCAAAGCTGCGGCTGTGCAATTTCTTGATTTCTAGGACTTTGAAGTCTTATAGACCTATGATATCCTATAGATGTTTCCACTGAAGCTTCTATATGTAGTTATGACTGACTACATCTAGATATGTTGTTTGCTCTGAGTCAATGGCACCAAGCTGTTTCTTTGCTTGTTTCATGACCGTAGACAAATATTTTGAGGTCAAGATGATCTACCTTAAATGTAGCTTCTGTTATTTCTCTTTAAACAGTACAAGAATGGAGGGGGAAAGGCAATGAAGACTTTCACAGGCAATTGGTAAGGAGGACACGGGGAGGGGGGCAAAT
>NW_017729031.1:27456871-27459211 GCF_001723915.1 Gavialis gangeticus
CCCCCCCAATTGGCCTCTGAAAGTAGGGCAGTTTTTTTGCCAGTTTTTTTGCTGCATGAGCCGGCAGTGTGTTGAGGGTGGGGAGGCACTAAGCCATGGCACAGAAGTATAAGAGTGGATATGGGGCTTTTGGCCTGCCCCTGGGCCTGCCCACAAATTGTATCCCCTCCCAGACTCAGAAGGTATCAGTCACCCCTGAAGACTGTGGTCTTGTCTTTAGTCTCTGTATCAGACAGTCCTTCATCTGTGATTTTTTATGTCCCTGTAATGAATCAGAGTGCCCAACACTCCCCTTGTGAGTATGCACAGTCTAACACAACCTAAGAAATCAGCTGCCCAAACCCCCACCCCCAAGATCATGGGATTGAACTTGAGAGTAGTTGGCATGCTATCGTGGGTTAAAGAAGGATGGCTAGACGAGAATCATGTTGGCAATAGTGGCATACTAAAACCTAGCATGACTGTAGCAGCACTTAACTTTCCTTTTCAGGTGATGCTATGAAAAAAAAGTGGAAGTAGTGATCTCATGCCAGTGATTTCAATGGAGAACTTCACCATTATACCGTTGTTAGGCTCAGTTGCTAAGGATTGACTAGAAATTGGATTGCCTGTTTCTCCTGAGGAAATGCAACCAAAGCAGAAGTACAGAATTTAAAACATAAAACATCAGCCTTGGTTGGAAGGTCAAATTCTCAGCTCTTGCAAATTAGTGTAGTACCGCAACAGTCAATGGAACTAGCCTCGTTTATACAAGTCGTTAAACCTTCCTAACCATGGGCTGTCTGAAGTTTGGAACATTTGTGTCCTTCAACATATTAACATTATTGAATCTTTTTTTCCTAATTAAATAAGTTTCTCCAAAGGTAATTATCTTTTCTTTACCAACTTCTTTCCTCTGCATGTATATTTTACAAGGAACAAATAACAAATCTGTTACCCTGTAATTAAATTGGATTACAGAGTAATTACAGCCTTGTTTGCTTTCTGCAGATTACATGGTAATTATACTTGGTCTTACCATGAAAAACCAAGAATTTCTAACTATGTCATTACATGGTTATTTGTATAATACAATACAACCGTTTAATTATACATGCAGCATTTTTACTTCAATGAAAAAATGATTAAAATAATGCTAATGCTTCAGTGTGTTGAACAAGTGCCAGCATATTATATAACCTTTATAATATCAGCAGATATTTGTGTATATCTGAGATTCTCTTCCATTATTCCATCAGTTTGGCTTCTCTTTGAATCTGAGAAGCATTTAAACACAAATTTTTCCTTTATATACGCACCTGAATCCCATTGAGAATTGGATAAATGGGAGTACTTGATATTCAAGAAAAAAATTTGGCCTAGACGATACACATTTTTTTTTCTGGTTCAAAGGCTTATTTTAATACGTTCATTCTTATATAAGAAGAAAAACATGGCTATGTGTTGAGGTGGGGTGTTATAAAAGCTTTTATCATCATGAGTTTAAGATGGTTGCATTATTTGGTAAGGACAACTACGTGGAACAACAAAGACTCTGTCCCTTCAAGGTGCCACCTTTTTGCCTAATTATCATGTAATGTTAAATGAGCTTCTTTAATAAGCTCTTGTTAGAGATGGTAGGATCTAGGGATGTGAAAGGCTAAACGATTAATCGTTTAACCGATAAATGCCGTGATAATGGGTTAGTTTACTGGGTATCCTTTAGCTCTGGGCCAGGGAAGGAAAGTTGTGCAGTGCCCCAGCCAGAATTAGACGGCAGGGGGCAGGCAGGTAGGAGGGAAGAGGAGGGGAAGGGTGGGCAGGGGTGAGGGAGACTGGTACCAGCCTAAGAAGAAAACCTGGAGCAGCTTAATGATTCATCAATTAAGCAATTAGCTTCTATTTCACAGGTGCTCCCTTTCTCCCAGCCCAGGGCTACACGTGGGCTGTGTTGTCTGACTGGGCTTGCCTCCTTCCCCCACTCCCCCCAGCCAAAGGTCTCCGGGAGCTGGAGCAGCTCCCAGCAGCAGCTGTGTCCAAGCTGCTGTGTTATCGGTTAATCATTTAACCGATATACTTAGAGGAGATTAAACAAATGTAGCCTGGGTGTACACAGGTTTGTATTTCCCTCTCCAATTGAGGGAATTATGGGCAGGGCAGTGTGCTGTGGAGGGACACAACAGCCCAGCGGCCACCTCCGTATCCTATAGGGTCAGGTCCAGTCAATCAATTACTTAACTGTATACAGATTTATTATTACAACAAAACCATTAAAGGGTAAGGACATAGATTATATATATATGTAGAAATTTACAAAATAATAAACCCTGCTTTTTTACACACACACACACACACACACAC
>NW_017729031.1:27459473-27461454 GCF_001723915.1 Gavialis gangeticus
CTCCCCACTGATAGAAGTCTTCAGGGGCTCTTCCTGAGCTACTGCTTTGCCCTGCTGAGCAGCTCTCCTCTGCTCTTCTAAGCCCCGCTCTTCTCTGTCCCGGATGCGTTCCCTTCATGGTGGGTGCACAGCTCCTTTTATATGCTCCAGGGCTCCACCCCTGAAGTCCTCCAGACCTGACAGTTTGCAGTCTTCAGTCAGGTCCAGGGGAGCTCTTCTTCCCCTCTCCTCGGGAAAGGGGTGTGATGTTATTTATCTTGCTGCCTCCTGATTGGTGGATGGGCTCCACCAATCAAAACAGCAGGATCTCAAGCCTGGGGTTCAACCCAAGCTCTGAAAGGTAAGCCTGCTACACAAATAACTTAAAAAAGGGTGTTTACATCCCTAATAGGATCATCAAGATTACTTGCTCATTATAATAGTAGAGACTGATCATTTGAGTCTCGTGAAAATATTTCTGTTTTTCAAACAATATCATACCCATTCCACACATACACTGAAAAGTCTCCTCTGTTTAAAGTTTGGGTCTAGCATTCAGATTCCTGCTTCATAACAGAAACACAACTAGCTGGCAAGTCTTTTCTCGGCACCATTTCACACCTCACTGACATCTGATGAAAGATCTAAAACAAAAACATGAAACCGTAATAGAGAAGCCATAAGAAGAAAAGTCTCTTACTAGTTCTCTTTTTAATGGCCTATAAATCAGACGAGAAATACCTGAACTTCCTGCAACCACAGGTTCACGTCCTTCCTGTGATGACTCATCCATCGATACTTCTGAAGGAGATAAAGTGAGTACCTTGCAGCTTTGGGTTGAAACCTTAAAAGCTAGTCCTGCTTGCTCTGCATGGATATTAAAAATCCTATCTGTAACACACACACACACACACTTAGATTGTATATTGTGTTTTTTGTCTGTGTTTCTTTTATGTGGGCAAGGAGGCCCCTGTGTTTTGGCCACATGCTCAGCACATGGCAAGCTGGGGCCAGTTTCTGGGGAAAATAGGTAAAACCCTCTGGTTTCATTGGCCAGGGGAAGCAGAGGATTCTTCAGGCCAATTGGTTGGGAGAGGAACTGGAGTGTGGAACTCCCTGACTGGATGAGGCCAGGGTGATGTCATGCAAAGAGCTATAAGGTGAGCTGGGCTGGTCTGGGGAGGAGAAGCTGTAGGCATTGCTGAAGAGTGAAGTCTCCTCCAATGGAGAAGGAGCTGCAGACAGGAAAAGGGAAGCTCAGGTAGATAGGAGAGAGGGAGAATTGTCTCGGTGTCTGGGAACTCGTCTCTCCCCCTTTTTCCTTTTGAGGTTTTAAGGGATTAATACCGGGGAAAAGAATATTGGTTCCTTGGTTTGGCTGACTGGGAGTTAGGCCTGGCATTTTAAACAGGGTTGAAACTTGGGAATTTCTAACCCTGCTGGTTTTGGGCTGGGGTTGAGGCTTGCAACTTTCTGCTCCCCACGGAGCTGTGACCCAAACTACCTGCAGCCCAGCTCTAGAGGGTAGGTCTGGTCTGTCCCCTTGTTTCTTTTGGTGGTCCTTTGCTCTAGTTAAGCTGTGTGATTGGGCTGGCTGTAGCCATTAATCAACCTAGCTTTTGGAATTTTTCTTGCAGTTTCATTTAGTAGGCCACATAATCCAGCCCAGAAGTTTTGGGGTACGTGCATGCTGTCTGGAGCCACAGTCACTCCCTGCACACACACACACAGCTTCCCCGTGGGAGCAAAGATTGGCATGCTACCATTCCTCCAATGAGGGGCCCTTTGCACCGCAGAAGGACCCACACTCGCCAGCAGCTTCCCCTAGTGCAGCACAACCTGTACACTATGTTATGTAGTTAGTAGTGTTTTAAATTGCATTTGGTGTTTTCCTCTGTTTTCTATACTAGATCTGTCTTTTGTGTTGACACTGCTTGTGAGGAGGGAGATTTCGTTTATGTGGGACACCCTAATAATTCATTTAGTGTTTCCCAGGTCAGGG
>NW_017729031.1:27466454-27466934 GCF_001723915.1 Gavialis gangeticus
ATACTAGATCTGTCTTTTGTGTTGACACTGCTTGTGAGGAGGGAGATTTCGTTTATGTGGGACACCCTAATAATTCATTTAGTGTTTCCCAGGTCAGGGCTCGAGCCAAGTTAAATATATTTAGTACCCCAAAATTGAACCCAGCCCTTGTTGCTGCTGATCAGTGCCTGGCAGAAGGGTTAAATATGACCTTTTAGAAAAGGAGGCATATCTTCTGATGTAGATATTATACATTCCTCCCTCCTGTCCTCTACCAGAAAAAGGAATTGGCTTCCATTATCAATCATAGATATGGGAGCATTTTTGACGTGTGGGGTGTGTGTGTGTGGTTAGTAAAGCTCTTCCAAGTCTGAGAGGAAATGCTACTAGTATTATTACTTGTAGTATCATTATTACCAGGTGTCACATATTGTGTTATCTACAGAAGTGTGGATTATTATTCTGTGCATTATAGTTTCATAGTTTCTAGGGTCGGAAGGG
>NW_017729031.1:27466945-27474379 GCF_001723915.1 Gavialis gangeticus
CTGGATGACGGTTTGGAGCATGCCTTTCACGTCCTGAATTATTTATCACTGCATTATTTTTCATCCACATGCAGTGAATTCAGAAGCATAAGGGAAAATAGGAAGTTTTGATGCAGCTTCTATTAATCAGTGGCAAACTATTCAGAAGAAGTACTGAAGTCAATGGTAGGCTATATACCCTATGGCCATGTATCTCTTCTCTCGCTCTATATATATAGATATAGATATATAATATTATATATCTATATATGTTACATATAACAGGATCAGGTACCATTTTGACAGAAACATCTTCAACCTGTGCAGGCTCCGAGAGAGCTCCAAAGTCCAGACAGCCATGCTTCATGACTTGCTCTTTGCTGACAGCTGTGCATTATGTGCAGGCTCACAGACTGATATGCAATGGTCCATGGACCTATTCTCGTTAGCCTGTGACAACTTCAGACTCACTATCAACACGAAGAAGACTGATGTGATGTTTCAACCTGCACTTGGTACAACACCCCAGGAACCACACATCTCAGTTAAAGACCAACAACTGTCGATGGTCAACAAGTTTGCCTATCTAGGCTGCATGCTGTCCCGTGCTGTCCACATTGACGATGAAGTCAACGCAAGGTTAGCAAAAGCCAGCATGGCCTTTGGCAGACTCCATAAGGTGGTCTGGGACTGCAGAGGCATCGAAAGGTCAACGAAGCTGCAGGTCTACAAGATCTACAGCTCATTCTCCTGACCCTTCTTTATGCTTGTGAAACCTGAGCTGTCTACCAGCATCATGCCAAGAAACTAAACCACTTCCACCCGTGCTGCCTGGGAAAGATACTAAAGATCCAGTGGCAGGACAAGATTCCAGACACTGAGGTGCTCAGAAGATCAGCTCTCTCCAGTACCCACACTTTACTGAAACTGGTGCAGCTCAGATGGGCCGGCCACCTTTCAAGAATGCCCAACACTCGCCTGCCGAAGAAATCTTCTATGGCAAACTGTCAAATGGAGCATGCTTTTGCGGTGCACCAAAGAAGCAGTACAAGGACACCCTAAAGGTGTCCCTAAAGAGTTTCGGCATTGACCCAGAGTCATGGGAGCAAATCCTTTATGACAGTCCATCCTGGAGGTCGTCAGTCCAGAACAGAGGACTGGTTTTCGAGCAGCAGCTCACAGCAGAGGTAGTGAGGAAGTGCATGGCCAGGAAGACAAGGGCCTCTCATGACCAGTCCTTGTTGCTCTCCTGCCCCTGCTGCAGCAGATTGTTCAGGGAAAAGATTGGGCTTATAAGCCACCTGTGTACCCACACGACCTACCCTCCAGCCTGCTTCTCTCTCTACTTTCTCTGTTTTCCTTTCTTTCTCCCTTTCTCTTTTCTCCCTCCCTTTTTCTTTCCCACTTCCTCTCTCTTCTCCTCCCTCTCCCTCCGCTGGACACGGTCATCTTCTCTTGTGAAGGACAAACAATATATGTTATATCCGTATATATGTATATGTATGTGTTAGACCTACAACTATGTATAGTTAGAATCTCTGGGTTTGGTCATCCGTAGTCAACTGCGTAAGCCACCAAAGTTGGGGGTTTGAGAAAGAAAAGTTTCTAATTATTCCGCATGTGTTTATCATTATTTCTTTATTATTTATATTATTGAAGGATCTAGGAGAAGTTTTTCTGGGCCACATTGTTTCATACTGAACAAATACAGAACAGAAAGAAGGCCCAAGCCCCAAGAATTTATAGTCTCCATATAAGATTAGGACAACAGATGGGGGAATACAAAGGAGTACCGAGATACTATTGATCAGCATAATAGCCATGGGGTCAGCACAACAGGAGACAAATTGTTTTAAGTTTCTTGTGGTAAAATATTGTTTTAAAGATTGATTTGAAACAGAACAATGAAGCCATTTTGTGGACATTTGAGAGCAGCTCCCTCCAAGTGTAGGAGTCATGTAGGAGAAAGTACAAACTCATTTATTTGAGATTTCTTTTTTATTTCTGTGGGGGATGGTGGATTATTTTATGGGCTGACTAGATGCAGAAGTTCATCTTGATGGTGAAGAAGAGATGCTAAAGATAAGGCAAGGATAGGCTGTGAAAAGCCAAAAAGATGAAGACAAGTAGCTTGTTTGCAACAAAGAATAACAGGTGGAGAGTTACACCTAGATTGGTGGCACAATCACCAGGTTCTGTCTGTGAGCTGGAAGTGGCAATTTTGGGGATCCTTTGGGTACATAATTGCTTTTAAATGCAGGGGACTGGAACTGACAGCTTTAGAAGGCCCCTTCCTGTGTTCCTATATCAAAGCAGTGGTTTAGGATTGTGTTAGACCAGCTGCTATCATCTACAACACCTACAACAAAGCTGGGTCTGTTCCTGCAACTCTTCCATGCTTTTTTATGCCAAGTGAAATCAACAGGAGGTCAGCATATGAAGATCTTTCAGGCCTTGATTTAGTATTTTTATTTGCTATTAGTATTCTCCTTACATTTTGAAGATCAAGTGGAACTTGTTTTTCCTGGAAGTAGGTGGCAACGGAGGCCATGCTGCTCACTAATGAAGACGTAGGACGAAAACTGTTTCACTTGCCTCTTGTTACTCTTTAGAGTTACTGAATTTGACACATTTGGTGAAACTGGCAAAACATTTTCCCCTGTTTTAATGCAATAGCCATGTTTCTATAGAGTTAGCTAAACAGATAACCCTATTCGTAATCTTGAAACCCAGTGGAAAGCCTCATATTTCAGTATTGCCAAATAAAGCTCCTGGATCCTGAAGTTGTTTGTTAAAATACTTGTATTGCATACAGCGCCATCATCAAGTTTCTCAAGATGGCTTTTCAGGGAGTCACACATGTATAGTGAGGCACATGAAGGAAAGAGGCACTTAATAAATGGGAGCTGCTGATCAGCCATCACGTAGAGAAGATGAAGTGAACGATTGAATTACACCAAGCTCTATGCATGAGATCATGCCATGCAGCCTGCAATACAGGACATGGTTTTAAGAGCTTCTGTCATCAGAGCATGGCTCAGATGCTGTTTCATGCTAGGATCATTATGTGATGTCATTAAGTATTTTGTTACTTTAATATTGACAGATAAAACATTTTTTAGGAGGGTACAAGTGGTAAATACAATGCAGCTTTAGACTCTGTGAGAAAATACAGTCATTAAGCTTCCTTAATAAGGGAAAAAGAAGAACAATTATTTGCTGTCATTATGCACTGTTTGCTAATTATGCTCATCAGGTGATAAAAAATGAATAAGTTAACTTAGTTTTTTTTATTGTTCTGTCTGAAGCCCTTAGAGAATCTTGAAAGTAATTCTGTTTTTCTTTCATTTGATTCTTCCTTCCACCTTTGGGGTTGGACATTTAAGAACCAGATCTTCAGCCTACTGAAGTCTGCAGCAAACCTTCCACGGGTTTCAGCGGATCTAAGGTTGTGCTATATCCTAAAGCTGCAGATAGGTATGATTAAGTAATTTGATACGTGCATTATGGTGATGACACTGCCTTTCAACAGATTCTTCCATTCAGACATCTATAGATATTCAATATGCAGTGAAGTGACATTCATCTCTCATATGATAGGCTGAAACAAGACCCACTGGATCTGTTCAGGCACCATAAGCCTCTTAAAATCTTCAGGGTTGCAAAGGTCCTATGTATAAGCCATTAACCTTGGTAAGGAGCTAAGCCTCTCAAGATCCATGTGCAGTTATGAATGTAGTGGAATTTGTAAAGTTGACTGTACCATAGTGGCAGCATATCTAGCCTGGGATGATCTTGTTCCCATTCACATGCTTCCAACTTGGAAATATGCCACTGAGGCCATTCTGGGGTTATTTCCCTCTGGCTGTTCCCAGGAATGTCAGAAATCAAAGTCTCTGAAACAGCATTCCCAACTGGGCAACAACCCCTGAATGGCCTCACAGGTATGTTTCCACATTGGGAGTCTGTGAACAGGAGCAAGTAGGCAAGCAAGCAGATCTTGGGAGTGTCTCAGCTGGTATGTGCTGCTGCCATGGTGTAGACAAGTTTTCTGCACTGTGTGAAGAACCTTCCCATGGTTCACCTTTTTCATGGTAAAGAAAATCTCCTTGAGGTAGGGGTCTAGATCTTCATCCCATAGTTGCTATCAGGTAGAAAACTCTGCCTTGCTGCTGTAGTATTATTAATCAAAATGATTATTGTATTGCCATAGTGTCTAGTCACCAAAGCTGTGGACCAGGGATCCCATTTTGGATTTTGTACTCTTTTTAACGGTTTTACAAGGAGGAAAAGCAGTATAGCCTACTGGACAGAAAGACTGGGAAACGTAAAAGTATTCCCAGTGTAGCCACTGACCTGTTGATTGCCTTCTCCAAGTCATTTAATCATTTTCTGACTTGGTTTCCCCATCTGTAAAATGGGGCATCATCACTTCCTTTGTATTGTGATCTACAGCTGAAAGGCACTATGGAAGAGCTAAGGGGTGGCATTGATAATGCTTACTTTTATTATTGGCTGCACCTAAATATAAAATGTGTTAATAGCATATGCCTTATACACTGAGTTCAATTTGTAGCTCCGTAACTGCCTCTCCATGTCTTTGTTAATGAAAATGGAAATAATAACTACACTTCTATTCATCACAAGGAGGGTTACAAGGCTTTGTTACTCTTTGAGATCTTCTAAGGAAGGAAACAATCATGCATAAGTGGTTATTAAATCAAAAGACACGGGGCCCTATCCTCTGCTGGTTTAAATCAATGTCACTCCTTTGTGGAACAACACTGATTATATCAGCAGAGGATTTGGCCTACAGAGTTCCAACCCTTCTTTATAGCAATGTGTTTTAAATACTTTGCCATTGCTGTGGTTTGATTAATAAAATTCCGATTGAAAATGAGACACACATTTGTTTAGAGAATATGGTCTGTACAATACCAGAAAACATTTTACAGTAGTAGTTTAACTTAAATAATTGTAGCAGAATGCTTTCAGATCCACTGATGTTCTGATGAACAAAGAGGCGTTCATGAATTAGTATGTAGAAATAAGTCTGTGAATTTTGATATGAAAGAGATTCTTGAAAGAGACTCTTAGAAGTATTATGAGGTGCTTCCAATTGGCTGGCTGATTTATTTATTTACTTAAAGATCTGGTGATCTGATGGCCACCTATAAATTTATCAGGGGTGACCACCAGGATCTGGGGGAACAGTTGTTCACCAGAGCGCCCCAAGGGATGACAAGGTCGAACGGTCATAAACTACTACAAGACCATTTCAGGCTGGACACAAGGAAAAATTTCTTTACTGTCCCAGCCCCCAAGGTCTGGAACAGCATGCCATTGGAGGTGGTTCAAACACCTACATTGAGCACCTTCAAGAGCAAATTGGATGCTTAACTTGCTGGGATCCTATGACCCCAGCTGACTTCCTGCCCCCTGGGTGGGGGTCTGGACTCGATGATCTTCGGAGGTCCCTTCCAGCCCTAATGGCTATGAAATCTATGAAATCTTATTTTCTGGCCTGTAGAAAATGCCACATTCCAAATCACAAATGTATATGTTGGGAATAATATAGAGCGGGCATGTCTACACATGTTGCTATGGCTACATTGTTACTGCGCCGTGACTTGGTACTTCCTTCGTGGAAGGCATCATGCCGCAGTAACAGCCTGTGCGCAGTTATTTTTAGCAGCTACTTTGCCGTAGTGGTGCACTGTAACAGGGGAGCGTGTCATTATGGCGAAGTAGCTGCTGGTCACGTGTAGACCCCCGCAGATGCTATGTCACCATAGTGCATGCTTATGGCAACATAGCATCACGTGTAGATGTGCCCAATAATTCTTTTTCTTTACATTTTTCATTGTGAGCTTAACCCATATAGATATTTGGCTCCAATTTGTTAAACCCAAGAACAGATACATGATTCAAACAGCTTTATAAAGTTCATGCATGGTTTGCTATTGAAACTGTATATCGAACTGAAAACTAATATATTGACTAAAAACGATTTGCTGTTACTTGAAATAAGTCAACTGCTTAAAAGTCTGAAGTACAATCTAATTTTTACAACTAAAGGGAAAGCATAAATCCTCTGGGTGGCTGACTTTTTGAAAGCCCCTTTACAGGTATCTAAAATGGTCTGTATGTTAGATCTATATTTAAATACTGATCTAGTAGAGTTCTAAAACAGAGTTGGTCTAGATAAATCTGTTCCCCATGGAATATTGTTCCTGATCATTTCAAGAGCATTTTATTAGGTATTTCTTTTGATTTGGTTCCTAAAATGAGTGATGAAAAGCCTTCCTGCTTTACATTTGTGTAATTATTCAGCAGAAGGAATTCCATAGTACCTTTAGGGCTATGTTGCATATTGCACTTAGGATGTGTTAACTGTACTTAGAACACAAGTGTCCACGTGTTCAAGCAGTAAACCATATGCTAAGCACACTTGTATTGTAGCATTGTTACAACAAACCTCCAGATTGGATTAAATAACATGCATTCCACTATCACTGGACTGCTCCATGGAGACAATGGCTAGATCCAGACAAGGGAACACTTGCCTGTTGTGGTGTCTCAAAGCAGTTGGAGATGGTGCAGGAGGCACACTAGGAATGAAGGAATGTTGCCCGTGCTGCATATTTGTAGTGCAAATTCTATGTCTGATACTGGGAAATCTCAGAATTTAAAAAAAAAACCACAGAGGAAAAAAGCAGAGTGGGGTGTGCTTCTGGAGTGTGCTCTGAAGCAATTGGAAGCTGGATCCTCCAAAGAGATGATCTGTCACCCAGCCAGAACATCTCTATGCCTGCCTCATGCCCCTGCTGCTCCAGCACATTGCTTGAGGGACATGGGGCTAGGGAGACTGTGGGAGGGGGGGTCCCCTGCCCACCCCCCTACATGACACGCAACCCCTCCTGCCACCAACAGAAGCAGCACCAGCAGTCTCTCAGGAAACTCATGGCCCCACTGCTGGCAGAGACTCCTGGCAGCACATGGCATTGCCTGAGACACAGGGGCTCCATGTGGTGCATGGTACCAGCCCAGTCCTGAGTGAAGGCGTGTGCCAGTGGGCCGGGCCAGTGCCATATGCCACATAGAGCACCTGGGTCTCAGTCGGTGCCACACAACACTGGAGATCTCTGCCAGCAGCAGGCCACAAGCACCCCAACAGCCTGCTGTTGGCTGCTACTGCTGCAGGCAGGAGGGAGGGCAGGGAGGAGCCTGTGCACTGTGTAGAGGGGTGGGTGGAGGACCCACCCCCACACAGTCCACTCTACACCCACAAGCCCCCCAAAAATCCACCCACAATCTGCACCCCACCACAAACCTCACCCCCACAAACCCCACATCCACCCACATCCCCCCACAAATCTCACACCCTGCATGCTCGGCTGCCAGATGTTGTGAACAAAGAAATGTACCTTAGACCCATATTGGTTAATGTTGTGT
>NW_017729031.1:27479379-27509486 GCF_001723915.1 Gavialis gangeticus
CCCACAAACCCCACATCCACCCACATCCCCCCACAAATCTCACACCCTGCATGCTCGGCTGCCAGATGTTGTGAACAAAGAAATGTACCTTAGACCCATATTGGTTAATGTTGTGTCCAGTCCAGTTTAAGTACACAATGAGGTTTCCAACATAACCCCACAGAGACTACTCCTTTTTAATTAAAATGTTTCTTAATTCTAACTAAAATTTTCCTTTTGTTAATTTTATCCCATTAAGATCTAGGTCTGATCACTTACTACTGGTGTTTTGCTGCATTAAACTTACTTCAACAATTAAGTCTAAACCAATATTATTGGGAAAGTAGCAATAACAGTTTAAAGCAGGGGTTCCCAAGATTTATATTAGCAAAAAAATATTAAAAACTTACTTTTTATAACACACAACACAAAATAAATCTGATTTGAAGAACAGTCACTAAGGACAGGCAGGTTCTGGATATTTCTTATTGATGGTTGTGCAGAATATCTCTAAGAGATCAGCCTGGGAAAACATGTGAAAAGAGGTACAGTGATGAAAAATAGAACCTACTAATCCAACCCATACAAACACACATGCAAAAGTCTTTGGGAAAGATAAGCAGCTGTTTGGCACCTTTCTAGGAGGAGGCCAGAACTTTCTAGAAGACAAACTTAGACCTTTCAAGTGAAATCTTTTCTCCTGATCAAGACCTGTAGACAAATCTACAAAATTGCAAGGCTGTTGATAGGTCTAAGGGAATCTGGAAATGTTCAGTCAATAAGGCTAGTGGAGTCTCTGTGTTTATATTTTGGCTGAAAGCTATGCAGGAAGGTATCAAGGTAATCTAGAGGGTCTAGATGACATCAATGTTGCCATGCTATCATTTTAACAAACCTGAGAGGAAAGGATAGGGACAGTGTAATTTACGAATGAAGTATCAGCATAAAGAGTTGATTTCTTGAACTAGGGCCTAATGATCCTTCATCTGAGAGAAGCTCAAGTTGAAAATCAAGTTGTCCAGTGTTGTCTCGTGGCATTTGCAGACTCAGTGGACAACATTTGATCCACAGGTCACAGTTAGGTTACCCCTGCTCTACTGTATAGTTCAAATAGGCTGCATTGGTGCCTACTGGCCACATCTACATGTGCACCTTAGGAGTAGACTAATTAGCTGTAGAGTAAAGCATCACCATCTACACATGCTATGCCATTATGCCTCAGTAAACTAATCAGCACTGCCATAAAACAGTAGTGTCAGGGACAGTGCTATTTTATGAGGAAGTAATTAACTGTGATTAAATGCACATGTAGACACCAACTTTAGGTATAAATTGCACCTGGTCAGCCCAGGCAGCAGGGAGCCAGACTCCTACCTGCCCCCTAGCCCCACTGCTCTACACTTTCAGCACCCTCATACCCCATCCAGTCCCTCCACTGCCTGACACTACCCCTGGAGCAGGTGTGGCCCTGGTGTAAACTGCTCCACCCCAGCTCAAATTGCTGCTATCCCAGGTGCACATGTAGACACTGTACCTAGGAGTAGTTTACTCTGGCTTATTGATTCGACTAACTTGTACATGTAGACATATCCACTGAGTATGTCTCCAATCACAAAATGTCTGTCTTCATGAGCTCTGTAGCACAGTGAGCAGCTTTCTTTGCCACTGTACAAGGGAAATTTTCATTAATTTAGGTACGCTGATTACCCACCAAAGTGTAACTTACCTTATTAATTCCTGAGGATGGTTAAGTTTAGTTTCCATAAGGACAATGCGGCATATGCATTCTGGTTCTTTTTATTATTATTAGTATTCAGAGGAAGCTATGAAAGAGAAGCTGAGAGACTAGAACAAATTTGGAAGAATATATGTTAAAGGGGAGGGGAGGAGGTTTTGGGGAGGAGGTTTCATTATATTTTCACATATATTTGCTTTTATTTCTGTCCATGCTTATTATTATGTTCTTGGTTGAGGAAATCTATTAAGCATTAAACATATTCTTGTTGCAATACCTGTTCTCAGAGGAAGTTTTCAATGCCCTGCCCAAACATGTTGCATTTACTTCCTAAACTGGAAGCAGTGTAGCTGTGCTCACATGGTACTGCACCTAGACTACTTAAGTTCTATTAAGAGTCAGACCCAAATAGCCCATTCACAGTGCTACACCAAAGGGCGCTGACGGACAGAAGTGACTTGTTTGTGTGTAATAGGCCACGAAAAATGCTTTACAAGGTGGTTTAAAAGGGCCCGGTCCCATAACAATCTGAACCCTCGTTACATGAAGTTTCAGATGAAGGCACTCCAAAGCAGAGCAGAGATCCATTAACTTGTCAGCGCACACCAGGAGCAGCCCAGCCCTTCTCCCAGTGCTGTTTTCAGAATGGTAGGGGAGGAAGGGAGTGCAGGGACCTAATTATGGGGCCTGCCCAGCCAGTGCTAGACGATGGGGTAGGTGGATTGGAGCCCTCCCTGGGGTGGGGTGGGTGGGCTCTAATTCTGAAGGCAGTGCTGGGGCTGGGAGAGGGGAGGGGGAGGGATAGGAGAGAGCAGCTGCAAAGTCACAGCTGCTCTAAACTGTGGCTAGATCCCTCAGTCTCCAGGACCCAACAGTGAACATCTGTTGGATCCAGAGGATTGCTTAAACTCATGGTGCTTCCTGCGTAGCACCATAAATTACAGTGGGAAGCTGCACTTCTGTCTGCTCATAAAGTAGCTACCCTATTTACAGTACAGGAGAGCACAGAGCAGGGCAGTGTGTTTCAGTACTAAGGTGCCTGGGATAGTGAGTAGTATAGACATAATGCCATTGAAGGGTGAAAGTTAGGGTAGAAGTGAAGAATATATTCTGCAATAGACGCAGCATGGAAAATTGGCCTCTGAATGTTTATCTTCGAAATGTTATCCTACAATGAAACAAATCTGTCACATTTCTGTAATATGGACTACAAACAAAAAACAGAACTAGATTCAGGTCAAAGCTAAGAATATCCTTGCTCATGTTAGGTAGCACCTTACTCTACATCTAGTCCTAGTAAGATCAAGAGGAAGAGCTGTGAGTAAAGGTGTTAGCATCTGGCCAATAATTACCAGGCGTATTAGAAATATTTTTAATATGCAGGGTTTTTTCTTTTCCCTGCGTCTTTCCAAGCATCCCAGTCCACTTATGTGCACATCCACTTCAGGATTTTTTATCTTCTACTTGTTTATCTTGATATTGTTCTTTACATCCTGAAATCCAATAACTGTTTTATGCCGTGTTGCACAATGGAAAATTCCACCAAAATCACAGAATGAAATTTAGGACTCACTGAGGCCAGTGGTGAAATTCTCATTACTAGGTTTGAACTTTTGAAAGGGAAAAAAAGAATTGGACCCATATAGTTCATTCTTGTTAGAGGCCTAGCCAGCCCAGAGGAGCCTGGTTCTAATGTTGAAAATGAGGAGAGGAGTAAATTATAATGGCATAGGTAGTTATGGTCTCTTGGTTTCTCATGGTAAGAGTTGGTAGGATTATTTCTTCCTTCCCTGTAGAATCTAAAGAACTAAATATCTGAAAAAGTATATCTGGTGTGTATTTGAGAGGCATAGTCAGTGGGATGGTGAATACAACTGCAAGGTTATTCTTTACAGTTTCCCCTTTGTGCAAATTATGGTCATTTATCAGGAGGGGGCAAAACATTTTTTCCTATGATGCTATGTGTTGTGCAGAATATTGTGGTAAATGTGCATTTTTCAAAGCAGTTAGGATTCCAAGTGCCCAACCTTGAAAAATGTTAAATATCTATAGTGCTCCTGGAGCCAAGACGAGTACAAAGTGTCAGGCAGTAGATACACCCCTTGAATTGACCCATCAAAGTACCATACTTACTCAAATATGAGATGACCCTGAATGTAAGATAACCCTCCCAATAATTAGTTTCTGCACACAAAACATTTATAAATTTCTTATCATTTTCCATGTATGGAACCTAATTATTGGAGAATTGTCTTAAATTTGTCCCCCACCCCCAACTACTGCAGGTGGGAGGAAAGGTGATGAGCAGAGCAGTAATGGGGCAGGTGGTGGTGGAGGTTAGGCAGCAGCTATATGGTTCTGGCTCCCGCATCAGCCGTAGCCCAGCCCTGGGTTGGGGTTAGAGCCGCTGCCACCGCAGCAGCTCCCTGCCCACCCCTCTTCTTCCATCCCTCGCTGCCTTGTGTTTGATTGCAAGGCAAAGGATTTCCCCACCCCATGTTAAATATGGGGTAGGATGAGTTGGAGAGCTCAGAAGTAAGCAGTTCCATGGCTCAGTGTTTAGAGCACTGGTCTTGTAAATCAGAGGTCATGCATTGGAGCCTTGACCTTTTGCTTTGGGTCTGGACTCAATGATTTTTGCCCAGGCCTTGATAGCTTAGTGGTACATCTTTCCTTCATGGTAAGGGTGGCCAAAAGCTGGAATGGACTTCCAAGGGAGGTGGTGCTCTCCCCTGCCTTGGGGGTCTTTAAAAGAAGGCTTGATAGGCATCTGACTGGGGTCATCTGACCCCAGTGCTCTTTCCTGCCCAGGGCAGGGGCTTGGACTCGATCTGTTGAGGTCCTTTCCAACCTTAGCATCTATGAATCCATGGAGATGCTGAAAATCTTTCCATCGACAGATTTTGTATTAGTGCTCAGTTAGCTAAGAATGCATGGAAGTCTTTGTAGGGTCAGATCTAAATATGGATTTAGGAGCTTAAATATTAGGCCCTAGATTTTTAAAATCCTGGCCCTAGTGTTTTGAAACTCATTTGAGGTTTGCAAACTCCAGTGAGGGGCTTGAGTTTCAAATACACAATTAAATCGGAATGATGAGTATCATTAGGAATGACTTAACCACGTTCCGTCTTTTTTTAATCCCAAAATATTTTGTTTTTCAAAAAGCATATTTCTGATGGCCAAAGTGAGTACAACACTTTGTTGTTGTTGTTGAAGCTGGTTTTGATCTGGTAAGAGTGAAAAGAAACTGTGTCAAGCTGCTAACGTTTTGTTTATTTGTAGTCCTAGTAGCCAAAAGTAATAGAAGAGGACTTGATCTCAGTAAAAAAAAAAAGAAAGAAAGAAAAGAATGCTTTCCCCTAAAATATCAATGGGAAGTTTCAACTATTTCTATAGAAGACATGCAGTCCTAAAATATAGGGATTTACAACCAAAATATAGTTGGCAATAAATCTCACTATAGAATTCTAAATAGAGTTGTTTTATTCACTGCAGAGAGCCATACTCCTCAGAAGCTTATGGAAAACAGGGTGTGTGTGTGTGGGTGTGTGTTTGTGTGTTGGGGTGTGTAAATGAGATGGAGGGAGAGAGTTTGAAAGTATCTAAAATTATTCTCATGGATCTAATTTTATTTTGTGTTTTGTTTATAGGTGAAGTTCATTTACAAGTCCTGACACTTTGCTATGAAAAGCCATAAACAGGGATTCTGCCACTAATGAGAAGAATATTTTTAACTAGGTTTAGCTGGTGGATTATAATTTGTTAAAACAAACAATAGCTTACTGCATTGCAATTGAATGCAAAGATATTACTGTACTCAGCTAAAATCAAATAATCTTTCAGTTTCTATTCTCCCCACTAAGCTACACAGAAATGTCACAAAATGACAAATTACAGGATGAGCATAAGAGCAGTGCCTTCAAAAATACAATAGTTATACAAGCCATCTATTGTTAATGAAGAATATAATGCAATTTGTCTGTCTGTAATACAATTATGCAAATCAAAGATGGAACTATCCTAAAATCTCTCTACATTCCAAGTGATTAAAATGAGATAATTTATCAAAAAGAATATTACTGATCATGTTTATGTGTTGCACATTAATCCTATTACAATAATGTATCTTTCTACTAATGTAATGGATTTGTGCAATCTAACAGAAAATGACTTTTATACTACCCACAATTACAAAAATATTCAAAGCATATCCACTGCTGCATAATAGCATATGTCTATGACTGTACAATAAACCTATTAAAACAAACAAAGCTTATGAATGTAACCTTCATACCAATAAAGACAATGCTAAATTCAATTTTTATTGCCCTCATTATTTCAACAACTCCATATACAATAAACATTGCAAGTAAATTACTTTAACCTTCTTTACTTTGTAAAAAAAGAAAAAATTATAAATATACAAACAGAACCTGAAATGGTCTTTGGAATCTTTGGACTAGATCTCAGCAAGGCGGAGCATGTGATACAGTCTAAAAGACCAACATATAAGCTGAAATCCATACATTCTTCAGGCCAATATGTCCCTTTTAAATGGTGTTAGCAGTTTCTAAGTTTGCACAAATCCAGTTAAATTTACTGTGGTTTTTGTAAATGCAGCCTAGCAAAGAGATTTTTTATTACAGGACAACGTAATCTTCAGTGCATCAGATGTTGCTTAAAGATCAAAGAGATGTCCTCTTCCTAGTGTATGCAGTGAGGCACGTGAAACAGTGGTGGCACACAAATCCTGGCTCTCAGATATATGGAACTGTAAGGGAATATTTAACATGCCACCGAAACAAAACTTACGGTATTAAAAAAAAACATTGGAACCCCAAAATTAAGAAATGTTAAGGATGAATTCCCCTATACCCTTCCCTGTTGCATCATGATACAGTCTTTAGTTACTTGAGCCCGTGCTCAAGCAACATACTGTTCTATCATGCACATTTTCTTCAGCCGTACATAGGCAAGTGAAGCATCTTGTAATTTTTATTCCCCTTCTTGTAGACTTATATTCATTTCAGTTCACAGTACTTCAACATGTCTTTATTGAATTAGATTTTCTACAGTGTTGTTCCTCCTAAAGGTGTGTTGTTTAATTTTGTCAGCACTCAGGTACTATGTACCATGTATTTACATTTCCTCCAGGAGGGCAACTTTTCTTAAATGCCATTCAGAAAGGCTGAGCTCATTAACTGCAGAGGTGACTTCCATGCCCTATGTACACCAATACATTTTGATTGTCCCTAAATTGTATACTGGGGCAGAAGTAAGAAGTTGTGATGATATAATTTAAACATTCTTCTGCCCCCTCACCATGCCAGTGCTCTTGCTTGTCCAAGCGATACCAATTTATCTCACTCTTTCCTGATTTGGTTAGAGTTTGAGAGTAAGAGATAGGAATGATTCTCACACATGCTCAAGACATGAGGCCCTAATACAAATCTGACTGAGCTCTGGCTGAGTCATTTCTGATTTAGTTAGTCTGTGAGTGTGTGCGGATGTTACACTTTAGATTGACTTCACTAGGGTTAGGTTGATCTAGGTCCCAAACTGAGGAGATTCACTAAGTTAGATCAGGCACAGGTTAGCCTGATCTATCTAATGTGTGTACTGTACATGCTCAGAGCACAACCCCGGGGCTGGGAAAGCCCAGCCACTTGCCCCAACCCCAGGGCTGTGCAGAGCTGTGCTGTTTCCACCCTAACTGGGTTATCTTTAACACCTTTCCCCTGACCCCCACAATCCCTGGATGGACAACCAATCCACATAGATCCACCCCCTGAATAACCAACAACCATCCCATGGACCCCTCCATCCCCCCCTACCCCGACTTAGATCATGCTCCCAGCATGGCTCCTGGCACTGGTGAATATGTGCACAAGCGGAGCCCAATCTTCAATCACATGGCTTAAAGTAATCTGTGTGATTATAGATTGGGTCTATAGATCGGGAACATCTCCATGTGACATGTAAGGTGAATCTTTACCCTATCTTCTGCCAGGCTTTACATGTAAATACAGTGTAGTTACTCTCTTAGCCTAAGGAGTGCAGTTGCATGAAACACGGGCTGCTTCCTGGGATGCAGTTTACTATACACAGGTGTTTGGGAAGTTATCCTAGAGGCCTGCCTTGTCCATTATTCCCTTCTACCCCTGAACATTGGGTTGAGATGTTTAAGACTATGACCCAATATTAGGTCTATACCACTAGAGGGTTGCTGTTAACCTGGACTGATTGACTGTGGGTTGATTAAACTGTGTTTCATATTATAGCAGATATATGATGCAGGCATTCCATGATGTACCAGAGAAGACATGAAATAGCACCATATGGTAAATATGACTATGTGTACCATTAGGATCTCTAATGAGCTATAAATCCAGTGTCCCTGTTGTATCTCTAGTTTTATGTCCAAAAAGTCTATGAATTTAGGTTCCCAAATTTGCTTGTGTCCTGTCTTATGAATTGGGTAATATGATCTCATGGGTGGAAATCCTCTTTTTAAGACTTTCTGGCACAGGACTCTCCTTCTGATTTCTGGGAACCCTGTTTTGAAAAGGACATTTATAATATCCATGTTTCTGCAACATGCTTCAAAAGAGAGTTAAAGTCTTTCTGAATGATTGTATGATTGCCAAGGCTATCCAGTCCTAATCTAACAACACCCTGTGTTTAATAGAACAAAAATGCAACAAGAGGCCTAGTCTTCTCTAAACCTTGGGGAATGGCTGTAATCCTAAGAGTTGCACAAAGAGAATTAATACTTGAAAACAGATTGCAACACTACTTTCAGATTCCTGGATCTCACACACATATAACCAAAGGATGGTTCATAAGTAGACATGCTTGTTCCTATAGTACCAATTTGAACATTAAAAAACACGCTTTTTCCTCTCAAGAATAAGGAAAGTAGGAATATTAATAACATATATTTACATATTGCATTTTGACTTTTCTGTACAATCACTACCTAGTTCTTGCAACAGCCCTGGTGGTAGGTAAGTACATTATTAACATTAACACATCTCCAGCCATAACACTTGAGTGAAGCGAAGATAAGGGACTTGCCCAGGTTAATAGTTCAGACTGCCTCTCTCCGGATGGGGCAGGTGAAAGGGAAGGGGACAGAAACATAAAGAGATGATTGCAGAAACGGTGTCTCACAGAGATATTTTACTGCTGAGATGCGTGCTATCTCACTGTATGGGTGTGTGATAGGCACATGTTTGAGTAAAAGTAGACACCTCCCTTTAAATGGCAGCGTTGGGTGCTGACACAGTGAGGACTAAGGAATGGCTTCAGAATATTTCCAGTAAGACAATGGTTTTTCAGAGCTTTATGGATTGGGGCCTCATGATAACCTCTCTTTTTAATAAAGCCAACAGATTTTTAGAATACAGATGAGGATTTTGGCCCTTGAAGTGTTTGTACTGCTTGCCATGATATGAACTTGTCGAGTTCTTGCTTGTTCTAGGGATGTTTGCCATTTGCAAATATTTTGACTTTAAAGCAGACATCATTTCTATCTGAACAGCAAGGAACAGATGCTCCAGCATAGGCCCCAAATAACTTCACCTGCTTCAAAGGAGCTACACCCGACTTTATACCAGTTTAACTGAGACATCAGCTGGCCCTAAGGGCTAAATACCACTCATTTACACAGGTGCAAACACATTGACTTCAGTTGTCATTCAGTGTTGAACATAGACATTAAACAGTGCCATTCTGAGCTATTCTATCTAGAATCTCATGTTGGGAGGGATCACATACCTGTGTATCATAAAATGAACTAAGACTTGCCAAAGGTTTTGATTATGAGATAATTATCAAGTTGAATATTCAATGAGTTTTAAACTTGGGGAACTCCACAAAAAGCCCTCCCTTTTTCCACACAACAAAGACAATTACATGGAAGCACCAGTCACCCTAAACTTTGTAACCAGATGGGCAGGTATAATCAGAGTCCTAGCTTGGGGCTTTTTTGATCCAAGCTCAATTCCTGTCTTGCTCAAGTCACTAAGGGAAGAGATTTTTTCAAAGGTATTTAGGTGCCTAGAGGCAACCCACTGCTCATGTAGGTTGGATCCCATGGAAATCAATGTGAGCTGGGCTCCTAGCCAATTTAAGTATCACTGGTTGATCTTACTCAGCATCTACCTGCATCATTAGAAACCTAAATAAAAATATGAAGAGAGGCTCTGAGCTATGGGACTTTTCAGCCTGGAGAAGCACAGGCTCAGGGGTGACCTGGTGGGAGCCTATAAGTACATCAGGGGTGTGCATCAGGATCTGGGGGAAAGCCTGTTCACCAGAGCACCCCAAAGGATGACAAGGTCCAACAGTCACAAACTCCTGCAAGACCATTTTAGCCTGAACATAAGGAAAAACTTCTTTACTGTCTAAACCCCCAAGGTCTGAAACAGACTCCCCCCCGAGGTGGTGCAAGCACCTACTTTGGACCCTTTTAAGAAACATCTGGATGCCTATCTTGCTGGGATCCTTTGACCCTAGCTGATTTTCTGCTGTCTGGGCAGGGGGCTGGCCCCGATGACCTTATAAGGTCCCTTCCAGCCCTAATGTCTATGAAATCTATGTCCCTAAGACCCCATGCTGTATTTGCCCATCTATAGAAGGAAAATAATGGGTACATCACCAGTGTGCCATGAGTATAAAAGATTGGGTGGCGCTCAAATCCCACAATAATGAAAGCCAGATATGTATCCCAGGTGGACAGATAGCCTGCCTTCCTGTTGTAGGATCTGATCTAGTAACACCATATTGGTTCAGGTAATTAAAGTGAGTATCAATTAACTAACTGAGCCTAGTCTGTATTTCTCCTACACTACATTACCATACAGTAGCTCAATGCTTATTTTACACTTGTGTCACATTGTGCAATGCTAGTATGTAAACTAACAGTCTACCGAAAAGCAGCGCTGATTCTCCATACTAAAGTGTTCGAAGGAATGCAATTGGTAGACCAGTGTGACAAATCGGGGGCAGATTAAAATCCTGCTGGTCAAAGTCTGCCCTCAGTTGTTCCTGCACAGCTGTCCCTGGTATTCCTGGGGTCCGACCGAAGGCAGAATTTGGATCCTGGTCAGAGTGATCAGAGGCTGGAAGGAAGATGGTGTTGGGCGGGGGCGGAGGGCATTTTTCAGCAGCATAAGGCTCACTGGCTTCTGGAGCTTTTCTGCTCTGCTGAGGTTGTAATTACAGCCTCTCAAAGCTTGCGTGACATTGCTAATTTGAGAGAAAATGGGCCACTGATATCTGTAAGAACAGTCAGGTTTAGGTTTTTGATTCCAGACTATACATATCAGCAAATCAAACCTTTGAATATTAAAGGCATTTAAAAATATATGTAATTATGAAAAGCTCCACAAACAGGAGATGGGGAGATGTAAATGTCAACTATTAAGAAAAATTTAAAGAGATTAGTTGGAATAATGATGCTGTGATGAAAAGTCAAATTGGTCATAGAACTGTAGCATGAAATTATGACTTTGACATTATTAAGCCTTTATGTGTTGTTTTTTTTCAAAACACAACTTTTATTTGACAAAGGTCTTTTACTCCAACATAAAAACCTTCATATAAAAAAGCCTCATTTTTCCAGCTGAGCACTGAAGACACAAATACTATCATTTGATACATTCAATTTTGCTTGATATGGCAATGATATCATCAAGGGACTCAAGTCTTTTTTTTTTTTACCTACACTGGTGTAATTCCATTTATTTTGATGCAGTTACGTTGATTTACATCAGTATAAAGGTGAGGAGATCAGGCCAGAAGTCCTCCTAAAAAAGGGAACACGCATCCATACGACGTCATCTTAACTACATTGAAAATATTTTGCCCTTTGGAGATAAATAATTTAAATCAGACAGCAGGGAATATTGACCTTTACCTCCAACGAATTGCTACAATACCTGCAGTTTTAGTTTCCACTGCAGTCCAATGAGAATTCTGCATAGGACTGAGCTGCAGTATCAAGCTATGGAGTTTAGTTTCCAACTAATGTAAAAAGCCATGTACTTGCCATCTAAGTCGTGTTTACCAAATCCAACCTATCTCATCTTCCTGTCTATCATACTTAGCTATCTATCTGTTCTTATGCAAAGGCAATCCCTGGGAGCCTATCCTGTGTTGAATTAAGTGTCTCCAGTAAGGTGTCCTTAACTCTCAGCATCAGTAGGAGATAAGGATATCCAGAGTCACGATGTACTAGAAAACATAGCAGAGCATCACCAGCAGTTTAAGAGATACCAGTAAAGGTTTCTTCCTTGCCTTGAACATAATACGGCCCATCAGCAGGAGCCAGAGGAGAGAGTTAAGTATTTCTAAATGGCATTTACAAAAGGATCTTGAGTTCAGGTGGCTTCTCAAAATCTCTTTTTCTGGATAAGTACTCCCTTATCGACATGACTAACATCCCTTGACATTACCTGTATTCAGCCAGGATCTGCGGGTGGAAATAAAGATGTTGGTGTTTATCTATCTGTATCTAATTTATAGAAACCATGTTGTCAAACTTTTCATGCCCAAGAAGAGGCCTCAGAGGGATTTGGTATCAAAAAAAAAAAGAGAGAAGAAAGACTTAAAAAAAAAAAGTGATATCTGCTGCATGTTTAAAAAAATCTAAAAGATCCCAGTTCCTTACGTTTGGAGAGTCTCTTAACTCCCAGACGTGAGCTTTAAATATAAATAAGATAACAACAGCAACAAAAGCAAAGGGGTTAAATGATAGCAGGGATCAGTATTTTAGTGTATGCCTTATACAATCTAATAGATACAAATAAAAAGGGCCAGGCACAACATAAATATTTCCTATTATGGATAAACTAAAGTCACAATGGAATCTGTCATGCTTGTGATATGAGAGATGGACAATATTTCTGAGCTGCTGCCATGCTGGCTCCTGAATGGAGTTTATATTTTGTTTATGGAGCCGAATCAGAAACCCATTTTTTCCCCCCTTCTTCCTTAGGTTGGCGGGGGAGGCCCAGCATGTGTAATTCTTCTTCATGGAAGCTCGAAATGGCTGTGGAGCAGCTCAATATTCCATTTATTTTATTTATAAAAGAAATTCAAAGCCTGAAAAGATGAAGTAATTGACTTACTGGGATGACAGTTAAACCCACTAAATTTAATCTTATCCTCTCAAGTACAACATATCGCGCTTACAAATTATCACCCTGCACCAGACAGGCCTGCTCTCTTCACCTAATCCAAATGGAAATGAAGGCCTCTGTTATTGTATTATCTGACTTTACTATCAGCATTAATCCGGCTTAACTCACTTAATGATGCCACTTGTGGCACTATGAAGGCAGCAAAGAAGTCTATAAACTACTTCCATTAAAATGCAAATCTGGCCCACAGAGAAAATAAGTGACACAAAAGTAGGAGAATTCGGCCATACACTGTATTAGCCTCTTGCCGCACAGAACTGATACAAGTATAATAACTGATGCTGTGATTATTATTCTAGCTGTGGATTTCCAATGAAAGGAAGCCAGTCTACCACAGAACGTCACAAAAGTGCTTCAACAAGCCAGGGTATTTAATTTCTGAAGAGATTTATATTTTTTGTTGTCAGGAAATGAACAAATACTTATCAATGTAAAAACTGCTATCTTAAATCTTCCTGCCAGGTTTTTCATACTGATATTATTTGCACCCTATAACACAGGAAATGAAAATCTTCTATGCCTTTCACATCTCCACTGTATCTTAAAATCCTTTGGTAACAGACTTGCTTCTTTTTTTTAACCCCCTTCTGTAAACATAAAAGAAAACTTTTTATGGATTAAGTATAGGGAATTACTAATGCCAAAATTTCAACCCCAAACGCCCGCTTCTGAACATTTCTGTTCACTCTTAATTTTTTTTTTTCAAGAAAAGCATAACATCTGTTTTACTCGGGAAACCTGCTTCAATTTTAATATGAAAAATGTGCCCCCCCCAATCCATTTTCTGTATGGAAATTCTTTAACACAGAAACCTTTATTAGCATGGTGAGGATCACAGTAAAAACACTAGCAGGAGTTTTTCTTGATTTCTCCTGGATTGAGTAGCTCCCCACTCCTCTGTCATTGTGCAGTTTAACTTTTCGCTTTCCACACGGACAAGGGCTTAAATCAACATATCTTCACTGGTTTTAATTGAATCATGCAAATGCAAGTTTACACCAGCTAAATGCTGATCTCGTCTACCATATTTATGCACAGGGAGATGGAAGTATTATTCCTCTCCTCAGTCCTTTTCAGCGCTCTCTCCAGTTTTTCTTAGAAAGCTCACTACGGCTTTTGCAAATTATACCAAGCTACAGCTTTGGTATTCACGTTTTGAATCGTCCCAAGTATGGGGTGCGTGCATCCAGGAGTCTGGTTTATCAAAGGGAGCAGTAAGATTCAGGTTCAGAGATGAATTTGGATTGTGTGTACCGCTCAAAGCATTGGGGGGGGGGGAGTAGATCCAGAGTTTTGGTCATGATAATTCAAAGGAACTTTCTTTGTGATCCCCAGATACCAAGCTCACCCTCAAAATGTTGTTACCAGGGGACCAGTGTTCAGCAACAAATTCTTTCTCTCTTTTATTGAAATAACATTAAATAGACTTTTCTCCTATCTTTGGTTAGAAAAAAAATGGCAATCTTATTGATCTGCTCAGGTCCCTTCCGACCCTAGAAACTATGAAACTATGAAACTCCCCATTAATTTATTTCATAGTCTCTGTGTGAGTCACCTTACACCTTTGTCCATGAGAAGTGTCATGGATGTCAATGGATTAGTCAATGTGAGCCACAGAAAATCTTGCCTAAAAGTGTCTGGTGTATTAGGACATTACATAACCCTTGGTTAAGGGTTGCAGCCATGCAAGATTCACCTGATAGTGGTTCATATATGCCATGCCTTTCATTTTTTCACAACAGAAGAATGTGAAGTAAAACCATGCAGGCACAACGTGGCTCCAAATAATCTTATTCGTATGCAAATATGCAAGGCCTCAAACTCAGGGTAAATCCTGGGTAGTCTCCAGTTAAAGCCAAGTGCGACTTGATCGGAATGGTTCCCCAACTGAAACCTAATATGGCTCAAAAGTGCTTGAAATATTGCTCACAGAAAGCATTAACCATTCAGTGCGCATGAATGTGACTTCTTTTTTACCTTAAAAGTGCCCTTTAGTAAGAGGTAATCTGTTTTAAAGAATGGTATAGATCTAGACTGTGCCAGCATATACTCAGTATTTTTTCTTTTAATTGGATTTAGTCATGGTGGAAGTTGCTAAACAATCTAAGGACAGGCATCGTTTATCCAAGTCCTTACTCAAGTCTCAATTAAAATGTCCATGGGCCTCTGAAAATCTTTACCACGTTTTCAAAAATTTTTCAACAGCACCTTTTTTCACCAGAGCTTACTATTTTGTCAAAATTGAAACACTTTGTAGCAATGCACTGATTTCAGCAACAAAAAACCAAAAGAAAACATTTGAAATTATTTCAAACTAGAAATTTTTGAACTTTCTGTTTTATTTTATTACAACTTTATCATTTTGCTTTGACTTTTATTTTTTATTTTTTCCCCTTTCACTTAATATTCTGCTTTTACATATATGTTATTTATAATAAATAATGTATCAATATACTACAAGATTGCCATACTGAAAAGATATGTTTTGTTACAGTTGTTCCATTGTTTCCAAACAAATTATTTCTGAATGTTCTTTCTGGGGTAAACTTCAACAGTTTGAATTTCGGTCCCAATTAAGGATGCAGGATTTCAAATGGCTGGTGTTTGTTGCCATCTGATGATTCTAGTTTACAATCTTGAAAAACTTCTTATTAAGTGTATGACCATTTTGAGTCTGCATGGACTAAGTAAAAATAGAATAGGGCATCAGGATCTGGCTCCCACAGAAATGCTACGTGCAAACTTTCTCGAACTTCTCTGCTAATACAACCCAAACCTGACCAGGAGAAACCATCTTTTAGGTGAGAAGGAAATCTTGGAACCATTCTCATGCAATTCCTCTTCCTTCTTCTACTGCTGTCACTTCTTGGCAATGATGGCAGTAGCTCCCTAATGTGGATACTTGCCCACTTGGAACTGGAAAGAAATTACTTATTCATTTAGCAGAAGCCATTAGACAACAGTCATTTGGTAACTACTTACTGGCACTACAGACTTAACCAACATTCAGATATTTGACCTAGATGTAAGTAGCTAAAAATCCCATTACCAGTCTTGGACCAATCTTATCCTTAAGCATTACTTTGGGGAATTAAATTAGTAAACACTGAAGGCTAAGAGCCAATATTTTGTTCTCAGATAAATGAACAAAGAACCAGTTTGAAAATGATAGCTGTCCTGTGTTTTATGTGCAGAAGCAGTATTAAATTCAATTTATCTATATACATGTGCTAATAGACATTGTATCTTTGCATAGAACAAATCCATAACATAAAACCATAAACCTCATTGCACTAACCTGGAAGTTCTAATAAAAAGCCTGTATATGAATTATGTACAGTAAAAGATCCAACTAAATTTAGTTAATTGCCTAGGATTCTTGTGTGAATTGTTCTCATTTTTGGATGACCTGTAGTTGGTCCACAGCTTATAAAGTAGGTAATGGTAACATTTTCAAAAGCAGCGAAGTTTGATTTTGAAAGGTACGTGAGGTTCTGGTTCTGAAAGGTATTCAAGGCTTTGACTCCTACTGAAATCCAGGAGAGTTAGACACCTAAATAATTCTGTGGATATATGGGCCCTGGGTATTTATTTCCAGATCTGTAAAGGTATTTAAGTCTAAAGAAAAAGGTAGGCATTTAGAGGGATTTATGAAACCACCTAAGGAAGTTAGGCCATAAAGTATTTTTTTAGTTCAATGGGAGCTGGTACCCAAGCTCCTTAAGCCCTTTTGAAAATGTCACTCAGCATTACAGTTGTGAGGATCATTGAAATTTTTTGGTTTGCTGACTGAACTAAATTATCAAAACAAAAAGTTTTGAGTTAACCTAAAATATATATATATTTGTCAAATTGGAAAATTAAAGGCACGTTGCTTAGTTTGTGAGTTCTTATGCTTTATAAACCTTAAGTTTAGGAATTGCTTCAGAACGAAACAGCAAAAATGTTCCATTTTTGAAACTGTCAAAAATGAAATATTTTGATTTTTTGGGGGGCTGAAGCTATTGGCTGAATTCAACATAAACTCCTTAATTGTTTTGGTCAGTCCAATCTTGTGTTCATACCAAAATCTTTACCTAGCATTATTAGGTATTTAACTTCATCTTCGGGGCTAGGTACAGACATTCAAAAAGCCTGAGGTAGAATCGATCTGAGTTGCACGGTTTTCTGTAAGCGGCGTAGTTTAGATCAGTAGCTAACAGAATCCATTTACCCCTTGGTGGGGGAGGCAAATCTTGACCAGGTTCCACCACTCTTAAACTAGTCTGTGTGTGCCAAACTGCTCTGCTATGTGTATAGCCCAAATTCCTATCACTTATATCAGTGAAAGTGTAATATCTGTACCTGGCCTATGTGCTTAAATACTTCTGAAAATCTGGCTGTTTTGAACATGGGTTTTGAATGCTTTTGAAAATGTTGACCATTAGGTTCCTAAATGCTTAAATTATTTTGAAAATGGGACTAGAACGCCAAGGTATTTTGGGAGCTAAATTTTTGAAGATATTTTATTACATTAAATTTACTTTTGAAAATCCCACCAGGCACCTTAAGCACACTTAGGCACTTAAATACCTTTCAACACATGGGAAACTGGTGCCACCCTAGTTAGGGGGAGCACATGCCCCCCCCAGCGACCAGTCAGCAACCAGAGGGGTCCCCCTGCACCCAATTTTGGCCAATCTCACTGGCTGTGGGGGGCAATCCCCCCACAGCCGATCTTGCCTCCTGGGAAGTGGCTGTGGAGCTCCCAGAGGTGGCCACGGCTCTTCATCCAGTGCTCCCACTCCCTGGCCAGTGCTCGCAGGGCCTGTCCATTGCCTAAGTGGGGAGCACGGCCTGTCAGGGGGTGCACCAGTGCTCTCAGGGGGTGCACCAGCACTCTCAGGGGTTGCACGTGCACCCCCATGTACCCCCTACGTGTTGCGCTGTTTCAACAGGTGTTGTCAACCTACAGCTCATGGGCTGGATCCAGCCCACCCAGTGATTTTTATCCAGCCCACAAAACCGTGATGTCAGCAGCATTTTGGTGGAGGGGGGCATCAGCAGTATTTGGCAATGTGAAGAGCAGTGGCTAGGTTGCAAGCATAGCAGTGGCAATCAGCAGCAGGGGCAATTAGCAGTGGTTGGGTCGCAAGCAGCAGTCCACCTTTTGACTGAGCTGTGTTAATTCGGCCTGCTCCTCTGAAGAGGTTGCTGACCCCTGCCTTTTGAGAACTGGCCTTAATGACTGGCCTGTATGACACAGGTGACTATGTATTCACTTGTGTCATGTAAAATGTTCTCATAGCATACTAGGAAAGTCATTAGCATAGAGATGGATGCCTCCAAGTGCAGGTGCAAACTGGGCTGAACTGGATTTTTCTACTTTGTAGTAACCACTGTAAAGCAGGAAGGTGTTGATTCATTTGGAAATCTGAACAAAGAAAAAGTCCAGGTCCCAAACATAGTTAACAATAAAAGACCGAGATTTCTTAACCCATCAGTTAATGCAATAAAGAAAATGCATGCTCAGGAAGAAGTGAGCTACAAATAAAGAAGGCAGAGGAGAAAGGATCAGCAACCTATCTGATGTAGAAAAAGGTTCCTGATGAAAAGACTCTGGTGAGGCGAATCAAGAAAATCCAGAAAGCTCATACATCTGCAATTCTTTCCATATTCTGCTCAGAGTCACATCTGTATAGCAGCGAGCAAAAGAAACTATCTGGAAAAGATGCTCTTCTTATAAGCCATCTCGATGAAGCGATTCTGTGTCTGAGAGAAAAAGAGCGAAGTGATGATGCGATGCTGTTGTTCATTCTGCAACGGTGAGGTGGGGACCTGTGAAAATAAGAGGTAGACGTGAAAGGCTGATCACCTGGCTACAAGTCGTTCTAACAAAGGGAGAAGAATGTACTTGGAGATCTATGGACAAAATGTGCTATATGAGAATTGGGCATTATTTATCATAGCCAAGGCCAAAGCTTGATCAGTCTGCCATGTGGCATGGAAGATTTCCAGCTCACATTAGGCCTCTGTAGTGATGCTGCAATCAGTGAATGAAAATCCCAACTGACACACTGAAAAACTCCTCCTTGTTTTTTACCTGCGTATTGCCACATTGCCTTGCCAGATAATGAGATGAATCAGCAACTGACACTGCTTCTAGACTAGTTAGGATTTTTCAAACACAAGGGAATAATTAAAAGAGACATGTTTATATTGCAAACACCCGTAGGATAGATCTTTGGATTTGAACAAAGCTGTGCACTCATGGTCTAAAAGAAATGTTTTTACGCTTTGCCTGTGGGGGGAAATCTTTATTTGGGCTTAATTGTGAATATATATTAATTATGTAAGAGAAAGAGGGAGTTAGGGAAAAGTTACACTGTGCATGTACAATATTTTTAATCACTGGGGCTTTGCGTTTGAGTTCTGTAGTAATAAAGATGAAAATAACAGTATTTGAGTAGAGAGATACCATAGTTAGCCATGTTAGCCTGAAGTCAGGCAGAGCGCAGGGTAGCGATGCGATTTATACACTTCCTGAATCAGAGATGCATAAGCTTTTGTGAATAGAAGCCCACTTCATCAGAAAGGTGCACCTCTACCCTGTCGTCTGCATTATTTGAGTAAAACTGCCTAAAGCCAAATGACTGGATATTTCGGTTTTTGCTTTTCATAGGCTTTTATTATTATTATTTTTCAGGACTTCCTGGAGTCATCAATGGAATAAAGTAAAAAGGAGTCTGCTCTCTTATTTGCACAAAATAGAGCCAGGAATATGATAAGGAGCTAAGGTTGCATATTATATTAGCCCTTTCAGCATTAGCCCACTTACGTCCTAGCGTTGCAATGAGATACATGTAGGTGGATCATTTAGTGAGTGCATAGAGCCCCACTGAAGTCAAAATGAGGCTTCTTGTGAATGCAATATTCTGCCAATGTGGATCAGATTGCAGTATTGGGGTATTAGGTATTACAAAGCCTCAAAAAAGATAAATACAAATGACAGACACATACCCCAAGATGTCCACGCTATTCTCTGTGAAACGGCATATTCATGTAACACTACACTGGGATGTTGAGGCCATGAGCTTGGTGGGAAGAAAACTAAAGGATGTCATGAGTTTAAAATCTGAACACCTGGCCAACCTTTCTCACCCATTTTGGACAAGCATAGCTCTGCTGATTTCTTTGGATTCATTTTTGATTTACAACATTGAAAGAGAGGAGAGTAACACCCTGAATCTTCATGCCCTTCTTAAGAGAGGTTCAAAGCATAAGCAACCGTGACTTCAAAGCTATCTTTCCTATATTTCCATTTCATTCCTCCTTCAAACTAGCAGCAATGTAGAGCTCAATTCCCGCTCAAGTCAGGGAAAGCAGGGAAAGCGGAAAGTACTTTTCCTTTCAGAACTGACCCCTTAGTTTGCATTCCTGATGATCAGATGCTGTGAAATGTTTACCAAACTTGGCTGTATAGTATTTCTTCTCCTTAACACAAAGTTGGTAGAAAAATAATATCAAATAAATAGAGTCTCATACTATCAAATAAATGGCTTGCATAAGTACGGTATTACTTGCATGACCAGATTCTCATTTCTTATGGAAGCCCACTTACCTGAACAAGGATCTATATTTCCCGCAAGTTAATGGAGGCAGGGGGTCTGTAAACCTGAGTACAGTGTGGATCTGAAAGTGAAACAAAGTATTTGTTAGTACAGGCAGCTATTAATTTAAAATACATGTCTATTTCTACGGCAGATATGCTTATTTAACCTGCCTTTAGCAAAATCTTATTAGTTTGTATTTTAAGAGCAAATCACAAAATGCAGAACCAATTTTTTCCATCACATTTTTGAAACTGAGAGCATCTCCCAACTTTGGTATTCTGGTACCACCTTGACACCCTATTTTGCTAGGTATTCACATAAGATTTCTAAAAGTGAGCTTAAGTGCCCTCAGTTTGAAATCACTTTTGGAAAAGGGACTTAGTTCTCTGTGTTACGTAGGTAATGTTTTAAAAGTTACCCAGAACCTACTCAAAAAGGTTCACTAGTTAATTGAAAGGTGTGAGTGGTCTTAAATTGACTGCTTGCAATGTGATAATTTGAACAGTATTGCTTGTAGCCTAAGAAAAGTATTACAATAGCTAATGGATAGTGGAGAAAAAGCTGGCAAGGGGATGGAGCAGAAGTAAAATGTAATTGGATTCTTGAATTTCTTAATGGTCATGATACTTCTCTTTTTGCCCAGCAGCAAAAAGGCCCCAATCCAGCAAAGCACTTAACTACATACTTATCTTTAAGCACATGAGTAAAGCCTAAGAGATCAATGGAAATACTCACAGTGTGTAAAATTAAGCGCACGTTTAAGTGCTTTACTGGCTCAGAGCCAAACTGAGTAACATAAAAGCCACAATATTAAGACTCACTATAATCGGTTCTCAGATCTGTATTAATTTGGGTTTTAAAGCTCACACTAAATGAAATGAAAGTTTCCCTTCATAAGCACATGATGAATTTGATATAGTTGCCCCTTTCACTCAATGATATCAAAGTCTTTTACAAATATGAATTTATTGATTGTTCGGGGTGAGACATGTAAGTCCCATTATCCCATAAAACAATGGAAGAAACTGAAACTGGGTGAAGAGTGAAAAAATGTACAATTCAATGGAACTGTAAACCAAATTTGCCTTGATTGTATTCCCATCTGGTTTGGGTTCAGTTCCATTAGTGTTCTTCAAAGGGAACTTGTAGTAGGAGTGTTCATGGACAATACATTTTGAACAAATATTTTGGAGTATTTACAGAAATAGTATTTTGATTTTTATCATTGTGAATAATCACAGTAGAAATCAATCAATCAATCAATCAATCTATTCCAGATTCAGAAGGTTACCCAGTCATGGAAAATCAGTTCACATCAATGTTTAGAGGGACAAAATTCAGCAAATATATTACGTTGGCATTTTTTTCAAGCTCTAATGATAAGAATTTATAAAAATAATTGATTTGAGTTTAGAGGAGAGATGAATAAGGAAGACATGAGAGAGAAACCCAGAACAATGGAAAGCTCAGAGCAGATTAATTGCTCTCTTACCCTTTTCACAATTCAAGAGGGATGTCAAGTGAAGCTAAATAGCAGCCCACAAAATCAGTTAAAAGAAATGCTTGTGGTACCTAAACTAACCTGTGGAACTCATTGCCACAGGACAGCACTGACACAACATGAGTAGAATTCAAGCAGGATTAAACATTTACATAAATAATAAAGGACATTGCAGTGACATTAGGTAGGATAATAATGTATAAAGAGCCAATCAGTACGTGCTGAGAACGGCTTAGCTTGTGAATAAACTTCCCTTGTAACTAAGTTATTACTCAGTTCCATTGACGACGTGTAAGGGGTGCACATGGGTGCATGTACACCCCCTGAGATTGGCGGTGTACCCCCTGAGACAAGCACTGCCGATGCTGCTGGCAGCACCTGTGGGCAGTCGCCGCTCACCACCCTCCCCCACCCCACCCAGCTGCTGGCACCAGCAGCAGCGTCTGCGGGCAATCACCGATCGCTAGTGGTGTCTACAGGTGGTCACCAACTGATCATCGGCTCTCGCCACCCCTTCCCCACCACTGACACCACTGCAGCTGCCTGTGGGAGCTCCCCAGTCCCCACTGCCATGCCCCCACCACCGCCACCGCCACCGCCGCCTGTGGGTGGTCGCCATGCTCCCCAGCCTCCAGGGGCATGCATTGTTCATGCTCAGTTGTCTATTATGTGGGTTCCACATCTTTCTTTGGAATATTGGTGTTAGGAATTAGATAAAACTCCAGAGGAAGTAGTGGTTTGATGCAGCATGGTAATCAAAATTATTATTTTATTGCTAGCTTTAGTTTAAAATTAAAGCAACCACATTCAGAACTGCAGAATTTTTAAGCAGTAAAGAAATTATACACTTTGTTCCTACTAAAGTCCAGTCTTTATTGAACTGGAGCAAATTTCCTATAGTCTATAGAAAATGGCCTCCGTGTTCTCTCAAGCTCACTTTTGCCAAAACCAGGGGAAATCAGGATGGAGCGGGTGCTATGAGGCAAGACTTCAGAAACACAGAGTCACTGGAACAGCCTCCATTGACCCATGATGGAGAGGACGGGGCAGGCAATTGTTTTGGGCAGAGGGCCACTTACTGAGTTTTGGCAAACCATCAAGGGTCACGTGACAGGCAGCCCAAGGCAGATTAATATTAATTTTCTAAATTTTTTAGGGGCCCCGTGGGCCAGATAGAATGGGTTGGTGGGCCGCATCCGGCCCTTGGGCTGCATTTTGCCAACCCCTGGTATAGGAGAACAGGACAGCTCTAAGAGGGAGCAAGCATTGTTGGAGAGAAAACATGACCAAGGCAGTGTCAGAGGGCTGCACCACTGTAGCCCAGAGTAAGAATTAAGGGATGAATTTCCAAATGCATCCAGTCAATGGCAACACAGAGTTTGGTAAAGGCCAAGTGCTTGTGAACATCCAATCCTAAAGCTATTTTCTGCTGAGGGAAGCCCAAAGAAGTGTGGCGTGGGAAATACTTCCCAACCTCCTCTGAAGTGAATCCTCCCTGTTGGGGTAGGACACACTTCTCTTGGCAGGCTCAAGAAGCTGGATCCTGTTGGTGTAACTGGGTGTCTTTAAAACTGCTGAAGATAAGCACATGTTAATGCACTCAAAATATCAAATTGAATCTAGATACAAGTGACAAAAGTAAATGTGCCTTAATCATCAGAAGAATTTCTTACAAGTTAGGCAGCACAAAAGATTCTGAAGTCTCGAAAAACCATATTTTCACAGTGATGGGCTGCAGCCAGCCTGAAGATATTACATCCAAACCTCTCACATATGCACAACATCTGAAGTACTCATACAGAATTTCATTTAATTTGTCGTTAATTAGCAAACCGCTGCGTGAAAGACTGCAAAGTAGCTTGGGTGATTTGACCTGCACACAGATTATTCTTTTGGAAATGAGCTGAAATTCTTACTGCCGGGCCATTTCCATGAAAATAGAGGAGCCTTTGTAGCTTTTATTTTAAAATAAGAATAAAATGGAACTAAAAAACAGCAGATAAAGGGGATGAGAAATGTAAGATAAAGGGCATCTGCAAGCAAACCCCAGCAGCCTGGCTTTCCCATTAAACTAAAGATATTAGTTTCTTGCAAGAAAATAGTTGACATTTTTTACTTACTTGGTGGCTATTTAAAAAGATACAGTGAAAAAAATACTCTCCCCATTGCATCTACTCCCGGAAGTCATGGTAGATTCTGCTATTTGAATCTTATCCTCTTTGAAAGTCAATGACTCAGGGAAAAAAAAAACTTGGCAGATTGCCACTAACTTCTTTCATTTCTCATCTGTTACACTCATCATATATTTCTGTATTTATTTTCTTTGCCACCCCTTATGTCATCACAGGGAGTGATTGTTATTTTATTTATACATACATATATTTAGGAACAAGAGCAGGAAACTTCCACCAATATGCAGCTTTCTTGTATTTAAGCTGTTTCAAGCGTTCCCCTCCCCCCCCATCATCTCTGCTACCAAGTCAAAATAAGAGTCTCCCCATCTTCCCGTCTTTCATTGTTTTTTTCGATGGTTGATTGAATGGTATGTTAGGTTCAGTGAACTTGGTCTTGGTTAGCGCTCCACCCAGAAACAACGTCCCCTTCTATACAAATTACCATATGAAAGCACCTAATGTCATTTTACTGCAGCTCTGCTTAGCGCTTCAGAATTGTAAGTGGCATCGTGCGGTCCATGTTTGCCGGGCTTTAAGGACTGACCCCGATCTTCCTCCTGCACTCCCGTTCTTGCTCTGTCTTTCTATGGAAATATTTCTCTGCTTCCTTTCAGTGGCTAGACTGTCATAGTCACCTCAATACATAGTCACTGCTTTCCATGTGAAAATAACTTTGCTCCTTGAATTGTAATCCTGCGGAAAATGTTATTGCATTGTATGAATTCTTGTGATAGATCTGCAGCAGTTGATTATCACTGAATTCACCCCAATGGAAGAGTAGGGTCTTCGAACTTTAGGAATACGAAATCCACGTCAAATAAATATACAGTTCCCATCGGGCAGGGAGTCGTGACTTTCTGGGGAGGAACACAACCAAAGGCAGATCTTAAATTTACTAAGTCTAACAAACCATAGCTTTGTTAATTGATGTTAGCTGAGGGTCTGCCTCAAACTTCAATATATTTTTATGTCCCTATATGTTGCTTTAGCATTCTGACGTAACTAAGCATCACTGACAAGAACTATACTTTTCACCAGCATATTTACTAATAACACTTGTCATCATAAGAAAGATACTATTTTTGTTAGTGTTACATCTCCAGTACATAGAGCATGTTGCAATATTTGATTCTTTGCCCCTAGTAAGTAAAATCCGAATATGTACTAACCGGTAAAAACATCGTCTGAAACAATTCTCTCATAGAAACTTTTAGGTGAATTCGTTTATTCACTGGAAAGAAGTTTTCATGAGTTTGGGGGAAAAGAACTAGAATATTAAAAGTATGGGTGAGGGGAGGAATATGGAGTTTAGACACGTTTCCAACAGATTACAAATTTCAACTGTTGTTATTGTTCAGTTCAATACAGCACAAGGCGACTTGGTCTCTTTTATGGAGTGTGTAGGAGGTTGGACCCTTTGCCCACTAGGAGCCTGTTGTTTTTTTCATCATTTTTATGTTTGTCATTGCCACAAAAATGGACCCAAGTGTTTTGAAAGGATTATAAATATGGTTGTAATTTGGCATTGTGTGCTTGTTGCAATAACGCAGTGTAGACCTCTCTCTCTCTCTCTCTCTCTCTCTCTGTTTGTGTATATGGCATTTAGCCAATTAGAGCTCTAAGTGGTCACAAGCAGCCAAATGGCTTTCAGTTTTCTTTTGTTGCGGCTGCATTCCCTATGGGGCAAAACCTTTCAGGCTCTACTTCAAGGTACAATATGCTCTTCTGAAAGGATAAATTATTAAAATGCACAGTGCCTGCTCGGGAAAACTCAAACTCTCCAAAGTTGCAAGCATTTTGTCTCCAAGAAATAACAGCAAAGCCATTTCAGGTTTTGGTTAAGCAAAGACACATGCTAATTTTCCTTTAACTCTGGAGTGCAGTTGGCCTCAAGAAAACATATCTACAGAAGAAAAATGGCACAGCTTGACTGTGTGGGAGTCTGGTCATGTGTGTGCTATGATTTATATCCTGCAAAGGTTAGCTTTATCGAAATGTGTAGTAGAATGAATAGGTGTTGTATGCAAAGTCTAGCCTTTGTGCTTATGTTTTCTTCAACTTATTTTAATGTCATTCATGAGACCAAAATACTGACCGTACCATCTATCACATAACCGTACAATCATGCCTTTTGTTATTTAGGAACATACATAGCCATTTTGGAGTTAAGGGCTGTATCCTGCAAGGAGCACTTCCCATAACCTGATGAGCTCTCTAAGCCATTGATTACACTATGATTTGACTGCATTTCATGATTTGGTTAACATCTCACTGAGCTGGTTCCTAAGCCAAGAAATAATAAAAATATGTGCCTACATTGAGGTTCCCTTGGAGCCCAAATGAGCATCTACAACAAAGATTTGACATAGTACTTTCTCTCCTTTTCTTGTTACCACCCTCATGAAAATCCCTGAGTTCTGTTCTTGTCCATCACATTCTGGCTTGTTACAAAAATTAAAGACAACATGTACTTGTCTCTGGGCACGAATTCATTTGTAGATGGGAGAAAAAAATAACTAAGCCCAAAACAAACCACCAAAAAGAAAGGGTTTGAGGCCTTTGATAGTGTTAATATTGATTAGTGAATAGATTAAGAGACAGTCAGAAGAGACTTTGTCAGTGAATCAAATTTTACCTGCCTGACAATGCTAACAGTATCAGACACTAACATTTATCAACAAAACAATTTCAGCAGTTTGGCAAAAAGCATTGCATCCCAGAAGTGTTTTGTTGTACAGCTTCTTCTGTCTAACAAATCACAGTCTTCAGCTTGCCTTTGGCAATCAGGAAAATGTTTTTAGCAAGAGGGCATCTTGGTAAGATTGTGGATTAAACATGAAAAAACAACCATAAAGAAATAATTAGAATTGTCAAAGTATAATTTATAGAGAGGTGGCAATCACTAACTCCATGTCCCAGAGCACAATGGAACTGGTAGGGACACAAATATAGAAATCAAATGAGACCTGACTCAGACACTTGTCAAATATCTAGGGATTATTAATATAAGAACGTGGCCTGTCTTTCAAACTGATTCTAAGCCTGAACCTTTTGGATCAGATTGTAATGCTTTACTTAAAATGAGTGATACTTTAATTCACTAGAAATCTCAGTAACTTCAATATGATCTTGGTTGAGGTAAGGTGCTGTTCAACATAAATAAATCATTTTTTTTCCAACTGTTTAAGTTGGTCTAATAAAAGATATCAGATTCACCCAAAGAACCTTGTCTGCCTATACCCTTAGACCAACATGGCTACAACCTACCCCCCCATCCATGTCAACTCAACCTTCATGGTCAACCTTCCAGCCCCATGGGCCAAATGAGTGGTGCGTGGCTGGGTTGTGGGCCAAATCCCTTGCACTATGCACTGGTCTGAGCCTGTGCATTGGATCTGGCTGTACACCAGCCTGACCCCATGTGCTGTCTGAATCCTGTGCATCAGATCCAGCTGCACACTGGTAAACTGGCATGTCAGACTAAGTCGTCCGGCCCATGGGGCTCCCCACAGGTCCCTATGTGACCTCAATGCCAGGGCTCCATGGGCCAGAGGTTGAGCATGACTGTATTGGAATATGGCCCTCAGTAAGCAATGGGAAAGTTCAGTTGGTTCTTCCCTTCCTTTTTCAGCCAGAGAAAGTTTCATTAAAGCTGAACTCTGATGAAGAGGATTGTTCCAAGGGGACCCATAAGCTATCACCGTATAGCACTCAGCTATCACCAAGCTTAAAATTCCAGTGGATCAGCAGTGTTTTAAGACCCCAGCACTCTTTCCTGCCACGGCAGGGGGTCAGACTTGATGATCTGCTCAGGCCCCTTCCGACCCAACCAACTATGAAACTATGAAGATGGTTGATGTTTCCTCCCCTGACTTGGAGTAAATGCCCTGCAGGATGGGGGAAGGAGTGAATGCTTTCCACAAAATAGTCAGGCAGGTACATGACCAGAGAAAGAGGAAGGCTCGTGGACCTTTCCCTTGATGAATGTTGGCTGCTGGAACAAGGATGATAGGAAGAAAGAGCGTTACTGCTGAAGAATTTTAACATCTCCACGTAAGAAAGGAAGCACACGATCAGCTAATGTGAGTAGTCAAGAAAGAAAGGCCTAACAAAAAGATGCATAAAATATACTGATGGATAGATTTCTGGGAGATTATCCAACATTACCCTATCCTCTTGCTTATAACAGACCTTTTTTTCCACAAATCAGCTGCTGGCAATTGGAGTGTGCATTATATGTGAGGAAATCCAGTAAGAGCAGTCTGTGCTCCTTAAACTTCGGCAGGGCAAAAGTGAAGGTAAACTCTGCATGTGATCCATGGGGAGCAGAACAATAGACAGCTCTCTAGCTGCTATTCAGTTATTTGCTACAAGAAAATATCTTCTTTTCTTCATTTTCCCTTTCAAAAACAAGGTGCACCTCTTATTCTAGGGTGTGTTGTATGTGAGAAAATACTTTAATTCCAAAAGGCTCCTGTGGGTGCATCTACATGAGACACTTTACTGCAAAGTAGCATAGTTTACTGCACAGTAAGCATGTGAATCTACATGAACCTCACTAATCGCAAGTAAATTTGCTACCTCTAAATGCAAGTAGCAAATTTACTCATGAGTAGTTACTGCGCAGTAGTGCTTGTGTAGATGCCTGACTGGGAGAAAATCTGCTCCCCATCAGCTGCCACCAGGGGACGGGAGATTGCTCCCTAACTCCCCAGGAGCTGCCTGCTGCTGGGACAGGCTTTGCCACCAGGCCCCAGGTGGGGACTATACCCCCTGCCCTGGCAGCAGGGAGCTCCAAGCCCCCATTATGAGATCACTGCTAGGAGCAGCAAATCTTCTCCCGTGTCCCTGAATGATATACGCTTGACTGGGTGCATTTACTCGTGAATACTTTACATGCAAGTAAACTGATCTCAGATCAAATGTGTGCGTAGACATACCCTGTGTGTGTGTTTGATACTTTTAAAAATCTGGCCCTGGCAATTTAAGATCCCAGGTCTTCAATGATTTGTCATCTGCTTAACTTTACGTACTGTGAGTACTGCCATTGAAACGATGCCATAAAACTACAGAAATCTGTAAATCTTTACAGGAGCTGGGCCTACATAAAAATAATTGAGAAAAGACCCAGAAGCTTTTTAATCTTGAGGGGTGGGGAGGGGTTAAATTTTGTATAGGCCTACTAAGGTGGTGGTAGCAGGGATTTTTGGATTCACATTTGCTGACTTCATGAAAAAAGTGAGATTTGAGGAAGGCTTTGAAAGATCAGGGTCTACCTGAGATTACCTTAAAAGAAAAAAATCCTGACAACTAACTTCAATAAACAACGATATTAGCTGATGGCCTCAGGCAAAGTCTTGGTTTTCTTTCCAACAGAGCAATTGCATACACTGACTCTTACATCTTGATTGTGATATTCATTTATGTTATCCCCAGACTAGTGTAGTTTATTGCTGACCTGATAATTTTTTTTAACATTTGCTCAACTCCATTATCCAAAGCAGTGTAGACATTGAATAAAAAAGGGAAAAGAGGATAGCATTGTGTCAGTTGAATTATGTGATTAATACCAACCAGATTGGAACAAACACAGACAGGATTTTTAATAATCAGCTTTGGATAGTCAGTAAATGTTCATGATAAACTAACCAGGTTTCATCAACCCTGTATAGGATTTTTTGTGGGGAAATGTTTGTTGTGATGGACTTTTTCAGGCTTTTTATGGGAAAATTTTAAAAGAAACACTATGTTTCAGATCATCATTATGACAGTATCCACTGTTTAGAAAGGCTGATATTTCAAAAGGAAACATTTTGTTGTGATAAAAAGTCAACATTTTCCATTTTGACATCTCCAAACTGACATTTAGCTGAACTTTTCATTCTGTGAAAATTTTCAACATTTCTTTTTTTTTTTTTT
>NW_017729031.1:27509575-27512995 GCF_001723915.1 Gavialis gangeticus
TTTTTTTTTTTTGCCCTCCAGATAAGATGAAAACAGATTTTGAAATGTCTTTCCCTCCCACAAGATGGCTATTTCATTTTCTGAACAGGTTTAATCTGTACATTTTACTTTACAATTTTGCTAAGCTACACCATATACACGAACACTTCATTGCACCTTATAGATGAACACTTCACTGAAAATTAAGCTTGAGTCCACTGTCTGTATTTCAAAAAGCAAATGGCAGTCAAAAGCAGAGTTAAGCAAATAAACAAAAAAGATGATAATTGTCTCATATGAACAGTTTTAATGGATCAAGAAACATTCTTTGCATTCCGCCTCAGTGGGGTATGCAACCCGACCCATATTATGATGAATTAGGAAAGGCTAGCCAGCTCGAACCAACTTTCTCTGGGATGATTTGTTCCTTTTTGTTTTTATTTTCTGATAGCTTTCCTAAAGGGTAGGAAAAAAACTGGAAGCAGGAAAAAATATTGCTGAGGTAATGAAAAAAAAAGAGGGGGAAAAAATCTTTTGCAATATCCAATAATCCTGAAATACAATAATATATCTTGCAAAACTGTGAGATCTATAGCAGGCTTATCACTGATCAATTTTCCACCCAGGTTTGCAAGAAAAATAAAGGCCATTGGAGTCCATAAATCAACATTTCTTAGAGTACTTGTATGTTTTCTCTCTCCTGAAGGTAAGTGATTCTAAGAGGAAGCTATAAAGATCAACACATTCAGTGAAACTGAGCCAAACTTGTAAAGGGGTGTGTGTGTGTGTGTGTGTGTGTGTATGTAAAAATAAAAGCATAGTTACATTGTGAATTTTGCAGCACAAGTGGAGATGGAAACGTGATGAGACAATACAATATTTTGAATTGGGTATTTAAAATTCCTTTGACAGCCTACCTACTGGTAATCTTACCCAGGTTCACATATAAGTCAGTTGCAGAAAATCAATTTTCCATTTGTAAACTGGTCACTAATGGGTGCGTCTAAATGTGCATTTACTGCAGCACCAGTTTACTCGTGAGTAAATTACTCACGAATAAACAGTGGTGGGCAAGTGTCTACACATGCAGGGAAGTGGGGGAAGATTTGCTGTCAATCTGCTCCCGCTGCCTGGGGCCCTGCAGTGGGCTCCCTGCTGTAGCCAGGGGGAGTTCCAAGCTCTGGCTGCAGCTGCCAGCAGCTGGCAGCCCTCTTCAAAAAGTAGCCCTGCACACTGTTCTCTGGCCAGCCACTTTCCTGGCTAGAAGCAGCATGCCCAGGATGGGGACAGCATGTTGCACTCTCCTTGACACCTGTACCTCCCCACACTATAACTGCTCCAGCCCCTGCTCCTGGCAGTGATGACCAGTGCCCTGTGCTCCTGCTGGCTGCCGTACTGATCCTGCCGGCCTGCCATGCTGACCACCACCTGTCCCATGGCCATCTCGTCTCTTCTGGCTCCCCTTCGTGCAGTCACCAGAACCCGTGCTCTGTCCCAGGATCACTGCTGTGCACCTGCCACCTTGACCTCATCTGCCTAACTGGACCCTGGAAGGGATGCTGATGAGAGGCTCCAGGATGCCACCGCCATGGCTGCTGTCTCCCTCCTGGGCCTCCAGCCTTGCCACCTCTGAGACCACTAGGCCAGCCAGGATTAGTGGTGGCACATTGTCCAGCATACCTGGGATGATGAGCAGTGGCTGGAGGCCTTGTACATGACCTGGATTTTCTGGGGCGGCTCTGGCCACATGAATCCACCCCTCCCCATGGACACCTGACTGGTCCTCACTCTGCTCAAGCTGGCCATGCCCACCAGCCTGTGGTACCTTGACCACCTGTTTATCATGGACAAGGCCATCTCCAGGGAGGCTGTCCTGGAGGTATGTGGCACCTTCTAGGACATGCTGTGGGACACCATGCTCCATGTGCACAACCCCCTGGTGGTGGATATGAGGTTCTATGCCCTGGGATTCTCCCAGTGAATCAGGGCCCTGGATAGGACCAAAATCCCTGTTACCTACCCACCACACAGAGACTGCCTTTATTACAACTAGAGGAGCTTTTACTCCATGGTGCTTCAGGCCATCGTGGACCACCATAAGGCCTTCACACATGTGAATGCCAGCTAGCCAGGCAGCACCCATGATGCCAGTGTCTTCAGTAACTCTGCCCAGTCTGGCCTAGCAGAGAATGGGCTCTTCATGCCAGGGGTGTGCCATAGCTATCCCCACCCTCTTCATCAGGGACCCTGCCTACCCGCTCCTGCCCTGACTCATACAGCCCTACACTGGCCACCTGGACCCCTGCCAGGCCCACTTGAACTGTTTCTGGGACTGGACCCTCGCCCTGGTGGAGTGTACCTTCAGCCGTCTGAAGAGCTGCTGGCACACCATCACCACCCACCTTGAGTTTGCTGAGGACAACCTCCTGTGAGTCATCATTGCAGCCTGTGTGTTGCATAACATCTGTGAGGCCTGGGAGGAGAACATGTGGCTCCTGGCAGCAGGAACACCACTTGTGGTCTGATGGCTAGGGAAATGGCTCTGTGGTCAGACCCAGAGAGTGATAATCAATGGAACCAATTCTACATGGCGCGTGGTGACCAGTGGCATCCCCCAGGGCTCCATACTCAGACCAGTACTCCGTAGCATATTTATAAATTATCTGGATTCTGGCATCAGAAGTGGACTGGCTATGTTTGCTGATGACACCAAATTATGGGGAAGTGTGGTCACACTAGAGGATAGGCTGGTGATTTAGGCCAAACTCAACAGTCTCACAAGGTGGGCAGATCAAAACCTGATGGCTCTCAACACAGAAAAGTGCAAGCTGCTCCACCTCAGGAGAAAAAACCCACTTCATACTTATAGGCTTGGCAGTGCTACTGTCACTATCACCATGACTGAAAGAGACTTGGGGGTCATGATTGAGCACAAGATGAACATGAGCTACCAATGCAACGCCGCAGCCAGCAATGCAAACAAAACTCTTGCTTTTATCTACCAACATATCTCAAGCTAGGCTCAGGAAGTCATCCTCTCACTTTACTCAGCCTTGGTGAGGCTGCAGCTGGAATACAGCATCCAATTCTGGGCTCCGTAATTTAGAAAGTATGTGGAAAAGCTTGAAAAAGTCCAGAGAAGAGCCACACACATGATTACAGGACAAGAGAGCAGGTCTTATGAGGAGAGGCTGAGAGCCATGGGACTCCTCAGCCTGAAGAAGTGAAGCCTCGGGGTGACTTGGTGGCAACCTATAAGCACAAAAGGGGTATGCACCAGGGACGGGGAGAATGTCTGTTCACCAGGGCACCCCCAGGGAAGACAAGGTCCAATGATCACAGACTCGTGGAAGACAGTTTTAAGCTGGGCATAAGGAAAAACTTCTTTACTGTCCAAGAGTCCAGGGCCTGGAATAGACTCCCCCCCCCCCCCCCCCCCCC
>NW_017729031.1:27517995-27521829 GCF_001723915.1 Gavialis gangeticus
TAGTGCATGAACCTACTCTGGACACTTTTAAGAAACACTTGGATGCCTATCTTGCTGGGATCATTTGACCCCAGCTGACTTCCTGCCCCTTGGGCAGGGGGCTGGATCCAATGATCTTCTGTGGTCCCTTCCAGCCCTAATGTCTACAAAATCTATGAAATCTTGTGTGGTCCCTTCCAGCTCTAATGCCTATGACATCTATGCACACATCTCGTCCATGTGGAGCTGTGGTGAGTGGCAGGCCTGGGCCTAGGCAGTAGGTCTGGATAGTACCAGACCTGGATTGGAGGCCAGGCCAGGGGCTCTTGGCTGCTGGAGGTGGTGTAGGTCCTTCTCCCAGGCCCAAGCAGGTGCCTGCTGCTGGGTGGTGGGTGGCTGCCAGGAGGCAGGCAAGTCTAGGGCCAGGGGCTGGACACCAGCCAGCATCAAAGTGACTGCCAGGGCCAGAATGGTGTCTAGCACCTGGCTGTCATCATCTGTGGCTTGCACTGCCTGGACCATGATGGCATTCTTCTTCCACAGTGCTTCTACCTGCTCACGCTCCAGGGCCAGAAGCTGAACCTGGAATTCCCTGTCCAACTGGTCCCACACCTTTTCACACCAGTCCTGTGCATCTTCATGGGTGATGTCCTCTGCCCACCAGACCTATGTGTTTGCCAGTTGGTCCTCCAATGCCATTACCAGCCTGTCCAGGAGGAGGGCCCTGTCCAGAGTCATCATCTGCTGGAGCCGGTACATTCACAGGGCCCTAACTGTAGGTGGTGGTGACCCTGAGGCCACATCCTGGCTGCCAAGTGTGGCCTCTCCCCTGTGTGCAGCTGCAGGCCCTGTAGAGCCATGAGAAAGAAGCAGTTTGTAAGAGTTTGCAACATTTCAGAGATAAGATGCTCTATACCAGGGGCTATGCAGTGTCTGGCCTCAGATCATGGGGTTGGGTGTATATGGGTGCCCAGGGACCATGGTAAATTGGGTGGGGAGGCCTGGGCTTAGGCAGCCACTGGCTGAGCCCACCACCTCTGCTCACTCCCCTAGGGCCAGCGGGCTGCCAGGTGCTGGCTGCAGGCAACCTGCCTCCCTGACCCCATTCCCAGGGTGAAACAGGCCAGGCTCCTGGCAGTGCCTGCTGCTGCAGCTCCAGACCCCGCTGCCCCCACTCCACTCCTCATGCAGACCAACCTGTCTTCTGTGCTGCTTCCCAGCCCATGGCAGCCACGGTTGGGGGTGTGGAGCTCCCGGACAACTCAGACAAGGTACTGCCCATGACCCCACCCATTCCACAGGAGGCCTTTCTAGGGAGGTGTCCTGGGGCCAGTTCTCCCCTCGCCCCCCACACCACCACTGTGCCCCAAGCTGCCCCTGATGCATATGTCACAGGCAGTTCTCAAGGAGCTGTTTGCACAAAGTGAGGGATGCCCGACCCACTACACCCTGCTGTTGCTGATGGCCATGGTGCCCTGGGCACACCTGTGCACCTGGGTTGGGGCTCTGAGCCTTGATGGCATGGCTTGGGCAAGCCTGGACTTCCCCACAATCTCTGCCACTGCCTGAAGGGATACCTGTGGCTGTGCTACATGTCCCTGCCCCACACAGCTGAGGAGGGCATCACTGCTGCATTGACATATTTCTCAGCATGTGAGAGGCCCATGCCAACCTAGCTATGGGGGATAGGATAAAGTTTTTCACTGTCTCCTGCCTCACTGTACTGTAGGGGAGGAACCTGGGGCCAGAGGAGTGTGGACGGGCCAGGCGGGGATTGGGGGCAGGGGCTGGGGGCAGGGGCAGGGGTAAGAGAGCCCTCCCCCCAGTGTGGGCCTTAACACATGGCCAGGGCTGGTGTGGCCGGCAGCTCTGCTCAGTCCTAGCTGTTGGCAATGGCATGCAGTTTTGGGCAGTGTCCTCAGATGGCAGAGAGCAGCGGGTGTGTCCCTGGCCAGTCCCCTCCCCCCCCTGCCCAGGGGGGAGCTGGTGCTGCTGGCAGCCAGTCGTGTCATGGCCAGATCTGCCTTGTGGCAGGGGCTGGGGCTGCAGAGCTGGCACAGCAGGTGCTGGCCCAGGCTCCCTGAGCTGCTGGTGGAGTATGCAGCCCGGGAACTTGGTGGGATAGGTAGCTGGATGCCTGAGGGGCCCTCCCCTAGTGACATGTCACTGCAGATGCCAGCCCAAGGTGGGGGCTTGGATAGGCCACCTTTACTGCTGTAGACAGCATGGCTGTGGCCTGGGTCCTGAGGTGCAAGGATGTCTGTCGGTTGCCACATAAAGGGTATGGACTTACGGGCACTCCCTGACCAACGAGTGTGGTCAGTGATGGCCACCCACTGTGCCCACAAGTCCTTAACTTTTATTTGGCACTGCCATGCTGACTGGTTGTGCCCACACTCCTGCATCTGGACTGACAGCCCCTCATCAAATTTGTGCTGCACCTCTGCCTCACGCCACAGCACCATGAAGTTGCCAGTCTCCTCCTGCAACCAGTTGCGGCTCCAGGTGATGGCCACATGTGTGAACCATCATGGGTCCCATGCCAGCTCTCTGGGCCTCCGTGCAGCTGTCCCTGTGCTACCAGGCCTGAGCAGCTGCCTGCAGTGCCCAGTGCAGGGGCATGGTGCAGGACTGGCAGTGACATGGCAGAGCTCCACAGCACCTCAAAGAAGCTGCCTGCAGCTGGGTCTGGGGGCTGGCAGACCTGGCCTGGACAGCACAGGCATGGCAGTCATGCAGCCCTGTAGTGCCAGGCAGGGGTGCCTGGGTGCAGGCAGGCTGGCACAGCTGGTCAGTGGCCTGCCCAGGGGAACACAGGGGCCTGGAGTGGCCTCAGGTTCCCTGCTGGTGTGCCCTAGGGCTCAAAATGTCTGCAAGCTTTTCAACGCCTGAGGCAGGAGCTGCCATAGGGGAGGCCCAGCCCTGGGACAGGAGAGGCTTCCAGCCCAGAGCCCTGGAGCAAGCCTCAGGTTGGCCCTCATGTCAGGGCTGACCTGGGAGCAAACTTGCTCCTATGTTATGTCTACACATGCGTTACTTCACAGTAACTAATCGAGCGTAAATTTGATACCTGCATTTGATATCAAATTTACTTGTGATTAGGGTTTTTAAGTGAGCAGTAAGTGTGTACATGTAGACATACGTGGTTTCTTGTATAGATGCACCTAATGAATATTTGTCTGTGACTCCTGCAATGAAATATGATCTTGACAGAAGAGAATCAAACACATTCATACGCATATGTGTATACTAATATGTTCAAAAATGTATGTTTTGTTTTAAGAGAACAGGGCTGTGGGTAGATAAAGTGGACTACTACTTGCATTGAGGAAGCCTACTGGAATTCAAGTACATAATAATAATAATGTGACTGTTTAGCTTGTCCCAGAGAAAAAAGCAGGAGAAAGTCAAGGAGCAAAAAAGTAAATAGCTCTATCTAAGAGATTTGTACTTCTATCCATGCCCTACTGAATGACAAATATGGGACCTAGCCTCCAGAAACTTCAAATAACCAAAAGGTGTCATTCATAGACTTTTCATACATTTTTAACTCATTGCTTTGTTCAGTGGAACCATTGGACAGTTTAGAGATGGTTTCATACATACCTATTGCTTTATGTCCATTTCCATATCTCAGTTTTATATGATCCCACCAGTGCTGGATACTTTGGCAGGAGTTCAGGCATTTGGGCATTGGGCTGAAATAGAACAGATGACATTTCAGCATGGATGAATCCAGGGAGGGTGCATTTGTGCAGTTGCACCCCCTTTTTGGATTGGACCACACTGCTGGGACTTCTTAGATTCCCTAAAACAGATGAAAATCCTCTTTCCCTTCCATTCCATTTCTTGCTC
>NW_017729031.1:27532012-27536694 GCF_001723915.1 Gavialis gangeticus
TTTAAACTTTTTTTAAAAATCACCATTATGAGGAGGTACTATGTCTATCCCAGTGATTCACAATTGGGGTGATTCACTAAGGTGGAAGGAGATAAGTATGAGGAGATAAGCATGGGCTGGTTGCTGCATGGCTGGACCCCAACCCCTACTGCATAGCCCCTCTGCAAGGAAGTATGCACTGTACTAAAATAGTTTTTGAAATAGGGTACTGCTCAATTTACAAAGGTTATGGAGGGTAGCATTGAGTCTAAAAAAAGTCAAAAACTGCTGATCTAACCATAATTCATCACTGAATTTCTTGTAGGTGACATGACAGAAGTGGTTTTTGAGGGAGTAGAAGGTAAGATCAGGCTCTGGAATTTTACAGATACGTGCCTAGATTTTTGTCACTGCTTTGGTATCAAGCAATATCCTTTTGGTAACCATGTGTATGATAATAATAATATACACAAAACAGAAGCTCTACTAGAACCTGGTTTTGGAGATCCTGAGCTGCCAAAAATCCGGAATGATCTGAATAGACAGGAAAAATGGTCCACAAGCAATCAGATGAGATTCAGCAAGGACAAGGCAAAGTCTTGCACTTAGGATGGAATAACCACATGTACAAATACAGGCTGGGAAATGACTGGCGAGGATGCAGTACTGCAGAGAAGGACTTGGGGATTATGGTGGATGAGAAGCTGAGCCAACAGTACGCTTTTGTTGCAAAAAAAAAAAAAAAACAACAGCATCCTGGGTTGTATTAACAGGAATGTCACTTGCAAATCAAAGAAAGCAGTTCTTTCTGATCGGCATTAGTGAAGCCTCAGCTAAAGCAGTGGATCCAGGTTTGGGCCCCACACATCCAATAGGATGTGAACAGTTTAGAAAGAGTTCAGTGTAGCGTCATAAAAATGGTTAGGGGCTTGAAAGACAAGACTAAAGAGAAAAGGCTGAAAGAACTAGGGTTTAAAATGGAGAAGAGAAGACAGAGAGAGCATACAGTAACAGTCTTCAAATACCTGAAGGGTACAGAAAAGACAGAGATAGCCTTTTCTCTGTAACTAGGGACAGGACTAGGAGCAATGGCTTCAAGCAGCAGAAAAGGTCATTTATGTTGGCAATTATGGGAACTTTCTGAGTCTGAGGATGGTCAAGCACTGGAACAGACCACCTAGGAAAAACATGCAGTCGGCATCCTTGGAAACTTTGAAGAGCAGGTTGGACAGATGCTTGGCTAGGCTGGTTTAGTTAAGGATGATCCTGCCTTGAGCAGGAGGGCAGGACTGCATGCTTATGTGAGGCCCCTTCCAGCCCCACTTTCCTATGATCCTTTGCCTATATCCTTATTTCATGAATTTGCATGCTCAAATTGTGCCTAAGCCAAAATACACTGTTTAAACCCTAGTGAAGCTGAAGATCCCTCCTTGGAGCTGCATGCTCTGAGCCCCCTTCTCTCATTCATTGGTAGTGGTAGTTTAGAAGCATTCAGCAAAACTTTGGGACTCAGTCTTCCAAAGCTGGCTAAGTGAGGTAGGTGCCCAGCTCTCATTTATTCTGAATATGAGAAACTTCTAATTCTTCTAGATGCCATGAATTACAAAAAATAAAATAATTAAAATAAAAAAGGCTTGTTCAGTAGCTTGCCAAAAGATTTTGGCCTATTATGACTATTGGTCATTCTGCATTAAAGTTTGACAAGTTGGGTGTTTTTCTTACAGAGTGTTTGCCTGGCTTCCGTCTACCGTAAGAGCATTAGAAGACGTGATTAACTGTTAAGCCTTTTTATCCAACATGATTTGATTGCCTGATAACTTCACCTCTTGAGCTGCTTTGTATATTATGCCCTAAGTATGAAGGGAAAATTGTGTTTTTATGTCAGAAGCAAATATACCTGACAGCAGTTACAGCTCTGTAGTTCAGGTAGATTAGTATACTCACTTTGGGATACTGACAGTCAGTCAGTCTAGTTCTTAAGCCAAGCCCTCTGCAGTTAAAAACTGTTGCCAGGAAATCAGGTCTTGAGATACAGTATCTCCTTCCAAGATTGTCCTGGGGGCACTTATAATCATTATCTTGGTATAAAACAAATGAAGGATTCCTCTAAAAAAATATTGTTTAATCTATTTAGAATCCCTGGAGCTGAACATTTTACATTTTTGTGGCTTGAAAAAAAAATAACACCAGCAATTAGTTCACATGTATTTATCTTTTATGCGTCTTTCCTGCCCTTTGCACAAATTTGATCACTTTAATCCTGACAGATTAACTTCCCTAGGACTGCAGTATAAAAATAATACTTATTTTAAAAGATTATGAATGGAGGGAAACCATACTGCAATAGCCACCATTTTTATAGTGTGCAACACTTGAGAACACAAATAACAATTCACTTGGGTGATAGTTGCTAATACTAATTAGTTTGCTCCCAAAGAAATCTTTTCTTAGCTCAGAACAGCTCAAGAAACCTCAAACTAGTTCTGGTAATATGAATGACTATCTAAATATGACCCAATAAAGCAGGGGTGGGCAAAATGCAGCCAGCCAGGCCATTCTATCCGGCCCGCGGGGCCCCTAAAAATTTAGAGAATTAATACTTATCTGCCCCTGGCTGCTTGTCATGCAGCCCTCGATGGCTTGCCAAAACTCAGTAAGTGGCCCTCCACCCAAAATAATTGCCCGCCCCTGCAATAAATGGATCCTATTTCAGTCTGTCTGTCTATCTATCTATCTCATTACATAGATGTAGAGCTGTTTGAAAACGAGTGTTCTTGCTGTAGAAAATATCAGTTTCTTGACATTCAAATACTAAGATGTTGCGGCTGAGGTACTTTGGTTTGCAGCTGTTTGAGTTTTGGACAAAAATATTGAAACTCTATTTTTAAAAATTAATTCAGTCTAAATTCCATTTTTCCATCAAAACATTGTGATGGAATTTTTTTACCAGCATTCGCAAAGGTCATTGTTTTCCATATGCTATTGAATTGGTCTTTACCCTAAATATCCAGCGTGGGATGCTTAATCATTCTGCATTTGTCTGTACTTTTGTTCCTCTTTGGGGGCAGAATCAAAATAGCTAAATAATTTAAGTGTATCTCTTTACCCCCAGCTTCTGCTTCCGAATCACAGGACACAAGTTTTATCTTTTAATTTCTGCCGCAGTGTACATATTCGAAGAACATAGTGTTCTTGGCAAAAAAAATTCTTGCAAACTTGGGAATTGGTAGTTTTCCCCATTTTTTTCCACTCACCTTCCTAATCTTCTACTGCTTCTTTTGACTCATATCACAGTCCTACTCCTTAACAAAGCACATATTCATACACAACCTACTTATCCTTCTGATCTCCCTGGGCACTTACCAACATTTGCTCCTGCTGTCCTTTCCACTCGGAGAGCTATAACTAGGAAGAAATGCATTGGCAAGGCCTCTAACTGTTCCCCAAGATGTGTTGAACTCTACAAGGTAGGTTTACCTATGGATGATAAAGATTCCAGTCACCGCTCCTCCATAGAGTATGTTGGATTCCTGTTGTAGACTTTGCCCTTGTGAATGTTTCAGGTGGAATAATACAATGATCATGAGCTTCTCTGTAACTTGCAACCTTATTTCTCACTCTTGGCTCATTTCCTAGAACCTCATCCAAAGTAGCTACTGAGTGTTACACTACAAAAGAAAATATTATACAAGAAAAAAAAGGAGAAGCAGCAGCAGCTCACATCATATTTTAGGTACACCATTCTAGTGCTGGGTTTGTCCTGAATTGGGCCTGATAATATAGTCAAGTGACCCCAGTCACCTCGCTGGGGTCACTTGACCCCAGTTGTTTTCCTGCCTAGAGCAGGGTGGGGGAGGCAAGGGGGAGGCGGACCCAATGATTTGCAAGGTCCCTTCCAGCCCCCGACAATCTATGAATCTATGAATAAAGGTAGCTAAAAACACCTAGAATCAAAATTGTGACCTGCTTACAAATTCTCTCCTTTTCTTTACAAGTAAAAAAAAAGCTTTCTATCCATGTACTTTAAGAACCCTAGAGGCCAATAACAGTGCCTGGAAAGCACCTGAAAATCATTATAGTCCTTAAGGCCCATTCAGATTGAAGTATAAGCCAAAATCAGCCAATATTGGATTGTCTTTGGACTCAGCATTATTCAGTACTAGCAATGCTCTAACAGCAAGGATGTCAGGATCCAATTCCAGAAAAAGTGCTACTTATTGGAAAAAGCACTGGGGGTAGGGCAAGTATCACCAGATTTCATATGTGAAATGACCTTGAGAACGTTAGTTATGACACAAGGTTTGTCCTTCTAGCCTTCTGATAGACCTAACTGGACCTCAGCTGCTTTGGCAGTGGTGGCTCAGCCGCTTTGGCATTGGGTAGGATGTTGAAGTCTGAAAGCAGCAGTGGCATCCTCTCTTACCTAAACACTACAAGCCTTGTTACCTGTTCCTTCACATAGAGGTAGTTAAAAAGAGTCACTTGGTGTCATCTTACCCATGACACCAAGTGACTGCAAAGAGACATCTTAAAGTGGTGCAGAAAAGGGAGATTTTACCCTAAAGGGAGAGTTCACCCCTTTCATGTACCATCTTGGTAGTTAATTATATAGTGTAGTGTGAGGGCAGGACCCATTTGGATCCAGTAGGAGTCTTGATTGAGTATGTTATTTAGAACTGGGCATTGGAGAGAGGAGAGAAGAT
>NW_017729031.1:27541694-27542645 GCF_001723915.1 Gavialis gangeticus
AGGACCCATTTGGATCCAGTAGGAGTCTTGATTGAGTATGTTATTTAGAACTGGGCATTGGAGAGAGGAGAGAAGATAACATGGTGCTTTGCTGTTAACAGAGAAGGAATGAACTTAACCAAATGCAGGAGAAAAGGTAAAAATGCACATATAATATATAGTGGGTGTGTCTACACAAGATGTTACATCACTGTAACAATGCGCTATGACAATGTAGCATTGGCAGTCACAAACCATACTGCAGCTATGTCGTGGTAGCGACACACTCCTTCATTAAAACACATTGCCACAGTGATGTAGTGGTGAAAAAAAAACTGCACGGTCAACACAGCACAATACAGGCTGTTACTGCATTGTCATTTAAGACTAGCAAAAGACGCAATAACAACGCAGTAACAATGGCGTAGTAACAACAGTGCTGTACAGCTATGTGTAGAAGTGCCTTGTAGCACCCAAAATAGAGAAAGATGAAATATGAGAGGGGAAAACAAGAATTTACAGGGTTTAAAAAGAGAAGCTGAAAAGCATATTTTTTTCAGAGATAAATGAAGGCTGAAAAAAGTTTCAGCTCCAGGCAAAAGGGGAAGGGAGGTGAAATAACTCTGAAAATGTTAAGACATACTAAAGAACAAATTATTCTGAGTGAAATCACAGACACTAAAAAATACCAAGGGAAGGAGACAGCTCGCTAAAAGAGAAAAAACATGACAGAATAAGAAAATGTAGAACGAAAGGAGAAGGAATACACAGTGAGTGATTTTTCTAACACTTGACTGAAGTCTGATGCCAGGGTATTTTGATCACCAGTATCACAACGGATGCCACTTGTCCTTTTAATTACAACACTATTATTAGGCTCTTTAAGAACAGTAGGCTGAGCTATAATTCTTGGCAGACTTACTGAGGGACGAGTTATCATAGAATCATAGAATCATAGAAGTAGGGTCGGAA
>NW_017729031.1:27543303-27554246 GCF_001723915.1 Gavialis gangeticus
CCATGCTCTCAAGAAGGGAGTTTCCCATTCTATAAGTGTTAAGAGGAGGTAGATTCCTTGAGTGGGGAAAAGTTGGTGTATTGGGTCTGTATTAATCTCCCCTGGAACCCTCAGATCATGGATATGGCCATCAGAAGGTGGGCAGCTGCATGTAAAACCTTGGTTTTGGACAAAAGGCATTGGTATTAATGCAGGCTACTGCCATGCATAATGTGTCATGGACCATGGGGTGCCAAGTGGCTGAACTACAGATAGCAGAAGAAATTAAATCCATGATACGAGATGCATCTCATAAGATATGGCCTCCTAGGTGGAACACAGTGGGCACACCGGTGGGAAGTAAGTCTAGCAGAGTGCACCTTTAACTGATGCACTGGGATAGAGAGAAAGGCATACCTTCTCGTAAACACTGGAAGCATGATTAGTGATACAGTCATCATGTCCATTGGAGCCCCTGAATGGGTCATATGGGAAGATGACCAGTGGGTAGCCACAAGTGCACAGGAGTGTCAACAATGCCAGCTAAGTGCCTGGGTTTGCCTGGAAGGTAAAATGGTGAAAAAATGGACAGAGCTGATAGGACAAGCAAACAGCACATATGAAGTGTTCATGTCTATAAAAGTACATAGCAAGAACTTCAGTGAAGGCCATGGACAGCTGCATGTCTTCAGTAACAACTGTTACCTATGTCACAAAGAATAAAAGATAGGGGAAGAAGAATTACAAGAGTAAGTTTGATGAGGCCTAAGACTATATGTAATCTGCATGCAAGTTAGACAACACTTTTGCCATAACCATGTAGCAAAGAATAATACCAGAATACAGAGGTACTAATGCTAGTTTAAAGCTACCCTTTCCCTGAAACTTCTTGTGCCAAATAGCATCAATCAAATTGGACACATCTACACATGAAATAAATGCAAAGCAATAAACTGTGGCACATATTGCAGTGGAGTTTATTGCTCCTGGGTGCTGTGTTTACACGTGTATCCAGGACTGCAGCATGTTGATCTGGGCTGCAGCATCTCTGGCTGGCAGAAGGCCTGGGGGGGGGTCATCCTGCAGCCCAGAGCTGCTCTGACCTGGTTCAACGTGCTGTGGAGGGGCTGGCATGTTGAGACACCAGGGTTCAACATGCTGGGGCACCAGGGTGCTCCAGTGCAGGGCTAACCAGCAGGCAACCCCCACACTGAAGCACCCTTGTTCCCCAGTCAGCCCCATCAGTGTCTACATATGCATTGCTGTGCACTAAAGAAAGCTATCATAGGATAGTACTTATGTTTACAAGTACCATCCTATAGTGGAGTTAATTAGTTTTCTGCAGCCTAATAGAGACTCACGTATAGACACTGAGATTTTACTGCAGAGTAATTAGGCAGCTCTGCAGTAAACATTTCACGCAGAGTTGCACTGAGTGTTGGGTGCAACTAAATGTTCAAAAGTTATTTTAATTGTATTATATAATTAAAGAATAATTATTGACTCCTTGGCACATATCTAACATGTTCCTGTAGGTATTTGCTTCCTCATCTTACAGTTTGTTGGCTGAATGTAAAATTTCCCCCTTATAAGATAAATCAGATAGAGGGCAGGCCAGGGTAGCACCTTAGAGACCAGCTGGTTCAGTTTCTAAGATTCTACTGTGCCCTGCCTTCTGCTTGGCTTCGCATTAATACACCTAACTACCTTTGTTCAGAGGAAGGAGAGTCCAGTAGTCAGGATCATGGGCAACTGGTGCCTCCTGAGTCGGGGGGGGGCACTTGCCCCCTCAGTGGCCAGTCAGCAACCAATCACACCAACCGGGGGAGGTGTCCCCTGCGACTGATCGTGCCAACCCAGAAATGCCAGCGGCACTTCACCTGGGACCCCCACTCCCCGGCTGGCGCTCTCGTGGGAGGGCACCAGAGCTCCTGCCTGCCTCCCTGGCCGTTGCTTAAGCAAGGAGTCCTGGCTGTCAGGGGGTGCACCAGCGCTCTAAGGGGGTGCATGTGCACCCCTGTGCATGCCCTACGCATCACCTCTGCTCAGGATGTCAGCCTGTGACTCAGGAGCCCTGGGCTACTATACATTTGCATACTTGTGGCAAGTTACTTGACCTCAAGGAATACTTCCTGCTTCCCAGGTGTATTGTAAAGGAAATGCCCTAACAACACGCACAGACTATGGGAACAGGGCAGAGGCTAGACTAATAAAAGCATCCTACCAGAGGTGCATTTGGGCTGATCCTGTCAAGTGCCTTCAGCTTCCACTGATTTCAGCAGCAGTCCAGGCTTCCTCACATACAGCAGTCATTTGTTTCAGAAAATGCTGAAACCTTCGGATGAAAGCTGCAGTGCTCTTCAAGGGCTACGGAGTAGCACAGTTCAGTGTATCTTTTTACTAACCTTTGTGTCTTGTCTTGTTTTGCCCCATCCTTTTCCTAGTTTAGACATGCCTCTGTTATTCTAATAATGCCTGTACTCAACACACAGCTCCAATTCAGCGTTTTCTTATGTCTGTCTTTGGCATTTGCATCAAAGATACTCTGTTTCTTTCTTTTATCCTGCCTCCTCTGCTATACCTTTCCACTATCGCCCACATTATTATACTGTAGATATATTACCTTGGGATCTAAACCATCCCTCTCTACACATATGTAAATTCTCAATTACCTCATCGCTAATCTAAGAAACAGGCAGCTTTCCATATTAGCAGGCAATCTGTTCCTCTACAGATTCACAGTTCAAAAAGGAACCTATCTCCTTCAGAGAAAGGACAGGGCCCCTTTTGTCAATGAAAATACCATGATTTTTCTCCTCTCGTGCCTTGGTTCACTTGAACCTCCCAGGCCTGCAGATGCTTACTTACAGGAGTAGCTTTACTCCTGCGAGGAGTTGCATTGACTTTGAGAGTACTCACATGATCAGTGTTACTCATGCATATGGAGCTCCTGCAGCACGGGGAATATAAAGACATAAGCAGAGAGAAAAAGCAAGTGCACGGTGGAAGCGGCTAGTTACGTTGGTTTCAGTAAAGCCAAGGTTTTGAGGGTCTTCTGCTGCCAGGCCAGGCCACAGGAGCTGGCCTGTTAAGAGCCAAATCTTGAGTGTCTTCAATATTTTTGAGGAACTTGTGATTCATGTTTGGACTGAAAGAAGATGTGGCATTCTCCTTGTGGGTCACAACTTCATACTGAAGTCATATCACAACTTCATCCCCCATTAGCCATCCCTTTCTAAGGAATGAATTTGCTCCTTTCCCTGATGCTTCATTGAAACCAAATCAGGAGTAATCTTAGGAAGAGAAAATTGCAGCTAAATTTATTTTGGGAACCATTATTATGGCAGGTTTTAAACTAAACTGATTATGCAGGTGTATTTTCATGTGGTTAATGCTGACACATTTAGCCTACCTGACAGGCAAATGAGGCACATGTTCAGTGATAAATCAAAGTGAAAAGAGATCTACTAAAATTCTTGTAAAAACATGTGTTGCTTTATCAGCACATATCCTCATGTTCTGAATTTCCAAGCTTAGTTGAGGAATTTAAGTAATCAAGTGCAATATAGCCATCCAGTTAAATTACCTTCACTATTTCTGTAATATCAGTTGGGAAACTGGTAGTGTTTCAATATACTTTATGACTGTGTGCCTAGAAAAAACTACTTAACATATAACATGTACTGTTACCTGAGAAAATTATTTGGTGCATAGATACAGAATGAACAAAAGGATGTTTTGAGGTTGATGTCATCTCACTGTAAAAGCTACAATTTGAAAAAAGGCAAACAGTATTTAGAAAATAGGCTGAGTAATGGTCTTTCAAGGTGCTATACTAAGCTTCAGCCACTAGCAAGTGCTCTTGAATAGTTTTTCAAGGCAGAGAGTCCTTGAACCCACATGAATTGTGAAGTCTGAATCTCTGGTTTTAATTTGTTAGAAGAAGCGGAAAGAATGCAATTTATAACTAGGGAAATGCTGTGCCACCAATGCAGGCATGACTTCAAGAAGCTGGTTCTTCAATCCAGGCAGAATTACATGATGCAGCAACATCATAGCAGAGCATTCAATACACACTAGGAGGACTCACTGAACTTTAAAAAATGGACTTCATGTGTTTTGTTACTTAATTTTTATTTTGTTAATGGGATTTATATACACACACACACACACACACACACACACACACATATATATGTATGTACGTATGTATGTATGTATGTATATGATGACAAGGTATAGTGATTGCCGTTATTTCTGACACTGGTAATTTTGCCTGCAGACATACAGTTTTGTCAGTTTTTATTTCAGCTTAGTTACAGCTAGTCTTAAAACCCCAATGTTATTGTAATTTTTTATTGTGGGAAGTTTGTCAGCTTGAATGTCTAGTTATTTAAACTGTCTCTGTCAAACACATATAGACAATTACCAGTGTTTTAGTTTGTGCTGAAGTCTGAACATTATACAAATAATTTACCTGGAAGGAAACCTGACTGTTTAAACATGCCCCAAACCCTTCAGTGTAATTTTATGATACAAGAATAAACTTTGTGATCCTAGCCTCAGCAAACGAATGTCATCTTCACATTAATTGAGAATAGGCACTGTCCTAATGATAGAATAAAGATTTTTATAGGTTTTTATATGCTGCCACTGCACAGAAGTCGGGATATAAATTTCACACATAAATAAATAAGGAAGCCCTCTAAAAACGTGTAATAACCTTTGAACGTCCAGCAATACCAGTTCCTCAAATGAATGTTATACTGCCTATATACCAAACCATTCCCTTGCACATTAGATAAAAAAAATTCAGCAAAACTGACTGCTTCAGACTTCAAAGCTATTTTACAAAATCCTGCTTGAAGAAAACAAGACCCTTTTTGCTGAAACCATTCCAGACTTTTCATTACTAGTTAGTCATCATCAGTTAACCCCAGCACTCATTTCCCCCCTTCTCTCAAACTATACAATTCACACTTATTGTAATTAATTTTATGGCCTTCTTAGCAATGGGAGACCTCTACATTTTATGCTACATTGCACAAGCAATTGAAAGTTGCAGATGAAAAAAACCTAAGCACCAAATGTTTAGCAGGTTTTTATTCTATTTTAAATGAGCAACCTATTTAAATCAATTATCAGCTTAAAATGAGCAGCCTGATCTAATTAGTCTTAGCCCCTGGTGGGTTAATGAATGAAAGGGAGGTGCTGGGCAGATGTGCTATCCCCCAGGACATTCTGCTACTGACCACACTGACACACAATCCCACTAGGTTGGTAAGTGTTATCAAGCAAAATTACTGACAACAAGAATTGCAGTCTGCAGGATTATTAGTTCCATCAGCAGAATGACTAAGCATTGCATGGCATTTTTTTTCCCTGCCTTTGTAAGGCAAAGCATTGGCGTTGTGCAATAACTACTGGGAGTTTTGAATTTCCAATAAATTAATTTGGTGTCTTTTTACAACAGCCAGTGAACTGAAATTACATGCTAACTCCAGATGCAGGCATAATTATGATGGCAACTAAAATCTTCTGGAAACTTAGTCAATGAGCCAGTGATCCTTCCCACCACTCCCTCGACCATAATCCTGAGTTCCCCTGTTATTTAAACATAATGTCCTCTGTGCTTGATTATGTGCCCAATTAAGAAATGTAATATACTACATGCAAATAGAAAATGCTGATAAGTAATATTACATGTGGAGAAGGGGGGAAAAAGTAATGCCATTAATGAATGTTCTTATTTTCTTCTCTTTTTATGGCATCTCCTGACTGCTCCACAGTGAGTGCACAGATGTTTGCGCTTTGAAGATGACATTTCTTGGACCAAATACTAAGTCTTTGGTAAATGTTACAATTCGTTATTATGCAGGAGTTCTGCATCTGTTACTCTAGTTGGATATTTTTTTTAGACAGATTTTTGATTCCCTCCCCAAAACTGTTTCACGACGTTAAAGATAAAGATAAGCTGATAATGTTTGACAAAGTAGGAAAGTGTCCATTGACTTCTTATCCTAGCTTACCTAAATATGGGCCATATCCTACACAACTCAAACTGGTAAAAGTTTTGATACTGGCTGAAATGGGAAAAGAATGAGAGCTCTAAGTTTCCATCAATCAGCTCCAAAATATGTTTATCTGTTTATATGAAAATGGGCCACCTTTAAAAACTAACCTTTTCAAACAACCACTAGATGTGCCAATATGTTGACACTTGCATGTTATACTGATTCTTCAACCTCTATTGAGGAAAATAATTAAGGCTTCATAAAATTCCTCTATGTAATTGGGATACATAAACAGACGTTGATGAATTATAAATGAATTGTTGAAGAATTTCGTGATGGTGGGGCTGCCTAAAAGGTCAAAAACTTTCCTGTGCTCTAGTGTGTTTTGAAGCTGCCTGAGTTGAGCATATGAAGCAGAGTAAGGGTTATGAGAAGACAATGAAGATCCAGGGAATTTAACAGGTTTACTTGAGAAACTCTTTCATTGCTTTGGCTCAGTTGGTATGCACACATCTGTCAAAAAAGGTCAAAAGGATTTTTAAAAGATGAGAGTGAGGGTCTCCTTTTAAAATTGCCAAATAAGTGCATCAGCAGATGTATAACAATGTCACTGTGCTTTGAAGCAGCTGCTGAACAACATGCTAGTCCTCAATATTTTTTGATTTTTGTATTTCAATGGTTTCCCTAGCATTACCAGCCTCTGCACAGTGTGACTCTAAGGTGATTATTTTCAGTCCCACAAAAGGGGATAGCAAGAAACTAAATGTACACAAATGCACAATGTTTAATTGAACTCTTTAATAGGGGATGGTTTAAAACATCTGCTAGGTCAAACTGGCATGGTTTGGAAAGGCTAAATAAACCAGGATAAATTTCATTTGGAAACTGACCCAGCCTTTTGTCCATGAAAATTTGTTTTTTAAAGAATAACGCCACCTCCAAACTCTTCTTGAGAGAAACTCTATTACCGATTTTGGGGAGAAAAGAAGGGAAATTAACTTATTATTTTTTTTTTCATTTTTGGATGTCGAATTAAAACCTGATAATCGTAGTTTCACCATGACTTATTACAATGATTTATTCAATTAACCTCATGACTATAAGCCCTATCATTAAATAAGCTAAATTTGAGTGCAACAATTACAACTTTTGCTAACTAGAAGCAGTGTAAGTATTAAGTGTTTAAATATACCAGTATTGGAGCATGATAATTTTTAAACATAATTACCTCTTTTATTATACTTTGATTAGATTAAAATTAATGCATTATTAAGCCATGATATGTTCTACCATCTAGAGCTCTGTATAGACACAGATAGGAGCTCTTTCCCCCACCCTTTCTCAGGTCTAAGTTAATTAAATTCCCTTTAATTATAATTTACTATAATGCTCCACTTTTACCACTATTATGTCTTTTGAACTTCGAAATTCAAAAAAACCCCTTAAAATGGTCTTTTACAGGAGAACTGAACTGTCAGCGAATTCAGGCAAAATTAATTATTTCAGCTTGATAAACCTTTTCATCTATTTGACTCCTTATACAGAAAAGCCAATTAATAATGTCAAACATGCTTTGCCTCTAGGGACTAGCAAGTTCTAATGAGTCTGTTTACTGTAGAGTGGCTAGCAGAATGAGCCTCATGTAGAAATTTTCTAATCGCGCCACACCTGTCAAGCTGAGTCTCATTATCTGTGTACCAAGGGCAAACCTCATTTTGTCAGTAGTGGTTTTCGAAGAACTAACAACTGCCTGGGGAAGCATACAGGACTGTCGGCCAGTAGATGAGTCACTTAATTACCAATCAGAGCAGCAGAAGTGAATTCCTAATGTTCTTTAGTACCAACCCTGCTAATCACTAGTATATGCATCTTACCTTATCAGAGTACCCGGACGAGCCATTCATTTTCAGCAGGAAGCTTATTTACCACTTCTCTGTATGCTCTAATAGGTTATGATTGATGATGTTCCTCGGTATACAGCTATTAATCAAATGCACAGTATAATGCCAGTGGACCCCACTTAGCCAATCTGCTTGCTTCCTCCTCATCTGATGATTAGCTGATAATTGGAGGGCACCAGGAGTGGGAATGACTCGACTGCGGTGACATCTCTCTGTGGTGACCTCAAAGCAGGCCCCATGCTTCCTCGGTGTACATTGAACAAATCTTTATGCAGCCCTTCCAAATATAAGTGAAGGGCAATTCTGGATGAAGCGCTGAGAGTGGCTTATATTTTGGGAGCAGCATATAAGTGCTAATTAAACTCTTGGTTTAAGCTCCCGCATCATAAAAATAGTATTATCCTCACTTTACAGACTGTCAAAGGACAACAAAGGTCTGGATTGTGATGCAGATGCAGCCTCCTACTGAGGTAGTACAGATGCACATCCTCCTTGTGGGAATTCGGAAGGTCTCTGGGGCTCACACAGTCACGATGCCTCCTTGAGCTCTTGCAGAATGGCAGGTTTGCTGTGCTTGGACAGGATATAGCATCTCCTGGCTGATGTATCTGACCTATCCTTTTGAGGCATGCAGGAGTACATAGCCTCTGGATACAGAGCCGTGTTCATTGTAAAGGTACCCTTTGCCTACCTTATGCTTTTGGGAAGGAGGGGGGGCATAATCTAGCCCAGGGGTTGACAACGGGGGGTACACGTACCCCCAGGGGTACTTGGGAAGGCCCTAGTGGGTAAATGGGGGTGGATGGGTATGGAGTGCCATCACCCACCACCCTATGCTGCCACCTCCCAGAAGCAGGGCTGGGTCAGGGCGAGGGCCGTGGCACCCCTCTGTAGGCCGCCCAGGCACCGTCCAGCCAGTCGGATGCGGGTGGTGAAGGGGGTAAGCTTGCATGCAGCAGCAGCCACCTCCGCCATCCACCACCCCATGCTGCTGCTGCTCCACATCTAGCCATGTGCCACCCTCCCCTCTCACCTTCCCCCCATGTCTGGCCGCTGGGAGTACTTTTATTAAAAAAGATTGACAACCCCATATCTAGTGCAATAATAAGAATGGCTCACTTGCTTTCATTGATGCCAAAATCAGCTGCGTTACTAAGCACAAGTCTAGCAGCATCAGGAAAACCTAACGTGTCCTAGGCTATAAAACAACTACCAGATCTTCATTCAGGTGAGCGTGCTTACGGATTTTAGTAGGACTGCTCAAGTGAATGAAGGCTTGGGGGATTGGGCTCCAAATCATTGTCAGAGTATTGCTTCAAATTTGGGAGTTCCTAGCTCAGACAACCAGACCATGGCTGGATTTCCTTAGTACTGTGAATATTTAACAATGCTGCTCTCTGCCTGGAGTGGACTCGTGGAATTAAGAGACTGTTTTCGTCTTATTTTATTTGCAGGATGGCAAATGATGCACAAAAAGGCTATGAAACATAGTAAGGCTTTTGCCTAGCCAGTGATTCTGGTATAAGCATTTTTGTACTTCTTTTTCATTTACATTCTCTGATACAAGCATGCACCTAAAAAAATCCAAAATGACTGCCCATCACTAGTTATTAGCTCATTCTTCATTGAGAGAGAGAAATATGTAGGGGTATAATTGAGTGAATTTAATCAGCAATTGGAAGGAAAAGGCACACACAGCCATCTTTCTCTTTCTCTTCTTGCCCCCCACCCAAATCTCTCCAAAGCTGTTGTGGAAGAATGGACTCCATCTTGCTTGTGTCTCTAGGTAGTAGCATCATATTGATTAAATAAAGAACATGCTCAGAATACTCTGTGGATTCTAGGGTTGCTTCTATCCTCTTGAGCATGCCTGGGATGCCGTAGGTATATCTAATACATAATTAAAAGAAAAATGGGAGTCAATTGTCATATTCAGAGACTACCTCCGCATTAAGCTTTCATCAATATTAAACCGCCTCATCCACGCATGTTCTTTTTCTAATGAAGTAAAATGAGTTCTCTAATTCAAACCAAAGTAATACAAGTCTGTGAAAACAAGAATGAGAGAAAGAGGGGGAAAAAAGCCCAGCTACATGAATATCTGTGTTGTTTTGTCACACTCCCTTATGCAGAAATAATTCAGTTCCCTCACTGAGTAACTTTGCAGTTTACCCACTGGGGAAGGGGATTATTTTTCAAACAAAAATAGGTTTACTTGTACTGTAAAAATCTACCCTTTGCAGGTGCTGAATGAAAGGAGTCGATAGTGGTTCAGTAGAATTATGTCAACACATTGCCTATTTTTCACTAACTGCTGTACTGATGTTTTAAAAATATCCCTTTTGCCCTCCATTTCCTCATTTAAGCCATGATTTAGCAATGCACTTAGGCATATTCTTAGCTTCAAAGGGTCCAAGTGCTTTTCTGGACCAGGACAAAACTAGGAGAAGATCTATAAGAATACTTAGTACTTCACAGTAACTCTTGCTGAACCACTGGTGTACAGTGCATTTACCCAAATCAGTGGTGAGGACAGTAGAATAAAGGTAATGAGCTGGGAAGAAGAGGACCTGAGATAGCTAGTAAAATAGAAGTGGTCCCAGTGGAACAGGAAGGAACAGATGCTTGTATTAATTGTTCATACTCTTTCTCTCTATGGCTTTTGAATTCTTAATGTTATTCTCCCCTTATTTTCTGAATTGGAACGGTAACAAAAGTCTAGTCAGCCCTGGCTGGTGAAATCCTCGATTAAAAATTTGCTATAGCATGAGCATCCCAATGTTTTTTCCCCCCAGTAAGTCCCCTTAGCTGTAAAGACCAAACTTAGGAATGAGAGGGCTTCAGTATCCCCAGCCATTTTGTTTTGCACTATTTGTTGGGACAATTGTGCAAACTTTGGTTTGAGTTTTGTGACACACGTCAGAAGCCTTGTGGTGAGTCTAGACAGCTAAAATATTACAGAATTTGTTTTTGTAAATTTTGGAAAAATCACGTTGGAGAAAATTTCAATTTTGGCACTTTCTTTCCCCAACCCCCCCCCCCCCCCCCT
>NW_017729031.1:27554474-27576364 GCF_001723915.1 Gavialis gangeticus
TCCCCCCCCCCCCCCCCCCCCCTCTTTTTTTTAACAGGGGAAAGTCGGATGCAATGCTAGTTATGGTCAAGTGGGTCCAAACCAAAATATTTCGGCTTGGTGAGTGGGAAGGATTTAATTTGATGCAAAGCTGCTGCGGTTCTCCATGAGAGATGTACTTCAAGTGCCGTATGCCCCTGTTCTTCTTACCATCATTACTTGATTCAAAGACAAATTTTTCCTCATTTAACGTGGGGGGGGGAAGTTTCTTGTCTTGGAATCAAGTATGAGGCAGCAGGGGCAGTGGAGAGACAAGCAACTGCTGTGGCTCCAGTTTCCTCACCACCTCTGCACCCCCTGCTTCTCTCAGGAAACTGAGTCGGGAAGTGTTTGTCATCAAACCAATTTTCATCTTTGGGAAGAGCCACAGAATGAATAGCCCAGTCTGTCTCACCCTGAGTTATTGGAGTCTGCATGTAATGTGGTCTCTTACCACACTCTGCTGCCTCTTCTGATACAATGGACATAAAGAGCTTCCATGAGAGATCTGTACCAGAGCTGAAAAAACCCATATGATGTAAGACTTGGAGCTTTTAAAGTGTAGATTACCATTTGGGACATATCGACTGGGGGAGGCCTAAGGCAGTGACACCCAAATAGTGGGTAGAGAGAAGTAAAGAGGAGGATTAAGGGGCAAGATTTGACCAAACTTCTTAAAATCTCAAATGCTTTGATTTTTTTTTCTTCCCATGTTTTTCAGCCACCAAGAGTAACTCTTTAACCTCAGCCCTTTGCTTGTGCCCTTCTAGCTCAGTGCCCCAGGCTGTTCATACTATGCTAAACGCAACTTCATCATAAATATATAAGATCTGTTGCCCCTGTGACTTGTGTTGCACCTGAGAGCAGTATTTGGCTCTGTTTCAGGTTGGTGTCTTGTTCTCTAATCGCACACTTGATTTGATGCGTGTTGTTGCTTTTAGATCTCATTACATCTTTCCTTGAATTCACATATTGGCTGAGCTGTCTTGGAGGGAAGGATGTTATTTATTGAGTCACCAATAGTTTTCAACGGAAAGATAGACTGCTTGGCTAGGGGTGTCTACTGGAAGAACTGACCAGATATGATGCATCCTCCTACATCTGTTATATGACAAATAATAGCTTGATAAGGCATGGCGTCTGCTCAAAACACTGTGGTAGCCTTCTATTCTGGCCTGTCATTCTGGGCTTCTGAGAGGCATGTGAGTTAAAAATGCAAACTTTGAACCAGATCTTTAGGTGATACAATCCAACATAACCCTGTTGATGGAATGGAGCTCATTTATACTAGGTGAGGATTCGGCCATCTATTAGTGAGAGAAGCACTTTCTTGCAGTCTGGGAATCACAGGCCAGGCACAGAAATTACACTTATTGCATGGTAGGTGCACAGAAAGCCCTTTACAGCCATAACTGAGCAGACAGTTAGGGCACACAGAGCGTTGCAAAAATGGCAGATCCTGCTCTAGGTTAACCCCGGATGGATGTGGTATCAGACTTCAGAGTGCTGTAACGAACATCTGTACCACATCCCATTTTGACTTGTGTTATGTCACATTCTGCCAACATCCCATGGAGCATTGCGGCACCCTGCTCCCCACTTCACGGGGCAGTGGTCTAGCCTCAGCCAATGTTCAACTCCTTTGCTTGAGTGCTGGGCTGTCACTGAAGAGTCAGCAAAGCCCTTGTACCCAACCCCCCCCCCGCAACTTTGTTTCCACTGGCCAGCTGTGAGCCATTGCTGGGTATTATCGCCCAGTGTGAGGACCCCATCTACCCCATCTGGGCATTTGTAAAGATTACAGTTTTCAATTAATTTCTGTGCTGATTGTGGACACTGCATTCAAGGGGCTGTCCAAGGTATTCATCTTGTACAGTGTTGTTTAAAGCGTCTATATCCAGATTTTGGTCTATTCAGCTTCACCTGTGCCCGATGGAGGATTCATATGGTGTTAGTATAAATCTCTGTAGGAACAGATTTCAGACTGGATTTACTCTGAGCATCCATTTCATTTCCATTCACCCCATCCCATATCTAAATTTAGTGCAACACACAAGCCCGCAACACCCAGCCTCACAGGTTCTCTATGGGCCCAGAAACCTGGCAGCAGGGGGGCGGTTGGGGTCTGTCTTCTTAGGTCACTTCGTCTAATGCCCTAGAGTACAGGGAATACATCTGTGTATGTGTATGTAAGTTGTGCAACCTGTTATTGAGTCTCTGCAGACTGTTAAGTAAAGTGTCGAGCTCTTAAGTATGACAGCTTCTGGACCATACAGGAGCTCGGTAATCTGCTGGGTTTATACCGTGGTTCTGAGCACTCTGAAGTTGGCACCCCATGTCATGCTGCCTAAATGTCTTAAGGTAGGTACCTGTGCAGAGACGTTACTGCTGACCTTCTGGAGGTGATGTTTATAGGTGAGGGAACAGTCTAATGTGACCCCTTGGTAAGTTGGGGTATGCTCATGGGGAAGGATGTGGTTCTCTACTCCAATATTCAGCATGCCCTTGGCTCAACAATTGTCCAGATGGAAGAGTGACGATACAGATTTACTGATGCTTCCACTGACCTTGCATGTCCCAAACAACCCCCTGAGCCCCCATGACACTGACCTTGAATGAAGTTGAGGCACCAGACTCAGTCTCCCCTAGTGTTGTTGGGGTCTTATCAGTCTGTGCTACATTGAGAGGAGCCATAAATCTAGGTAACTGTCAACAGAGCTGCCCCCCCCCACACACACACACACACACACCCCTCAAGCTCATGATGCTTTCCTGAGAGAAGCCAGTGTATTTACCTGGACCCACCTGACACAAACCCTGACACAAACAGATCCCAAGAGACACCAAAAACTTTTTTTGAGCCCCACAGCTGAGGTGTAGCTAACAGGCAAATCTACCTGTCTTTACTGGCAATCCTCTGGGTGCTGTTTGGGAAAGCAGATATGAATGAGCACCATGGCAGGTAAGGCCTAGCAATACCTCCCCCCCTCCCCCCCCCACACACACTCCTGCCCTCAATCTCTTCCTGGAAAACGAGAAGGCTCATGCCTCTGGGCCCTGACACTTGGGTTCCCAGCCATCCAAGCTCCCATGGCAGGGAGATGGAAAATAGGTATCCAGGGTTTCCCATCTGGGAGGTGGAATCCAGGCATTTCATGGCGTGGTCAATGTGAGCAACACTGTGGCTTCCAGCCCTGGGTGGGGGAAAGTATCCAGACAGGAGACTCATCACAGGTCCCTACTACATTTGTGCGCAGGTTGCCTGGTCATGGAGCCTGGGATGCAGGATCCAGGATGGTTGGCCAGACACCTGCAGAGTGCTGGAGATGTGTGCGTAGATGGTGCTGGCACCATGAGGACCAAAGGGGACCATTGATGTAGGGGGTTGGAATGGACAAGTTGGCAATTGCTTGCACCTGTGGTGCTTCAGCACTTGAATGAATCATTCAGGACCAGGAACGTGCTGCAAAGGTCCAAGAACGAGGTCTATGGATGGCCTGCTGCTCTCTGAGGGAGGTTGCACATGTTGCTACAGCGCTGAGCGAGTCACAGTGCCAGGATAAGGAGTTTACACACAGGGTCAAGGACTGTTTGGGGTCCAGCTGTGACACCCCTGAGTGGCATCAGTGCCATCTTCCATGGGGACACCATTGCCCTCCTGGGCCAGAGTGGTAGGGCAGGCTGCTGTCCACCATCCCCCACCATGTAGATCCACACTCCAAGGACTGCTCTTGTCCCATGGGGGCAGGGCTTGGATTGCAGCTGTGGAGGAATACTCCACACTGTGGGCTGATTGGGGGATGCTGGGTGGTGGGTGTAGCATAAGACCACCTCTTTTTCTCCCCAACAACTCTGCTCTGTGACAATTTGGTTAGGATAGGAGCAGCAGAGGATACACACCTTATCCAATCTCTTTAGGTAACTTGAACTGGATACATTCCTGAGGGAGGGGGGAAAACTTGCTCCCTCTGCCTACGTGACTGGCATATCACATACCTGGGTGAGGGGCTTGCTCCCTGGGGAGCTAGGAACTGCCAGCCTGCCCAGCAACTAGTGATGCATTTCAAATTGGTTGGCTGACAGCCAACAGGTGCTGGTCTCCATTGGACCAGGTAAATGAGGTCACAAGGGGTATATAAGTTAAGGACTGCCCAGGAGGAGGAGGCAGCAGCCATGAGGAAGACTCAGAGAGAGAGAAGAGCTGAACCATCTGAAACTTGCTCTCTCTCTCAAAACTCATGATCAAGGAACTGCCTGCCTCCAGAGGGAATCTCCACCTGCCTCTGGATGATACTTGTGAGTGAGCTACCTGAGATCTAACTAGATATATAGCTTGCAGGAACTCAGATGCATGATCAAAGGCTACCCAGCCATGGGAGTTTGCTCTATGGGATTTCTCTGATATTGCTCTAACTTGTACCCTATTCCAACCGTACCCCTTGTAACCAATAAAATTCTCCTTTCTACCTAGTGTGGGAGACTTTTTGGGAGTGGGTCTAGATTATGCCTTGGCGTCTCCTTGGTTCAGCTGACTAAGGGAGACCACAACTTGTGCTTTTGACTGAGGGAAGCATCCCAAGTTCTTGAAATGAATCAAGTACCCTCGAGGACTACTAGGCCTGTGTTTCCCAGGGTGCACAGAGCCAGAATCAAGCCCAGCCCTGGGTGGTGGCAGTGGAACCCCCAGGCTAGTGGGTGTGCTCCAGGAAGGGGGTTGGCCAGAGGTGAGGTGCCCCCAGGGAGGCACTCGGAGCCTGGAAGGTGGTCAGGCGCACTGAGATGGGTGGCTCAATGCAGAAGCGCCCCCTACTGGCCTGCCACAGTGGGGAGGGCACAGAACAGGAGATATGGTGTATGGGAGCCAGGGGTTCAAGGCATCTGGTGGGCTTAGGACCAAGTTCCAGAGTGGGGAAATGTTTCACAGTGTTTCTTTATTATGCATGTGAAAAGTTTGCCAGCTGCAGCGTTTAATTAAACCCAGGGGCAGCAGTTTTGCATACATCATTCCCCCTGCTGCCCCAAGGTTTTGTATTTGTTAAATTGAACCCCCCATGGCTGTCCAGCCCCCTCCCTCCCAGTGTCATAACTGCCCGGTGCAGGCGGGGCCTTTCTCCTCTCTCTCAATATTAACTAAGAAGGCTCCAGGTTCCAGAGTGGGCAATGTTCCACAGTTGTTTGTTTAATAAATACGCCAACAGTTTGGCAGCTTCAACATTTGATTAAAACAAGGCAAGTCTCTTTCTCATGTTGCATTCCCCTGAACCCTGGTGCATGCCCTCAGGGGAGGGGAAGGGGGGTGGTGCCTGTGCAGCCTGGGTTGTGAGTAGCAGGACCAATGGAGCCCCTGGTAGGAGACCCATGATCAGGTGCTAGGGTGGGGGCACTAAAAGCCCCCCGGTCCTACTCATCCGGGGAGGCCTCCCAGTCCACACATGTGAGGAAGCAGTTGGCTAGGGCTTCATTAATTTGGACAGCCTGCTTCAGTGTGTGGTCAGGGCCATACACATCAGTGGGGGTCTTGCCCTCTCTCCCATCCCTGCGCTAGATATGCTTGTGGTGCCAAGCCCAGTCCATAGCTGAAATGCTTCTCCTGATAGTCCAGATGCACCCATAGGGCCTCATAGACCAGGGCAGGAGGGGGTAGACTGGGCCCCTAATTAGGATTGAGGGCCAATGACATTGCTGATGACAACATTGGGGACCGCCTGGGAAATGGGGTGTTGTGCAAGAGGCGGGCACCATCTTCATTGGCCGCATGGAAGTTGGTGGCCCAGTTGTACCACGGATGCCTGGGTTCTGTGTGTGTGTGTGTCTGCATGTGTGAGTGTCCAGGATGCCTGGGTTGTGTGTGTGGGGGGCATCCAGGTGGGCAGCTGTGATGTCCCCACCCAATCAGGGGCAACGCAGCTGTTCAGTTCCACTAGGGCGTCTTCAGCAGCTGGGGGAGCCTGCAAGGCTTGCTGGGATGCATGCAATAGCTGCCCCCCACCCCATATACACACACCTGCTGTGCTTGGGCCGTGAAGGTAGGCTCCAAGCCCCCAACCCCACAAGGGCTAATGTGTGTTCTGGTTCCTCCTGACCTAAATGGGGACGCTTAGGGTAAAGCTTGAAAGTTAGAAGGCTTCTTTGCCATGGGCTTCTTGAACGCCTGTATTTAGCCATAGATTTCAAATTTCACTGGTTTGCTCTGGCAACAGAAGAGAATCAGGGTTAACAAATATATACTTATGGAAGAGGGATGTGTGTAAACAGTAAAGAGAAGCTCAAGTAAAGTATAACAGTTATTAGGTCACTAAATGCATTGAGATACCACCACCAAATTGACTCAATAGTTTTGTGGCCAATTCCACCATACCTCTTTAGAAGAACTAATCAATTCATCCCTGTCACACCCAGGACCAGTTAGTTTTTAAACAACCTTAAATCTACAAGCAACAATAGAGGCTTCTTAAAATGTAGTATAGACTACAGTATTGAATATGAACAGGCCCAAAACAGGGGAAAAGTCCTGTAGGTTTTGCCAAGTTTGTCAGCTTACATAACTTTCTCATTTTATACTTAATGATTGCCAGGCTTGCTCCACTACAAGAAAAGTGATTTTGAAGAGAAGATTCTTTTTTTCAGTTCAGTCAGGGAATGAATATCAAAATGGGCACAGCTATCTGACCCTTTCAAATATGGAGCCAAGTCTTATCTTTGTTTAATTTTAGTAAAGCCACTGTGACACTCTGGTGCCTATAGCTTCATTCTGAAAACCAAGAGACCTCATGATGAAATCTGGCAAAAAAGGGCTAGTGGCTGGTTTGCAGGTGCTCAAGGAAAAAGGACTGCAAATCTCCCAGTGATTATAGTTTTAATGCAAAATACAGAGCAGATTCACAACTGGTGTAAATCAACATAGGCCCATTGGACACCTGTAGCTTGCAAATACATTAACTTACTTAAATACATATGGAAAAGGGAAGCTGTCTCCTTGGCTAGAAAACCTGTGTGATAAGTTTTAACCCAGAGTGAATTTTCATTGCAGAGTTATGTTGTATTAAATGAAACAAAGCCCCTGAGGTTCATAAAAGAGAAACACTGTTGGGCTTCTGTAAATGTGGTAGTGAACGGCCACTGTAGCACTGTGGCTCCTTGAGCTGCAGAGCATAAATGACTTGAGAAAGCAGCTGTGTATTTTGTCTTGCACAAAACTATACTGTGTAAACGTGAGAACAACCATTTGCGGGACCTGGTTTAGGTTCAGATAAGCTACCTACATTTCATTAAAACCTAAATCTAAACTAGGAGCAATGCATTCAGGCATTCACTGCTGCTGGGAGTGGCATGGACAGCCTGAGTTAACTAACTCAGGCTGGGGGGAATTGAGGGGGTTTAAGGGTCTGGGGGGACTGGTGGGTGCAGAGGAGAGTTGGGAGGTCCATGGAGAGGAGGGATTGCCCCATTAAGGGAGATTAGGGGGCTAAAAATAGCCCACTCAGAGTCAGGGGGAAGTGGCAACACCATAGGGCCAAGGTGACTGACTGCTTTCCCAGCCCTGGGGCTGTGCTATGAATGAATGTGTGCAGGTACTCGCTAACTGTGTTAACCCATTTTAGATTAGGTTAACCCAGGTCAGTCTAAAGTTAGTGTCTTTAAAGGTGAACTTAGATTGGCCACAACACTTTTTTGGGCAATTTAAGCCCTGTGAACTTCTGAATGATGGGGCACTTAGATTGACGCAGCCCAGGTGAGGCCAATCTAAATATAATACTTGTACATATCCTAAATGAATTTTTGTTACATTTCTAATGGTTATTCTCATAGGAGGATTGGAAAGACTGTGAACCCATTTAGCATCCCAACACCCATCAATGCTAAATTGTCCATCTTTACAACCTCTTAATTGTTGGACTCCAAGGGTCTTGTCTTCTGCACCCAGACTCCTAGGTGCCCAAGAAAAGACACCTGGAGACCAATAATTCAATAGGACTTCAGCTGACTTCAACAGACCTTTACACATGGGAGGACAACAGAAATGGGAAACAGTCCAGACATAGTATATGTCTTCTTTTTTGTCTCAAGACTACACAGTATTTTGTAGTACACTCAGCAGTCCATCGTTAAGTATTTTATCTGCTAGGATTTACATAAACCATATGGTAACATTGAAGCCTAACCTGTATTCTTTCACCTGCAAGAGCCCCAGCTCTATGCATCCTCAAGAGAGGAAAAATCCCCTGTGTGTATTTCATCTGAACCTTGCCTTTTTTCTATTTGCAGTGGACACATAAGACTGATAAAACATCAGACTTTTGGTCGAGGGCAGAAATAACCTAGTTCTTGATATATTTTCTGTTCATCCCTTTCAAGCTCAAATGTCCCTGGCCTTTTGCCTATCTACCAGGTTGTATCCAGTGGAAAAAACTATCCAAATCTAATGTGCAGTAGGATTAAATATGGGGCCATGAATGCAACTAAAATTGACACGAATGAGAGGATATTCCCGTTTACTACGTGTTCCATCATAGAACTTTATGGAAAACATTCCAGAGCAGGGATTGGTGAATAAGGTCTTCCACACTTGAGCACTGTAAGTTCAAAAGTTCAATTTTAACATGAATGTTAGATTTCTTTTTTTTTAATGCAGAAAGAACAAACAGATATTATCAATGAGCATGGCATGTGCTCTAGATTATGAGTACAACACGGGAAGAAAGTAACATCACCAGCAAAGAACAGAATGCATCTCCTGGAAGCATGTGCTGAATTTGGCCCAGAGAACAAGAGCAGCTGATGAACAATATAAATGGGAAGTGTGAGAAATATAAAGGAGCCATTTCCCTCTCAGGAACAGCAAAAAGGCAGATATGAGCCATATAAGGAGTTAAGCTTTACTAATCCAAATATAGTTGGAGAATGGCCACTTTGGAGCTGCGCTGGCTGATCACTTTGAATTTTAAAGTAACAGCTTAGCATGGTAGGGATAAGAAGTTTGCATAAAAAGACAACATTGTCCTTGATAATTCTTATAAGGACTGGGGGCCGGATTTACAAAATCGCTTAAGTGAGTTATTAGTGTGTCTGCATTTTTCAGACTCTTAAATGCCCTTGTGTATCTGGCTGTAGTTAGCTGCCAATCAAGCACTTCTAAGAAAGATGTTTCTGACCGTTGCATGCCACTGCTCTACATATGTGTCAAAACAAATTTACTAGGTTTTCATTCTGGGGTGAAAAAGATATGTAGGTGCTGTGGAAACTAATAATAAAAAACATTAGTCTAAATTTTCTGAAGTGTCTAGCAATTCCTTTTTTATTGTCTATCCCAGGGGTGGATACAATGTGGTCCGCAGACCAGATCTGGTCTGGCAACTGACTGGATCCAGCCTGCAGGTGAGCACCTGCCACTTGATTATATCCAGCCCGCAGCTGCCCCGCAGTGCTTCACATGGGGCCAAGCCTCATCCGCTCCCACCCGGGGCAGCCTGTGCCATGCATCCCTGACCCAGGCCTCATTAACCATGCACAGCTTCCCAACAGGACTGCTCCCAGTGCAGCTCCCCTCACCTCCAGTGCCTCCTTCCCCTCCCGCTCCTGCTGCCCCACTCCGGACAGCAGGTAATGTGGGGATGCCAGGCAGCAGATGCCCAGCCAGGTGGAGGGAAGCTGCAGCCAGGTAGCTCCTGCCCTGGCATGCAGGGTTCCTGCTCTAGCTCCCGGTCACCCACTCAGCTGCCTGCAGGTGGCTGCTCATCACACCAGGGAGACGAAATGGGTAGAAGTCAGCTGGGAGCTGGAGTGAACTGGACTGGGGCACCCATCTGCAGCTTTCCTTCCACCTGGCTGGGTTTCTGGTGCCTGGCACACATCTCCATGTCTTTCCCATGTTACCTGCTGCCCGGAGCAGTGCAGGGGAGGAAGAGCTGCTGGAGGCAGAGGGGAGCCGAGCAAAACCCAGGCGGCTGCAGCCGCACTGGGAGCAGCCCCTCCAAGAAGCTGTGTGCGCTGTCTGGGGCCAGGGTGGGCAGGAGCATGGTGCAGGCTGCCCCGGGTGGGAATAGATGGGGCTCAGTGGCATGCAGGGCACTGCAGGGGCAGCCACGGGTTGGATGGAGGGTGGACCGCACCTGCACCCCCCAGGCAAGCTCTGCTGCATGTGCCCCCTTGGCCCCTGCTTCTTCCTCCACCCCTGGCCAGATCCTGGGACCTAATGTGCAGGCAGCCCCTGCCCACACACCTCACACCAGCCCCCATGCCCACCCCTTCTACAACCCCTGCAAAAGCCCAAACCCTCCACACCAACCCCCATACATGCAAACCCCCCTCACACACACCCACACCCCATCTACAAGAGTAAGACTTTATTTTGAGCTGTTATGCAATCACCTTTATATACAATACTCAAAAAACCATAAATCAGGACAAAAATATTTTTTGAGATAAAATTAAAATATGTTCTAGTAGCTGCATAGTAGTAGATGTTTGATTTTTTTTTTCATAGTAGATGTTTGATTTGTAGTATATGACTTGGTTTTTATCTGTAATTTGTCAAAATGATATCTGCTGAAAGATTTTATGTATGTGGCCCTCGACAGCTCGCCTGAACTCATGAAGTGTCCCACCAGCCGCAATAATTGCCCACCCCAGTTTATCCTGAGGCTTTTTCCAGAAAGGCTTGACTTATTGTCTAAAAGTAGTGTGTGTGTTTGTATTCTTTCATTCTTTTTTTTGTTTTCTTTTAATATTTCTCCAAAAAAAATAGCCACCTGTGGCAAACTTACACTATGGTGTGCACGACCAGCCTCTGTCTGTCCCATCCCAGTTTTCTATCCCTCCTAATATAATCTGGCCTTTCCAGTGAATAGAGGTGGGAGAGAAAGTATCTGGATTTTAGTTGTTTTGTTTAATCTTCCTTGGAAGGAGAAACTGAAGCCTCAGATTTGCATTACAGGGGAAGGATGACGATCCTGAAACAAATAGCTGCTACATTAAGTGAAACCCTGGAATATGCGAGACCTGTTTAGAGATATGAGAGAGAGGGCACGCGAGTGCTTAATGAACGACTGGGAAGTGCCCTTTTAAGGCCTTTATGTATGTTTCCTATTATGTAAGAAACATATGGAAATGGGAATGATATTTTTTTATGAATGTGCCCCATAAAATCTAATCCCAGTAATCATTTATCAAGAGACATGTGTTGGGTTTTTTTTAATGGAACAATAGCACAGACCTGGATGAACTGGCCTCGTGGTGCTTGGGCTTTGCTCTTTCGTGTTAACAAGGAGAAGGATAATGTTACAAAATAAACAAGTCTCCTAATGAATACAAACTACTCTAGACTGGGCTGATAACAAACAGACCAAGGTTAAAGAACTAAATGAAGCATGTTGCATCCAAACATCCTAATGGCGATTTGTGACTCATCATGATCAGTTAAACAGAGCTGCTGTCTGGTCTTCAGGGGGTTTAGCAGAAAGATCATTTTTACACCCTTAGAACTACCCCACTGCTGTAGTTGCCATTACTCTCTACAGGACTGATAAAGTAGTTTACAAAGGCAAGAGATCGTTTCTGGCATTTATTAAATCAGCATTGTAGGTCTGCTCCTTTTGCTTGTTGCTTTTGGACAATACCACCCACTCCTATATATGGCTTATCTGTTGAAGATGCTTAATAACCAATGAGTGATATGGTTATGAAGAGCAACTGGGGGTCTGGTGTAAAGTAAAATTTAAAAACTGCACTCTTTTCAACATCCACGTATGTTTTTAATGGCCTAGTGTGCAATTTTTTTCTTGTAGTCTACTAGGGGCTGCGTCTATGTGTGCATGCGTGTGTGAGAGCAAGAGTGAGGGAGAACAGGTGTGCATATGTATCCTGCACAGTGCTCTTTTAAGATGCTTTAAAGTAAATTTCTGGTCAATGGTAGGTAATTTAATATTACATTTTGAAGAATTTAAACTCTATCACAGTTGTAATCTAATTTTGAGCAATGTCATTGAAGAATATTTCACAGCATATATACATACAAAGATCCTGTAGGGACCACTTTCACTCCTTGTGAATAGGTCTAACTCAGTGGTGTTCATGCTTTTGGCCCTGTGGGTCGGATGAGTGGCTCAGGGCCAGTCCATAGGCTGGATCAAGCTCCACACACCAGGATTGGGCCCCACACTTACTCTGCCCAGACAGGGCCCCTTGACTGGCCCCTGTGTGCTGGGATTGGGCCCTGGGTTCCTACATCCCCCCACTGCTCCCACCCATCCCTATATGCCAGGATCAGGCCCTGGGACCAGGCAAAGCCCCTGCCCAGCTCCAGATGCCAGGATTGGACCCTAGTACCCTGTGTCACCCCTGCCCAGCCCCACACGCCAGATGACCCAGCACCAGTTGCCAGAGTTGGGTGGCAGGCTGGGTTTCCCCTTGTAGATCCAGAGCCTAACTCAGTCAGGGAAGGCAAACCACCTGAAAGCACAAAGTCAATGTTTTCAACCATAGCTAGTCTTCCTGCAGATGTTTAAGATGGCCAAATTCATTGTGAACATTTATTGTAGCAATATCTGCAGGCTAGGTGACTTCCCCCATTGGTAGGGGCGAAACTTGGGTTCCAGCCCTTGCTTCCAGAGTTATTTCAGGATTTTCAGGTAGGTGCATAGCTTATAAAAATAGCCACTAATCTACTAGGTAAAATGCAGCCAGAATCATCACCATAACTAGTGCGGGGTTCGTGTTTGTTTTGTTTGAACTGATCTCAGCACTGCTGATTAGGGTTAGACATCATATGAACGTACTTAGTAAATAAGATCCCTTGGGATGTACACACTTTCTCTGCAGCTTTGGGGGTCACAATGGAGCTTAGATGTTGAAGAGATCAAACTGAAGCCCCATTGTTAGCATGGAGGCAACTTTGCAATATAAAAGGGAGAGGTGCCACTTGAACTTAAGTGCTTGCTTAGTTTTGCAGCACCTAAAGCTTGATCAATGTGGGTCATTCATTGGGACTTAGGCTCCTAAACATGATTTACAGAGAAGTGAGGCACTTACAGACCCAGTCTGGACCTTACCCTTCATTTCTCTGTATTCATTTCCCCTATCAGAGACTGGAGATGTTTTCTCCCCTACTTCCATTGGTCTTCACTATTTGGGTTGTAGGCTTCTCAGCTAGGGGATCATCTTTTTCTGTATGTATGTCACTAAGCACAAAGAGACCCTGGTATTAGTTGGGGTCTCTATTGTCACCTTTATTACAACTGCATCTAAATTTGTCTGATCCTGGAAGCTATACATTGACAGTAGGACCATGGGCATTTAAGGCCTAATCCTTTGTGGACTAATCACTCGTCAGTTTGCTCCACCTTGTGTGTTGTGATGTACAAAGCTCTGTATTTCTCCTTACCTTTTTTCTATCTGGTGTAGAAAAAATGGGTCTCTAACAAGCTGGTCCCTTAAACAAATAAACAGACTTTCTACTGATTTCCACCCCTCACCCCCAGTTGTACTGACTTCATTGTATGGCATATTTCTATTACTTTCTAGTTTGCCCAGTGCTTTGGGAACATCAAGAAAAAAGGTGCTATATAAAAAAGATATCATAATGATTATGATACGACTCTGAGCACTTTGGCTTTGGGAATTGGTGTTTGCAGGTTATGGGACAGGAGGGAAATAACTTTGAAATTACAGGATATCTGAGACAGGAAATTTTAGCTCTGGTAAAAAGCCATTATGTCTTAACGGTGGATTCCGTTCAATGAACTTTTTGGGGAGGGAGGAAGGCATAGTAAGCTGTTTCAGATCCTGGCTATAATATATCTCTTAGATTAATACTTTTAACGTTTCAAGATGCCATTCCAGAATACGATGATCTGCAGTATTCATCATTTTTTGACTCCTTTTGTTACAAATTAAGAACAGGACCCCAAATGAAATTCACTATTAGAAAGCAGAGCACTAAAGCTAAATGGTTCTGAATAACTACATTTAACAACAGATTTTCTTTTTTCTCCCAACTTGGATATTATCACCTTTATAATTGAGAGATGGCAGAAAAGTAAAATAGGGTAGAGAATTTGTAATAGGGCCCATTACAATCCTAAATGCCTTGAGAAACACACATCAGCCTCTTCTCTTCATGGAAGAAGTTCCCTATAAAAAATCATCAGGGCTACCATGGTGTCCTCCAAATGCTTCCTTGAACCTCCTGTGCCATGATGATTTTGAAAACCTTAATGAATAGACGGATTGTGAGCAACATGATAAGCAGCTGCCAGTACCATCCCATTGGTAGCTTGTCCTCTGTCCAGGTTTGTTTTTATTCACCTGTTTTTACATGTTTCATATTTGGACTTGGAAGCTTTTGGGGACAGGATGTCCATTATGTCTGTGCCCTGGTATTGGGACATGGAGGTATTGCTTCAGTATTGGCCTGGAGCAGAGCCCACCTTTTTATGATTGGTAGGCATCATCACAATAGTGTCAGAGTCTTTGGCTAAGGCTCTTAGTAGTAATATTATCATGGTACCTAGTAGCAAATGTGACACTACTGTGTTTCCAGTGACTTCTGGGGAGCTGCATTAGGGGTGAAGTTTGTCCGTTGCATCTCTCCACTGTTTACAGTGGAGCCGATTGGGCTCCTGCTGGCTTCAATCAGAGCTGGATTAGGCCCAGTGATTCCAGGATTACTAATGAATGTGATGTTTGGTAGGCAAATACAGAAGCCAATATATACACATCCCCATCCTGCCAATTGTACTTTTATGGGATATCTGAAAAACAAAAGGCTCTTAATAGAAAACTGGCGGTAAACACCCAAGGTCATGCTAACAATACGTTTTGAGTTACTGCATGCAAATGAAAATCAGAAATGCCTAGAGCTGTCAGGAGGACAAAAAATTCCATCTGTCCAAGAATGGACATTTGTGTGCCTTGAATAACAGCACACAAGCAAAAACCGCTGAGCTATAACAGTGACAATTCCATTTTTGTCATAAACCTCTGGATCGAAACCAGGGTGCTCTAGTGCCTACCAGAGAGAAACTGTCTCTACCAAGCCTTGGGGGCAGAATAATGGCCTAGAATTTGAGCTCTAGTTTCAAATCTGGGTCTGCCTAACTGAGAAGAGATGGGGCATGAACCTGGGGTCTCTCAATTCCCAGAACAGTTCTAGAAACACCCTAAGGCCATGCCCCCAACTATCCACTCGCTTAGAAATGATCTGCATTGCCTGAAATATTGATTACCCACACTAATCCGGTGATGGTTAGGGAATGGAAGCTGAACTACAAACCAGAAAGTATTAACAAGGAATGTATTTCAGTGCAATGCAGCAAGTGAAGAGCTGCATGAGAGTCAGGTCTTAACTGTAACTAGAAGCAGTTGAGTTTCCACTACTGCCTTATTCTCTTTACAATGGTTGTCATGAAGGTGGATTAATATTGTGCTGCTTCTGTTCTCATTTGTCGCATGAATGAGGTGTCACAATTTCAATGCCTTGTATACCCTGTTCCTGTATCTGTAGAAATATCTGCATTTTACACACATCTTGCAAAGAATAAAGATACAGGAAAGGAATTCAAAGTACCTTATATTCTCCAGGCTTTCTGAAGCCTTTTCAAATGAAATTGCCACCGACTTCTTTTTACTGAAATGCTCATAATACAACCTAAAAAATTTACGTTCATTTGTAAAAAGCCGCCTCACTGTTCTTATAACATATTGGCATACTGAACATACAGCTTAGTCTGATTAGGATTTTTTTTTTAAAGATCCGATTCAATTCAGTTTTATTTATCCTTAATTTTAACTGAGGACAGTGTGGTTTTTTAATGCATTTCTGCTTTAATGGTATAATAGAGCTATGTAAGTACTTACATGGTTCTCATCATCCTTGTATGGGAGCTCCTCCAAAGTACTTAATAGAAATGACAACAATCTCTTTTTCAGTAATGAACTGAAGCTCTGCAAATCATGCTCTTCTCCTGGCTTCTTCTGCACGAAGGTCAGCAACCTGCATACCTCCTTGCTCCTCTCTTCTTCTGCCCTTGGGAGTAGCCATCTCCTTTTGCGCTTTCATTTCTCCGGCTAAGGTAAATAATAGGGAGACCTTGTTATTAATATTCTCATTTAAAAATCTATTATGGTATTTAGAATGATGAGGTCTGACTGTAAGTCAAGGGAAGATTAATTACGTGACACTAGTAAAAACGGGATGTGACGGTCTTTAGACTGATATGACTAACCATCCCAATAAATCTGGGCTTGCACAATTGCCATAACAAAGTGTGCTCCATACGCAAGCATTCAAAACCTTCCTCTGTATCTGCAAGCAGCTACCAGGATGTCACTTAATTATCTCCTCTAGCCAGACACTGTTGCAGGTAGACAAAAGTTACTTTACAATACCCTACCCGGGAAGAAGGCGTACAAAGTAAACCTCCATCTGGAGCATGCTAGGTCCAGAATCTGTCTTCGGTTTTCCTCTCCTCCTCCCTCTTTTGGTACCCAGATGAGGATGGTCAAGCGCTGCCACACCAGTCTTTGCCACTCAGGGCTCCTTGTTGCCCAGGAAGCTGTTTTGCCGACTGCCTTATCACTTCCCGCCTTGACTTTTTTCCCTTGTATCACATTGCTCCTCCAGCTCTGTATAAGCTGCACGTGGTTTCCTGGGTGTTGCTTTTTGATCTAGAAAACCGTAAAAGGCCTCACTGGAAAATCAGCTCCTCTTTTCCTGCACCATATTGCTGCCACTACTGAGATCAGCATGGGGTTTGAACTGGAAAGCTCCTGATGCAAAGTCTACTGGAGTTAATGACTGTCTTTTCCTTGATTTATAAGGCCTTCATACTGGGTCTTAAATGTTGGATGAAGTCTTAAGTCAGGGGTGGGCAAAATGTGGCCCACCAGGCCATTCTATCCAGCCTGCGGGGCCCCTAAAAAATTTAGAAAATTAATATTTATCTGCCCCTCACTGCCTGTCATGCAGCTTTCGATGGCTTGCCAAAAACTCAGTAAGTGGCCCTCTGCCCGAAATAATTGCCCGCCCCTATCTTAAGTGAAGGGACTGCCTGCAGGCTATTCTCCATAGCTGAAGGGCTCTTGCAGATTTGATTTGTTGTTGATATTTTTGTGGGGGGAAGGGTGGTTATTGTTGTATTGCCTGGCTGCAAATTCAAGTTAATGCTGAAATGTTGCATCCTTTATTTTTCAGAGAGGAGTTTGAAAGGTCAGATTTAAAGCCATAAATCTATGCAAAAAAAAAAAAATGCTATTTAAAGGCAAAGCTTTCCTGTAGCCTGAGGAACCAGGGTAACCAGGCTCTGAAGACTGCTAACATGTAACAGTACCACAGCTATACAGTCTCCGGGCCACAGTAGGACCAGGGCTATTTTCCAGGCCCTCCTCAAGGGAAGCCGGGATTTGTAGACCCATCAGCTCCAGCCCACTCCCAACTGCAAGGTGCAAGTCCATAACGTCTTCTGGGGGACTTCTCTTCCCAGCTCCGGCTCCATCTCTGCCAGGAGGTGGGCAGACATGGGTTGTCATGCCCAACTGAATTTCCCTTGCTGGAACAAGAGAGAGAAGAAATAAATAAATGAGACAGAACAAGGCAGTTTTTTCAAGCTGACACATTCAGGCAGACTCTAAGAGTAAGCCTAGTGGGGAAAGCTGGTTCTATGAATCGGATCTGAAGAAAGTATAAAACCCGGGAGGTAGCACTTCTTGGGATGAGCTCATGGAGCCAGAGCTCTGAAGTTACTGAATTTAAGGCATTTGACTGAATTTTGATTTTTAAAATTCCTCTGTGCTGGAGGAAATGAGAATATTTAAGCATATTAATATCTTTTATACATGTTAGTCTTTCTTTAATACAAAAATGAGGCTCTAAACTAGCTTGCATAATTACCTAATCACAAAGGTATGGAATTAGCATTTGTCTTTTAAAAAGTAAAAATTAACATTACAATTCTGCCTACAAATTATTCATGACTGCTCAACCCATTCAGAAAAGCTAAGCTAGCCTGATAAAAGCATGTGGCCAAATGCATTTGCTCTTAGAAAAGAGAATGAGAGATGTATCCCTAGTCCAGGTATTCTGTAAGGGGGTTCGACAAACCGTTGGCAGGACAACTAGGGCTGAATTAGGTGACCTTAGCTGGTGGAATGATATTGGGAATTTAAGGGATAAAAACTAGGACTGTGTGTCTAACTGTTTGGTTGCAGGCCCCCCCGCCCCCCTGCCCCCACCATAACCACCAAGAAAAAAACCCATTTATTTTAAGTCCACCCAATACTTGTCACATCAAAATAATTCCATTTTGCATCAGATTAAATTAGGTGATAGGAAGATTTGCAGAGATTTATTTAGACAAATGTTTGCATGGGTGCAGCTTAATTGGCTTTATGCAGGCTTGTTTACTATGAGGAGATGGGTATTCTGGGCATGTTGCATCCCAGGCCTGGTCAGGGCATGAGGCTGGGAAGCAACAGCCTGGGGAGGGGACAGTTTCCCAGCTGCCACCCTGATCTGCTGATCAGGGCACAGTGCTGGGCTGCAGCTGCTCCGGAGGCAGGACAGTTCCCTCCACCCCCAGGAGCCCAGGCCTGGCCCAGGTGCCCCTTGGCAGCCTGGGGCTGGCACTCAGAGGAGCCTGAAGCTCTCCCTGGCTGCTGTATCAGGGCAGGAATAGCCCTGCACTGAACTGCTCCTGTTGGGAGCAAATTTGCTCCTGACAGGTGCACATGTAGGCCCTCTCCCAGGGGAACCTTACTGCACGTTATTTTACTGCTTAAAGCACATTAATAGCAGGTGTAGACATGCCCAGTTCTTCCCATTTGAGCTATGTTCCCACAATGGCCAAATGCAGATCCTTTCATTGGATGAGTACAACTCTTAAAATAAACTCCATCACACTTCTGCAAGTGTGCTTGTCTCTAATAAAAATATACTTAAAGGTGAAATCTTGGCCCCTGGGACTTAAAGAAAGCTTTGCCACTGGCTTGGATGGAGCATTCTGAATCTGTCTTCTAAAAAGCTTGCCTATGCTCCCTATGCTTTTTTTTTTTTTTGGTGGGGGGAGGTCTAAAATTAAATGAAAAGAGATTGAAAAAATAATAGCAACTCTTGGAGGAGCAATAATATTCGTCAGAGCCAGGTTTCCCTTCCATGGAGAGTAATTTGTATAATTTGTTCTGTGTTGAAAGTTTTGAATCTGCTTTTTGTCTCGTTTTGGTACAGTATTGTTGAAAGATGTCATGGAAGAAATGTGTTTAAGTTCAGATGTTTTCTGTAGTATTTGAGCAGTGATGGAGGCAGATTTTAGGATAATGTATACAGTGAACAATGTAGTCTACCTGGAGCCACTTGAAAATCTTTTGGTGAAATACCTGAGTTATTTTTATTTGTTTGTATTTGAAAATGCCACCCCTACAAGCCAAAAATTATGGCCGGAATATACCAGCTCTGATTCAACTTTTGTCAGGAAAGGTTTCTCCAGTTCCAGATGGAAGAGAGAATCCTGACTAAAGAGCCTGCTAGCAAGGGTACTTGTTTGGGACGAACATATGGGAGCCCTAGGTTTAAGCTTTGATCTGTATGATTCAGATCTAGATTTACAACCCAAGACTCCAGGCTTTTCATTTTCGTGTGTCTCTGATTATTTTTTTCTTAATGTGGAATTTTGAAAATTCTCCTTTTATCCCAGTACAAAATGAGAACGTATTTAAAACTTTTAAAAAAATCACAGAATTGAAAAGCCATTTCCTGCCTAGCTCTACATCTAGCCTGACTGCATTATCTTTCTGTATTCTTGCAACTGGTTCGTATCTGTGGGCATGTGTGAGAGCATCTATGAAAATCAGCAGGCAGCATGAAGCTACATTGATTTGTGCACGGTGTGTGATAACTTCTGTAAGTTCCTGGTGAAACTGATATTGAGAACCAGATTAAGATTCAAGGTCGTGACTCACAGTAGAATTAGGAATAGAGGTAGGTTTGGATTCAACTACACAAAGATTTGTGAAGATTTCTGTGTAAAGAGAAGCACAAAAGAAGTCACTCGCTATGCACAACATCTACTGGATCTACAAAATCCAGGAATTACGTGCATATTCTTGAGCACCACTTACGGGCATTCACTTGCATACAAGCACATATGTACAAGCACAGAGTGCTCTAGTGACCTAGCATTCACATAATACAAGCACAGCGCTTGTACCAAAGGCAGCAAATGATTACAAAGTACTTACCTGGGAGAGGTAATTACCTGCTCTGTTTCTTTTAATAATAGTGAGCAGTGATGGTTTATTTTTGTAAACTCCTTGGGCCAGCACTATCCTTTGTATGGGAACAGCGCCTAGTGCATTGTAGGCATACTAGAATGCATGTAAATTAATGGGGTGTGTGCATTTATATAAAAGAGCTCATTTCATCCAAGAAAATATGAAGCATTATACAAACCGTAATTAATACTTGTTGCAACAACCTCGGGGAAGTAGGGAAGTATTCATTTTTCCATGGAATTAACTGAGATACAGAAATGTGAAGTGACCTGGGAAACATGACACAGTGAAATTTGAGCAGGATTAGACCCACAAAGTGCTGATTCCCAGTTGCTTGCTCCCATTCTTAGACCTTACTACCCACTTACATTTTCAGACATTGCTCTGGAGGACTTTTCAAAATGGCTTATTGTTTGTCAGCATAGTTTGTAAACTTCTTTGCACTCTTCAGCATTTTTGCTCCTTAATATTAAAAAAAAAAAATCTCCAAAAGTATTTGCATAAAAATGAACTATACTAATATTTTTATGAGTGGTGAAGAACCTAAAGAGATGCTTAGGAAGCTTGGGGTTTGTAATAAGTTTAAAATAAAGTAAGGGAAAATATATACTTCATGCATGAAGCATTTTAAGACTCTCAAGTATGCATTTTTCAAAGGCTAGCATTCAAAAAGAACGCTGGTTTGCATTCATCACTTACGGCAAATTGTAGTTTTCTATCCAGGCTCCTGTGGAGATTTCTTGTGCTTCAACTGCTTCTGCCAGCTTTCATTTTTCACAGCGCTCATATATCACTATTTAATATAATGGGAAAATGCTGAAGGAAGAAACCTTAGTTAAAAAAAAAACAACAACCAAACAAACGAAACAAAACTTGCCCACCTTTGGAAGGGTCTGCTGTTTAGAAATCCATGTATCATGTATAAATATAATATTACGTGTACTTTTAAAAAATCCAGGTGTTTTTTAAAATTCTTTTCTGTTTGGAAAAGTAGTAATACCTAGTACTATAAGCAATCCAAGTCTCGCTGTGTGATTAAAGACGCCAACTCCTGTCAGCGTTGGAAGTCATTCTCTGAGGTTTTCTAATGTGGCGTATTTAGGAACTTCTGAAATAGTGCATTTAGGACACTGATTGGGTAGGGAGTTATATAGATGTCCTGCACTTGTGCTGCTTGCCCAATATGCATGATTTATGTATGTTTCTGTTTTAACATTGAGCAAAGTTGGATTTAATAAACCATTTGTTTTCTCTGAGGAACAACAGGCTACAATATTGCTTCTGTAATCCAACTTTTTGTCTATGTGCACACAGCTTGCCTGTTAGACGTTAGAAGATGAGACATTGGCCTAACTGAGTCAATGAACGTTTCGCGATTGATTTCAAACAGAGCTGGGATTTTGCTCAGAATCTCTTCTATATTAACTTGTGTATAACTTGGGGAATGTGTGCTGATTTTTATAAGTCATTACATGACTGATCCAAGCCATGCTGAGTCAATGGATTGACTCTCTTTGAGTTCACTGGGGCTTGGTCACCGTCTAATTGGAGGGCAGCTTGCAAAAAGGCCAGTTGACAAGGTCAACAGTAAAAAAAAAAAAAAAAAAAAAAGT
>NW_017729031.1:27576446-27587478 GCF_001723915.1 Gavialis gangeticus
AAAAAAAAAAAAAAAAAAAAAAAAAGTATTTTTGCTTTCTATTTAATGAACAAGAGAGCCAGAAGTGACCCCAGGGCATGTTGGGGAAAGGTGGCAGCTTGGGGAAAGAACTGGGATTCTGTAATGGAGGTAACCATGGCTGGAAGCAACCCCGACAGCAGAGAAGCCAAGGTGAACTTGTTGAGCCAAGTTTTTATGAGAAAGAAGAAAAGTGAGTGGACTTTAAGGAGGCAGAAAGTACTAGTTACATGGCATTTTTTTTCCTCCAGCCAATTGGCTAGTTAAGAGTTGGTTTTATGAAAATGCTAAAACACATGCACTTGATTACTGAAGTCATAAAGCTGAGCTGAAGCCATTATCTGACCATGCTCTGAATGTAAAACAAGGGATTGAAATATGGGCCCATACCTGAATCTGAATTTGGAGATCGTCGCCACCTTGGTAAGGTGCACATTATTTACAGAGACTGGGAAGAATATTTTTTTTCCTTCAGATTTGCATACTGTTTGGCTCCTGCTGTATTAACACATGAAAACAAAATCCATGGATGGGGACTCTGCCAAGAAAGGTCACGTTGCATCTAAAATAGCAGCACTGGGCAAAGTCAGCTCCTTCAGTACCCAAGACGTGCTTTTGTAGATGACAATCTTGCTATCCTAAAAGTGGTTTTCTTAGGCTTGGTCGTTTATTTTATTTAAATACTGCAGGGAAATAAGGATGGCAAGCATAGTACAAACTCTCGGCAAGCTAATTCCTAGTCCAAATTGACCTTTTTATAGCTTGCATTTACTGTTTATCCAATGTTCTTCATCTCAGGTCTCCTGAGTACTAGCATTACTGACACCTGCTGGGAAAGATAGGCTGAATAAAGCACATGTTAACTACTGATTTTTTTTTTTTTGCCCATCAAGATCTGTTGCAGGTCACCTGCGTGTGCCAGTGACAATAGCACGGGATGACACGTGCTGTTTTCCTCTTGCTCAAGGACAACCATTCTTCTTCTTCACTGAGATTACCAGCCCCCAAACCAGTACAATCGATATCAGGAAATTCACTGTAATCTCTCCATGAATATAAGCTCCCCTTTGGGACATGAACTGGTCAATGTATTTTGATGTATTCCTATAAGAGTGAAAAGTGACTGCTTTGGTCTTTATGACTAGACTACGTTGGTCAGTCCTCAGCTTGTAGTCAATATAAAGGCCATTTTATACACGAGAATCTGCTAGATTTATCTCTATGGGAAAAAAAATAGGTAAGCGCTAAAAGGAGGTTTTTTGTTCTGGTTTTTTTTTTCCCCCTTAACAGATCTGTCTAGCAACAAATTAAAAAAGGGGCAAATATTTTTTCTAAAATGGGCTAATTGTTTTACTGTGAAAACTTAAAATGAATTTAAATGCACACAATTCTTGGTTTATTTTAATTTGCTATATTTGGTAACGTGATGCAGTAGCTGGAATTGCCAGCCCCATTCTTGTTTTATGAGATTAGTTAATACATGTGAGCTATTGTTATATCTGTGGCTGCTATAAAACAAAACCTAGTTTTATAATCATGTCCTAGGGGCGGCAGCAGAGTACATAAGAACCAAAAAGGCTTACATGCAAATGGGCAAAGTTGTGTTTGATTAGTAGTTAAATTAAAGAGAACCTTATTAAAAAGGCTTCATTGGAACGTAATGTTGACACAAAAAGCCAAGAGGAAATATTGGCATTGCTTGAATGGGTGTTGGGATGGAAATAATATTAAACTTCTTGCATGTTCTGGATCTGGGTGAAGTAACTTGACTTAAAAATCTGTACTTGTTGGAAAGCAGTCAATGGAACTAACTGTTGTATGTAACAGATTTAGGTAAACCTAAACTATTTATATACAGTTAAACAACCAGTTGAATTGGCAAATTTTTAAAACAACTCTGATGCACTGTGACATATTAATTGAAATGTACTTTCCAATGCAACCACTTAGCAATTTATATAAATATCAAAGCTTTGGGTTTTACTGTCAGTCTTTGTTTCTGAATGAGAAACTTATAAAAAACATATGTTTCTAACTGCTATTTAAAGTGTGTTCAGAAGATGTGGCCACTAAATTATATCATGCTCTCCTCAGTGAAATCATGGAATGAACCCACTAGGAAGATTTTTCTGTTTAATAATGTCTCTTTTCAGTAATAACACACCACTTGCAGTAGACTAGGAATTGCTATGAAATAAGTTGTAGCAGTTAGCAATGAATTACATTTTCTGATGTGGGAAGAGCAAAGGATAGAAACCCTTTTAAGTCAATGGAGGTTTTACTGGGGCCAGGATTTGGCCCAAAATGAACTCCAAAGGAGAAAGGAGATCCTGTCCAGAATTAGTCCGCAATAAATAAAACTTGTTGTATATGTAAATTTTGCTATTAACTTTAGCTTTGAATCAAGGATTCCCAGCTTTTGAGGTCATTCTGTTTCCAGTGTCTAAATTGTAATTTTTTTATATGTAATCAAGGCGTTAAGTACAAAAGGCTCATGTAGCAATCATGTTGTTTCCACTGATGATAAATGGAAGCAAACTCCAGCGCGATCCTCCACTTATTATCCATCATTGTATCACAGTAGCTGTGTACAGATGGTCATTTCTACTGGAAGAAATTTCTCCTGGAAGAATAGCCCAGGAGCTGAACCATGCAGACATTCATCCACCCCCATGAAGAGAGAGGTTTACAGGTGAGCTCTCCACCCAGGAGATACTAGGAGGCTGCTCCCTGGCTACCCCTGCCCATAGTGGAGCCCATTAATTGACAGCCTGCCATCTCCCCAGCCTGGAAAGGGGGAAGACTGTCAAGTGGAAGTTGGCAACTGCTAAAAAGCAGCAGTTGCCACAGACAGCTGGGCGATGTTTCTGCCCTGGAAGAAAGCCCCCTCCCATCCTGTCAGTCGGATGATTGGCAGTAGGGGGGCATTGTGCCATGATGGGAATCCTCCTTGTTCTCCCCCAAAGGAGAATTGGCTTGCTGACCTGGAGGAGTGCAGGAAGAAGGGGGAAGCACTTAACCGCTGTGGCAAAGCTCCAGGAACATTGCAGTAGGGGCAAGGCAGCCTGTTTTGCCCCATGCTGCTCTGGGCTGATCCAGAGCCACCAGGAGTCAAGCTACAGGAAAGGCTCCCTGTTTTCTTGAGACCAGGGTCCCCTCAGTCTTGAGAAAGCAGAGGGGACAGCTGTACCTCCTGCCCCATAGACCAGTAGGTAAGAGGAGAAGCAGGCACCCTCCCCGCCTTTCTCCCAAACTGGGCAGGCCCTGGTTCTGGCAGGAGGCAGAGGGGCTTTGCTGGCTCCCATCAGCTTCCCTTTGCTGCTCTATTGTCCAGCTGAGTGGTGGGGAGGAGACTTAAAATCTGGTGGCTTCTCTTGGTAGAAGCTGAAAGTCTGTCCCTGGCCACTGATACCTTGTGGCCTCAAGCTGAATTGTGGCTTCATAGATCTAGGCACCATCTGTCTCATAGCAAATCTCTCTTGTTCACAATAAAACTGTCCCCTCTCTGAAGAGATAACCACTGAAATAAATATAGGAAAGGGTTGGGAGACAATGTAATTGGAAAATTGAGGTAAAAGATGACTGATGGGCATAACTTAGGAATTAAAAAATTTTTAGAGTAATATAATATCTTTTTTGAGTAGGACATGCTCTCTTTTGGAGTCCCAGAGAGCTGTCGACTTCCCTAATAGAAATGTGAGGGTTTTGTGACAGAAATGGATTTTTTTTCCTTGCCAGATTTTTAATTTCTTAAAGCTCCAAAACAGAAATGCATTCATGAATAATACAGGGAAACCATACAATGTGCATACACAGGTCAGGGTTCTAGATGGACCACTGGGTATTTTCATGTAATTTATATGCCTTTAGCTGTTGTTAATTTATATGCCTTTAACTCATGTAATTTATATGCCTTCTAAAAATATCATACAATCATAGGAACGTGGGGCTGGAAAGGACCTCTGGAGGTCATCTGGTCCAACTCCCAGCCTGTGGCAGGATCATCCCTATTCAAACTATCCTGTACAAATCCTTGTCTAACCTATTAAAACTACACAATCAACCCTGTCACACAACCTAACCTGCCACAGGTAAAGTAGGGATACAATGGAGTCAGCGTCTTGCTGCTGCAAAGATTGTTAAAATACATTCAAGAGATCCCAGGAAGAGGACCATGCCCGCTGCTACAGAGGAAGGCAAAAACCTCCACGGTCTGTACCAATCTGACCTTAGGGTAAAATTCCTTCCTGACCCCAGATGTGGCAGTCAGTCTAACCCTGAGCAGAAAGGCAAGACCCTTTAGCCAGAAACCCTGGCTTTTAGTCCTGGCAGGAGCACTAGAACACCGCAGTCAAAATCCCCAGTCTTGGCTGCAGCCCACACCCAATGCTTCTGAGGAAGGTGAAAAAATCCATCAGATACTTGTAGCAACAGAAAGGGGAAAAACTGCCTCCTAGCCCCACAAAGCATCCAGCAAAGCCCAGAAGTATGGGAAATATCCATAACGTAGCATCGGTGTAACTATTGATCATCCTTGACTAATGCTTATCCAACCTCTTTTTGAACACCTCCGATGATGGAGAGTCCACAACTTTCCTAGGCAGTCTGTCCCACTGCCTCACTACTCTACAAGTGAAGAAGTGTTTCTTGATATTCAATCTAAACCAACTTTGCTGCAACTTCAAGCCATTGGTCTGTCTCTTCCTCTCTGCAGCAAGAGAGAAAAGGTGTTTTCTGTCTTCCTTATGGCAGCCCTCCAGGTATTTGAAGACTGCTATCATGTCCCCTCTTAAGCACCTTTTCTGAAAGCTGAACATACCTATTTCCTTCAACCTCTTTTCCTATGGCTTGCCTTTCAAGACCTTGCTCATTGTTGTCATCTGCCTCTGGATCCTCTCTAATGTCTCCATGTCCTTTTTAAAATGTGGAGTCCAAAACTGCCCACAGTACTGTAACCAGTGCTGAGTAAAGAGGCACTAATCACTTCCCATGTCTTGCACCTAGTGCTCCTATTGATGCAGCCTAAAACTGCATTTGTCTTTTGTGCGGCTGCATCATATTGCAAACTCCTTCTGACTTGTTCTCCTATCCTCCATTGTGCAGTCCTTCTTAGTTTCATGTTATCATGGCCTTGAGAATTTTTATTCAGGGAAATAATGGTCTGACTCACTGAGAGAGACAGGTTGTAAAAGAACATATCTGAGATTTTTTTAAGTGACTACTTAGTAATGTTTTGGTGTCAACAGTCTTGAACCTCTAAAGACATTCCAAATGTCTGCAGACTCTTCCGAAATGTTGCATATCCACTTTCTGGGAATCAGACTCCGTAAAGCAGCTCAGGTCAAGCACAAAGACACTAGTTGCCTTCAGAAATTGTAGCCAAAATTTTTGTGCTAATGATGATCGATCAAGCTGCAGATGGAAGTTGTTGGATACTTTATACACACATAGGCTCTAACCTCCAAATATCACTATCACTTCATTGGATCCTGGCCAGGACCAACTTACAAACCACTAGCCTACAATCAGTGAACCTACTTTTACCAATCATTTGGAAACCTCTGCAATATGCTAAAATGTTTTTCTAGCACTTAGTGTATAAATCTTCAGCTGATTTATTTGAAGGGTCCAAAGCATATAGAAAAACCAACCTGTGCAAAAGTATTTGCAACTCCACCCCCAAAACCTCAAGTGATCAGCCAAGTTTTCTGCATTTCACTTCAATGTAGATAGTTCTGCTGAGTTTTTTCCCAAGGCTTTGTGGTTTTTGACAATATATCTTTCATCGCCGTATCACCAAAAAGAAGTGGCTGACTTGAAGTCTCCCTTAGGATTTCAACTGGATATCAAGGATTAGTTTTTAACTGGTAACTTATGAACTGCACAGCATTTTACAACCAACTGATTTTTCTCAATATAATGGTAAAACTATAAAACCCATTATTGATAACTTATTTCTGAAAGGATAGTTGAATGATACTTTAAGTGCCATATTCTACTTTTATACAAAGGAGAATTCTTTTAAAATAAGACATTTTTTGTCCTCATAGAATGAGCTCTGACTGACCACAAAGCTTGAGCATGTACATTTCCAGTCAAATCCATTTCTACTTGCTTTTTAAACAATCTAAAAATACACGTTTAAATATAATCTTTAATCAACTGAGGTCTGATGGTGGAGCACAAACAACCCTTTATTTAGACCAATCTAATTTCAGAATATTGTACTGGGAAACCATTGCAGTCTTTGCTTTTATGTGTCAATAGGAGTCATGTGTGGCTAGTGAGTACAAGAAGAACTAACAAGGAAAGACAGCTATTTGAGTGCATCTACTTTATTTCATTTCTGTGTGGTGGCTGTAGGAGGAAGGAGGATTTCTGCACAAGACTTGTTTTTTAGTTCCAGTGACCAGTAAATGCAATACAGAAGAAGACATCTAACTAACTTACACTTTCAAACATACCTATCAATAGCACTAAATTGAATTTTCCCAAAATTTGTTGCAACTAAGGCTCTTGGTACAATTTGTTTGCAAATTTGTTTTAACATTCTGAAGTCAGAGATAGGCAGACAAGGTTCTTTGGGTGAATCTGTTATCTTTTATTGGACCAACTTAAATAGTTGGGGGGAAAAATTTAGCAGACTTTCGAGTTTAGAAACCCTTCCTCAAGCTGAGGATAGATATACAAAGTCATAGATATGTTCCATAACTGTTTCATGTGAAATATACTGATTTTAATAATCCCTTTTATTTATGTTGCAGCTCTACCTAGGGGTACATGTACCATGTAGAGCCTGGGGGCTCTGTGATGGGAGTTGTCATACAAACAGTACTGAAACACCCGCTGCCACAAAGCGCTTGAGGTTTGGATAGATGAGACAAATAAAAGATGGAAGTTAGAAAGAAAGGAGCAAAGTAATTTACTTAAGTCCACATAATAAGTCAGTGGCACTACAGGAAACCTGGGCCATGTTGCTTCTGTCTAATATTTTGCTTATGTGCATTATATAAAGGAAAGAGGTTATAAAAATGTTACCTTCTGATTTAATAGGTTGGTTGGTTCTATCTACCTGGTTTTTCTGAGCCTCTGATCTTCATTACAGAGTAGATGAATTGGATTGTGGTTTTTTTGGTGTTATTGATTGTGCAGTCAAACAGTTCATTCCCTAAAGAGCTTTGACTTTGTTTATAATACAGATCCTAGAGGTCCCTACCAAGATTGAGGCTCCAGTAGTACAGGCACTGCACAGCCCCCTTATAAGAGAGACTCTGCCACTAAGAATTTTTGTAGTTTAAATAGACTCAGAAGGTCAGGTAAGGTGGCAACATTAGAAACCATCTCATTCAGAGAGGTATATGCTTTCATAAATGACAGCCTACTTGGTTAGATGCTGTCACCTATGAAAGCTTATGGCTTTCTGAATCAGTTGCTGTCTATGAACGTTTATGCACAGCTCAAAGAGCCACTCTAATTAAAGCTACCAGAGTGTCACATGTATCATTGTCCCCACACCATCTTGGTCAAACAAGCTTTAGTTAAAGTGCCCCTGCTGCCATTTTTCAGTATGGGGACACTTGTACACATGATGCTGGAGTCTGCTGGAGTGCAATTAGGTGAGTCTGCTCTGACATGCTGCAATACAGTGTGTCAGGGTACCCTCCCTACACATGTATAGGCACCCTACAGTGGCAAAACGTTGCTTCCTGCCTGATTTCATACTAACACAACTAACTACCTGGCTACAGACAGAAATTACACATAAACTTGTATAAGTGATTGGAAACCAGTTCAGATTTGTAGTTCAGTCCACATAAACCACTTTCAGAATGACCTAAACTAGTTTAAGATAAACCTGGATGAATGTAGTAACAGATTTAACTGATTTAAATTAAATCAGTTTATTGAACTTCTGTCTCAGATCCCTTCCAGATTCAAGTTAACTCATAGTCCCCCAACATCCCAAGATGCTTTGCACCTCCTCTGCAAACTCTCCCCGACAGGGTGGCCAGGCTAGCCTTGGCCCAAGCCATCTTCTCCAGCTAAGCAGGGAGGCACACTCTAGCCTCCCTGGCTTCTGGTCTGAGCCACTGTAGGCATGTGGCTGCATTTCTGGAATCCAGAGTGAGTCACAGATAACAGCAAGGCCTGGTGAGAAGGTGACCAAACTAAATTAACTCCACTGTTTGCTAAGGATTAGGAGAATATTTTAGTGATGATGTTTACGGTAGAGTATGTGAGGGGCTTTTCTGAAAGTGTAGAAATGGCTTGGGAAAACTTAGGCAGGATCCTTTGGAGATGCGGGCATGGAAATATTTTATCCTGTTTGTATCTAGAGCTGGTGCCTAGAGGCAGGTGCCTGGTAGAGAGAGTATATGACTTATGATGCCCACGCAGAAGTGGTCTGGAAACTTATGCCACTAAATGGTAGCTCTGGCCATGTGATATGAGCCATAGTGAACCACTTGAATGCTTGATTTAAGGAAAGAAGATTGTGTAGATCCTAGCAAGAGAGCAATGGCTCCAGAAGAGTAAAGGGTAGGAAATCCTTTTCTCTTTGGAAATCCTCCACTTGACTTGCCCTTCCTGGTAAAAAGGGAGGACCTCTTGGTTTGGAAAGAACACCAAACTGACCAGAGAGACAGGCTGATGACACCTGAAGTATGACCAGGCTTTGATAGCTGATGAGGTAAGGATCTTCTTGCACTCTGAAGATATAAAGGCTGAAACCCCATTGACCTAAATGCCAACATCATTATTTGGGTCTCAGTTGCACCCTTCCACAGGAAGTCCAGCAAAGGAAGAAGGAAGGGAATAGGGAATAGGAAAATTTTGACAATTTGCTCAAAACTCTTCCCTCATAACTCTTCCCTTCCATCAGAGAAGGGGTTGGTCCTGTATGTAAATAGTAAGGGTTGGCCATAGGAGCTGTAGGACAGCCCCCTAATGTTCTGCCAGGGACCAATGAGGTGGTAACTTACTACTGGATCCTGTGACTTTCTGTTTCCCCATCCTCCTTCTCTAATGCGGGATAGTGGTCCCTAGCTTAAAACAGGTTCCTGTTGCATTACTTCCCTTTGAGCACTTTTTGCATAATCATTGGAAGAAAAGATAGATTCTGCCCTGTACCCTTCCTACCACTCTTTATGAGGAGTACCAGGCTCAAGGCTTGTTCATTATGTGACCCCATGAAACAAATGTGCAGACCACCTTCCTTCATTGCTGAGATGCACCTTCCTGCACTGCTAGCTTGTGAATCTAGGTAATAAAATCTGTCCCCTATTCAGGTTTTGTTTGGGTTTTATTGCCCAGGTGACTATTCAGTCCATGAGAGTGTCACCTCATTTGGTAAAGAACAAAGAATTATGCTGTATTTCCATAGCTATTGAAATATTATATCATCTTTCTTCTGGGTGTGGAAGTAAAGTGGAGACATCCACAGCAAAATAAAAGATAAACACTGTTTCCAAGTGATCATTCTAACTCTTCCTGGCATCCTTTTATTTTTCTCCACAGTAAAACTCTTTATGATCCAGCTCTGCTGTGCAACAGCTGCACACCAGTCTCCTGGAAAACTCTATACAGTGAAAAACATAGCAACCTCCGGGTCATATGCCAGGGAACTCAGTTTACATCTCATCTATTAAGTGAATATGATGTGAAAATAGTTTCCTGTGTCTCTTAGATGTCAGAGCACTGAGTGGATGACAGGTAATGAAAGAAGATTGTCCACACATTTGTTTTTATGGGTTCATCCCATCGTCTTGGTTCACAGAATAATAGAAATGAATCCTTTAAAAAATATGCTATTGTTATGCCAGCACTGGTGACAATAGTTGCTGGTGGAACTATGTTAGTGTGACCGCAAACAGCAGAGTTCTCTAATTATCTTCCACAGAAAAGTTAATCTTCAAATGGATAAAAAAAACAAAAAGTGAATGCCCACTCCCCCCCACAAAAAGAATTCATAAACATCTAAATCAGTGTTGAAAATGAGACACTGGTGTTTCTGAAAATGTTTTAGGTTAGATCTGGTAAATGTAGACCGATCTGAAAAACTGCTCTCATGGAGTTTCTTGCTTGTAAAAGGAATTCACGTGTGAATGTGCGTTTCAATACAAGTGGCCGGATATGCTGAATCAGACCTGTTTCAGCAGGGAACTTGATTTTTTTGACAAATGTAACTTTTTATAGAATGTGTTCACTTTCTTGGGGAAAGTAAGAAAACTAACTTTTAGCCAAAAACAGAACCTTCCTTAATTTTTCACAATTTTTAAATTAAAATATTTTGGATTTTTAACAAAGTTTAATTTGTCCAGTCTTCTGTCATTTCATAGTTTCATAGTAGCTAGAGTCAGGAGGGACCTGAACAGATCATCTAGCCTGACCCCCTGCCACAGGCAGGAATGAGTGCTCGGTTCACAAGACCCCAGACAGGTGATCATCCAACCTCCTTATGAATTTGCCCAAGGTAGGGGCGAGGACCGCTTCCCTGGGAAGTTAGTTCTAGATTTTGGCCACCCTGACTGTAAAATATTGCCTTCTGATCTCTAACCCAAACCTATTCTCTCTCCATCAGCTTATTACCATTGTTCCTCGTCACCCCAGGTGGTGCTGGGGAGAAAAGGGCTCTTCCTATTTGGTGATGATCTCCCTTGATGAGTTTGTAGGCAGCCACCAGGTCCCCCCTCAGCCTCCTCTTGCCGAAGCTGAACAGGTTCAGGTCCCTCAGTCTCTCCTCGTAGGGCCTGTCCTGCTGCCCTCTCACCAAGCGGGTGGCCCTCCTCTGAACCCTCTCCAGGCTGGCCACATCCCTTTTGAAGTGCGGTGCCCAGTACTGGATACAGTACTCCAGCTGCGGCCTGACCAATATCACACAGAGGGGGAGGATCACCTCTCTGGATCAGCTTGAAATGCATCTTTGGATGCATGACAAGGTATGGCTGACCTTGCTGGCTGCGGTCTGGCATTGGTGGCTCATGTTCATCTTGGAGTCAATAATGACTCCAAGATC
>NW_017729031.1:27588200-27592304 GCF_001723915.1 Gavialis gangeticus
CCTTCCAGAAGATCCCTAATTACATCTACACTGACTGAAGGCCTGACAGAGCTAGCCCTAAGATTGTCCCTACCTCTGGTAGGTGGGATATCCCAGTCCCTGTTCAAGAAAACAGAGGCAAAGAAACTGTTAAAAATATCAGCTTTCTTGTCTGGCGTAGCCACAAGATTACTGTTTGCATCTTTCAGGGGCCCTACATTGCCTGGTGCCCAGTTCTTTGCAGAACTGCATCTAAAAGATTTAGATACCTATGCTCAGAAGAGCTTTCCAGCTGCCTATTGGGAGTTTTACAGACTCTGGTAAAAATGTGTCAGTCGTGTTGGGCAGTGCTGTGGAGCCCAGAATTCATTTCCGTATAAGAAATGACTATACACAAATATATATTTAATCCCATGCATGTTTTCAAAGCTAGATATGTAAAGGTGTATTGGTAGATCATATATTTTTAATAGCTCTGTATCTTCTTTAATAATTGCTTCATAACGTGTTCTTGGCCATTATTATTTAAAACTGGATGATTCTTTCATACAAGAATACTTTGCTTTCAGAAAGAGTGAACTGTTTTCAAAGATGACTCTTGTAAGATAATTATCACATTTTGGTTTCCCAACTCTGGAAAATAAAATTGGAGTGCTGTTTCCCCATGTTTCTTTCTTTCCATCCCTGTTCTCAGTGGGAGTAAAAATGAGAGGCAACTAAAAACCAAAATATTGAAAAGCCTCTGAAACCAATTTCAAAGGCAGATGCATGAAAAACAGATTCATTTTCTAACAAGTAGATCAATTATTATTTTTCAAATTCTTGTTTTCCCCTTTTTTCTATAGCTACACCAGAAGGCTTCTGAACTCCTCTTGAGTATTGGAGCTGGACTCAATGATCTCCCACGGTCCCTTCCAGCCCTAATGTCTATGAAATCTTATGGAGCCTTACAGTGGTCATTTGCCCTGATTTTAACACTAAGCTAATGTATGCATAACACAAACGCTAAATGTTCATCTCCTTCGTAGGGAAGAGGACCTCATCTGCCTCCTCCCCAAACCCTCCACTGGCTCTTGGATTTCATGGCAGGAGAGTTATACAGAGCAGGGAAAGGACCGTGATAGGGAAGGGATACATTGGGAGCAGACCTCTCCACCTGAACCCCAACGAGGCCAGCATTGCTGTGTGATCTGTAGCTAGCCAGAGGCTGGGTACATGTGTGTGCGCTTTACTAGAAATAATCCGTTTCTGAAAAGCTTTATTTTTCATTACCGTCAAACTTGGTAGGACTATTCCTACCAAGGCTGGTCCCCATAAGGATGATTTCAGTTGCTGAGGATTTTCCAGGATCTAGTCCCCAAAGGTGATCTGAGTAAGATGCTGAAGAACAGCAGTGAAATAAAACTGGCCTCTGTCCACACACTGTGGGCACACAGGTGTTTATCAGAAAGATTGCAGAATGCTTTACATTTATTCCACAGTTTATTACTTCTGACAGTTACATCTGTACCAATCCATTATCCTCACTGGTCACTAGACACTTAAGCCACTTCTTTCAAAACAGAGCCTTCACGGTTACAATATGAAGGTGAAGGGTTCTGATATTTTCATTTTATGCTGGAACATTTTTCCTTTCTCTCTACTCCATCATATGGGTGATTCCATATTCTGCACAAGTTTTTAAATGTGTTCAATAGCAATTGTACCCCGTCCCCCCCAGTCCATACAAACACTTTAGGTTTAAGGCTTGCACAAACATAGAGATGTGTTTTATAATTAGAAAAGGGGCAACACATTTACTTCCATCAGGCACCTGTGTGTGCAACTGTATTTATAAAATATATTGAATAGTATTAACTGCTTATACCTGTGGGACAGAAATCAAGACAACATCTGAGGAAAAAAATTCTTTGCCTACAGAGCCTGCTGTGGTTGCTATTTCAGCTGTTCATTAAAGTTATATTGCTTCCTTTATCTCTTGTGCTCCTGGAATACAAGCACCTCCATAATGAGCTTAAATCACTATGAGCTAAGAATAGAAAACTCGATTTCAGTTCTTGGGAGGCTGAGCGAGTGGTGGTGCATGGGTAATCAAGCAATATTAGCTGTCTAAAGGTGCCAGGACACCCAAGGGCAGGAGTGCAGGAATGTTTATGGCAGGAGAGCACAATAAATGTGCACTTCCCCATGGCTCCTCACAACCCCCCTCCACTTGCTGATACCTTTTGAGACAAACCCAGTTGGCCCATGATTATTTATTTGCCTTTACTGAATAATGGCTGATTCCCTGAAGAGTGTTACTGCTTACTCCAAGAATACAGGCAACTGGAAAATCAAATAGGACAAGATCTATTATGTCATGTAATCTAGGCACTGTAGGAAAGAGCTTTGTTCTCCAGTATGATGTCGACTTTGTCTTCCAGTTTTCTTGCACCCTGGGGTGACTTCACATACAGATCCTGAAGGGCCTGAGGTGGTGCTAGGTGGATGCTCTTCCTTGAATACTTGCACGAGGCGTTTGCATGTTTGGAAGTTCATGCAACAGGAAGCTAATGACCAAGTGCTGCTTGCAAGATCCAGGATCTTCGCTCTCATTCACTTTCACCCTTCTGCAGTGCAATGGGAACGTCCATTGGGCCCTGTAATCTGTGGGACAAGGGTTATGACTACCTGAGACAACTTTTCCCAGTGGTCCCTTCACTGCTCCTAGCCTATGCCCATGCCCTAACAGCATAATAATCCACTGTGTAGTGACAGTAGCACATGTATGTGATTGGACAATCCAGATGGCAGGTTATTTCATGGTGGTCCATCCTGATGCTTGTTCAGATTGGGCGGAGATCTCAGGTCTTTCCGCAAAATGTTATAAGTGTATCTACCTTGCTCTGTGCTGTAGATGACATCCTGCCTTCTGTGAAGATAGAGCTCAAGAAAATTCAATTTAGAGTTGAAAAGAGATGTCGGTAGCTCTGGGAGGCAACTTACAGAAGGTGCCAAAATAGGCTCCCCTGGGAGTCCTTGCTGTGGCAGGGGCAGCCCCATGCCACCTGGTCAAAGGAGCTGGGCAGGAGCAGTAGCTCTTGGACCTGCATCTCCAGGTATGCAAATAAGACTTATCTTCCATCCTGAGCCTCCTCTCCCTGCTCTCTGGCATTTGGTACCCTAACCGCTTCCACCCTTCTCCACAACACAGGTTTGCCCAGGGTATGGAGCTGGCTAGTTACCCCTCTGAGACATGCCTCCAAAATAACTGCCAGATACACTCTAGAGACGGCAACTAGTCTGCTTCAGCCCACTGGAAGCCTGAAGACCTGTGTTTATAAAGTTTGGAAGTTGCAGGGGGATATTTGCTGACTGACCATTCAAGGTAAGCCAAGTAGATTGCTTAATAAGTGACTCAGGATGCCTTGGTAGTACTGGTGATAGTGAGATCAATACTATCCAGGCAATAAGCAACTCAGAAAGCCTTGACAGCTCAGAATGATCTCAGACATACATGTTAATTCAGGTTGCGTCATATTCACATACCATCAAAACAGGCCTGTGTAGCATTTGGTTCATTCGGACCCATGCATGTGCAAATCGAACTTTGGGACTTTTTAACAATTTGGGGGCTGTAATTAATTGGGTTTGCCATGTGTTCCAAAGGTTTAAATCCCATCACCCAAGCGTCTCTAGACTTTTTTTCACTAACAGAAACTAAGCAAAAGCAATTCCAGCAGTCGCTGTTGCCATTCATAGGTATCCATGCATCATTCACCTACTTATACTCAGTAGTTACTCACTGAAATCATGTGCACAGCTATATTCATAGCTTCTGGATGGCGGTGGGATTTGAATTTCCTCCTGCATGCGCCAAGTAACTTCCATTAGGTGAAGCAATGGAAGGCAGAAGGATGTTAGAATAGGTCCTTCTGTACCAGAGCACTCACTGCTGCTACCAAGGTTGATCCCACTTTCTTGGATTATTCAGGGGTTTTATCTTATTTTCTTCCACTAATTATCTCCTTTTACTCTTAAATTTCACAAATAAATCCAAGAACATGTTGTAGAGGGTTGGTATATCTCAGAAATACTTTTTTATGCAAATGCCCGTAGCATGGGGAACAAGCAGGAGGAACTCGC
>NW_017729031.1:27592315-27593420 GCF_001723915.1 Gavialis gangeticus
CCTTCTGACCCTAGAAACTATGAAACTATGAAACTATGCTCCTATGCACGCACAGGAAAACTTAATTTATTCACACAAAAGCGTGGGCCAAATTGTGCACTAGGATCATTCCATAACTTAATAGATTATTGCCAGTAGAGTGGGTGCTTTTTTTCCTTTTCCTAATCAAAGGGACGTCAGGAAACAGGAAGTCCAAAGAAGCTACATCTACTGACAGACTTTAATGCCACATGAGCAAACACCATGCTTAAAGTACATAGAGGGCAAGAGCAAAGTTTTCTGCTGGCATGAATTGTCACACCTCCACTGACACACAGATCCAGGATTGCACCAGGAGGTAAAACAGCCAAGAACATTTTGCCTTAAGGTGCAGGCAAATGACAAGATTACTAGGTTACTAAACTGAATCTGTAGCAAGTGCCCATTAAAGGATATCAGTACCACTGGAAGTACATTCTTGAATCACCATTCTTTATGTTTTCCATGATCACAAAGGAGCAGAGACTTGAAGCTAGGTCAACCCAATTCTGAGTTGCCTCCTTAATCAAGGGTTATCTTTCTCTTTGTGTCCAAGTTTTGATTAAAAGTATCACAGCTGAAAATGAGATCAATACTCTTCAGGGAGCATGCTACAGAAATATAGGCAAAAAGTCTCCATGACTGACATAACTAATACTCAGGTTTAATTCCTAGACCCCACTTCTACCATCCCTACCCATCTCCAGAAGTACTTTGTTCTGCATGAGTCCCATTTATTTGAAAGGAACTAATTTCATAGAGTAGGTGCTCCTGTTGTGAGTAAAGTTGGTAGAATCAGGCCTCTAATGAGCAGAAGTTGCAGTTCAATTGCAGGTCATTAGGCAATATCATTACCTTATATCTGCAGGGGTCAGTGGCAGATATCATTAGTAGGGGGTCATTAGCAGGTTTAACAGATATAAGGATGTTTGAGCCACCTCTGCACTGGGGACAAGAAGAGGGAGAAAGGGCAGAATGGCAGATTATGACTTATTAGTCACTAATTCAGGATAAGTTGGCTTTCTGCCAGAGGCTGTCAGAACTGAGTTATGATGACCCAAGAGGGAGTCCTGTTATCTCTGATGAT
>NW_017729031.1:27598420-27609208 GCF_001723915.1 Gavialis gangeticus
CAGATTATGACTTATTAGTCACTAATTCAGGATAAGTTGGCTTTCTGCCAGAGGCTGTCAGAACTGAGTTATGATGACCCAAGAGGGAGTCCTGTTATCTCTGATGATGAAAGATCTGGGTAAATGAAAGGAGGCCTCCTTAATTCTGGCAAGTGAATTTTAGCACTTAATTCATGTAGCTCAAAAATAATTATGATAAGCCAGCTTTGGGATACTAAGAAAACATTCAACTTGCCCTGTACAGGTTGTAGCCTATATGGATATATAAATCCATTGACTACAACCATGGATATATAAAGCCTATCTGGATATATAACTTGTTTGGAGGGGGGGTGCGGTTGCACACAAGGCTTAAATCTTTCTATTCACTCAATCTGATGTTTCAAGAAACTGTCTAACCACAATATCTAGATAGTTTTGGGGGGGTTTTCTGACAACCTGAAAGTGGTCAGCTTAATTTTTGCTACTGCTTACAAGCAGATTACTGCTTACTTTGGTTGGCATTTTTAAAGTAGTATAAAGGTTCAGAGAGTAAAACAAATTATAAAGAGTTAAAAGGGCGTGAAGGGGCGGACATAGCATGCGCCAGCTGATCTGTTGTAGCTGTTGCATGTGTCTGATCTATCCCACCATACACTGAAGCTAAACCCTGTTAATTTAACAGTTGTTTCATTCTGGAATATTGCTCTAGTTTAGTGTCTACTTACTTCAGGATAGACTGAACACAAAGCAGTTATGCTGGATCACCTGGTATGTGGTAAGCACCCTGCTTCCCTTTTAACGTGGCATAGTTTGTTCGTCTGTCCGCAACTTGAGCACCTGGCTCCTATCACATTTCAATGACATATGGATACTTACCACCCCTTCGGTCCTTTGAAAATCCCAGTGTCTTTTTTTCTACCTTGTTATGCTTTTTACAATTATTTAAGGAAAAGAAATGATTCGGGAGTATTGTTGGTTTCCAACCCTGGTAATCACTATGAAACGAGTAGCTGGAACCTTTCTGACCGACCGCTTTTCCACTGGAAAATGCTGAGTCCATTTAAAAGTAATGTTTTGTCTAAATGTGTTGGCTTTGAAAAGTCGTTTAAAAAGCAAAATCTGAAAGAGGGCATTGAAGTAAGGTTGAAATGATCAATTTACTGTGTCTTGGAACAGAACATTCAATTTTTCCACTTCTAAATGACTTTGTTTCAGCTCTTATTCTATATTCTGTGATATAAAATGGTGAGTGTAATTGAAATATTTTGATTGATCTGAAACTTAAAAAAAATTAATTTTAGTTTACAGGAAATTTAGAACACGTGTGTGTGTGTCTGTGAGTGCATGTGTGGTTTTATTCCAGTCTGAAACGAGGGTAATTTCAAAACTGTTTTCCCCTCACCAAAATGAAAAATCAAGCCTTTCTCTGTTCTTCTTTTGTATTAGCAAATTGTAAAAAAACAAAAAAAACACACAAAAAAAGAATGGTTTGGATACATGCTGGTAAGCAGCTTTGAGATAGTAAATTGTACATCTGCTCATAAATGCTTGCTGGATTTGCCCACCTCTTAATAACTAAGTATTGAATTTAACTCCTTCCATGAAGGGAAGCTCACTTAATGGATCATACTTGTGCTAGCATTTCATTAACTTTTCAGCTGAAGATTGGTCATTGGTAAATCATATCATTCAGTTGTACAACACAGATGTGAAAATTGTCCCAGAGCAGACGAGACAGGCTGAAGTGATTTGTTATCTGGATGAGTATCTGTTGTTGCGTCTCGTCTCTACTTGACCCATTAGGACAGCTTTGACTATGGTATAGTCCTCAGTATGAAGGGCTTGTTGAAAAAAAATACCATTTATGCCAACTGAATAGCTTATGGCAGTGTGTAATATGCTTGGTAGTGTTTGCTAGGGGGTATTTTTAATCACATACAATTAAACCAACTTTATCTGTGGCTGTAGACCTAGAGGCCCAAATTTTGCAGAACCCACTCACACACAGTGGCAAATTCTCTGCCAGTCTGAAGTTTCTCTCTTTTTGTTTCAGTACGGCTGTTCCCACTAATGCCAGCAGACATTTTTGGCCATACATTCCCATTCATTTCATTGGAGATATTGTATTTAAAAGTTAGGCTCTAAATTGTTTGATTTATGTGTACTATTTTCCATGTTGCATTATGCATGGGTTTTAAATGAATGATGATATTATATTTATGTATTGGTATCATGTCAAGGGTCAGCTGAGGAATTGGGGCCCTGCTGCATTTGGTATCATATGCACGTGTGCTGGATAAAGAAGCCCTGCATCAGGGAGCTTACAGTTATTTTATTGTACTACTGCTGAGCTACTAAAACTAGCTAATGCACTGAAAACTAGCTAATTCTGGCATCTATCCTCTCAGCTCTCCCGTAAGGTAGTGAAGTATCAGTATTACCATTTACCAGGGGATGAGCCATGACACAAGTGATATGCAGCAGTATCACGTAGAAAGTAATGTTTTAGGCAAGGAATTGAACCCAAGTCTCCCAAGACCTGGGATACCTAGCCACTCCCCCTTCCTCCTCTTTGTCCATTCTTCCAGGGCTGTAAGTATAAGCTAGGACAGAGGAAAAATCAGTTTATCTCAAGCTTGGGACATTTCACAACCCACCAACAAAGCATTTGAACAGAGAAGGCAATATGTGAAGAACCACAAAGTACTCTAGATACTAAAGCATCCTTCATGATTCCTTCATTTCCAAAATGATTGAAATCAGTTTTCCTGTTTCCAGTTCTTTCCTCATCAGAGGCCTTGATTTGTGAAACCGCAAAGAAAATAAAAAAAGAAAAAATTAGTAAAAGTTCATCTATATATGGTACACTTCATAAGGACTTCTCATAGCCCAGAATGAATATATAGGTCATGATATAGGGACTGACTATGTAGCTGACAAAGCCAAACCCCTGCTATAATCCATGGAAGGCTGCCTCCTTCTTGGAGGGCAGGATAGGTTGCTAAAGAGAAATGGACATAGTAGACCTTTTCATAGAGATTTCTAAATTCAATACAATACATTCCTGTGTAATATGATACATGAGAACTGGAGATGAAAGCCTGACAAGAGATTTATCAAAAATAAATCATTCATACACAGAATGCATGGTAATATCAGATAACGTCATGTTGTTGTTCTAATGCTCATGTGAAAGCGATAGAAGAATGACACCTTTTATCTTCTGGATCCTTCAAAAGTTGAAGAGGGAAACATTGCATCAGGAATCAATTTTTTTTTCTGTTTGCTTTAACTTGTCAATGCTTCTCCTCCCCGACCCCTGCAGATTCCAGCCACCAACTTTTACTCCCTGCAGAAGCACAGAAGAGGGTTTTTTGTTTGGTTTTCTTTTTAAACCCTCAAATTCCAAATAATCTGCACAGTAACTTTGGGAACGTTCAGGGAAGTGTGAATTGGATTGTTTTGATTAGTCTGATCAGTTGCAACCATGAGTCGTGAATGATTACCTGGACATGCTTAGCGTGTCGTTAAACATGACTAAGAGATCACGCTCGCTTGGTGAAGAATTTATGTTTGTGTGTGACTTTCTCCTTTCACATACGGTCCCTGGTAGCCCTTTGGGAATGGCTCAGCTTGGTTTACAATGAACAGAGGAGCAAGACCCCAAAACTTGAATTCCAAACACACCTCCCTCTCCTCCTCGCCCCGAAAAGCACTTCTCTGCCTCAATCCCCATAAAAGCAAACCTTCTAGGCAACCCCAACTATCTTTCCCAACTGCTGTGTCAATGGCATTGGTAACATTTGATGAGAAAGGAATTGTAACCGTCATCTACATTGCAAGAACGTTTAAAAGGAGGCTTCTGCTTGCTAGAGGATCTTTTTGCTGCTGCTTCGAAAATGTTTCAGGGCAAAGCAAGTGTGGGGAATCATTTCTTTTCTGCGCCAAGCTGCTAAATATTGGAGGCTTCAAATATTGGAGTAGGGTGTTATTTGTTGGGTTATTTTTCATTTTCTCTTCTGATCCTTCTTCAGCTTGTTTACTGAATCTTCCTTGCTTTGAAGAGCTTACAATTTAATTTGAATCACAATGCAACAAGTGTGTGTAATAAGCACAGAGGAGGAGATGAGGACAAAGGCTTGATAATTAGCTTAGCATTGTGCCCAATTTAGTGGTTCCAAATCATTCCAACAGTTGTTACAAAGAGAAAGGTAATAAGTTGTTCGCCATGTCCATTGGGGTAGGACAAGAAACAATGGTTTTAAATTAAGGGAGTTGGAGATGAGACAGTAGGAAAAACTTTGCAACTGTGAGAATAGTTAAGCCCTGGAATAGATTAGCCCAGTCATCATTCATTTGCTTTTTTATTTTATTCTACTAAAATATAGTTTTGTGTTAATTTTTCTTTTCTTGGATTCTATTTTTTCATGTAAACAATCTCCACATGTTTGGACTCCCTGAAGATACAAAATATAGAGGCTTAGATTTAAAGCAGATTTAAGATTTGTGGGAAAACGGTATTGTAATGTAGCGAGATTCACCTGTGGGGGTCAGAGAAAATCTCCCCGGTGGAATGGAAGGCAGAAATTATTGGGCCAGTTGGACCCTGGGTGGTCAGAAGTGGCTACCTAATAACCTGTGGTGCTGAGAACCTCTCTGTTTCTGGAGATATTCCCAAGGCACAACAGAGCTATTCAGGCTGTTGTCCAGGTTGTGGCCATTTGTGTGCTGCTATGTGTGATCAGCCCAACTGATGTCACCATAGGATATATTAATTTTAAATAATGCAGTCGCTACTGGAGGAGATGCTTCCATTTCCTGCTGAAACTTCTTGTAGCTCAATTTAAAACTGAAAAGAAATTATAACTGTAAACCAGCAGTTAAATAACTCCTGACTTGTTAGTGAATGGTTGACCTAGGCCAGTGCCGTCTCTTCCCAACTCCTAATAATTATGTTAATAATTTCATTTGTTTAAACTTTCTTCTACATGGGGGAGGAAAAGAGGGTTGGCATTTGGTTTAGGTATAAAACTAAAACCAAACTGTAACCAATAATTTACAGTGTCATCTGATCTCTAAGAGCCAGATACTATTCCACCAAATGGGAACTTCAGTGGATTGAAGCACTGAAGTGCAACCCTATTCCACCCTGCTCAAGTCCCTAAAAATCATGGATCATAGAAAATTAGGATTGGAAGGGACCTCAGGAGTTCAAAGCACGACCACCCCCAACTACATCATCCCAGCCAAGGTTTTGTCTAGCCGGGTCTTAAAAACCTCCAAGAATGCAGATTGCACCATCTCTCTGGGTAATCTGTTCCTGTTCCCACTACCCTCCTAGTGAGAAAATTCTTCCTAATATCTAACCCAAACCTCCCTTGCTGCAACTTGAGACCATTGCTCCTTATTCTATTATTTGCCATCACTGAGAACGGTCCAGCTCCACCCTCTTTCAAACCCCCCTTCAGATAGTTGAAGGCTGCTATTAAATCCTCTCAGTCTCCTCTTCTCCAGACTAAATAAGCCCAATTCCCTCAGCTTTGCCTCATAAGTCATGTTCCCCAGCCCTCTAACCAAAATCAATCAGTGCATCTGCTTTTGTAAACACTGACATCTTAGCCTCATGACCAGGCACAAAAAAGCCGTGATGAGGATGCAGAGGGATTTGAAGAAGTAGTAAATGGAGCAAGCCATTTATGATCATTGTGCAATCTTGCTTCATTCTCCATCTTGCTACATTAATGGCTCAGAGTTAAGAGGCAGGCAATGGCATTTGATGATACTGCCATGCTAGCATTTATTTTGGTCGTTATTAGAGAGGGTGGGGATTTTTTTTGAACTTGGTTACCATTCACCCAGAAGAATGCCCAGACAAACAAACTATTGAATTAGCTTTGAGTTCTCTCTGACCCAATGAATGTTTAATTATTGTGCAATGTGGAACAGCTTTAGCAGGAGATATTGAGAGAGAGAGATTGAATCTATAGTCCGCTTTGGAATGAAAACAAATGGCAAACCCTTGCATTTCTGTGAAAAGGAAATTTTCCTGTTTTCCAGCTCATCTAGTCTTTGCACTTTGTACCCATTTGAAGCAACAACCCTGCAGTATAACACAGATGTGTACTTCAAAAGGTATGTGGTTTATATAATAAGCCTCTCCCTCAGGGAGCTTAGCTCAGATTCAGTACTGCAGATAAGTCCCTAGGAGCTTCTTCTTTGTAAATTGGCTGCTTACCTATTGTACGTATTTCTGTGCTGTTTTGAAACCTTAATAATTTGTCCTTTACTTTGCTTCTATATGTTGATTCTGAAGCCTTGTGAATCGTAGCTTCCGCTCCAGACCAGGTGACAAGTGTAACTATCAGATTACACAAACCACGAAACACATCTTATCACTCATTGCCTGCCCTCCGATTTGTTCTTATTACACAACTTAATTCATATTCACCCTATTCTTGTGGTGCCTTTTGAAACAATTGCATTAGTTAGGGAGGTCATCCAAGATATGCTTGTAACTACCCATACCCCGGCAATCAAATCAAGATCTCTGTGTAGTATAAATTGCAAAGAAAATTGTCCATGGCAGAAAGAATATGCAAAATGCATCATCTTGCTTTAATATGTGCATCCAGAACTCATCGGTTGTGTTCTTGTCAAAACTGTCTCAGGCTGGACAGATAGGAGACTTCTTAATCCCTTAATGGTTGTCCTTGGTTTTTTGGTATCTGAACTGTGCCATCTGAATGGGTAGTGAACACACAGCTCATGTACTTTTAAAGGTCCAAGTCATTTCCAGACTTTAAAGATCATATGGCACTTTGTGTAAAAGTTAGGTGTCTGTCTCAAATCATATTTTGGTAAAATTGCATTCTGCCTCTCAGAATTCCCCGTGCTGTTTTCTTTGGCTATCCAGCTAATCTTTATTTCTGATCTGATACCCCTGATTAAAATATAAATGTCAATAAGTTCCACTGACATTTCTAATCTGCATAAAAATAAAAAGGTTGAAGTGCTCTCTCTTTGGCAGTGTCGAGGCCACATCTGAAGTATGGTGTCCAGTTTTGGGCCCCCCACTACAGGAAGGATGGAAACAATTGGAAAGAGGGCAATGGAACTGGTTTGTGGGCTGGGGAACATGGTGTTTGAGAAGAGGCTGAGGGAACTGGCTTTATTTAGCCTGGAGAAGAAAAGATTGATGGGGGATTTAAAAACAGCCTGAAGCAGGGTTTGAAAGAGGATGGAGCTGGACTGTTCTCAGTGGTGGCAGATGGAGCAATGGTCCACAACAAGGAGCAAAGGTCTCAAGTTGCAGCAAGTGAAGTTTAAGTTAAATATTAAGAAAATCTTTCTCACTAGGAGGGTAGTAAAGTACTGGAAGAGGTTATTCAGAGGGGTTGTGGAATCTCCATCCTTGGAGATTTTTAAGACCCAGGTAGATAAAGCCTTGGTTGGGATGATCTAGTTGGGGCTGGTCCCACTTTGAGCAAGGGGTTGGACAAGATGACCTCCTGAGGTCCCTTCTAACCTTAATTTTCTATGATACTAGGTTATTTTGTGATTCAACTAACTTAACTATCTAAGTCCTAATACTGTAAAAGGGATGCTCCTACAAGGTTCATTAAATGCTGTCACTGATTTCATTGGAAAGCCATACAGCACAAGAAGAATTCTGTGATGAAAAGTCCAGCAGGTGTTTCTTCTGCTGAAATTGATCTCAGTTTGTGGTAAATTGAAATATATATCCCTAAAAAATAATGATAGTCTAGCTCAGGAGGTTGTAATTTAATGATGGCAACCTGGGGGCCCTTGATCCTTTCAAAGGGGCAGCGGGGTTCTACACAATGCTAGCACTCTTAGGTTTACAATCATGATTTGGAAGATATACCTAGAGATTTCAAGCAGAAATCCATAACTGTGGTCTTTCTGAGTGAGGGGAAGAGACATGTACACATTATGCAAAGTGCACATGCCAATCCTTAGAGACTTTAATATAAAGAACTACAGCCCATTGAAAAATGGAACTTTTACCTAATGGGAAAGTCTGAAGTTCTGAAAATTGATTTTTATCATAATTTAGGATGAAAAATCAAAATGCAAGTATTTTAATGGAACAAAATATCTGCTATTTTTAGTTCAACTTGTATGAAAGTTGATTAAATTTTATACTATTTTTAATAGCATTGTGGCCATCGGGCTTTGACTATCGGCTCTTGGGCAGCCCTTGCCCATGAGATGGATGTTAAGCGTTCTCCAGGCTTGCCCTTTTGACCGAGCAGGTGTCCCTTCCACAACTTGCCTTCCCCACTCTTGCCTGTCATGACTTGCTGGTTACTCAGTGGTCGGGGTTGGCAGTCGGATATACTTGGTGGCCCGCGGTTCGCCCGATGGTCCTTCGTGGGGCTTCGCCTCCCCTACACCCTGGCCTCACTCCTCCTCAGGCACGATTGATCCTTATGGGCCTTGGCCCATCTGTGGAGTTGTGTCTCTTCTGTTGGCCGCCTGGAGAGACTGCCTGACAATGGGAAATCCATCTTCTCGGCTTTGTCTCCACTCCGCATTCCTCCTCCACTCTTGCCCCTTCCCTCAGGGAAACAAATAAAGAAAACCTCCAACACACTCCCCTCGACCCCAATACACAGGGTAGCTCACAAGCCCTTCCCCTCCTTAGCCCCTTCTCAACCGGGGAAAAACAAAAGGAAACTGGTCGTCCTGGCGACCCTATGCCTGAGCCTTCTCCTAGGCTAAATTACGCCAGGCTCCCACCCTGCTATATTAACTCCGGGTGCCTTTTAAAATCTTCCTGCACTCTTAGAGCTCTTCACCCTCCACCGTTGACTCAGCCAGGAAAGGCGGTGATGCCCACCTCGATTGCGGTCACTCCAGGGTTCCTCTTGGAGTCCCTCTGCTGGCATGGGTCCCCACTCGCCCTGGTCACTCAGCCTCTCCCACCTGGGATCTTGCTGAACCTCCTGCCTGCTCCTGGATCTTTGTTCAGCCTGATGCCTCCCAGCCTCTGGCTCCCGGTGGTCCGCTGGATTCGCTGGTGCCCATAGTAGTGAGGGTTCCCTCCCTTCTCAGGTCCGGCCAGGGTCCTCTCTCTCTCTCTCTCTCTCTCTCTGTCTCTTCCTCCCTCTCCTCTGCAGCATCGGCCACCATTTTTATTCTTGCTGGCTGGCATCTGGAGCTGACGTCACCGGCCGGCCATAGGTGTATAAACAAGTGGCTGACGAGCCGCGCAGGTTCTCCCTGCCGCTTCTGCTGCTCCATGCCTCCTGCCGCATGTTAGTGTTCATCGCTCCCTGGGAGAAGCATAATGCAATAGAAGTCAAAATAAAGATGCATTTTGACCTTAATAAAGGTCAAATTATTGACCTTAATAAAGGTCAATAAAAGAACATTTTGACCTTAATAAAGTGAAAAATTGTAGATTGTCCATGAAAATCTGAGCAATAATGTTTTTGAGAAATGTATCAATTTTCCTTGAACCAACATGCAGAATTTCATCTGTGGAAAACTTTTCACTGACCTCTAATTAGTTATATGTGTAAAAAAACCTAGCTAGTACAACCAAAATCATCTCACAAAGAGATTGCAGTGCAACTCTGGCTTTGTCAAGAGGTTCAGCACAAAGCTCTCTGATGTTTGGACTGAAGCTCTAGTCCCTCTGGAGTTTAGTCTTTCAGCTTCAATTCCTCCTGGCAAAATTCAAGAAAACAGTGTGAGGTAGCTAAGAAAGTCTACTCTTTTTCTCCCAGCCAGCCTATTGTTTTCCCTTATGACCTACCTTCTGCCAAGGTGTACCTAAAATGTTATACAACATGAGCAATTGTTAGCACAGTGATTCTCAACCACGCTGCCCTGGCACCCTGTGGGCCCTTGAGATGCTTTCAAGGGTGCAGCGGGTTTGTATGCAATGTTAGCCCTGTTAGATTGACAAGCATGATTCTTTTATTAGACCAAATAAATAGCTGGAAAACTTCAACTTTGCAAGCTTTTGGGCTGAGGAAGTCTGCCTATGTCCTTAGACCAACACAGCTACAACCTATACCCACAAGCATGATTCAGAAGATAAACCTAGAGATTTCAAGCCAAAATCCATAACTGAGTTCTTTGCAACAGAAAAACTGCTGTATTTTTTTGTTGTTGTCAAAAAAGAGTGAAAACTTAGAGCTGGCTTTTTCTGAGGGGTACCTTGAGTCTATCCAGGGGTACCTTGGGTCTAAAAGAGTTGAGAACCACTGTTCTAACAGAAGAAAGAGGGTGTTTTTTGAGTGTGGGGGAAGTCATGGAGGTTGTTGGATACAGAAGGTAGCAGCAGTGGGAGGGGAGAGCAATTTGAAACAAATTTCATGTAGAGCTATGTGCTCATTGAAGCTGAGCCCCCATCTGAGCAGCAGGTATTTTGGGAGGGGTGTGAATTTCTAGCCATTTCAAAATGTAATAAAACCTGTGGACTAAATTCTAGAATCAGTTTTCTTTGTGAACCCAATCCTGTCTCGTTCAATGAGTTATAATTGTACACCTATGTTGATAGCAACTTTTCAGTGCAAGGATCACTGTAATCATGACTAGGGACCTACTTAATATGTGGTTTTGTGAATTTTGTGGAAAACATAAAATTCAGGATTGTCTGCAAAAGCCACAAAATCAACAACCGCAACAAAAAGAATGAATAATAATAATAATAAAATGCTGGCTCCCCAGGATAGGCAGTGGGAGAAAATATTATTTGGAGGGCTGGAGTAGCATGTGGCGGGAGTGCTGGGTGCGGTGCAGTGGTGGTAGGGCATAGTGGTGGCACTGAAG
>NW_017729031.1:27614208-27626806 GCF_001723915.1 Gavialis gangeticus
TCCCAGCTGTGGATAATCTTTAGCTGAATCCTCCTTCAGAAAGCTTCTGAAGCTGACTAAAAACAGTTTACAAATGGCAGCTGCCTCTCAACCTGGTGACGGTAGCCAGGGACAGACCTCCCTGCCCAGACACCGGCATACGGGGAGTCTCATACTTGAGTCCCCTTTGTCAAGGGGTCCCCTTTGTCAGTGAAGCCATGCAGAGCTGAGCACATATGGGGTGCTGGCCTGGCTGCATGCTGAGTGGTGCCAGTCTCTGTGGGACAGTGGTGCCATGGAGCTGCTGCTATCACTAGCCACCACAGAATTAGTTTTGGGGGAGCTAAGCTCCGTTAGCCCTGGCCTTCCACCATTTATGCTCCCCAGTGGGAGCCAGCTGTCCTTGCTGTTGGGAGGGGAAGGTGCCAGCTGGTAGGGCAGCATGAAGGGCATCAGACAAGATGGTATCTGCCCCCTTTTCCCCCCTCTCCTTGGCTGGGGCCTCTCCATCAATCAGCACCAAGGGGCAGGGCAGCCAGGAATCAAGGGGATAGCCACCCCCTTCATCCCTCCTCCCCCCTAGGGCCTCTCCACCAATCAGTGCAAAGTAGCAGGGACTTTCTGCCAATCAACACCGAGGGGCAGGACCACTGTGAAATGCCTGCAAAATTGTCTCTGGCGCCAGGGACAGGCCACAAAAACCTTTTGTTTCACTGCAATTTAAGTAAGTCCCTAATCATGACTGAGTTTACTGGTAAAACACAGAACACACTGGTGAGAGCAAGGAAAGTTGTTTCTTTGTTTTTTATTGCCTGCTAAGAAAAATCAATAAAAAATTCATGCCTAGGTCATAAGTAATAAGTACTGAGATAAAATCTGTAGTAAATTCACATACTCTTGCATCACTGGGGCTACTGCTCCAGAGACGAGTCACATGTAGAAAATATTATTTGATTTATTGTTGTCCTCTGTGTGGTTGTTTTTTTCAGATAGCTACATAACAGGTAAAGTAAGGAAAATTCCTGAATTATTGGAGGATACTATCTCAATAGAGTCAGGACTGACAGATCAGCTTTTCCAAAGCCTAGTAAGCTGTTAAGTATTAAGTCTATACCATTTGGTGGAGGTAGTTGTAATGGAAGAGACTATAATTCTGATGTTCAAGAGGACTTGGAAGAATATTAAAAATAATTCAGCTGAGGGATCTATGTAATCCGTACCTATCAAAGCCTGACCATGTCTGCTAGCTGTGCTGCGTGCTCAATGAACCTAGGAGTTTCTTAGTCTGAGCTCTCTAGTTAATTTTATTTTCTGTGTATTGGCAACTCCTTAGCCAGATGTAGTATAGATTGTTGATGGATAAGAAGAATTGTGGATAGTCACCATTAAGATACAGCAACACCAGAAGTAGTTGAAGGTATAATGAATTACAGTATAGAGAAGGGTTGGACATTTAAAAGCCCAGTAAAAAAAAAGCATGGTTAATGCTGATTTAGAGAGCAATGATACATCTGCATTGCATCTTTAGGGATGGTAAAGTATCTTTCTAGAGGTCTGTGTGTCAGCTACAAATCGACTTAAAAAGTGAACCCGTTCCTCTCATCCTGAAACCTGAGGGTCCCTATCCCTGTTTAGGCACCTATACATGAGCACAGAGGCTGCTCTGACATGCTGGAATTCCAGTTCATCGGAGCAGACTCAATTAACCAAGTCTGCTGGAGCGTGGCAATTACTGCACTCCAGCAGCATCCCAAATCTTGTGTATCCACGTTTTAAAAATGGTGGCCGGGTCACTTGAACTAAAGCTCATCAAACTAAAGTGCATGAGCTAAAACACACTGATACACAAGATGCAGTGGCACTGCCCCACCCCACCCCCAGAGCACGTGTAAAAGTGTGCCTCGGTACTACCCCTCGTACTGACCCACACTTGAAATTCCTGGCCCGCCTACCCATCTTTCAAGTTGTTGGTGGTAGACCAATGCCACAAGGAAACAGTGGCAGATTTTAAAAGCAATTGTTTGGACTTCACAAATGACTTATGTACATATTTCCCAGATTAGAATGAAAAGTTATTGAACATGGGACTCCATTTTCTCGTAGTCGACACGTCACTGGCATCAGCAGTGAAAAAAATCTCCCTGAATTGCAGGTGGCATTTGGTTTCACTTCTGATGTGTCTGACATCAACATAGTACAACTGAGACAAAATGATCTGCCAAGAACAAAGTGTGTCCAGGATCAATTATCATATGTCCAACTGCTTGAGTCCTGTGTAGGCCTAAACCTCTGAGAATTCAAGTCACCTCTGGATTTTTCCTTTCCATTCCTTTTTCCTTCTTTTCCTTCTCTTCCTTCCTCCCTGCCTTTCCTTCCTGTAAATATAATGACTGAAAAGCATCATCTAACACCTAACATGATAGCATTGTATGTGAACATCTCTTTAGTTTAGCATAGGGATGGGCAGAGTGCCAAAAATACCCGTAACCTGGATTTGTAAAATGTCGGCGTGCCAGCGGTGGACGGTGGGGAAGTTGTGCGTGGCCGATCCTTGTTGTGGCAGTGCAGCCCCGGCCCCTTCCCCAAGGCGTGATTGCCAAACAGAGTGCCTTCATGTGCCATCCTCTGGCACGCATGCCGGTGGTTGCCTACCCCTGGTTAGCGTGTATGTGCATGGATTTACAGGAACAATGTGATTTTAACCTGAAATGAATGGCAAAGTGCCAGATTCTGGAAGTGGGATAAATCAACACCACTCCATTGATTCAATTTATGCCATTTTAACTTCTTGGTTGGTTTTTTTTTTTCTTTCTTTCTTTTTCCTTTGCACACCTAACAACTGACCACTTTCACAGCTAGCCTTGGCAACCATTTCTATGTCTCCTACACTCAGGTTTTGTGGAAAACAATTTTAAAAAGCCCTACTTTCTACAACCCCATTGTGTGAATTGGTTTTCACAGCTCTAATTAAGGATGCCCTGATCCCTATAAGAAAACATACAAGGCTTTGTTGATTTGTCATGATTTCCACTGAGCATGACATGCCTAAGATGCTGTATTATGACTGCATCATCAAAGTGCTTAAGGGGAAAGAAAACTGAAAAAAAATCTTTTGCTTTCATTTACTGAGACTGCCTGTTGACTTACTTTAGTATTTTATTGGATTAGTCAGTGCTATAAATCAAGCTTTGCTTCTCTTCTGATGATAATGTTGTTATTAAACTAGTTAAGCACCACTTCTGAGTATTGCCAATGTTTCATGTACCATGGGCTGGGTAATAACTCGAGAGAACGCAGTGTTTCTGAAACCAAACCAGCTCTTTATTAAGAGAACTATTTACAGAGATGCTGCAACTGGAGCTGGCATTCCAGTCATGTGTGAACAGACTAATTCCTTATTGCCTTCTCCAAATTGCTCCCGTCTGCAACCCCTGCTCCTCCCTCCAAATTCAATGCAGACTGCTATACTCCAAAGCGAATCAAAAGCAAGGAAGAGAATTTGGCTATCTGCTAGAAAATTACTGTCATGGAAGTAGGATCTTTTCTTTGATATTGTCAACAAAACCTTTGCTGTGTTCAAGTAGCAGATACTCTTCTTAGAGCAGCAGTTCCCAATACGGTGCCCACGGGTGCCAGGGTGCCCCCTGAGGTTTATTCAGGTGCCCATGTGCATTTTTACGATCAGTAAAAATCATTATTCTAACAAATATATTTGACCCAAATCTTTTTGTAAGAAATGGGAAGCTGCATTTTGAAGTTGTGGATCCAATGCCATTTTAAGTAATGGATGAGATGATTGGATTGATCTAAATTCTAAACTTTAATATTCATATTGGCGCCCACTGCTTTTTCTTTTAAATCTGAATGTGCCCTTGGGCACATAAACATTGGGAACCCCTATTTTAAAGGATTGCAATAGCTAGAAAGTGCGCACACTGCTAGCCACTATTAAAATCATTCATTTGCATGTCCTAGGCCCTAAAAAGAGACACTTCTTTGCCTCAGGTACTAGAAACCTATACTTTTTTGGGATAGGTGAATCTGAGTTCTGCTTCTTGTGTTTCTTCAAGATATGAAAGCAACTAAAGTTTATGATAGCCACAGATGCGTTACAACATAGAAATAATAATGACTTTTTCCAGGCAAATATATTTTGTGTGGGTACGTATGTGCATGAAATTTGAGTTGTGTAATTCAGTCGTTTCTGACCATAGGTGACACATAGGGGGTGCACAGGGGTGCACATGCACCCCCTGAGAGCACTGGTATCCCCCACTGAGAGCGACCGCTCTTGGCTTAGGCAATGGTAGGGGGGCAGACGGAGCACTGGTGCCCCCAAGAAATGCCACTGGCACTTGAAGGCGTGCTGCTGCCACTCCCAGGCCCCCCCCTCCCCGATTCGCCCTGGGGAGACCCCCCGCTGCTGACACCACCACAGCCACCTGTAGACAGTCCCTGCTTGGCCTACCCTTGCCAACAATGCCCATACTGCTGCCCGCAGGCGGTTGCCATGCCCCCCCAGCCTCCAAAGGCATGCGTCGCCTATGTGTCTGAGTATTATAAAAGCTCTTTCCCAATGAAAAGCTCAGGGACAGCACATCAGACTGAGGAACACATGACCCCCATCTCTTCCCTTGGCCTCTCCCAGTCACCATAGTGGATCTTGTTGCCTGGATCAGAGCTAGGGCACTGCTCTTTTCTGTAATTGCAACAAGATCCGGGGGGAGCAGAAAGCTAAACATTTTCATCTCCCAGCTGTGGATAATCTTTAGCTGAATCCTCCTTCAGAAAGCTTCTGAAGCTGACTAAAAACAGTTTACAAATGGCAGCTGCCTCTCAACCTGGTGACGGTAGCCAGGGACAGACCTCCCTGCCCAGACACCGGCATACGGGGAGTCTCATACTTGAGTCCCCTTTGTCAAGGGGTCCCCTTTGTCAGTGAAGCCATGCAGAGCTGAGCACATATGGGGTGCTGGCCTGGCTGCATGCTGAGTGGTGCCAGTCTCTGTGGGACAGTGGTGCCATGGAGCTGCTGCTATCACTAGCCACCACAGAATTAGTTTTGGGGGAGCTAAGCTCCGTTAGCCCTGGCCTTCCACCATCTATGCTCCCCAGTGGGAGCCAGCTGTCCTTGCTGTTGGGAGGGGAAGGTGCCAGCTGGTAGGGCAGCATGAAGGGCATCAGACAAGATGGTATCTGCCCCCTTTTCCCTCCTCTCCTTGGCTGGGGCCTCTCCATCAATCAGCACCAAGGGGCAGGGCAGCCAGGAATTAAGGGGATAGCCATCCCCCTTCACCCCTCCTCATCGGCTGTGGTAGCATTTCACTTTGAGCACAGAGGTGTGCACAGGCTGCTTCAAAATGGGCGGCGCCACAGAAACTATTGGATTCTGGAAAAAAGTCTACAGATCCTGGGACAATTCATTACTAATACGGATGCTGAAACAGGATCAGGTTTTTCTTGCTTTTTCAATTTGTGTAGTTCTGTGCTTTATAACTCCTAATAAAAGGAGCAGGGCTGTAGTAACTAAAAGTCTTCCTTAGGATTTCTATGAATGCTTAAGTTTATCTCCAGCATCCACGAACTTCAGAAAACCTTCCCATAGAAAATGCCACATGTGGCTGTTCAGACCCAAAGTGTTCTAAATTCTGCAAGAAAAAGGAAAGAATTTTAGAAATATCAGTTTGTACTGGCTGAAGGCGCGATGTGCTGTTTAGAAGTAGAAACATTTCCCTTAGCAGCTCTTTCCAATTTCTGTTTAAAAAAAAAGCCTCCTTCTGAGAGGTGTGAAACGAAAAATACAGATTTCTGTAGAATTGGGTAATTCATCTTTTATTTTTAGACCTTCACAGGTGTGTAAGTGTTTTGGAAATAGAGATTTTTTGTTCAGTTTAATTAATTTAATTTGCAAGGAAGTTACTAATTTCACTGAAAAGTAAAGATCCTCCAAGCACACATGATTCATCATAACTCCACCTCAGCCTTAGCCTGCAGGGATAACTAACTCCTTTGAGAAGATAATTTTATTTTAATTCCCATGCAGTCACTGAACAACTTCAGGACAAATCCCAGCTATCAGTCTTTATGAGTGAATTATTGCTCTTACTATTAAGGTGTGGTAGAACAAAGGATGTCATGCTTTAGCACCTATAAAGCTTTTTTGGATATAATTTTGTGCATAAGCCATAATAAATATAAAAAATCATATTTTATGACTTACATGAACATTATGTTTAAGAAGACTGAAATTAGAGACACTGAACAGCATGGGAAACTGTCAATAAAGGATATAAAGATTAATATTTTTAACAGCTTTTCAGCTGCTAATAATACCAGCATCTTTTTCTGTACTTTTACTATTTTCCTTCATTTGCGTGTTGTTCTTTTTGATCCTTCCATTCCTATCTGCCTGGAAGCAATCACCAACAAATTGTGTTTCATTATTTGTATTTCATGGTGCAATGAAATATCCTGAGGTTCAAGGATTCTTTGGAATTCACTGGGAGTATCGAGTGTGAAAGGAATGAAGGACCAGACTGCAAAGGGCATGCATGCTAACTGTGCTTTGGATAGTGACACTAATTATTTCCAGAATAATATGTAGATGTTGCTAGTCTATAGAATGCAACAGACACACAAGACTAAAATGTATATCCTGGTCTTAGCAGTGATCCACCTAGGCTGACACACACCCAGATGCAGACTTATTAAATATTATGGGTCTTCATACAAATACAGATCAATAAAGTTGGGGGGAGGCTGGATGGTGTGTCTATTTCTGGGTTAAAACTGGAAATTTGCATGTGTAACTATTCAGTGTATACAGCATGTATGTATATTGTACCATAGTCAACAGATCCAAGTAGTATGGTGGTTGTGTGCATGTTACTTTTGAGAATGTGCTTCGGGGAAAACTAGGGGGCTTGGGGGTTTGAGCACTAATGGGTTACGTTTGTTATTTTTTGAAGATTCAAAGGGCAAACGTAAGTTTGGTAGGCAATGGTAGCCTCCTGCTGTGAAAATGCATGGTTGGCTAACATCCATTGTTGTAAATTTTCATGCAACAGTGAAAAATCAACTGCCTTTCTAGACTCTATTTTAGTTGTTTTTTTTTAGATGTGTGTGATGCAGAGATTTCTTACAGGTGACATACTCAAGTCCAGGTCCACAAAGGTATTTTCGTGTCTAATTCTTATCAAGATCAGTAGGGGCTTAAGAGCCTTTGAGATCAGGTTAAACAAGAAGATCCGTAGCTCTCAATTAAAATTTGTAGAATTAGAATTAAAATGTAATTTTGCTTCTTCAATTCATAACTTTTCAGAATGGTTCTTAATTGTGTTCTTGGGATTATTCATGCAGTATTCATAATTGTATAAATAAAAAATGAAGAAAATTCAGGAAAAGTCAATTCCTTTAAGTTATTTAGATTCCAAAAGTCCTACAGAAATTGGTTTTTTTTGAAACTACAGCTGAAAATTTAGTCTACTTTGGGTGCATCTTCAGACATGCCCTAGCAATTATTTCCAGGTTTGAAATAACGTGAAATAAACCCACACTAGTCAGTTCACTTCTTTCTTTCTCATCTCTTGTCTGTATGTGCTGCTTATACTGCAGAATCATTGTGTTGATGTTTCTGGGTGAAACTAGATAAATACCACAGCAAATTATCAATATACGAAGAACAGGCTTTCTAAATAAATTTATTTTGGCTCTGTTTCCATTCTTTTATGTTTCATGAATGTTAAAGCTTGTTCACTGAAGGTGACTGTAGATGGCTTTAAGCTGAAAACTGTTGCAGATTACTTATGCAATTTGCACTCTTGAATTGGTGATACTACATTCATATTGTTGTTTATCTATTACGTATTTCATTTAAATAGAGAAGATAAAGATAATACATGACTGTGGCACAAAAAATGCCAACAATTAATGTAGGTCTCTTGTTTTGCGAATATAATGGTAAGCTGTACAAGAATTATCTGCAGACAATTTTAGCTGAATAAATATACAGGTAATGTCAAACAGCAAAGACAGCTGCAATTCCCTAGAAGACATATGCAGTTTAGCAGGAGATGTTAACACCTTCTTTGTCCACCTCTAGTCTCAGATTCCAGAGAAGTAGTTTAGTATTATTCGTTGTACTCTTTTCTCCTACTGAAGGTTTTTGGCAGTGAAGATGCACTGATTTTTTTCACCAAATGAGGAAATGATTTCAGGGCTTTCAGATGGGCAGCCTTAACGCTGAGCAACACGGTATTTTTTTTAGCATGACTGAAAATGCTGGCCTTAAACATTCGACTGATTTTAAAAATGCTTCGGCACAGAAAAAATATCCCACTTCCTGGTCTTTGCAGGAGAACTGGCAGCACGGATCCTAATCTTGTCCTCCAGGAGAGCATTTAAGCTGCTGCAGCTTCTTCCCTCCTCCTCGTCCCCCCTCCCAACACACATGCACTTATTTCCTTTTTTTTCTAATCTTTGGATAACATCATGAGTTGAGTGTACTATATGGTGGAAGAACCTGAATGCAGTAGATTTCACAGAGGTTCTGGGTTGCAATAAGTAATAGATGATGCTTAGTCTTTAGCAAACTATTTTGAAAATGGAAACTAGTATTAATCATTTCATCAATAGATGATGCAGGAAAGTAATATGGGCCTGACACCTTTCCATTTCCCACTCTGTCTGCTTTCATAGTTATTAACAGAGATCTTTTCCCAAGATCAGCTTTTCTTTTAAATATTCTAAAATCCATAGTTTTTCTTCAGCTCTTTGAATCATATATCCAATTATCCACCTTGAAACAATTTATCCCATACACATTCCTTGTTTTCATTTCCATGCAGATGTGCACACAAAGTCCAAAGAACCTTTTTTTTAATTTTGTGGTAGTTTTCTTCAAAACCCATCTATCCTGCATGATCACATGGGATGATTCCACATGGCCATCAAATAGGACAAAATAGCTTGACTGATTTAAAAAAAAAAAGTTACAGAAATGATACCAATTCCATATAAGTAACTTCAACTGTGCGTATGCTGTGGGCCAGTCTCACCGAGTATAAATAATTACAATTTATTTCACTGAAGATCTGACTGCAGATCTGGACCTACCTGTTCAAAAACTACACATAAATAATGAATTCATAATTGAATTTTAGACCCTTTGACAAGAAGAACAAATTTAGGGTCATATTCTAATACCTTTATTTACATTTAACTCATAATTTCTACCACAAAGGTCCTATTGATTTCAATAGGAGAATGTAGCTACAGAGTGATACTAATATAGATTCATCAGAAAGTAGCCTCAGATTAAATGATAATTCCCTTTAATTTTCAAAGTGCAACTTCATTGGGTTTTCTTTCACTTTTAATTAAGAAAATATTGTAATACAAATGAACGAGGTACTAAGGCAGGAATGAGGGCTGTGAAAAATTTAAGGCAGTTCTCAAATGTGTGCAACTAAGCACTCTTCATTTTTCACATTAAATACACTGCCATTTTTTAAAAAGAAAAAGTAATATTTCAGATGTGCTAAGCATAATGCTTAAACCACAGATTCTATAAAAAATGAACTGTATAGGCTATTAGCAACTGTATGCGTCATAAACACCTTAGGCAAGAAAATCAGAACCTAATGCCAAATGCAGCTCAGCTCCATCAGTCTACATGGAGCTATTCTTCTGCAATTTTATGAGATAAATGTCTGTGCTGTTTTATATGATGAAACTACAGCTGGGGCGAATCTTCTTATTTTTCACCAGTGATTTAATAAAGGCAAGCTCAGTATAAATATTGAAAGGCCACTAGTATTGAAAATATTTTTTTTCACGGGTAGCTGAAATATGTGCGAGCTTTCTCTCTCTCTATTGATCGCACCAGCAAAAAAAAGTTAAGATTTGTCTACGTGAGAAGTGGGGAATATTTAGCAAACAGTGGACTCTAAACATTTCATATAACATATTACACTTTATGTAGCATTTGCAGAGGAAAGCTTTGTTGAGCTATGCTTTATCCTAGCTAGTGAGTACCTCAAAGCCCACTTTAATCCAGGCTGAAATAGCCAGTGAATGTATACCTCCTATCACTGTTTGGAGATTAAAGAGTAAAAAGGGAAGGGAAGAAATGTTGCAAACTATGCTCAGCTACACCTATTTTTATTACACCCTGGTCTGTGCAACACAATGGAGGAGCTGCATTTAATTATTTTTCCAGAACCCTCAAGTTAAAATATATAGGGTATTTATGAAGCCCTTTTGCTCTCTCTAATCCTCAGGATGCCAAACGATACAGTACCTAGAAGAGTGCCTGTTGGACGTGACCCACAATGCCGCTTGAAAAGGTCCATGCATTGCTCTAAATAACAGACTAAGCATTAATTTATTCATTCAAGGAGTGATGAAAATATAATCAAGATATCCATTTAACACTCAAGGAAGTGTCATTTTTAAGACAGTTTAAAATATCTCCCGATCTGCCCTTCTGTATTGCTGAAGTAAACCTACTTTAATTATTTCCTGTTGGAGCTTTCCTATGTTTCCTTGGTTTTAGTAGGAGTTTACCTAGCAAAAACCAATGCTGCTCATTTCCTCAGTGGATTAACTGGGCAATGATGAAACAGAAGCTTCTGTCTGCTTCATTCTTTACACAACCTGGTGTTAAAGAGTGACCTTTCACCCTCAGAGATTTTAAGGATTAAGGACGCTTTTAAGTCTCGGTCTGGTTACTAATCCACCACTTTCACTTGATGTTAAATAAGCACTTCCTGATTTACCCTTTAAATCCTGTAAACATAATAAAACAGAGTTTAACCTTTACCTTAGGATTTCACCACTATCTTATGCTCTGTCAAATAAACCTTTATAAGAGTCGGGGAAGAGAAAGCTAATAAGCGATATCCTGCATTTTTTTACCTTGGGATATGTAACAAAACATTACAATATTTTTAATATATTCAGGTCAGACAGTTGTTAGGGAGCATCAGGACCCTTATGCTGTGCAAATAATGGCATTTTTAAAAAGCATTTATAAGCTAGTTGAGATAATGAAATAGATGTTTCCTCTGCGTTCAGAGTGGTATGAGAAAATGATATCAGGAGGAGTCGAAATGGAAATGTATTGAGACAGATTTCATAATCCAAGGCATCATAACTTCCCAGACTATCACTTTTTCCTCCACTCATTCCTAGGTAATGCCAGGTCCTTCTCTGGCGTAAATGGAGCAGTTCCACTGAAGTGAAAGGGCTATCCTGATTTACATCCGCCTGGACTCCGGCCCTGTATAGTTTATTTTCTCCCTATGTTTTTCTCTGAGACGTAAGAAAAGGGTATTTTGTGAATATCCATTATCGATATTTCTATTTGCTTTACCTGATAAGGGTCTGTACTATGAGTATGAGGTTATCTGTGTGCTCCTTTGGACTTTCCTTCTCATGTCGCATTGCAATCACATCTGGAAAGAATATGGGCATCTCCTTATCCGCTTTACAGAGTGACTCCTAGTCTAGGTTCTGATGCCGTGTCCATCGAAGTTGCTGGAAAGCCAGCCTACTGACTTCAGTAAACTTTGGGGGAGGCTATTCTGCTGAGATGAATGAATGGAGAACCTGACCGAGTATATACCCAGTGCCTCAAGAGTTTTCCTCCAACCAGTAGTGCCGATGAGCTGAAACAGATATTAGGCAAAGGAACTGCCTGTGTAAAATTTTCTCATGAAAATATCATTTGTGTTTTTTTATGGCTGTGCTGAATGAGGACCCCGTGTGGTAGACATGTACAGGCATGGATAGTATCTACCCTGCATTATCTACTTTGTGTCTTGCAAAGGTCTGATTCTCTTCATCAAGTCTTGCAAATAAGGAAGTATAATTGAGTAATCACTTCTATACCTCTGGTTTTCCTAATATGTTCAGCAATTTTTTGTCTTCTACTTTTACAAGGTAGCCTCTGGGACTTTGATAATGCTACTCACAGGGTGTGTTTACAGGGAAATGTTTACTGTGGAGCTGACTAATTAGCTCTGCAGTAACTGTCTTACCATCTACACGTGCACCCCTATTAGGACGCAGGTAACTAATAAACGCCGCAGCAGGATAGTACTTGTATTTACAGGGATCAGGCACTGTAATTACACGTGTAGACATGCCCACAGTGGTGGGAATGATTCATAGTCATTTATTAAAAAGTTTGAGTCAACTTTCTTCTGAGCTTTCGAAGTGTCCTTGTCAAAACAAATTATTGAGTATAAGAAACTCTCGGAATAACTTTGCCTCTAATGGTTGGCAGCTGATTCGCTTGGGGTCTATTTAGGATAAACGCAAGGTTTACAAAGTCTTTTAGAGCCCTGAAGCAAAGATTATACTGAGATTCCTCCTGCAAAATCTTGAGTTTACAGAAGGGGTTCATTTTAAAAAGCTTAGTGTTTTCTGAAGGGCCTGCTGCTGTATGGAGACACTTATAATATTGGGCTTATGCCTATAGTTAGTAGGCAAGTCAAACTGCTACTAAAAGTCTATCAGGTGCAAATCTACCATGCCTTTAGTAGGAGTCGTGCTAAAGTACATCACTGTATCTACATACCCCCGGTTGTGAGAGGGGAAGTTGCAATGCCGAAAT
>NW_017729031.1:27631806-27653550 GCF_001723915.1 Gavialis gangeticus
TTAGTAGGCAAGTCAAACTGCTACTAAAAGTCTATCAGGTGCAAATCTACCATGCCTTTAGTAGGAGTCGTGCTAAAGTACATCACTGTATCTACATACCCCCGGTTGTGAGAGGGGAAGTTGCAATGGCGAAATCTAATTTAAAGTTTTCATTGACGTGTCAAGTCTTTTAAATTCTCCATCCAACTCTGGTACTGAGAAATCACCGTGTGCAAGCTCCATGTACGCGAGCTTGTACTTCAGCTAGCATTATGGAACAAAGAATGAAGACCACCAAGAATTCCTTAGCCTAGTATATGTTTCCTCAAAAAAAATTCTCAACTAATATTTTATTTTGTTGCTAACTACTCAGGGTTGTATTTCCTCTCATGAATCAATACTGGGACCAAATTGAACATGAGGCCAAATTAATTCCTGGCATGATTGTCCTAAATTAAATGAAGTGACACCAGTCATAAATTTGGCTTGTGTGTGTGTGTCTTCTACAGAAGTAATCTCTAGTTACGCTTGGCAGAGGTAAGCATAGGAACAGTAAAGATTATATACCTTTGTCCTCCCCTAGAACATACTTCTTGCTATGTTGAACCAGATGTGCAGGGATCTTAAGAAGCTGATGATGAAGTGTTGAAATGGGGTCCAATTAAGTCAGTGATAAAAATCTTGTTGACTTCAATTAGAGCTTAAGCAGGTCATAAATTTGCAGTCATCCCGATCCACTGCTTCAAAAAGCTGAAGGCAGAATGAAATTCAGACCAGCATTAATCATAAATGGAAGGATACATGTCTAAGCTAAACTGACTTTGGCAGTACTAGCAGTCCGCTTCCCAGATCCCTGTCCTACATGTCAAGACAACTGCTTGCTCTGGCCGTGCTCACCTGCATCAGCCTTATCTCATGGCTGGGTTCACGTTCTTTGGCACGGTGTCTTATCTTTGGTAATCAGCAGGCACTTCCCTGACCCCAAATCACATTTCTGCAGCAGAAGAAGTGCAGCTAACGGTATTTCCTTTGACTCAATGTTAGTCCTTCCAGGAGCAAAGCCTTGGAAAGCTAGAAAAGATGGTATAGCTCAGCCTGCAGAATTGCTTAATTAAAGCCACTGGCTATGTGTTGAAAGATTTTGATTATCTCTCATGTTCAGTCTAAAATTCCTTGGGCGTTATTCTAATTTACAAAAGCAGCTGAAGCCAAATACTTTCTCTCCATCAGGGGAAAAAAGCACATTCTCTTCAAGCTCTACTTGTCACTATCCATTGCAGATGCGAAGGGCCAGCTCACCTTGTTTCTGGCTCGACGTAACTGTGAGCCCAAACCTACTCACCTTACTAATGTAGAGTAGTACCTTAATCTGCAAGCATCTCCACTGATGTCAAGGGTAATTTCTGGATAAAAGAAATATTTTCTGTGGTTAGCGGGGTGGATTTTAGAGGTGTTTTTGTCCCAGAAATGGAAGCAGTTTGTAACATTTAAGGGGAAATAGGTGCATTTGAGTTTTTAAATATACAGGTTAGGATTTTCCTTCGTTCCTTCTGGTTCTCTCCACTTTTGAGACCATGTAGAATTGCTGTTAATGACTGAGAAACTGTGGACATGACAGCCACCTAGTATTTTTTCCTTCAGGGTGTCCCCCACACTGTCACTCCCCCATGAGCTCTTATGAATGAAGGAGTTTCTCTCCCTTCTAAAACAAAAGGTCAGACCCATTAATTTTTACCAGGCTTTCTGCCAAAGTTTTGTATTGTGTAACACTTGCAGCTTGGCACCCTTACATCTCAGTGCTTTAGAGATGCTGTTACGTAATCTGCATTTAAACATGGGGGGGAAATTGGGCACAGAGAGGTGAAATGACTTGCCCAATATCACTCTGTGGCCATGGTAGGACCAGGAAAATTATCCTGGTCACCTGGGCAAGTCTGAAGAGAGGTGTAGCAGGGCAGCTCCCCATGGGGCAGCACCAGCTGCTGTGCTCCTGATGGTGTGTCCAGCCTCTAATATAGGTGGTGGCTATTTTTGCATCGCCCCCAACCTACATGCATGCAAAGGTAGCACCCAGAGCTGCTGCCCCTGTCTCCTTCCTGCTGTGTTATGCTGTTGAGTCTGAATGTTAGCTTTATCAGCCAAAATGAACCAAGCTTTGCTTTTGAAGAGTTTCACTTAAGCTGGTTGAAGCTTCACGTCCCATCAGCCGGACCCTGCCTGCACATGTTTATTGCACTTCTTTTTTCTACATGATTTACTAATTGGCTGTAGTCATAGCATTTAGTAGCTTTAGTCCTGAATGATAATACAGCTGCAGTCTTTCTATATGTTGTACAGACACGAAAGGAGAAAATGGGACAGTATTTGTTAGCATGTTAGACAGTGGGCTCAGAACACAGGTAGCCAAAATATTGGTAATTCTTTCTTCTTCTTCTTCTTCTTCCTCTTCTTCCTCTTCTTCTTCCTCCTTCTTCTTCTTCTTCCTTTGTCTCATGGCAAATGAGAGTACTTAGGAGGAATTTGAAATAAAACTGTGGCATGGAGAGCTTTATTAAGAGCCTCTTCCATGTGTGAAAGGGTAGCATGCAAGAAAGCATGAAGGCACTTACTTGAAAATGCAAGAAGTGGGTGACAGAGGCTGGCATCGTGGGCTGATGATCAAATATAGATGATCACCACAAGATGGTGAGTGAGAGGTGAAAGATGATGGAGGATAGGCCATAGAGACCTTGAAAGTGATGACGGACAGCTTATATCTGATGTGATAGAGGGCAGCATAGGAATGGAAAGGGGGGAGTGATGTGGTCAGAACAGTGGGTTACGAAATCAGTTTTCCTGCAGCATCCTGAAAGTACATAAGGAGGGCAAGAATATAATTTTCAAAGCCAGAGAAAAAATTGTAGTAATAGAGACGCAGGATGATGAGAACCTGGACAAATGTTTAATCTATATGAATGGAGGAAAAGGCCATATCTGAGTCATATTGTGTAGAAAGGATCTGCAAGATTTAAATGTAATGTAAATGTTAGGACAGAAGTCTAGGTTGAAAATGAGACCCTGGTTAGGAATGTTAGTGCTGGGCAGGATGGTGGTGCCTCCACAGTGCTTATAGAGCAGGTAGTTGGGAGCAATATTTTGGAGGTAAATAAGATAACTGTGTTATCTTTGTTGAGCTTGAGCTGAGGACACAATATCTGCAAGAAGATGTCAGAGACATGGGTTGAGGTGTTAGGTTTGGACATATGAGGCAGGTCTAGAGAAGAGGGGTGGGTCTGTAAGTCATCAACACAGGGATGCTAACTGAAACAATAGAAAAATGAGGCCAAAAGCGACCTCAGTAGTTCATCTAGTCCAACCACCTGCTCCAGAAAAATTCTTGGCTATCCCACACTTTAAGGTCATGAGGGATGAGAATGGAGTTGTGGCAGAGACTGGTTTGAGAGAGGTCATTTGTCTTTGGTGAGCAAGGTTTCAGTGACTAGAAACTGGCCTAAAGACAGCTTAGCATGGACCTAAAGTACAGGAACTCACTGATCTTATAAATGAAAGAGGGAGAGGCATTTAGTGAGGAAGATAGTTGGGAAGGCAAATTTTCACATTCTGCACAATCCTCCTGGAGAATATGGGGACAAACTCTTTTCTAGTATATGGCCACGACTACAATTGAATTGCAGAGATTTTGATCCATGGTGTCCTGTAAGGCTTGTTAACAGACCAGCTCCCAGTCTTGCAGACCAAAGCCAGTGAGAGTTTTATAACTGAAGTCAATGAGATCAATGCTATACCAGTATTTTGGATCTGTTGGACTTGGCTCTTTTCTCACATCAGTGAAATGCCTTTGACATTAGCAATGGGGGCAGGGGGAGCTCTAAGTTATATGTGACTGTCGCAGTGCACTGAAGTGCCCTGCTCCTAGGAAATGGTACAGGTGCTGGTTGCCGGGGCAACCGCAGTTCGGTCACCTGACTGGAAGGGGGCAGGGCCTGGCCTATATCAACAGCCTAGGCTGGGGCCAAGTAGGCAGTTCCTCACTAACATTCAAGAGAGAAGGAGCTCTGCTGGAGTATGCAGCCTAGAGCAGCTTGGTGGCCTGAATAGCTTTGGCTCAAGGATACTGGGAGGAGAAAGCCCTGGTAGGGATTTGAATGAAGATTAGCCAGGTGGCATAGAGGTTTATGTTTAGCCATGAGGCTTAGTTTGAGTTGTAGCCGATTGGCTCATGTTATCATATGTTGTTGTTTGTTGTTACACCAGAGGACCGGGTGAGGCTAATAGGGTAGGAGGCCTCATTAGGGACTCCACAACGGTGTGGGGACCCCGGTGCCAGAGAGGGCACAGCAGTCAGGGGTGCACTGACCCCAGCCCTGAGAAGGGGCCCAGTGGATTGAGGGCCAGGTAAGGTCGAGGCCGCCTGAGCCGTATAGGAATCGTAGACCCAAGGAGGGGATTTAGGGGCCAGGCATGGCTACGGTCACCTGAGCCCCAATTGTGAGGAGCACCAGAGTAGGCACCAGCCAGAAGCCCAGAGGGTGTTTGTGTTAAGCCCCAGGGAGGGCGCACAGGAATAGAAGCCCCAGGGAGGGGATTTCGGGGCCAGGCACGGCTACGGCCACCTGAGCCCTGTTCGTGAGGCAGGGCCCCAGTGCGGGCGGGATCATGAGAGTGCCTCAGTGGAGCACGGCCACAAGGGAGGCCAGAGAGCATCCGCAGGGAACACGGGCACCGGTGAGAGGAGAGAGACAGCGCAGGCTAAACAGCCACGAGAGAGGCCAGGGAACCCGCGAGGATGCGGGGAACTAAGACGAGCCCAGGGGACGTCCATGAGGATGCGGGCTATAGCGAGGCAAGCAAGGGGCCGCCGTGAGGGTGTGGCAAGGGATTTGCCTAAACAACAGCCAGTACATCTGGCTGGGGCGTGGTAGGAGAGGCTTGGGGTGTGGTATCAGGGGTGGTAGGAGGCACACGTAACCCTTAAGGCTTTCGTGCACGGGGTCAGCTGAGACGGGGCACTGGCCGGGATACATCGGGTTACTGTGTTCAAGGGGTTGAAAAGGCAGCCTCCCATAACACTAATACCATCAAAGACGTGGTGGGCAAGAATGAGGGTGCATTTATACCAACTTGGCATGGTAGGGGGCGCTAGGAGAGATCATGGCCACTTCTGGGTCCCTGTCCAGTGACAGTGACTAAATATTATGAGAATCTGGTCCCTGTTGTTTAAACAATCAGACTTTAAACAACCCCCCTAAAAAAGTTAAATAATTTCCTTTCTAGCAGAAATGAAACCCAAGCAACAAGTGTTTTAAAAAAAAAAAAAGGAAGAAATTTGGAAAATATATTTGAAAAAAGTACATTTAACAATATACTGACAACAATTATTGCATAGCATTAACAAGGTTTTTTTAAAAAACAGAACCTCTTTTGAGTAGTTAGTAGTCAGACAGGTTATGACATTTATGGTATAATTAACAATTGCAAATTATGACTAACCAAATCATTATTTTTTAACTAAAAAAGAATAGGCGCCTGCGTTCTTATGTATAAAGCAGGTTTTATAAGCTGTATATGATCAAGGTATATTTTACAACAGATCCTGAAACACTGCAAATACTAATCTAGTTTTAAAATATCTGCAGTTATAGGCCTGTAAATATTTTTTGGCAGTTATAAATTAAATTAATACCTTATGACCAAACTGGGGATGCAATGTAGGCTGCAAACTTTAAAGAGAGTAAGAAAAATCCACGTGAGAGAGCCTTGGTTTTATTTCTGCTGCTGCTCATACAGGTGTAAAAACCAAGAGCAATATCACTGAAATCCAGCAAGCTAAGATCCAGAAATCCAGCAAACGTATTCATTATAAGTTAAATGATAGCCAGCATTTGGATAGAATAAAAAGGAGATTCTCAATCAGAACATAATTTTTAATTTCTCAATAGCTTACCAAATTCCTAATCAGATCATTCTTGGTGTCTTGCCATTCCCACAAGCACCAGCTGGGATGATTTTTCATAGATTTCAGAGATTTTTAGGGTCAGAAAGACCTCAGTAGATCATCTAGTCTTATCCCCTGCCCTGGGCAGAAAAGAGTGCTGGGGTCAGACGACCCCAGCCAGGTGTCTGTCCAGTCTCTTCTTGAAGACCCCCAAGGTAGGGAAGAGCACCACCTCCCTTGGAGGCCCGTTCCAGATTCTGGCCACCCTTTTCTACCTTTCCTTACTTACCACTTGTGTCACTCACTTGGTTTCCCATCAAACTTTGAGATTACTTCAGCGCTACACCATTAGGCTGGGTCCAAGTTCTCTTGTCTGTGCAATCTCACAGAAACTGTTGATGAATTTGAGTTGCGCTGCAAGTCTGTGGGGGGTGAGATGCTTGTGGTTTTATGAGTTACAGAAATCCAGCTGTAAGGCTTAATTAATCAATCTTTGTGAGGACTTTTGAAATCCTCAGTTGAAAGGGTCTCTAAGTGCAAAATTGTTATTACAAAGGTCACTACTTGTATTTGGGAAGACTCCATTTTACCACCCATTTTGTAGTCCCTTCTTGTTTTCCCTCTTTATATTCGTGAAGCACGGCACTGCGTAACACGTTTGCCTGCTAAACATTTCTCATGCTAGTGGTTTCTGACAAAAATTACAGATAAGAATCAATGTAATTTTGCCTATAGACATATCACCCCAAGCTGTGATCTTGTCAGACTTCATATATTAAGCGGGGTTGGGCTGGGTCTGCGGTAGGTTGGGAAAGCACAAGAAAACTATAGGCAGTGATGTTGGTGATTAAAAAAATAATATCTACGAGTCTGTAATTCTCTCAGCAATAATGCCATAGGAAGGCTCTAGGGGGCCCTGTTGTTCTGAAATGCCCTGCTGGAATTTCAAATATGAAGTAAAGCTCAAGTCTTGGCTCATTGCCAGTAAAAAATCTTGCAATACTTTGCACTGAAACCTTCATAGTTTAGTATGGGACTGAAAAATGTGATTAGGATTTCCCAGAAGGCAAAAAGACCTACCCCATAGAGCTTTTGAACACGATGCCATGTGTGAGGAACAGTATGATGCGGTTGTGCTATAGAAAGATGGCACAGTACAATTCCATGATTGCCCAGTTCAGACATGTCTTGCATTTTTTCTCCGTTGTCTCATAATTTTTGGCCCATGTGCTCTCAACAGGGGTAGGTTTTTGCAACTCCCCTTTCTGCACAAAGATCCACACCTTTTGGCACTCAAGGATATGGTGGCTGAAATTGTTTGGCTGTCTTCCAAAAGCAAATAATTCACAAGGAGGCTGCATGGTTTACTGCATAAAATATTGTGCTGAAAATTGGAAAACTTGAGCCCTGTTTCTGGTTCTTGGACAAATCACAGCAATTGCATTCTGCCTCGCAAGCTCTATCTGCAAAATGGAGATACTTCCTTTCTTCAGTCTTTTTGTCTGCGTTGTTTGTCTAGCACGTAAGCTTTCTGGGGCTGGAGCTATGTCTGTTTTCCAAGTTCTTATTGCAACCTTGGGTGGAGCTTGTAGGGATTAATTTAATACAAATAATCGTTTTGCAATCTTGGATGTTAGCGCTGGGATCTCTGGCAAGCTGGCCAGTGTCAAAAGAAATGAATATGTATTAAGCGTAGACAGAGGTACCGAGTTTTCAAGCCTGTTGGGGCTTGGTGCCAATCTTATGACTGATAACTGATCTCTGCATTAAAAGCTTGTCAGTGGGCAGGTGTGTGATGTCAGTGTTGCAAAAGATCAGCATGCTAGAGGAAATGAAGAGAAATAGTAGTTGTGTTTGGGCAGGAATGGAGAAAGCAATGGAAGAAAGTGGCGGTGTCTTCAGGAAGTCCTTAAACTGTTAGCTACATGCTAGTCCAAAGAATATGTACCACGTTCCTCCAGCTGTTTAAAACATGCACTCCAAAGTCCTTTCTGAAATATAGATAGTTGCAACTGAAGGTCACCATATCCTTCTTACAATACTCTTAATTCACGGTTCATTAACACGCATCCATGTAAAGTATTCTCTGTGTGATACCCAAGCCAAGGCCTTGGCCTTGTCTACTGCTGCCCTCTGACTTCTTGTCTTGGCTTCTTTCCACTACACAGCCTCCCGGCACCTCTGGAATAAGGAATTTAAGCTGCCTGCAGTACATGTAAGCATTGGGCTTAGGAGGTCAACATGTGTGTCAAAGTAACAATCTGAAAGTATAAACATTTGTATGACCACACAAACAAACTATATTCCTGATTCTAATCCACAGATACGGGTGCCTAAAAACCTTGCAAACAATAGAGACATCTCCGCACTTAGGCTAGGACAGAGGTGGGCAAAATGCAGACCATTCTATCCGGCCCACAGGCCCCTAAAAAATTTAGAAAATTAATATTTCTCTGACCCTGGCTGCCTGTCATGCAGCCGTCGATAACTTGCCAAAACTCAGTAAGTGGCCCTCCACCTGAAATAATTGCCCACCCCTGGGCTAGGAAGTTAGGGAAAGAAGACAAAGGTAGTTCTGGGTCACCTAAAAGTCAGACTGAAGAGAAGACAAATAGAGGTGATGGAGAATAGCTGTCATGCAGCGTCCTGGCTCTTACTCAAACCTGTTCTGCTCAGTCCCTGTGAATAGCTTTTTAGACTAGCTTCAGGAAACAGTCCGAGAACAAGACCTTCTGCAGGTTGACAGGAGCTTGGGAGCAGTAAGATAACACGCAGGTGCCCAGGACAAACCCTGCAGGGGGGCTGTGGGTCTGAGAGTGGCAGGGGGTGTGATAGCATGCGTGGGCTCTGAGAGCAGGGGCACGGGGGTGGGGAGCGGGCTTACCCATGCTGGGAGGTCCTAAACAGCCCCCAGCTAAGTTTCTGCTGCCACAGCCACTTTATGCACTTTCTAGGCTACTACAATGCACTTGTAACCAAAATAATAAGAAACAGAAATAATTAGAAAACTAGGTGCCTCCTAGCCTTAGTAAAACATATTTGAATTTCCCTTGTTGAGGAAGACAGGCAATCTGAACTTTTTTTGGATTGAGATGGAAATGTAAATATTTTTGAAGAAGGTCGATATTTTCACTAACACTTCTGCTTAATTTCTGCCAAAATGTTTCCGCCAGCCCTCATAGTAATATACCACCAAACTCTTATGTATAGACTTTCTTCACTGGTAGCGCACACACAATACATATAACTGTGAATATGGTATGATTGTGTTTCTTGTAAATTTAACCTTAATGATTAATTTCCTATCATTTTAATGGTTGCTTATTTCTGATCCTGAATTTTTTTTACAAATCATCAATCATTTTCTTTCTAACCTTTAATGTGCTATTGGTCTAAAATTATAATGCCAAGGAAGCATGCCCCCAGGGCTTATTGTGCACAGTTGGGGAGATGTCAAGGTCGTATCCCTTGTAACTTTGACTTTCATCCAGAGCATTCATGGAGCCTTAGCTTAGTTTCTCAAAAAAAAAAAAAAAAGTTCAATAAAAAAATTTAACTTGCTTCATTTAATTAAAATCTGTTGTCCCAAGGCCAAGTAGCGCAAATGTTCATTTTCATCAAACAGTAATTTCATTCACACTTATAAATTTTACTTTGTTCAAAGGTCTCATGAAAAGAAATTTTAGTCCTTTTTTTTTTTTTTTTTTTTTTTTTTTTTTTTTTTTTTTTTTGGACTCATCATAAAATAAATGTGGAAGAGACTTGGCCTTCAAAGACAGTGTAGTATTTGAGATAGAAATAATCCAATAGGATTTTCATGTTGTGGGAATATGGCCAATCTTCTCCCTTAAGGAAGTAGAATAAAAACTGATGTTAGAGGAGGTACATTAATAAATATTTTCACTGACAATAAATTAAAGAGAAATTGGTTAGATACGTATAGAATGAAAGTTATTATAAAAACAGTTCTGGACAAGTAGCATATAAGATTCACACAAATTAAACACCTTAAACTTATTGCAATACTTTTTTTTTGTTTCAAATGCACCATAGAATTTATACTATACTGATTTTATACTATATTGATATAGTTCAAAACCTTGACCATATGTCAGAAAACATAAAGCAGGAACATATGTTCAAGAAGTGGATAGCAAGATATTGAGACCACAAGGGCTCTGCAATGTGAGATGAAATAATGCTTTGTGTTTACACATATTGAGTTTTGTTTAGTTATATGAATTAGTAGCACACAAATATTTTATGACTGCATTTATTCTTCATAACAATATGAATGAGCCACTGAATAATAGCAAAATCCCTGGTGAGTGCGGAAGAAGGGTGATTAAATTATAATCACACTGGATTAATTAATCTATAATATTTGCTCTTTATATGAAAGAGGAAAATCAGCCTTCAACATAAAGGTTATGTACTCTTGAGGTCTGTGTCTTAATAAAGAAAAGGCTTTGGGAAAAAGCTTGACAAGCCCCCCAGATATGATATGTTGTAAATGTAGACAGAAGGTTATTACTGATATAAAATACATTCAATGTAATTATCAGCCACAACAAATAATCAGAGAGATGATAATGAATAATTAACATTTTTATATTTCTGTAGTAGTGTGTCTAATAGATAAGTGTGCAACACTGAATTAATTTATTATGCTATAGCATTTTAGTAATGAAAACTGTATCATGAAAATATCTTTTATTTAGTAGAGCAAGATATTGGTTAAATAACAGATAACGCTTATTTCTTTGTTTTTTTCCCATCTAATTGTAGTGGAGATGTTGCTAGTTACATACATGCAAACCAAGAGCTATGGTGCCTATATCATATATCTAAAACCTAAAAACGACAACCTGATCCCTATAATTTCCACTCGCACAAAATTTCTACTGAAGCCATGAGGAGTTTTGTTTGAATAATGAATCTAGGGTTAGGTCTTTCTATTTTATGCCAAGGCATATTGATAAGAAATCTGGGGCCAGACACCTGGTTTACAAATCTGTTATATGCAGGCCTGAATTCCACATGGGGCTAAGCCATCTAGCTCTGCTGTGTTTAATATCTGAGATCAAACTGAACACAGTTAGCCTCTGTTCTAGGTGAGGGTATGAACAGATACAAATTACCTGAAGATCGGGAATGAATAGACATGCAACTATTCTGAGATAGCTCATACACTGAGCTTTCCTTTATCAAATGGCTCCTCTGGGACAGATGGAGACAGATGCAGTAGCCAGCCCCAGACACCAGCTTAGAGGGGGCATAAGAGTAGCAGCTGCCACCATCCACTTAACTGTTTTTACCACCAGCAGTGGCCTGGATACTGCCACTGCCCAAGGTGCAAAAACAACTTATTATTAGGGCTGTGTGACGCTTCAGTTGCTGATTTGATTTGGTGGAGATTCAGCGTGATTTGGTGGCCAAATCTCTGAATCTGAATTGAATCAGGAGACCCTTTTATCTCTCTGAATGGAATTGGAGCCCTCCAAATTGATTTGGAGAGATTCAGAAAGATTCAATGATTTGGACATACACACAGCTTTAAATGTTTTTTCTACATACCTCAAAGTAACAAATGTCTCATGAGTGCTGCAATACTGGGGCACATGGAGCATCCCACTGAAGCATGGGGGGGTCCCCAGCACACTCAGCAGCAGACCCAGAAGTGGACCAGAAGCACTTCCTCGGGGGAGCATGCTGGGGCAGGGGGCCTGCAGCCCCTCCCTCTCAGCAACTGGTGCTTCCTGGGTTGGGGGGTCATCTGGGGTCCCCCCACGGTGAATTGCCAAGCCCGGGGGGGGGTGCAGGAGGCCCCCCTGTGCACTCAGTGGCGGACCTGGAAGTGGACCAGAAGTACTTCCGGTCCATTTCCGGGTTCGCCACTGAGCACGTGGGGGGCTCCCCGCGCTCCTGTGGGACACTGTATCTGCCCCACCATCGCAGCATTCATGAGCTGCACCTGGTACCTTGAGGTATGTAGAAAAAACATTTAAAGCTGCATCTATGGCCAAATCTCTGATCTCTGAATCAGCATTGAATCTTCAGATTCAAATTTGGCCGAATTGAATTGGAGACAGTGAACTGAATCAACTAATCGAATCACTGTCCCCGATTCAGGCTGAATCTGAATCGAAATTGAATATGGCCCATTTTGCACATCTCTATTTATTATGCCTATGGACAAGTAAAAATTAAATGGGTTTGCATATTCTGCTCACTACCTTTTTATACCAGTGTAAATATTTAGTCTACTCCCTGAAAAAAACCAAAGTAGACACTTCCCAATTTGGCACATCACGTTTTCACCAAATATATTTAGAATATTTTTAGTTAACAGACCTTTTCTCATTCTTCAAGTTTAAGAGCAAAATATCAGAGACAGTATTTAAGATTTTGACTTATAATCAATACACAGGCAAGATGATTCACATGCAGATTTTAAAAGCATATGGGAAGATTATTCCATAAGATGACCAACATATTTATTTGGAGGACGGTCTTGTCGAATAACTATATGCTTCATATTATGTGGGGTTTTTTTAAACAGCAGGAACTAGTATTTGTTTTTTAAGTGGGAAAGCTTTTAACCTATGAATAAAAAGGGGAAAACATAAATATAACTGAAAGAATAATGGGAGAGATGTGCCTGAATGAGGAATCCAATTCTCATTCTCTGCATCTGAACTCTGGAAAAGATTTGGGCTCCAGATTCAAACTTTACAGTCTGATTTTATCTCTCTAATGGTCCTAGAGCTTCACTCCAGTTATGTGAACACAGCTGAACTTAGGAATAATTTAGATCCTCAGTCTGGGGCTTAGCTCCCTCCCTAGCTCATAGTCATGACTAAACACAGTATTTAGTATTAATATGAAGTATTAATATTGCTTTAATTAAATGTATATATATTTTTTAAGAAAATTATTACATGAATTGGGTTATGCCTAAGGGTCCAAATATAGCAACAGTTCCTATTGTTTTTTGCCCTCTCCAAACATACTTAAAGGATTAAAAGCCACATCCCACAAGTTTAGTCTTAGTTGCAACATGTGAAACGTAAAGGATTTAAAAGGAATGCTGTAAGCCATAAGCCACATTACCAACTATCCTCCCTCACACAATGGCAAGGCAAGCCTCCTATTTTTATCTCACCAGGCTGTGAATTTTGGGTCTTTTTTGTGTGTGTGTGGTGTGAAAACTGCTGTCTCAGTGCTGGTGTCTCACTGTCTTTTCAGTAGAAAGGCGAGGTGGCTGACTGACTGGAACAGGTAATCGAGGTAGGAATCGCAGTGAAAGAAGACACTATGTACAATTGTTAATAATAGCGCTTTGAGATCATTTAGGATGAAAGATGATAGATCCTGGAGATATTCATATCCATTTTAACCCAACTAATTTATTGCGATTCCAGATATATAGGCTGATCTTGTAGGCTATGACTCATGCAAGTAGTTCTTATTGGACATGTCTACACGCTCATTAATGCAACATGACGACAGGTACTAACTCAATAAGCCATAATTAGCACTACTGCACATTAGTGCAGAGGAACTTTTTTTTGCGGTGCTACTGCACATTAAACTAAATCTACTGTGCATGAGTGCATAAACACTGATTTTGCCCACCACGCTAATGCGCAGTAGAATTTGCCTTCTGTTCATTAAGTGTCTTGTGTAGATGTGCCCGCGACGCAAACAGCTGTGAAATTCAGTGGTAGTGCCCACAAAAATGAAGCCTGCTCATGTGGCCAAATGGTATGCACGAACCAACCTTAGCAGAAGTGTTCTTCTTCAAAAGTTGCACTGTATCTTAGGAGAACAGTATGGGGAGCTTTTTTTCCCCCTATATTCACATCAGAAATTCCATGGCTTGGCATAGGAACCTTGCCAAAATTTGTATGATCCCAAGGATTCCCTATAGTGCCATAGATGTTAGGGGCTGGAAGGGACCTTACAGATCATCGGGTCCATCCCCCCTGCACTTGGGCAGAAAAGACTGCTGTTGCAGCTGTCCTTCCTGCACGTGGCACTGAGGAAGAGGGCCACATTGAAGGAAAGGCCAAAAAAGACCACAAGTTGAGGAATCTGTGGGCTATGTTTAAGGGTCCCCAAAGCTAGCATTCCCTGCCATTTGTCTGAGCCCATGTTCAAAACGCCCTACTGCCTTCTGCCTGTGTCATTCTTCCATTTTCCCAGCCTGATTCTTCATGAACAGCTCCATCAGAGCAATCTTTTAGCATTTCTATTTCTGTTTTTTCAGAGCCATATTTTAGCACTCCCGTTTCTCTCCCTCTATTCTTCTTCTCCAGGGTCTACTTATTAAATTATTAGGCAATGGTAATACTAAATCTTATCTTTTGACTATAATGCTAATACATGCAGAGAAGAAAGTCAGATAAGACTTGAAGGGGGAAGCCATTCATCTACCAGTGAACTCAGAGAAAGTAAAGATGAGGAAGATGATGGCATTGATGAATATGTGTAGCTGAACGAGACCGTGCTCTAAATAGCTTTTTCTCTTTTTAGTATGGGAATGTACTTATATCTCTAAAAGGGAATGATTTTACAAGCCTCTAAATCAAATCTGAAGTAAAAAAGGGATTTATAATTCTGCCTCCTGCAAGTATCTATTCCCTGCAACTGAAATTCATCTCCCCTTTACTTTATTGAGTAAGGTTTGGTCTTCAGTTAAGAAAATCTTCCATCTTAAGCCACACCATCAGCAACCACTTGAGGAAGTTTGAAGAAAATGGTTTTCTCTGTTTTCCTCCCTCTTTGTGCATGCATACATTTTCAAGCCCATGTTATCAAGCCGCGTGCCGACAGCTTGTGGAAGCTGAGGGTGGACTGAAGATTTGTTGGGGGAGGGGAGGAAGCCTACTGTACAATCTGCAATCACTTAAAATGAAGAAACATCTCAGATTAAGATTTATATTTCATAAAATGTAAAACATCTATACAGTTGTTTGAGACATTTTAAAAAATCCTCAGCCTCCCATGCCAATGAACTGAAGATACAGTCTTATGCTCCCACTAACCCTGTACATTTACTATTGATCAGGTAGTGTAACGCCTAATTATATTCATAGGAAAGAGGGGTCTTCCTCAATGGGTGATTAATTGTCTCTTATGAGTGGTGACTTCTCAATCTGGTTACATGGCCACTAAGCAAATGCTATTGATTGCTCTCCAACATCAGACAAGGATAATAAATATTCCAATGTGGATCTCCAGTGGCAGGTCTAAAGGAAGCATTCTCATAATCATCCTGCAATAAGATCCTAATCTTTGCTAATGCCAGATGTGTTCCATTTTCAATGATTACTGGGTTCTCTGTCATGTCAGAAAGGGACTACCCTACCCTTTGGATTAGCTAAGAACATCATGGGCTAAAGGAAAATTCTTGCAGTAATGAAGGGGATGACAATGCAGCCACCCCTATCTAGAGAAAACAATGCTTAAGAAAAATGAATGCCTTGGCAGGGAAAAAAATGATGAAAAATATTACTAAGATTAAAGAAATGTAAAGGCATAAGAAGACTCCTGAGCATCCAAGAATGATGACCATAAGAACATCAAACTGATGAAAGCCCCTCCATACCAGTGACCATCCTTGTTGCTCTTCTCTGTACCTTCTTTAGTTCTTCTGTATCCTCTTTGAAGTGTGGGGATCAAAACCGGGTGCAGTATTCAAGATGCGGACACACCATGGATTTATAATGTGGCATAATGATACTTTCTGTCTTGTTTACAATTCCATTAATAAGCCTTTCCGGCAGTTGCTGAGCACTCAGCTGATGTTTTAGCGAACTGTCCGCAATTACTCCCAGATCTCTTTCCTATGTGGTAAGAGCTAGTGAAGAGCCCATCATAGTCTAGGTATAGTTTGGGGGGAGGGAGCAGTTGCTCAGGTGCATCAATTTACACTTACCTACATTGCCTCAATCTAACCATTTGCTCAATAGTACCAGATCCTTCTGTACTTCCTCATGGCCTGCCTTTAGTCCTAACCCCGTTTAATAGTTTTGTTATCTGGAAATGTGACCATCTTGCCACTCACCCCCTTTTCCAGATCGTTTATGAATATGTTAAACAGTACTGGCTCCCAATACAAATCCCTGGGGGACCCCATTGCTCACTTTCTTCCATCCCCAAAATTGACCATTTATGCTCACTCTCTTTGTTTCCTATCTTTGAGGCAATGTCTGAACCAAAAAGGGACCCTCCCTGTAATCCCATAACTATCTAACTTCATTTAAAGCCTCTCCTGAGGTACCTTGTCAAAGGCTTTTTGAAAGTCCAGATACAGTATGTCAGCTGGACCATTCTGATCCACTTGCAAATTGCCACCCTCACAGAACTCCAGTAGGATGGTGAGGCCTGATTTCCCTTAGAAAAAACCATGCTGCTTCCTCCCCAGCAAGTCATGTTCATCCATACGCTGAACAATTCTTTATTTAATTGTTGTTTCTACCAGTTTTCCAGGAACAAAAGTTAGACTTACCTGCCCATAGTTTACTGGGTCCCCTCTAGAGCCTTTGTTAAATATTGGAGTTGCATTGACAGTCCTCCAGTCCTCTGGTACCAAGGCTGTTTTTAGTGCTAGGTTGCATACGACAGTTTGGAGTTTGGCAATTTCTGATCTGAGCTCCTTCAGGACCCTAGGATGAATCCACCGGGTCCTGGTGATCGGCTGCTGTTTGGTTCATCAGTTTCCTCTATGATGGGGTGGGCAAAATGTGGCCCATGGGCCAGATGCGGCCTGCCAAGCCATTCTATCCAACCCAAAACAATTTAGAAAATTAATATTAATCTGCCCTCAGCTGCCTGTCATTTGGCCCTCGATGGCTTGCCAAAACGCAGTAAGCAGCCCTCTGCCCAAAATAATTGCCTGCCCCTGCTCTATGACTTCATCTATTAAAACCTCAGGTTGGGTCAGCTCCACTGACTTGTACATAGACAGGAATGGATCTGGTGAGTAAATCTCCCTAGCATCTTCCACAGTGAAGACAGATACAAAGAATACATTTAGTTTCTTGGCAATGGCCCTGACATTTAGTGTCGCTTTTACACCCTGATCATCCAAAGGCCCAACTGACTCTCTGGCAGGTCTTTGGCTGCTAAAGTACTTAAAGACATGTTTATTGTTACATTTTGTCTCAAGTAAGTTTCTGCTCAAGTTCTTTCTCAGCTTTTCTTATTATGGTTTTGCATTTGATTTGCCAGAGTTTGTGCTCTTTTTAAATCTCCTAATTAGGATTTGTCTTACATCTTTTGAAAGAAGCCTTTTTTTCTGTTTACTGCCTCTGCAACTTAATCGAGTTGGCTTTCTTTTGGGCCGCTTTCCATTTTTTTTTTAATTTGTGGTTTTTATTGGCTCTGTGCCTCCAATGTGGTGTTTTTATGCAGTTCCCGTGCTGTTTACAGGTTCTTCACCTCTTCAGGAATGCCTTTTAACTTCTATCTAACCAGCTTCCTCCTTTTGGTGTAGTCCTCCTTTTAAAGTTAAAGGCTACTGTAATAGATTTTCTTCTTGTCTTTGTCTCCCCTCCTACATGGATGTCAAACCAAACTGCATTGTAGTTGCTATTGCAGAGTGGCTCAGTAACATTTCTCCTCTGCACCAAATCCAGGTACTACTTAGGACTAGGTTAGAATGGCCTTTCCTCTTGTCGGTTCTAGGACTAATTGCTCCAGAAAGTAACTTTTCATAATGGCCTCGTCTACACAAGATCCTGACTGTACAGTAGCCTGATACCACTGTGCAGTAGTGCTGTGTGGCAATAACCATGGTGCAATGCTACCGCACAGTAGTATTAAGCTACTGCTCTGTAGCGACACAAAAACGATATTACTGCACAGTCATTTAGTACTTGTATAAGCAAGTACTAAATGACTGCGCAGTAACGACTCACAGTCAGCATCCAGTGTCAAGAAATATGATCTCTGTATCCCAGCCTGAAGTTAGATTGACCCAGTCCATTTGTGGATAATTAAAGTCATGGATTATTACTGTTTTCTGCTTGCACAGCCTCTCAGCTCTCTAGCTCTTCTAGCTTGCTAGGTTGATAGCATTTCCATGGATGCCCGTTTTTCTATTGAAACACAAAATTACTATCCACATTTTCTAAGGTATCTATCTTATAAGTCAAAAAATCTATACTATTTGTAGGGCCCTACCAAATTCACAGCAGAAGTAGAGTGCACAGCAGATGCTTTAATCCTGCACGTTCCCCTGCTTAACGCTGTTTCGTTCAGCGCTTTTTCGCTATAACGCTCACTTTAAATTGATACCTGATTCCACTTAGCACTCAGCGAGTCTCATTATAACACTTGCAATCACCATCTTGGGTCATTAAAAACCCTTATAGTTGCCATCTTGGGTCGTTAGATGCTTTTGGTTTTGCTTAACGCTCATCTTGCTTAATGTTCGGTTTTTCAGGAATCAATTAAGAGTGCTAAGTGGGGGTTGCCTGTATTGCATGCATTTCACTTTATCTAAATGTGATTCCAGTGCTACCCCAAACTTGCCCCAAATGACCATTTACAGTGAAAATCCCCTGAACTCCGCCACCTGAGAAGGGTTCCAGACTCTGTTTCAGAATTGAATGGAGATGTCTTCTTTAGACCTGAGTGAAGCACCTGGAGGGCAGGACTTAAGACTCGCCTCTGTCCCCAATGGTTTCTATAGACAGCTGCACACTGAGCAGTCTGACATCAGGCTGGCTGCTTTGGATCCCAGTGTGAGACACTCCTCTCATTGTCTAGCAGAGACAACTCAGTCAGGGGCCTCCACTCAATAAGCTAATTTCCTAAATTCTAGCACCATTCAGGCTGTTGCGTCCTTTACTGGATAGGGCCCCCAGTTATTGCACTTCCTTACCTATAGCTAGAGTATTTAATAAAGTGGTAAGGTTTCAAAAGCAGCCATTAGCTAGGGGTCATTGATCTGTACTTCCATGGTCATCCAAAGCAGTGGTTCTTAACCTTCTTACGTACAAGGCACCCCTCTTTAGATGCAAAGCACCACAAGAGAAAACGCCAGTTCTCTCTTTTCTCTTTTTTTTTTTACTACAGAAAAATAATAGCGCAATTTGTTTTTTGCAAAGATCTCAGCCAGATCACAGCAGGTGAAAACACTTTAACCCTATGGAATCCTATTTGGAACCTCTGGGTTTGTCTGGGAAATCATATCTGTATGCCTGGCACTGCTAACACAGCGTGGCCCCCCGCAGCACCCTTGAAAGGATCTGAAGGCAGTCTACTGATCTGAAGTAAGGATTTAAGGATTTAATTTACTGGTCTCAGGTAAGATTCTGACCCCTCAGCTTTGAGTCTGTCCATATCCTTTAAGTTTTCTTTAGTTATGCCTACTATGCTAGGTAATTCTAGGTTCCCAATGAACAACATGGTGAACAGAAGCCAACTGACCCCTGAAAATGAAATCCACTGACCCTTCTGTTTGTTGTAACACCACCCTGCACCCCATCTCTAACCCTTTCCAAAACACCTCTTCTCAGTAAAACTCTTTTGTGTGCGGTTTTTTTCAAGGGGTGAACAAATTTGCCTGCGGCCTGCTTTCTTGGCTGAAATGATGGGCTTTCTAGTACAAACACTGCATCTCATTATCTTATTACCCTAACCATATCCTTATGGTGTTGTACATTTAATACAAATTGGAGGCAAAGAGTGCTATCAATTAATACCCCTTGATTTTTTTTTTCTTCCCTGGAAACTGATTTAAAAGGTGTCTGTAAGTCACTACTGAAATGCTTTTGGCACAATAGTCTCCAACAGGGGCTCGGTTTGTATCATAGAAAGCCAAACAACATTATTGAGGACAAGTAGCATATCATGGCCAGTAGTGGTCCAGTACTGGAAAAGCGGGGGGCCAATGCAACAAGTCAGGGCTCAGGTGAACTGACAGCATTGCAATGTGAAGCCTAGGTACCATCTGCTCAACATATACTTGGGACTGACCAGTGCCACTTTCTCACTGGCTGCACCTAAAGGATCATCAATATTCTTGCCCCTTCCCCATCTTCTTGAACATTTATATTCAGATCCAGTTGGGTTTCCTACTGTGCCCAACACCCTGGTATCTGAGCATTGACATATTGAGCTAAGCACTGCACTGATGTCCTCCCAAAGCCATAGTAGCTTCCTAATCATAGCAATACTGCAATCTTCTTTAACCCGGCATTGACCAAGTTATTTGAAATGCATCATCTACTCTTGCCTTTCCACACAGCTCTCTTCCTTGACTGAGCCTTCCCACTCATCCACCACATAAATGGCTACATAAATTAGCCAAGGTTTTCAAAAGTGCCTAGGGAATTTTTGGTTTAGGTGTCCAAATGATAACCCATTATAAGATTTGGTCTTCAAGAGGGAGCTGCTCACTTCAGCTTTCTCTAAATAAATAAATAAATGAAAAGGCTCCTTTTTTAGGCTTTTATAGTTGTTGCCCTGAAAAAACAAACACCACAAATCACTATTAATATGAAGTATTAATATTGCTTTAATTAAATGTATATATTTTAAAAAGATAATGATGACATGAATTAGGTTGTGCCTAACGGTCCAAATATAGCAACAGTTTCTATTGTTTTTGGCCCTCTCCAAGCATACTTAAAGGATTAAAAGCCACATCCCAAAAGTTTAGTCTTAGTTGCAACACATGAAACGTAAAGGATTTAAAAGGAATGTTGTAAACCATGTTACTGACTATCCTCACACAGGATAGTCCACAGGACACGCCCACAGACTGAAAATATTGTCAGTGGGTACATCTACACATGCACTTTAATGTGTATTAGCCTATTTTAATGAGCATTAAAAACATGCTATTTAAACAGAAAAATAGGCTAATGAGCATTATGTGTCACTTAAAAACCGTACTCTTTAGCTAATGCGTATTTTCTCAGTACCTCACTTTTACCCATGCTCCTGGGATGGGAGAGACGGCGCTTTAATTAGAGAGGCTCTGAGATCCGCTGTAATTAAAGCGCCACTGTGTCTCGTGTATCAGTGTCCTTGCACTTAAAAATGGCAGTGGAGGTACTTAAACTACAGCTCATTTGATAAGCTGTAGTTCAACACTCCCACCGTCATTTGTAGGTGTGGGGGTGCTGATACATGAGACAAAGGAGGCTGCTAGAGCGTGGTAATTGCCACACTCCAGCAGACTTGATTAATCGAGTCTGCTGTAATGTGCTGGAATTCCAGTGCATCAGAGCAGGCTCTGCACTCCTGTATAGGTGCCTGGAGGTACTAGATCTAATGCGCATTAATTAAAGCTCATTAATGCAAGTGTAGGCACATTCAGGCTGTCCTTATTTGCAAGGCCATCTACATAACTCAGTCCTTATCTGACTGAACTTGTGTCTTATCATTGTCTCACATCACTGCTATGCCCACCCTCTGCCCTATCAGTCTCACTGTTTGGTTTATCTGCTTGGCCCTCAGTACCATAGGATTTTATCCTCATGGGTAAAATGAACTTCTTAAATCAGTCCAAAAACCGGTTTGCTTTTCCAGTAGAAGGCAGAAGGTCTAGTCACAGGTCCGTTACCCATTGTGCTAGGTGTTGTGGAGTGGCACAGCAAGATGGTGGTTCCCTCCTCAAAAATCTTGCTATATAAGTAATATTACTGTTACCATATTTAGCAGATCTATACAGGCATACCTCATTTTATTGCGCTTCACTTTATTGCGCTTCACAGATATTGCGTTTTTTACAAATTGAAGGTTTGTGGCAACCCTGTGTTGAGCAAGTCTATCGGCGCCATTTTTCCAACAGCATTTGCTCACTTCAC
>NW_017729031.1:27653784-27656149 GCF_001723915.1 Gavialis gangeticus
GGAACCGAACCTGCAATATCTCCAAGGTATGCCTGTACTTCTGTTATAACTCCTGTCCTCCTTCCTCAGCTGCCCTTCTCTACTATTTTGTTTCCTTTTGTGTCCCGTGGCATTTAAATTAGATTGTGATCTCTCAATAGCAGGAACCATTTCTTCCAGTTTAGGCTGCAAGTCATCTAGCATCCCTGGGTACTGTACAATAATACCTGTAACTCCTACTGAACTAAATGAAGATTAATGGGCTCTGAGTCAATGAGAAATCAGGCCCATTGAATTGCCACATTAGAATTAGAAATATACAATTAGCATTACATGGTTTCAAATTGTACAGGGATCCAGCACATTTCAAGGTACTCCTACTAAGCACACAAAAGTTAGGAAATCAATCCTAAGAACAAACGTACAAAGTAGCCAGTTTGGAATAGTGTTGGCCATTATGAAATACAGACCTACAGGCTGAGATCAAGTGTGTTATTCTGTGCAGCAGTTCAAAACCAGAGCAAGGAATCCCTTTGGATTGGATTCAAGTTCTGTTCCCTTTCAAGTAGACTCAGCACTCGAAGGCTGAAGGAAAACTATTTGGCATGACGTGATAAAAAATAAGCAGCTTATCTTATTGCTAACTGCTATAAATATAAAACAACAAAGCACTAGTTAAATGTGTCTATATATTTTTTCTTTACTTGATCCGTGCAGGGAACAGCATTCATTCCATTTTGCAGAAGACTTTGGTCTTCCAAATGAGATTTAGTTCTGACTTGGTGTGAAAGCCAAATGCCCTGGCAAGAAAGAAAAGAAAATGGATCCCTGTCCCCAGGGGCAGTCTGCACAAAGTTGTACCCATGGGAAAGTTCAGATTATTGAGGATCACTTCTCAGCATCTAGCTTCCTGTCTGATTGCCCAATAGGCTAATAATGAAACCAGAAGCTTGGGAACCACGTGCTGTGGACTGTTGAAGAACTTGGAGTTTAAAGAGTTCAGATGCCAGATCCCATGAGGCAGGCTGGTGAGATTGCAGAATGACCTAAAGAGTTGAAAACTTAGTTTCTTCTTAATAATCCATACTAAAAGTAAATGCGCTGATTCAACTTTTAAATTTGGTTATAATTTTGATCATGTTTAAAATGAAAGACCCTTTCCTCGGAATCAGCTTCTACTAGTTGTTGATGCACACAAAGCATTTTGCAATCTCCACTCTTTTTTCTCACCAGGATGCAGATTCCCATTTTTGGCTATTTCCTAACTCCTTGTTTATAGAAGAAAAGCCGATTTCCCATCATGTGGACATTGTTAAGGGGGCAGGTTCTGTTCTGGTTTTTAAGCACCTGAGTTGACTTAGGTGCTTATGTGCAATTCTATTCCAACTTGCTTGAGTCCATCAAAACCTCTAAATACAAAAGGTGGATGGGTCCTTGTCTTCCTAGAGGCTATTTTGTGACTCAGAGTTGAACAGAACCTTATTAAAAGAGTTGCATTAGTCGATATTCAGGGGCTCAAGCAGGGTGCCATAGAATAATATTAATGCACCTAAATCCTTTTAGACACCCAATAGGTTAAATAGGATTTAACCCTGAATGTTTCTGATTTTTTGATAAGTGGCAAGAATTTTTGTGGTGATATCTTTGATTTGACCAGCTGCATTAGGTTAACTGAGGAAGACGGTTTCTCTGTTTTTCTGATGTTCTCCTACATAGTTGTATAGTATCATAAAATCACATAGAATCATAGAAGTAGGGTCGGAAGGGACCATGTAGATCTTAAAGTCCGACCCCCAGCCTGGGCAGGAGAAAAACTGGACTCAAATGACTCCAGCCAGGTAGGCATCAAGCCTCTTCTTAAAGATCCCAGGGTAGGAGCCAGCACCACTGCCCTTGGAAGTTGATTCCAGATCCTAGCTGCCCTTACCGTGAAGTAGTTCTTACGGATGTCTAATCTAAAACTCCTCTCCAACAACTTGTGGCCGTTATTCCTTGTTATGCAGGGGGACACTAGGGGAAACAAGGTCTCCCCCAAACCCTTCTGGTCCCACCTCATGAGTTTATAGATGGTCACCAGGTCCCCCCCTCAGCCTTCTCTTATGAAGACTGAACAGGTTCACGTCCCGCAGTCTCTCATTGTAGGGTCCGCCCTGTTGTCCCCGGATCATGCGCATGGCCCTCCTCTGGACCCTCTCCATGTCCACATCCCTCCTGAAGTGCGGTGCCCAGAACTGGACGCAGTACTCCAGCTGCAGCCTGACCAGTGTCGCATAGAGGGGGAGGATTTTCTCCTTGGCCCTACCTGAGATGCACCTGTGGATGCATGACAAGGTCTGGTTAGCCCTGCCAACCGTGACCTCACATTATCTGCCCATGTTCATCTTGG
>NW_017729031.1:27661149-27663837 GCF_001723915.1 Gavialis gangeticus
CTTGGAGTCAATAATGACTCCAAGATCCCTTTCTGCCTCCGTGCTCTCCAGAAGGGAGTTTCCCATCTTATAAGTGTGCTGCTGGTTACTACTGCCCATGTGCAGCACCCTGCACTTGTCAGTATTGAAGCGCATCCTGTTTTTGCTAGCCCACCCCTGTAACCTATCCAGGTCTTGCAGCAGTCTTCCCCTCCCTACTAGTGTGCTCACCTCACCCCAGATTTTGGTATCATCAGCGAATTTAAACAGGTTGCTTTTCACCCCGTCACCCAAATTGCTGATATATAGATTGAACAGCACAGGCCCAAGGACCGAGCCCTGGCGGACTCCGCTGCCCACTTCTCCCCAGGTCGAATATGACCCGTCCACCACCCACCTCTGAGTGCGACCCTTCAGCCAATCTGCAATTCATCTGACTGTGTAGGCATCGATGCCACAGTTGCCTAGTTCCATTAATTTCAACTCCCAGTATGTCTGCAGTTGTGTCTGTTAGCTGTAGGGCTGCAGAGGATGAGTCTCCTGGGAATGATGTTTTGTTTCTTGCTCAAGTTTAGAAAGATGCTGCCATGTAGTCTGGCTCCTTTTTTTTCTTTATGTTGTGGATTCTCCCTTGTAAGTGGCAAATTTCAGTACCTTCCATAGTAATATCACTTCAACACTTCCAAAACATGGAGGATATTGAGAAGTGCCCATGTAGCATGCTGGTTGATTCTTCCCAAAAGGATGCTTACATGCAGTTGTGCCTTAGTATAGCATTAAGAAAGCAAATAGCTACATCCTTAGCTGATGTCAACATTGGCCTACATTCACTGAAGTGAGCAGAGTTACTTCTACCAGGTGACAATATGTCCTCGCAGTTCTGTATTTCTCTGCTTTTTTCCAGGTCTGGCACTATTTGTGTTCCCCGTGCTCTGGTTTTTATGTAGATTACTATCATGAACAATACAGATCAAATCATATGGATAAAAGAAACTATTTCAGAAGACCCTTGCTTTTCAGCCTCTTCACACTGCCCTCTTCTTCCAAGTTCTAGCAAAATAGTCCCTGCTTGCTATAGTCTAATAAGGAACATAGAGTGTAAATGTTTGCTGTGAAAATAACCTGGATTAACTTTATTATTCCTTTTAAATGGTGTGGCCCTGAAGCTCTCATTATCAATGGCACACCTACAGCTTATCTAGGTGGGGAAATTGAGCAGCATAGCAATAGCAAAATAAGCAGTTCTAGAATAACTCCTCATATGGACTCTTTATCCCAGAATAATTACTCCAATAAAGTTGTCCCTTTGTTGAGAAAGGAGTGCAAGAGAGACTTTATTTTTCAAAACTTGGAATTAGAACTTCAGGTTCATTTTCTGACCCTGCCCTGGCTTCTTCTGTGGTCAATAACCAGTCAATAGTTTTCTGGAGTACTCAGTAGAAGTGCCATTAATTTCAGCTCCCAGTTAAAATAATAGGAGCTACAGGAACCCAGTACCTCTGAAAAATCAGACCGCACATCTCTGTCTCTTTAGCAATATCTGCCTCACCTGAGTTTGTATTAACATGTATAAAGTGCTTTGAGAATATCAAAAGGAAGGACCTGGAGAACTGTGTACTTGGAGTACTGTATCCAGTTCCCACCCCCACCAATACAAATTGGAGAGAATCCAGCAGACGACAATGAACATGGTTAAGGGGCTGGGGCACATGACTTCTGAGGAGATGCTGAAGGAATTGGGCTTATTTAGTGTGGAGAAGAAAAGGCTGAGAGGAGATTTAATAGCAGCCTTCAGCCATCTGAAAGGGTAGTTGCAAAGAAGATGGACCTAGAGCAGGGGTGGGCAAAGTGGTAGATCCAGCCAGCAGCTGGGCTCCATTTCCCAGATTGGGCCCGCCGTGGACTCCATTTCCCAGCAGCCCCTGCCCATATTGCTGCAGCTGGTTTCTGTGGAGACTCTGGGAGTGGTGGGATCCTGAGAGCACAGGTCCAGGGTTTCCATGGAGATCAGCCCCAGCAGCACTGGCAGGGCATGCAGCTGGGCAGGGAGCTGCCCAGTCCAGGGCTGGGGCTGGGATCTTGCAGCAGCAACAGCGTGGTCTGGAGCTGGGGCAGAGCCACGATCCACTGCCTGCATGTCCCTGCCTGGGGTGTGCAGGCAGCAAATCACAGCTTTGCCCCAGCTCCAGATCATGCTGTCATTACTGCAAGATCCCAGCCCTGGATCAGCACCCCATGCAGCTGCATGCACTGCCAGTGCTACTGGGTCTGGTATCTAGGAAACCTTGGCCCAGTGCTGTCATGGCTCTGCCATTCCTTAAGTCTCCAAGGAAACAAGCTGCAGCAATGTGGGCAGGGGCTGCTGGGAAATGGAGTCCACCATGGGCCTGATCTGGCCTGTAGGCTGGACTTTGCCCACCCCTGAGTTAGGGTGCTCTCAGTGGTGGCTGAAGACAGAACAAGGAGCAATAGTTTCAAGTTTCAACAAAGGAAGTTTAGGTTAGATATTAAGAAAAAACTCACTAGGAGAGGTGGTGGAATCTCCATCTTTAGAAGTTTTTCAGAGCTGGCTAAACAAAGCTTTGGCTGGGATGATCTAGTTGAGGATAGTCCGGGTTGGAGCAGGGGATTGGACTAGATGTGCCCTCCTGAGGTTCCTTCCAACCCAAATTTTCTATGATTCTATGACCTTTGCTAGGTAACCAGGGA
>NW_017729031.1:27668837-27673718 GCF_001723915.1 Gavialis gangeticus
GTTATTTCAGTCAGAACTTTTGACACTTGCAAGTTTCAAATTAGCTGAAAAAAATAATTTTGATTATATTATTGTTTTGCTGATATTTGAAATGTGGACTATCTGGCTAGCTTGCATAATTATGTACATTTTACCATAACTCAGGATTTAGGATGACTAATACATAAAATTTATTTTTCAACTTTTTTGGTAAGATAATTTAGCTCTCCTCACAGCAATGTTTTGGGGTTTGGGGATTTGTTTGTTTTTTTGCATATCAGTATAAAGGAAAACTACAGAAAGGGATTCATAGATATTGATGGCTTACCACCAGCCTACTACATCAACATTAAGTTCTGTGCGTTATTTTACTGCACAGTTGTACAGCAGATCAGTGCTGGTGTTATGAGGTCCAAAAATCATTGTTCCTGTTTAGGCCGGAAATTAACTTAGATCTCTAAGTACAGGAAGGATTAATAATATAACCATAAATGTTCTTTCACAAAGACACTGAATACCTCACTGCACATTTTAACTAATAGAATCAAAGGGTTGGAAGGGATCTCAGGAATCATCTGTGCAAATGCAGGAATGGTACTTCTAAGTGATCCCTGACTGTGTGGTCATTAGGAGCTTCTGGTTAGGTGCCCCCAAAATCACTGACTGCTCCTGAAAATTGACCATTGAACATCCCCTAGTGCTACAGCAATTAATAAGTTTCTTGTGCTCCAGCCAGTGTCCTCCTACATCTCCCACTAAATTCCTTTGTCTTGTAAATATTGTTTGAAATAAGTGCACAGCCTGAATGAAGCAACATATGGAATGTGAATGGAAGATGCACCCAATGATGCGTGTCAGCTTCTTTGAGTTAGAACTGTGCTCTAATTTTGAAAGCTCCTTGGAGATATTATCATCATCTTTTATTGACTTTTACCAACAGCTCAGCCACCCCCAATATTGCATTGTAAGAAATACTTCAAAACTTGACAACAGGTGCATTTATGGGCAATAGCAAAAAAGTAGAAATGAGGCCAAAACCTTGCAGTGAAAGACATCTTACAATATCTTTCAGCATTTTTTGTGATAGAGAGATAAAAAGGAGAGAATCATTTATTCTCCTGTACAAGGTTGACAGGGGGAAAATAGGCCAATATTCTACCAGTTTTATTTGTGTTGAGTAGAATTTCATTCCTGAAGTGAGTAGTGCCATTTGGCCACTTAAAACATCTTGAGTGTCTTACCTCCTTGAAATGTCCCATTGAAATCAATAGAATTTGCATTCAAGTGTTGTTATTAATTTATGTGAAGCAAACTGGCTTGGGGACCTGTAACAGGGAACCCTAGCCCTGTTGCCAGAAATCAGGCCTGCCCCTTTAAGACCAGAACTTTCTGGGCACATCCTGCTGGCAGGGTAGGGATTAAAAGCTGAGCCCTGCCAACTGGTCAGGTGACCAGGAGGGGGCAGGCCAAAACTATAAAAACCCTGGGCTGAGCTGCCTGAGGAGGCTTGGCTGCAGAGAGGGTGGACTCCTGATGACTCCCAGAGAAGCAGCAGCAGCCCCACAAGGAGGAGCACAGCAGGCGGTGGGAAGCAGAACCACAGAGACATGCAAAATGTGAGCTGGCAGATTGCCTTCCTTAACTTTGTTTTGTTTATAGCCCAGAGGCTTACCGTTTGTGTTTGAGTGGCACTCTGGTGGTTTGTGGTTGAGGGTGTAGGGGAGGAGGAGGCCTCATTAGCTCCACAGGGCACATTCATAAAGCGCCAAACAGCCTGGTACACTAGTGGGTGCAGCTGTACAAGACTGGGGGCCCAGAGCTGACTGCAGGAAGATAGGACTTTGAAGCTGGGTCCTAGGGTGCATCTAGGCTAGTAGCCTGAGCTATAAGAAAGGGGCTAAGCCTGAGGAGGCAGAGGACCCAACAGCTCAGCACCCAGGGGCACAGTGTGAAAGGGGGTCGGAAGGTCTGGTGCTGTGGTGAGCACAAAAGGTGGGCCATGGGCCCAGAGAGTGTTAAGGAGCTAGAGCTTGAGTCAAACCCTATCTGGTGGGTTTAGGCTGGTAGGTCTAACTAGAGAAAAATGGGGGGGAAAGCCCATGGTGGCTGAGAATCCCAACAGAGAACTACAAACAACATCTGAGAGGCATGGGGCATGTATAGGACTGGTTGGAGCATGCAAGGACAGCCCTATTCATCAGGGCTTACAATGGGCAGTCTCCCACTTGTAGGAACAACTAAACAATATTTACATCAAGATGTGGCAGCTGAGTAAAGTGGGTGGCAGGCCCAGAGACAGGAGTGAAGTATCAAAGGACTTCAAGGGTGCCCCTCATAGGCTGCTAAAATGCCACCAGGGATGGCAGCCTGTTACAGGACCTCATTCAGGTAGCTCTAGAATAACATAAGGCAGTGGTTTTCAAACTGTGTTCTGTAGAAATGCAAGGTTCTGCAATAGGTCATCTGGGTTTCTGCAAAGAGACAAGGGTGATGGTGGAGCAGACTGGGAGGTAGTGCACTGCTATTGTGCAGCCAGGTCACCTAGGTCTGCATCAGTCTTTAGGATAGGGTTAGGGGGTTCCACAGCAAAAGAAGTGATATGAAAGGGTACTGTGACATTATGAAGTTTGAAAACCACTGAAATAAGGTGTAAAGAATGAGTAAGATGGCCCGTTATAAGGTGAGGAGATATCCAGACCTGCAGAAATCCGAACATCCTCCCATCAGCCTGGAGGAGAGGCATTTGCTTTACTCCAGTACAGTAGCAGTGTTGCCAAGTCTTGTGGTTTTTATTACAGTCTCACAATATTTGTGTTCCAGCCCTGGGTCCTAGATTCAAATCATTTAGCGAGTATCTCATCTTTCATTATTTTGTAAATGAAATTTCAATCTGTAGTGCGTCATAGAGAAAAACCTGAAAACATGAGCTGAATAAACCCTGGTGGCTAAAAAACCAGAAGGCAAATAAAAAGAACGCTAAACTTACATTTTTAAAACCTCATGATATTTAGGCCAATACTATAATTGTATGTGTGTGCGGGGGTGGTGTCTGTGTGGTTGTGTATTGGTGGAGAGGAGAAGATAGGGATTGTTAATTCATAAATGTTGGAGCTGGCAATATTGAAATGTTTATTTTGCATTTAGCTGACCACCTTTAGTGATTCAGGTTTTTAAAAAATGGCATAAACCTTTCTGTGCTGCAGTTCGTTCATATTTCAGATGGAAGTCTCCCCTGAGTACTGTCAGGATTTATTCATTAATGTATGAGAATTGCTTTGAGATCCTCAAATGGATACGCTCAAGAACTAAGAGTCTATTATTTATAGTATTGTGAATGGCAGAGTTAAGCCTTTAGTGTAAGGAATGAGAAGCTAAATACATCACCTTGAAATGACAGGTATTTATCATATGATTGAAGTGTGGGTTCTGGTGCTTTTGGAAGTATTGCTGATGTTAAACAAAAGTGTGTGTGTGTGAGAGAGAGAGACAGACAGACAGAGAAATTTTGGCACACAAAACATTCCTAATAATTTCTGCCAATTATGGTACCTAAAACTAAGTTTAGCTAGGGAGTGACAATGTCATGATGCTTACATAAAGGATGCAGTGTTTGTTCTTTTTCACCAAGGAAACTACATGATACCCGGATTTTGATTTTGCTAACAAAAAATCCTGAGATAGTGGACAGTAATGTATATGAAAATAATACTTGCAAATTCATATTGAACTTTGTTTGCAAGAAATATTCATTGAAAAGCTGCAAATAAGAGTATAGATTGTTAATTAAGCTTGCATTTGGTTTACATCAAACAGGAAAATGGGCTACTGCTTTTGTTGGATAAATTATCGATGAATAATTCAACCATAGATACTGATTCTACCAGAAGAAAGCATCTTCCATAAACCAGTTTATACTCAGCTGGGATTAGGAAGTAAATATACAGAAAAACTGATGATACTTTAAATGGATTTTGGGGAAACGTTGCTGTATTCAAATAATAGAGAAGGGGCTATACTAGTTCAAAGCACTGAAGTTAAAGAATGACCCAAATTATAACTTTAAATAAGAATGTATTCAAATTTTGGGAATAGTGGGAACCGGACACAAACCTTACACTGTTGGTCAGTCTCAGCCTAATCTATTGGAGATTTTATCTCTAAACACTCACCACCTGGAGTAATCCCTACTTGTAAAATGTCTCAGGGCAAAGTTTAATGAATTGCTTAAAAAACTAGGTCATGTCTGATTAAATCATTAGTTTTTATGAATGAAGCACTTATTACTTTGCACTGGCCTGGCATATAGGCAGTGGAACGGATGCCATAGTATGTTGAAATGCATGGAGGAAAGTTACCAGAAGCAGTATGTCACATGGAAATTATACCTTGAGTTAGCAGTGGTAGAATTAAGAAGCAGCTTACCTTTACTTGTTTTGAATGCCAGGATCCTAATGGCTACAGTGAAGTTAGTTTTTTAACTAGTTAAAGGATTAATGTATCAACTGTTGACTAAAATAGAATTACACTGCGCTATACCAGTGGGCATTCTAGTCCTGAAGTACAAAAATCACTGAAGTCCTTTAGATCTCCCAACCAGTAACAACACAGAAAGGAAACCTCCAGATGGTGAATCCATCCCTCTGTATACTTAGTCTTGCACTGTTTGGTAACTTGACAAGTTGTCAGGAGATTGGGAAGGGAGATATGGTGCTTTGACTTCTGTTCTCTATATTCAGACAAAGGTACTTGTAGCCAGAGGCACTTCTTTTACAGAAGATCTAAGCCTGGACAGCTTTGGAAAGCTTTGGAAGCAATTGACTAAGAATGAGGGAGATAAGATGAGATAAAGAATAAGACTAGATGATTCATTTCCTGTAAAAAAAAAAAAAAAAAAAAAAAAAA
>NW_017729031.1:27673729-27674784 GCF_001723915.1 Gavialis gangeticus
AAAAAAAAAAAAAAAAAAAAAAAAAAAAAAAAAAGTTTTAACTACTATGTTGCCTCACAACTTGACCATAACCAGTCCAGTCGGGGATCTAATACAGATAAATGCCCAAGGGAATGGGTTGGACTGTCTGTACAACCAAATTCAAAACAAATCTAAATTGTCAAAGAACTATTTGACTTAACCCCAGTGGGATGGCTAGAAAAATAGGTCACACAAATGACCAAGTCCATCCTCTGAATAAGGCCTTCAACTTAGGAAAATATCCTCATATTTTCTCTAGCAGACATAGTTACATTGCATTATGACTGCTGGTCTTGTTGAAAGTCAACATTTGCCAAGAGATGTACTGCCATGCTTGCTTATTTACTGTAGGGAAAAACTGGCATCAATAGCAACTGATGTCAGTGACTCAAGTTCTAATGGCAACCAGTGGGTGCGTCTACATGGGATGCTACTGCACAGTTGTTAGTGCGTGTTTATTTAGTACTTGCTAATATGAGTACTAAATAAATGGACAGTAACCAGATTTCCTGTGCGGTAAAGCCAGCATGTCTTTTAGGTGACTCTACTGTGCAGTAGCCTAATAATACTGCATGGGAGCATATTAGTACTGTCCATGCTGTGACACACTACTGTGCAACAGTGCCGTAGCAAGGAGGGGGCACCACCCTGGGCGCCGACACGAAGGGCCACCAACAGGTGCTACCCAACCGGGGCGGGGCATGGGACGGAGCTGCGAGTGGCTCATCTGGGGGGCACGGGGATGGAGGGAGGGTGGCTCCTGCCACTGTATGTACCCCTGGACAAGCATGGGGTGACATGTAACCCCTGGATCTGCACAGAGAGAGGGTAGGCTGCCGCTGCCCTGGGATCCAAATTTCATTGCAACAGCATCTCTGTGTGCAGTATTTTTTGGCTATTGCACAGTCAGCATCTCATGTAGATGAGCCTACTGTCTGCATATCAAATGGGAAATATGCTCCAGTAACAATATTAGCACAAAAATCTTAAAGAACCACAGAATCATAGAAAATTAAGGTTGGAAGGGACCTCAG
>NW_017729031.1:27674795-27681398 GCF_001723915.1 Gavialis gangeticus
CCCTGGGATCCAAATTTCATTGCAACAGCATCTCTGTGTGCAGTATTTTTTGGCTATTGCACAGTCAGCATCTCATGTAGATGAGCCTACTGTCTGCATATCAAATGGGAAATATGCTCCAGTAACAATATTAGCACAAAAATCTTAAAGAACCACAGAATCATAGAAAATTAAGGTTGGAAGGGACCTCAGGAGGTCTTCTAGTCCAACCCCAAAACCCAACCATTAAAGCCAAATAAAATGTTAATGTCATGTCAGGGTCATAAAGCAGAGGTTTGGAGATCATTTCATGTCATATAATACATTCAGGCCTTTTACCATTGGCATACCAAACAGCTTGGGTTTTTTATTTTGTTTGTTTGTTGTTGTTTTGTTATTTTTTCTTTTAATCAATGTCACCTTTAAAATATTTACTGCAGTAATAATAATGGTATAAAGAGATGATTTCTCCCCTTATTTTGAACACTACGTGAAATTCTGCAAAACTGTACAATAAGATAAAGATGTTTCCCCCACATATGGTGGAGAAGTGAGTTGTAGCTATCATAATCAATGAGCAAACATGTGGGGACAATTCCTCAGCTACTATACAAATTGGTGTACAGCAGTTTGCAGCAAGAGAAGGTCTGTGCCATTGTTTTCTACTTAATAAGAACAAAATTAAGTTTCTAAATCAGTATTGCTGTTAAAGGCACACTTTAAAGTTTCACTTTCTGTTCCACCTTTTTTCCTCCCCCACCCTGCATTTCATTTGCGAGAAAACCCTGTCTAGCTTATTTACATGTGAAAAAACTTGGAGTGTCATGTGGTGAGGTTCCAGGGCAGACACTGAATCCCATTCAATTCTCATTTCCTCTCTGACAGTCACCATTGAATCAATCATGTTTTCCATGCCCTCTTCATGACCACCTAGGAGATCCCAAATCACTTTTCATCTAGTATGTCAATCACACTCAGACCATGTCCACTTTTCATTACTAACACAGTGTCATGTGACCAGCTAATCTGTCACTTTCTGACAGCGGTTAGTGTGCCAATTGATTTAATTAGCAATCAATTAGCTTGTTACTATTGGAAGTAATTACCTTTTATAGAGAAAAGAGTGCAGCTGGCCACAGCAATAAAACTGCACTAATAAAACTGCTTTTGCTTCTCTTCTCAACATGCAAAGTCACTAGCACTCAAGGGCTATCAGAATTATTGGTGACATGCACATGCCTTGAAGAGTCCCAGGGGACTTCTTTTCCCTCCTTATTATGCTGAAAGACTCTTTCATTAATGGCCCACACTCTTTATACCTTAAGAAATAGATCTGATTAGGGATAACATTAACATTTACATTATTTACTACAACCCTGGTGCCACTAACAAATAATTCACTAATGGAAAATGTAGTTTTAAGATAGCTATGTTTTAAGGCATCTATATTTGCACGGCCAATAATTTCCTGTTAAAAGTATTTGATTATACCATTAAAACGTGCACATATGAATATACTGGTAAGTGTTTTACCTGGATTGGTCAAAATTATACTCAGAATCTTAATTTGCTTTGTAATCTAATCTATTTTCAAACCTTGAAAAACTGGGGAGAAAAGAATAGAAAGCACTCTCATCTTCTTTCCTCATTTAAAATTGGACTTGAAATAGTTATTTTCTCTTTGATATGTATACTACCCAATGTGCATATATTTAAAATCTATGATCTTGCCATTTCAAACACCAGGGCTATAGTACATATCATACACTTGTGCCATTAAATCCAACCTGCAAAATACTCCCAAGGCAGACAATGACTCGCTACATTAGCTCTGTGGTGAACAGAAGAGTCAGTAATGAGATGAGTAAGTAGACTTGTACTCCATTCATCATCCTGTTTGCTTCAATATAAGTGTTCTTTTATCAGCAGTATTGGTACTGATGTCATCACACTAGGCATAAATCACAGCACAAGTGACAGTGTCCTATTAAGGGTCATGGTCTAAAATCATTATTGACAAATTAAAGACCACAGTTAGCCTTTTTTTTCCCAGTATACCCTTATTTGTGATATAGTTTGTACCCTTAGAGTAGACTGCAGAATAAATAGTCATTTATAGTTCTGAATAGCTGTGTATGTTAACGCACCAACCACGCTCCACTTTAAAAAATGGCAAGGAGCCCAGCAAAGGCAAGGAAGTTAAATGTTAATACCTGCTACCTGTCATAAACTCTCTTTTTATTGGGTCTACTTAGTAAGGATTATAGAAAACACACCATCACACATCAGTCTGTAATAAACACACCTTAGTACTGTCTTGTCTGCAGTGGATGGGACAAATTCATCACCAGCATAAATAGGCAGAGTTCCCACTGAAAGCAGTTGTACCAGGTTGCCTCAGGATTTCATTTGGGTTGCTGACTGCTGTAGCTTGGCTTCTAATTCTCCCCAGCGTGAGAAGAGAATCAGTTCCTATATATTTAGCAAGTTTTAATATATGCTTTCCATTATTATAAAGACCGCTGTCTGCTTATATAACATGCTTAAAAATGTGATCAGTGTTTTACAGAGAAAAGTAGAGCTCCTCTTGAGACTTTTCAGAAGGAGTCACTGCACATGGGATGGCAGTGAAGTGCTCTGTCCAGCATTGTGTTAGGAGGCAGCCACGTGAGCTGCAGCGCAGTGCCCAGACAAATGCAGTGCCTGGTACAAATGCAGGCCACCAGCCCTTTTCTCTGAGGAAGTTAATAATAGGGTTTGCAATGTCTGCTGGTGTCCCTCGACAAAGCTCCTTTTTGTTCTGCGACACTAGTGCACCAACCTTTTCATATGAACCTGTGGAGCAGTCCTTGGTTGCAGCAAATTGTGGTCATTAACCACCTGGACTGGATATGCACCAGTGGCTGAGAGGGGAAAGGGTTTCCTTATGTGATTACAGTGACTGAATCATTCACTTCCAGACACCATTGGACCAAATGCAAACAAAATAGCTCAGCCCTTGCTTTAGCATCTCACCCAAACCCCGCAAGGTGTTACAGCATGCTAGTCAACTTGGATGGTTAGCTTTAGAATGGCTGTTGTGCCTAAAGCTCCATAGAAGTTCCCTAAGATGAAGCAAACTGAAGTTTTGAGGTTTCGGATATTTACAGTCCAATCTTCTTTCTTTCTTTTTATCCACTCATGAAAGAAAAAGCCTGCTCTTTCTTTCAGCAGTGTAGCTAAAGGAAAGCATGACTAGACACTGACTGGTGGGGAGGTGGGCCACCAAAATAGAAGCCACCATTCTCCTGGCTTGGCCGCCACCACTGCCGGCAGCAGCATGGCTCTTCAGGGTGCAGAACTACCCAGTTACACCTCTGCTTTCTTTAGAGGGCCTGGTTTGAAGTTTTGCCTGAATATCTCCAACTCCCCCTTTGGTTTCTAGTTTCTTTAAGAATGGGACATCTCATCAAGGGGCATGTTAGTCTTGTATCAAGTGCCAGCTCTTTAAAGGAAAGTTGCTTTGGTCTAAGCAAGTCCAACCCTGATATTAAGTGGCATTTTTCTTACACCTGCAAGACCTGAACTTTGCTTTTGCTGTTGAAATTGTGCAGATTAAGATGTGAAAGGATATTTAAAATATGCTGCTCAATGTAGCCCTGCTCTTCTGCCGTCCCATAATGATGTAACGACCGCCTTGTTGGGGTGTGGCAGGAAAAAAGTAGGGTAGTTAATGATAGTCTCTATGTTATTCTCTCTATTAAGCCACTCTTGGCTTTCAAATACATTCAAGACTATAATCTCACTTATTACAATATAGCTCTGTATAATGCTTAAAATGTGGCCAAATGAGGTGTTAAAATGAAGATAGCATGAAGGCTATTATTACCAAGCACTGAATTCTTTTAAATCCAGCTCGCCCTTTTGTTTGCATGTACATTTTATGCATGTTTTAAAACTATCTGTCTGCTTTTGCTCGTCTTATGGCTCCCGTTACTGGAATATTGGAATGTCTCATTATCTTTAATACAATTATCCTCACAACACCCCTGTGAAGTAAGAAAGTGGTATTTATAGCTTGAAAAGTAAGAGAAAATAAGGGTATGGCTATGTTGTCATGCAGATATACCTGGACTAGCTCATATACTGGATGCTGTCCAGTCTTGGCAGGAAGCAGAGTAAGTTGGCCCGCACAGACCTACATGCTGCTCTAGGTAGACTGCTTGATAGAGGAGACGTTGAAGTACCTCTGCACTGCACACCAGTCTCCAGTGCAGACTTGTCCAGAGTGACTTGTCTAACGAGGCACTGGAAGCCTGTGGCAAAACAAGGAATTGAGCATAGGTCCCTCAACCCTCCCAACCATCTTAATCCACCTTTTTAAGTAGGTTAAACTATCAAAAAAGCACTTTTAGTGTAGGAAGAGTATGTCCAATGAGGAATGAGTGCTGAATACCAGGGCTGTGCAAAATTTCGCCGGGTGTTTTGTTTCGAAGCTGTTTCAATGAGTTTCAAGCTCGAAAAAAGCAAAATCAAAATGAAACAAAAGGCTTCAAAGCAACCTTAAAATGAAATGAGAGTGTTCAAAATGTTTTGAAAGTTTCTAAATGTTTCAAGTTTCGAAGCCGGGCTTATTTGGGTTCAGCACTGGTCCCAGGCGGCAGCGGCAGCCTCCTCTCATCCGCCACGCAGATCTCCGGGAGGGCTGCAGGGCTGTGCCGGACTCCTGGGGGTGCGGGCCCCCAGATCTGGATGCCAGATGAAAGGGGGCTACCGCTGCCACCTGGGACTGGCAGCAGCCGCAATCTTCCCCGGCACTGGGTGCACGCTGCACCCAGCGCTGGTCCCAGACAGCAGCGGCAGCCTCCTCCTATCCAGTACTCAGATCCAGGGGCCTACATCCCTGGGAGAAGCCCGGCACAGCCTTGCAGCTCTCCAGGGGGTGCGGGCCCCCAGATCAACGCACAGAATGAGAGGAAGCTGCCGCTGCCAGCAGGTGTCACGAGTTTTGCTTTGAACAGTTTGAGGTGCAGTTTCCCAGAAACCCCTGCACCAATCTCCTTGAAACTTGGCAGGCATCATACTTTCTGAAGGGGCTACCATCCCAGCAACGTTCATCTGAATCAGGCAAGGAATCAGGTTTAAAAGTTCTAATTATATTGTAATTCAGTTTGTTTTTAACGCTTGATGTCGATGACGAACACACCTGGTGGGTAAAGAACATGCATGATACATTTCTGAATACATACATGGGTATGTTGTGTGTACTGTGGGACAGATCCCACACCAAAAGCACTGCAAGTACAGCCCCGCTACTAGTCTGTATTAATGGAGCCATCTTAGAAATTTTAAATGCATTGTTTTGATTGAGAGGTTAAGTTCAAGGATTTCCTTTTAACAATAACCAGATCTCACAAGCAGTCCCTGTAGATTTCATTTCCAAATGATTACATTCTTAGTGGGACCTGTTGCTTTAATTTGTTTTCCAAGAATTTGGGCTAAAGTGTCATTGTGAGGACTCTGGCATCATAAAAGGTTGCTCAGGTCCAGGGAGAATTTCTGTTCAAAATCGGAGCATTAGAATTAGGTAGTTTAGCGTGCTCATTTAAAATGGGGGGAAAACCCTGGTTCAGATCCTTCCCCTGACCTCCTCACATCAGGACTGAAACCTCCAACCACCAAGTTACTTGGTATTCCGGGAGTTGCCTCATCTGTGTAAACTTGTCTACTTTGTCTAAAGAATTAAATATTGGGAAAAGGACTGACTCTATAGTCCAGTGGTTAAGGCTGCCACATGGGAAACCAAAGCTGTCTTGCCCCAATTAGTGCTTTACACACATACACAGAGACTTTGGACAGTACACCTTTAATAGCTAATAGGTTGGCGATTAGGGCTTGCACCTGTGATGTTGGCTTGCAGAGTTCTGTCCTACTATGGGATGAGAAACTTTTAAAATCCTGCACATTTTTCCAAACTGTAAAAACATGTTTCCCACCTAACTGTACTTCTTATCCCCTATACATATCTATATTTAAGCTGTGCTAGAAAATATAGCAATATATAGGATTTGGAGCTGGGAACAATTTGTAAAAGTATTTGATTTTTTTTTTAATGATGGAAATAATTTTGCTGGGATTGAAGAGACTGTGAAAAAAAGTTTATTGTTTGTTTAATAATTCCCATATATCTTTTTTTAAAACATTTTTAAGTCTGCATATTACAGAAATCAAGAATTCGACACCAAAAATAATTGGTAGAGAACAGGGAAAAAGAAGTATACAGGGTTACTAATATACACCAGGGTTTAAGCTGACATGAATTTTTATCTTAATTATCGGACAAATTTGTACTCCCACTATTTAATTCAATTTGCATGCATCGGTAGACACTTATTAAAGGTAATATTACATCTGTCATTTTAAGACTGGTGAGAATTTTATCATATAAGCTGCACGAAGCAGACACTCTATTATGTAAAGAATTCCTTTGTAAAGCTTAAAATAACCAGTATTGCATCCTAATTAACTATTTGGGGAGGAAATCTTTTTCGTGGCACAATTTTTTTTAAATATACCATGTATATACATATTACATGGTGTGTGTGTGTGGGTGTGTACACATACACACCATGTAATAGTTAATTA
>NW_017729031.1:27686398-27689538 GCF_001723915.1 Gavialis gangeticus
TGTGTGTGTGTGTGTGTGTGTGTGTGTGTGTGTGTGTGTGTGTGTGTGTGTGTGTGTGTGTGTGTGTGTGTATATATATAAAACCAGTATTGCATCCTAATTAACTATTTGGGGGGGAAATCTTTTTCGTGGCGCTTATAGATAGATAGATAGATATAGATATAGATATACACACACCATGTAATATATTATATATATCGATATAGATATATATCGATATAGATATATATCTATATATATAGAGAGAGAGAGATATCTATATATATCTATGTAAAGCTTAAAATAACCAGTACAGCATCCTAATTAACTATTACATGGTGTGTATGTGTACACACCCACACACACACACCATGTAATATGTATATACATGGTATATTTAAAAAAAAATTGCGCCACGAAAAAGATATCCCCCCAAAATAGTTAATTAGGATGCAATACTGGTTATTTTAAGCTTTACAAAGGAATTAAAAGTCTATATATATATATATATAGAGAGAGAGAGAGAGATCTATATATAGATATATATACACCATGTAATATATGTAATATACTATTTTATATATAAAATAGTAGATAAATAATAGTATATTAAATATATTATATTATATATATTCATTACATATATTACATGGTATTATATGTACATTCTTTTCCATTGTAACCTGCTTCACTGTCCAAAGATGGTACATTGCCTTCTGTCTTTCATGTCATGTTCTAAAAAACTTTAAAAAATACATGTGAATTGATCTTCAGTCCAGTTTATTGAAGAGATTTAGGTGCATGCTTTCAACCAAGGCTTTTCAGTTTTTATATGAATTGCACTGTATTATATCCACCAAACATAGCTGTCAAGTCAGCATGGGCTAAGAGAATCTAATTCATTGTTTTTTCCTTGGGACAATGCCTTTATATATTGTACAAAACAAGTGGGTAGGTAGATGTGAGTCACCCAGTTAAAAAAGCAACGTAGCAGTTACCATGGCACCGACCCTTTTACACTGCATATCCCGACACAGGCTTAAACACACACAAAGCCATCCTTTAATATGAACATATTTTAGGAAGTTTGGTTTAAAAATATTTAGACTAATAAACTGTATTCTAGACTCGCCATGTAAGCAGCAAGCTTTTAGAGGAGCTTTCATTTAAAAGTGGGGGCGAGGGATGTTAAAAGAACAAAAATGATCCCAGTAGGAAGAGGAATGTAAAAGGAGGAACAGCTGGAGCGAATGCGTGCGCACACACGTGAGAGAGAGAGAGAAATTTCCCTTTAGTGCCACCACTTTTCGTCTTATTTTGGACTAAAATAACATTAGTTTATTTGTGACTTGCAGCAGTTAACCTTTCACATCTAGTGTTTTGTTGCAGGACACAAGATAATGTAATCTGTGCCCTGATAGGAAAGTATAGTTTTTCAGCTGCGAATTAGCAATGGCTCACAAAGTACAAAGCATAGACCAAATTGTACCATCAAGTACAGAGTCAAACATCTAGTAGTGACTGAAAATAAAAAATTGGACAGCGCATTATAATTATTATTTTTTTCTTTCTATCAAAGTAGTACATATAAACCCCAGTCTTTGATCAAAGGTTCAGAACAAAGATGCCCCAAGATGTTCCTTGGAACAGAATTGTTAAGCATCCAACCAGTGTAAGTGGCACGGAGAAAACACAGAACATCATCTTGCAAATTACAGTATATCAGTACACGGTAACTGTTTTGTGTTTTCACTAATAGGAGTCGTCAAAACATAGCTTTAATCATTCACCTATTCATATAAATTCTGTATGGTGATTTCTTCAATAAATGTCTTTGCATAAGAGTATAAGATGTCGTAGAATGATATTTAATATTACGGTGAGAGCCTTTGTCTTTTTAAGGTGAATATTCTAATTTCTAATTTGTTTTGCATAAATTAGTTTCCAAAAGGTGTTCATTTCATGGCAGCCAGCAGTTAATGCATTTTCCACTGAAGTTATATTTTCTTTTAATCTGATGGAGAAAGAGGGGGAAAGAATGAATAATTCATCACCACTCGCAGAAAGCTCTCGGTGACTTTTTTTTTGTTGAACAATTCCAAACAACGCAAAACAATCTGGGAGCTGAAACAGTCACAGGGTGCTGTGTCAAAGAACAGTCCATCAATCTCAGAAGAAATTTTAAGGGAACAGGTTTTTCATGCCTGTGAGTTGGGCAGGAGCCAAATGTGTGTTGCCATTTGATGGTGAAATCAGTGTACACCTGTTCCTACCAGCTGGCAACATAACCTATGTCAGAGAGATATGTCAGAGCAGTGCTAGTCCAAACTGCTAGCGGTGTCTGTGTGACAGTCAAGAGGAGACAGAAAGAGGGACTTGGGGACCAAAAGAGGAGGAGTTTACAGTGCCATTTCAGGGACACAGATGTGTGAAGAGTGTGATAAAAGAAGGAAACATCTGAGGGAATAAGCTCAAACAAAAAAGCAAATGTCATTTGCATTATGTAATTATGGACAACCATTGACTGCTTTGTAATAACACTCAGTAGGGCAATGTTAAACCTACTGTGAGTGCTAAAAAGGCCTCAGCTTGAAAAAAGGTCAGTGTGAATTAGTATATATTTGCAGATTAATTCTGAATGTTATATCATAAATTTTATAGCCTTTGCGGCTACTGGGGTATAGTGAGGATGACACTAATGCAATTCAGATAGGATTAATTCAGAGAGGACCAGCATCTAGTTTGTCACAATAATTTTTTGCCATCTTGAAAAATAGAGATATTGTAATATGTGTGTAGGTTTGTAACATGCATATGTGCATATAAAAGAAATGGTCTCCCATTGTTTTGCCACTATGTATGTATAGCTATATATCTATCTATATCTATCTATCCAGAGCAGCAAAACAATGGGAGACCATTTCTTTTATACGAATTTATCTATTCTGTATCTATACGCGCGCGCGCACACACACACACACACACACACACACACACACACACACACACACACACACAAGGTAAGGTTATATATGTGTATGTGTATATATGTGTATATGTATATATTTGTGTGTGTGTGTGTGTATATGTATATATATGTATATATATATGTATGTATGTATGTGTGTATATATGTATATATATATGTGTGTGTGTATATG
>NW_017729031.1:27689639-27690952 GCF_001723915.1 Gavialis gangeticus
TGTGTGTGTGTGTATATATATATGTATGTGTGTGTATATATGTATATATATATGTATATAAATATAAAAAATAAAGCTGAAGCAGCACTGATTTCTGTTATTCAGGACTTAACTGAGCTAGATTCCTTTTAAAATAAAACCATATGCTATATTTACTTGAATATAAGATGAGGTTTTTCCCCCGTCTTATATTTGCATACAAGAAAACTTCATTAAATACATTGCCTATCATTAAACTGCTGCCGAAAGCAGCATGTGCTCAGTCATGGAAACCAACTACAAAGTTGTTTACATGCAGTCAGCACTGAGCAGGACTATAAAACACATGACCCACACTGGGAGAACATACCGATGGAAAACTTTTTTTTTGAAATACAAATTTTATTTAAAATACACTTATCACCCTACACTTACAAAGCTTCACATATTGAGCATCCTTGTTCTACCAAGCTTTCATATCACAAAACAGCTACATATCAAAAATGTACAACTACATATATTAAACCCCTAAACAACATGTATGAACTTCCCATAGAAAAACCCTTTACGAAACTCTGTTTCTTCATATAGGACCCATGCATATCAATTAACCTCCCTCTTAAAAAAACTATTCCCTCAGTAACGACCTGAAACTCTCTGCCCCTCCAATCAGCTGTCTTTTGGTTCAGTGAAACAAGCACGTCCAGTCCTTTTTCCTCCATTTCTTCTCCACCTCCTCCCTTCCAATCTCTTCCTTGCCCCAACCAATGTAGTATTTCAGTTCATGCAGCCCCGGCTTCAGGCACTCTCTTTCAGACAAAGCCAAACCCTTAAAAACCCAGAGGTTTCTAACTTTCCATATACTGGTTTTAACATGTGCTAACAGTGCCCTTAATACTGTTCCCTCAGGTCTCTTTGGGATGAATCCCTATAGTACCATCTCTTGTATTAAGGGCTGGCTTATTTTTTGTGATACTCAGAAAATGGCATACCCTTTCCCAGTGGCGACATTTAGGGGACCCCTGGGGGTGCACATGCACCCTCTGAGAGTGCTGGTGCACCCCCTGACAGGGCGCACTCCGCACTTTGGCGACGAGCACTGGGGGCAGGCGGGAGCATCGGTGCTCCCCTGCGAGTGCCAGCTGGCGAATGCGAGTGTAGTGCCGCAGCCACCCCACACCCCCATTTGGTGAGACTGGCCACGGGGAGACCCCTGCCCCCCCGACTCAGGTAGCACCAGTCGCCCATGCCCTTTCCCTTTGCATATGTACACTCCCAAAATACATGACTTTTTTTTTGTTGAACAATTCCAAACAACGCAAAACAATCTGGGA
>NW_017729031.1:27690963-27691503 GCF_001723915.1 Gavialis gangeticus
GCTCATGTCCCTTCCGACCCTAGAAACTATGAAACTATGTCCCACCATTTCTTTGTCCCTGTACCTCTCACTTGGACACTTCCTCCATCCACCCATCTCTCTTGCTTTATACCAGGGGTTGGCAACATTTTTGGGCAGAATGCCAAAAACATCCGCAACCTCAATTTGTAAGATGTTGGCATGCCACGGGTGGGTGACAGGGGAGCCACAAGGGGCCCAATCCTTTTTGTAGCAGTGCAGCCCCAGCCCCTTCCCTGTGATCCATTCCAAGGTGCACGTGCCAACTAAAATGCCTTCACATGCCATAATCTGGCACCCGTGCCTAGGGTTGCCTACCCCTGCTTTATACAGTTCCACTTTGGCTAGCCTTTCTCTTTTCGCTTTCCAAAAGAATGCACATTTTTCCCTTTGTACTTTCACTAACTCCTGCCATGATGGTGGAAACACGATTACAATGTACAAAAGCATTGGCATCCCTAACTATAATACTTGCCATACTCTGTCTGTCACCTTTTCCCATGCTTTATTTACTTCCCCTTC
>NW_017729031.1:27696503-27707981 GCF_001723915.1 Gavialis gangeticus
AAAGCATTGGCATCCCTAACTATAATACTTGCCATACTCTGTCTGTCACCTTTTCCCATGCTTTATTTACTTCCCCTTCTGCCTCAACTGGGATCCCTAAAACTTTGATCTCTCCCTCCACTACTTATAGTCCAAGCCTCTCTAGGTCTCTCCAGTTTCCCACCCTCATTATAGTGCTTTTCGTTCTGTTTAGCCCCAGTTGCTTCACCATACTCTGCTGTATGTTTTAGTAGCCCTTCAATTCATGATTTGTCTCTAACCACTACATTGATGTTGTCCATATAGTATTGCACTTTACCTCCTCCCCTCCCAGTATCATCACCCCACTTATGATTTTGTCTTTCCTTATTCTGTGCACCAGCATCTCCATTGAACAAATGAACAATATTGATGACAATGGGCGCCTTTGTCTTATCCCTGTTTGGATTTTAAACGCTCTGTTCAGATGTCCATTTATTAGCACTTGGCTTTCCACCTATCCATATAATAGTCTCATCCATCCTATCAACCCATTTTCCTTAACACATCAAATATAAAATCATAATCCACTCTATCATATGCTTTCTCTAGATCCAAATTTGGTATTGATACATTTAATTTCCTTTTTTGAATGTGTGCCAGTGTATCCTTTAGCAGACTAATTGTCAGAAATCTTCCTGCCTGGGACTGTGCAGGTTTGATCTTCATGTATTATTTTTTTCAGGTTCTTCCATATTCTCAAAGTCAACGCCTTTGCCAACAAGTTGTAGTCTGTATTTAGCAGAGTAATTGGTCTCTGGTTCTTCAGAAGCTTTTTCTCCCCTTTCTTAAACAATACATTTTTTTTCCAGTTCTAAAGTCCTTCCCTGCCCCATCTTTTTTAACTATTTCTTAAAAAACTGCTACTATATCTGTCCCCACCCATGCCAGAATTTCTTGTAAAATTCCATGGGTAGACCACCTGCTCCTGGAGATTTTCCTGTTTCACAATTTTTTAAGCACTCCTCCACTTCCTTTAAACTTACCGTTTCTTCCATCGTCTGTATCTCCTCTTCCTCTACTTTTTCTTCAGTCTCTTCCATAAAAGTCTCCATTTTCTTTCTGCCTAGTTCCTTCATCTGGTATAGTTCTTCGAAGAATCTCCTTGTCGCTTCCAGCATCTCCTCCTGCTTTTCCACTTGAGCCCCACCTTCTACCTGTATGGCTTTTAGCTCGCTTTTCACCTTCTTTACTCTGGCCAAAAAGTTTTGAGACCATTCTTCACTTTCTTCCAACTGCAGTGCTTATGCTAAAAATATTTTCACTTTGGTCTTACTATTAAACCATCTTTCCAACTCCTGCTTTGTTTCTTCCCATTCCACTCATACCTGTCTTCCTTCTGTGGCTTCCTTGAGCAGCTCCTGCATCTTTCTTTGCAGCTCTCTCAGTTCTTTAATTCTTTTCCCTGTGTTTCTTCAGCCTGCTTTCTTGAAAAATTCTCTTGTGCTCTTCTTCACCATTATCCACCAGTCTTTGGTACTCTTAAAATACTACCTCAGTGTTTTCCATCCCTCATACTGTTTTGCATACATTTGACTCACCTCCATATCTTGTAACAGTTGTACATTTAATTTCCACACTGCTTTTCCTCTTATAAGGCTCTTACCAAGACTCACTTCTGCCTTCAAAGGTAAGGTAGTGCAGACCATCGGAGTAAGGCAGGTAGTAATGCCCACTGAGTGCTGCCAACGGCATCAAGATCCACACAAAATTCAATGGCCACTGTTTTCTTTTAATGCATGAATGGAGGCTGTGCTTTCCCCCTTTATACAATGCCCTTGGGCAGAGAAGCAAATCTGAACCCAGAACTCCTACTTCCTGAGCAATAAGCTGGTAGGCTGGTGAACAGTGGGGCACAACCTCTTTCTCCTGCAGCAGGAAGGTTTGGAAAGAAGAAATGTAGTCCCATGTGGGTCTGGAGAAATGCGCACAGGTGTCTCTCTATGAAGGGAAGGTTTCAACCTGTGGATCTGAGTAAATGGAAGCACGACCAGCAGCCCTAAGTCAAGGGAAGGCCTCAAGACACTATGTGTGCTCATTGCTTCCTTTTTTGGCTCCCTCTGGATCAGCAAAGTGACCCTGCGAGTGACTCCATGGATCTGTCCATGGAGTGAGCCCACACACCACTCTGACCCCGTGCCAAATCTGGCTGCAAAGTGATCCCATGTGTATATAATATATAGTACAATATAGTTTGATTGTCTGAAGAGTTGTTGACTCTTGAATTCGCTATGCACCATATTTCCATCTTACATTTAGGGAAATGGATTCTGCGTTATAGATTCCTACAGCAATTACGGATATTCCTACAGGGATTTATCTAGCAGTAAATATCTTCTGACTTCTGTGCTTTCGTGGTTGGACAAGGTCTCAGATGCTGACTGCACAGGATCCAGAAAATAGACTGCTGTGTAAGGCCAAACAAAAACACCTACACGTTGGGGAACTGTGGACAGAGCTAGTTCTTCTTTTTTATTCGAAGCTTTCGGGTGATTTTAAGCGGGTTGCTTTTTTTTAACGAAATATGGCTTTTCTCTAGCAAAAAAGGAAATTTCTACAAGAAACCTCTACTTTCACCAAAATTTGAGGGGTTTTGGTGAAAATTTTGGCGTTTTTATCATGTAAAACCCAAAATAATTCACCCAGTAGATATATTCACTCCCCACAGAAATCTAAACAGCCTGGAATAAAATTTTCCACAAAAATGAAAAAAATTTTATTTTCTTCAGAATATTTTGTGGTACACAAATACTGTTTCTTGGCTGGCTCTAGCTGTGTAACAGCTGGATGATTTCTAACATAACCAAACACGCTATCTCCTCCACACTGCAGCCTCCTTTCCGAAGTCTTCCCTCTCTCATCACTACCACGTACAGCTGCTGCACATCTCAAGGAAGCACCATCAGCTGAACTAACGCCTGTGCATGGCATGAGCTCCCCTGTGGTCTTTAAAGTAATGGCCTGATCCTACTTTTTGGTCTTTACAGACATTTCGTATGGGGAGTTTAGTTCTCAGCCTTTGGACTGCTAGTAAAAAGGCCTGTGGGTGGTGTTCATGTGGCTGCTACTACATGTTATATAGGGGTAAGGGGTTGATTGATTTATTTTTGGTGGGTGGGTAGGAGTACCAGAGACATCTTTAGCCCAGTGTACCCACTTGGCATTGCTGCTGTGCTGACATAACCCAGGGCAGAGTCCTGTGCCAACTGTATAGCTTATACTGTAATCCAGAGGCTGTTTTCAGTCTGAATCAAGTCAAGAATCCCTGTTCCCAAATCAGACGTATCTTGTTAGTTGGGGCCAAATATAGCACAAGAAAATGTTGTCACCCAAAGCAAGAATAACAGCTTGAAGAGAGAGGGAGTATAAGGAAGGAAGTTGTAAAGTGAAGAGTCTGACTTCTCTTTGAGTGATCTTCGGAGCAGCTGTGGTTTGCATTTGCCTCCACAGCGCAGGAGAAGGAATTGAATTCAGATCTGGTAAGGTGCTTATCTGTGAGCAGGGAATGTTTCTGGGATTGAAACGCTTTGCCACATTCCCTATATGCTACGTAGTACTTCTCTGTGGGAGACTTATGCCTCCTTGCCTTATAAGAACTGGGTTGGGGGCCGGAGCTGATGCTCCAGCTAATACAACTGGGTCAGTTATACACTGGTTGGAGGAATAGTCTTCCTTATTTCTTATCCTCCATGGGGACTCTCTGTTCAGAGCCCTTGATATGGAGTGAATTATTTGGCCCCGTATTATCCCCTGTGGCTAACAGCTTTTATTCCGCTGAACAAAATGACTATGTTGTGAGCATTTAGCAGGAATGCAACAAGGCCTCACAATCGATCTTTTGATAGTTGCATAGTTCATGCATGTCAACTGTTGCAGATCAACAAACTTGCGTAACAAACATTGATGCAGAATGAAACCGTGTCCACTTGAAATAACTGATGTGATGCCAGAGGTTAATTTTACTTGTCCTAAAATGTTTATCCATTAGATTTTAATTATGCCAGCTGAATTAGTTTCTCAGGGCCATTTCCTTTAATATAAGGCAAAAAAAATGTACTAAAAAAGAGAAGAATATGCTACAAAACAGTCTTTTTCAGGACAGTATAGAATACCCTATTGTTCCCCTAATGTTAGGTGAATGTTTGATATGAACAGCAGTCAGCAAATGGGGCATTAGTGAGTATACAAAGTCTAAGTAAAAAAAATGCACTGTTTGCTTAGCCGTAGTTAAAGCATTTATGGTCCTTGGAGAGACAATACAATGTGCATAGGTCACAGTGACCATAGCAATCCAATACACTGTGACAAAGCCCTGTTTTGCAAAATAATAGATGATATAAATTTAGTGATGCATATGTTTATAATGAGTCTAGGACACCAATGGTTATAGGGCAATGTACATTTACATGCTATCTCTGGGAAAATATAGACAGACAACTTGGCGGAAGTAAATCCAGGCATATTCAGACAAGAACACATTTAAAACTGTTCATTTACTGAGTGTTGTCAGCAAATATCTTCCATTAATTTATGGAAGTGCCGGGTTGCAGTAGGATGGCCACCTTAAAGCAATAGAGCATCACCATGACATAGTTTAGGATCAAGCTGTAGTGTGGGGGATAAGAGTCAGAGATGTCAGCTAGAAATATAGAACGTGGTAGCACTCAATATGATTCCACTGACAGCCACAGCACTCATGTCTCTTTAGAGCACAGGGAGAAAACCTGATATGTCTTTGTTTACATGGCATAAATTTTACTTACATGGCTGTGTGTCCAGAATTGCTGGGAGACAGAAGTCTGGGAAATCAGAAATAGATTCCTACCACGTGAGCTACAGCATCAACAGAAAGATTGTGTGGGGGGCATCACAGACACTACTGAAAGAACTCGACTTGTGCATTAGAAATACGCTCCAATTCAAATTACGAATCTAAATATAGGTCTCAGATTTTGCCAAAGTTTGGACACAGACCTGAGGCTTTTCCTAAAGAATCTGGGTGTGTTTACACCAACATTGTACACAGAGCAGGTCTGGGCCAAAGTCACAGCAGTAGACGCAGCATCATGTAGACATCCAGAAGCTAGCTTTAAACAACCTAGCTTGGATCCCAATAACAGTCTAGCCACAACTCAGCACAAATGATTTACCCTGCTTTTTGAGCCAGTTTTGCAGTCTGTAATGAGCTTCTTGCTGCTGTGCTACTTTAGGCTGAAATCAAGAGCTTCTGAAATTCTTTCCAAAGTGAGACAGGGAGATGCACTACAGATTAATATATAGCCTAGCATTTAGGGTATTCAGCTGGGATAAGGCAGATGCAGGGTCAAGTCTCTGCTCCGACAGTCTTCTATATCTCTGCCATTAGTTTTGTTAACTATTGTGTGGCTGGGCTTTTTCATCCCCTCTTCTTGGAACTATCCAACTATGTATAAACTGGTCTCTCTTAATTTGAACAGGAATTTACATCTGGCTCTTCCATGTCCCTGGTAGGTAAACTATTTGATATTTGAGGATAACGAAGAGGGCTTTTTTATTCTGAGAAGAAATTCCATCCTGCACCTGAGAGGCCTTTCTGAATAGATTTAAATGGAAACTGGTCTATTCCTTCAAACATTTTGGACTGGGGAGGTCCCCAGGTACCCTCAAGGCCCCTAGCCACAGGCTCTTGCAGCCCCATGGGCCACTGTTCCACCCCAGCCCCAGCAGGGAGAGGAAGCTGGAGCAGAGAGGCAGAGCCTGGAGCCAGCAGCAGCAGGACAGTGATGGGACAAATGGCATTTGGACTGGGAGCCTGGGGACACTCAGGGCCTGTGAGCTGTCTGTGGGCTGCCAGCTGGACAGGTATGTTCTAGAAAATTAATTTGGCCTCAGTGCTGCTATATTTAGCCTGAAAGCAAAAGATTTTTTTTTCCCCCGAAACTGAAAAAATTCACAAAATTATGAACGGAACCTAAAATGTTTCCGGACCTGCTGAAAATGTAGGAAAGGCTGGTTCCACAAAGCTTTTTCAAATAGCTGATATGAGTTACAAGAAGCAGTTAGGAGGCAAATGTATTTTAAGTTTGAAATATTAAAACATGATTTCATATCCACAAGAATTCGTTGAGAGTTAGAAATATTAACTTATTTGAAAGTTACTGGACATGAAAAAGAGGCCTTTGATTTGATACTTAGATTCATATCTCCCCTCTATATGTCTCATTACCTCAAAATTAGCTTGTCATTATCCTCAACAGCTTTCCGTATTCTTCAGTGTGACAGAGCAGCTTTAGTGCTCCGTCACTTTAAGGGCTGGAGCAGCCAGCCACCAGCTGTTTGACGAGGACGGTCATTTTGGAGAGCCCTGTTATAAGAGCAGAGCAGTTTGTGTTCAGCAATGCTGGGAGTAACATTGCCTGGTGGAGGTCTTGCTCCTGGAGTATCTTGGAGGTAAGGGTGAGGCTACGGAGAAGGAGGAGGCCTCATTGGTCCTGGACATGACCTGAAACTGTACCCTGCTGGGAGGCCTGGTGGTCCTGCCTGTGGTGGGACAGTGCCACTTAAATGCCAGGTTCAAAGACCATCCTGGTGTAAGGCAGGTCGGGGCACCTAAACTCCTGCCCCCACCTTAGGGTGGGTGTGTCAACCTGAGTTCTGGGCCAGGCACCCTGGGGATGGCACCTGAGCCTACAGGGGTGTTTCACCCTGTGCCCTAGGGAAAGGGCAGAACGGTGGGGTGGGAACATCAAGTAGAGTGATACCTGAGCCTATGGGGGTATTCAACCCCATGCCTGAATGAGAGGGCAGAGTAGTGTGGCCCTGGTAGAGGGTGGAGTAGTATGGACCTGGGAGAGGGTGAAGAGCGGGGCCGCAGAGAGGAAGGGGCAGAGTAGTGGCCTGCTGAGGGGTGTGGGGACAAAGTCAGCTCACAGTTCTTCAAATTGCCCAGCGCTCATTCAGATGAGGGTCATGGGAGAGGATCAAAAGACTGCACACCTCCTGGCTGAGGCAAGAAGAGATAAGCCTGATGGCCCTCAAGGTTGGGGTGTGTGTGGCCCAAGGGGGCAGTACGAGAGAGACCCATGATGGCTGGTATGTGCGAGCCCTGGTGAGAGCAGGGGGAATGAAACAGGCCCTGGTGAGAGGGGGTGGTATGCATATGGCCTAGAATAGGGCAATAAGTAAGAGGGCTAGCTGTTTGAGTTTGGTCTGGCCTCATGCCGGAGGTGTGTTATCTGTGAGGCATGGGAAATGTGTAGGGGTAATTGGAGCACCTACATCTGACCCTTGACATCAGGGCAGATCAACGGGCAGCCTCCTGCCTATTAACATGGGGACAATAGGACATCAAGGCATGGCAGGAAAAAGAGGCGGACGGTTGGCCCAAGCACAAAGCAGTGGGAAGGTCTCACGACCAGGCTGTGAGTTAGCTCCTTTTGTCAAATTCAGTATTCTTAAAATCTCATGTGTCAAGTGTATTTGAAGAAAAGTAGCTAAAATTAGGAAAAGACACAACATTTCTGCGGATGGGACAGTTCTGTAACCACTGCCAAGAAACCAGCTATACCCACACATTCCCCACACCATACGTGCCCATTCTCAGAGACACTCCCAGATGCTCTGTCTCATACATACCTCTTAGTGTGATGGTGGGCATGCTTAACACCGGTGACCACACATTTTTTTTCAGCATGCAATGTTTCCAGAGTGGAGCAAGTGACTGGAGCTTATTTCTCAGGAACGATCTCAGAATCACTGTGGGTATGTAAAGGCATACCCCAGATCTGATTTCCAAGAGATCTTGGGCCTAATCTTGCTCCAGTATGCATAGGAGATTTTGTCATTAACTTCAATGGAGGCAAGATTGGCCCTTATATATACATGTGGACAGATAATTTGTGTGACGTTCCAACTGACTTGTCTCAGCTTACAAAGAACATAAATATATTTCTGTAGGTAACCGAACAGTGATCTTCCTTTAGCTCAAGGGATGCAGTCCTCAATGTTTTGAGCTGGGGGACCAGGATTTTCACTTGATAATTGTAATGTATACATTTATTATATGAGCAGTGTTAGATTTATGATGTCTTTAACTATTAATGTCCTTGCTTTTTGAGTGCATGGGTTTTGTAAATGAGGTGTTAAGAAAATAGACAGTGTGGTGAATGTAGAGCTCTGATGCAATACTCCAAAAATACTGATACATAATAGTTTCATGAGTACTGTATATGACCTTGTCAATGAAGTCAAGTAACTGTAGAGTTTTACTGGATTAGTATTTATATGAATACATTGTCTAGTGTACTAGGGACTGTTGGAAAAAAACAAGTAGGAAGTTGAGGCAGTGGTTATAATTAAGCAGCCTCCTAACAAACACTGGGAGGAGTGATTCCAATGCAATGGCCTAGTTGTTCCAGTCCAGTTACATTGCTTCTTTGCCAAGTTTGGAAGCCTAGTGATCAAGAATATCTGAGGCAATGAAAAGGACTGTTCAAAAAAAGAGAGAGAATGGTGAGCAGAGTTGGGTAGTATTTTTCCATCTAGGAACAGCATACTCACAAGTCACTGAAGCAGTTTCCCTGGCTTCCAGGGAATGGCAATCTGAGGGAAAAGCCAAACAGGCATATAGCTTATTTATTGTTTTAGGGTCTGCTTTTCTCTGAAATGCCCTGGTTCTGAATAAATGATACTTTGCTTTGAGGAAGCTCAGGGTGTGGTTGAATACCATGGTCATCACTCCTAGAAAGACCAGAACTGCAAGTGCTGAACCAGAGGCAAATCCTCTAAGGTAATCCTGTTTATCACCTGAGAGAAGTACATGATTGCATCTTAAAAGACTACTGCATCTTAAAAGTGACTACTTAAGGCCCAAGACTCAAGAAGTTTGCAGTCCCAAAGGGAACAGGTGGTGGCCATGGCAATGTTTGCTCCATACTTGTAACAGAAGGCCATCTGCAAACTTAAGTTACCTTTTTAATGGATGCTGCAAGTTCTGGAGTTTATGAAAGAAAAAGAATACAAATTATAAGAAAAACATGTCATGAATGGGGCACATTGTTCCTTACCAGGTACCTACAAAATGAACATTCAGAACTAGGCAAGTTCAAATATATGTTTGGTTACATGGGATGTGTTCATTTGGCAATTATCCAGGGTCCTACAAAAGTGAACCCACAAGAGCAGAACTAATATCACACTAAAGGAATTGCTTCTTTGGCCAACTTTCAGTGTCGCATTTTGACACTGTTTGGAGGGCAGCGCATAATAAAAGGTGTTTAGTGTTAGCCATGGATATTTTCATGAAAGAATATGATCAGAGGGGCAGACTATGCATCACACACTATGCATAATGATTTTGACACAGTGCAATAGATTTCTGGTATCTTAGTCTCTTTGGTGCCTGCTGGTGTGTGATACACACTACTTATTTGAAAATCCCTGCACCCAAGACAGAACAGTGTTTGGCTCTCATATTCCTTTTTGGGACAGACTGTAAGATGATGGTTAGGATGAACTTCTTAAGAAAGCAACTGGAAGAAGAAAGAGATTTTTTTTTTAGTCATTAAAGCAAATATTAGGAAGTCTGGGCCCCTGGTTTATATTCCGGGACTTAATGCTGATTCACTGTCTGAACTTTGACAAGTGCCCTAAATTTTGTGTCTAAATGGGCACATCTACATGAGACATTTCTGTGGAGTAGACTAATTAGCTCCATAGTAAACATCTCAGTGTCATAGAATCATAGAAAATTAGGGTTGAAGAACCTCAGGAGATCAACTTGTCCAACCTCCTGCTCAAAGCAGGACCATCCCCGACCAGATCATCCCAGCCAAAGCTTTGTCTAGCCAGGTTTTGAAAACCTCCAAGGATGGAGCTTCCACCACCTCTCTGGGTAACCTGTTCAAGTCTACACATGCGGCCCTATTAGGCCACAGGGAACTACTAAATGCTGCAGCAGGATAGTATTTATAAATACAAGTACTATCCTGCTGTTGAGTTTTTTACTCTGCAGCACTGCCCATGTAGATGCTGACACAGCCGGTTGGGGCATAAGGGTACTTCAGTGCAGGGGTTGCTTGTAGGCTAGCCCTGCACTGGAACACCCCCATGCCCCAGCCAGCCCCTCTGCAGCATGTTGAGCTGGGTAAGAGCAGCCCCATGCTGGCAGGCTGATGCCCCAATGTGTGGCGGGTATGACACAAGTGGCAAGGGCAGACTCCATGTGTAGCACACAGCAGATCAGGTAGGGGACAGGCAGTGCAGAAGCAGACAGGGCAAGGAGCAGAAATCAGAGTAGCAGACAGAACAGGGGCCAAAAGACCAGAAGCAAAAAGCAAAGTGGCAGATCAGGACGGGGAAAGGGACTGGAATGACACTCAGGGAGGGTACAGGGATAATTTACACCATGCCTTCCAAAAGGTTGGCCTCCACTGACTTAATCTCTTTGTACCATGGGGTTCCCCTAGGGCAGTCCTAGGTCTAGTATTGTTTAATATCCTCATTAATAATTTGGACAATGGGACTGAGTGCAGACTTAGCAGATTTGTAGATGACACCAAGTTAAGTGGAGTGGAAGACGCTCTGGAGGGTAGGACTATGATCCTGAATGACCTGGATGAACTAGAGAAATGGTCCAGAATCAATTACATGAAATTTAACAAAAATAAAGACAAAGTCCCACACTTGGGGTAGAATAATTCCATGTACAAATACATCCTGGGAAATGACTGGCTAGGAAGCAGTACTGCAGAGAAAGTCCTGAGGGATACAGTAGACCTGAATAAGCTCAATATGAGCTAACAGTGTACTCTTGTTGCCAAAAACACCAACAGCTTCCTAGGTTGTATTAAAAGGAGCATTGCTTGTAAATCAAGGGAAGTGATTCTTCCACTCTATTCAGCACTGGTAAGCCTCATCTGGAATACCGTGTCCAGTTTTGTGCCCTGCCTTTCAAAAAAGTTATGGGCAGATTGGAAAGAATCCATCAGAGAGCAACACAAATGATTGGAGGCCTGCAAAGCATGGCTTACGAGCAAACACTTAAAGAACTAGGGTTATTTAGTCTAAAGAAAAGGAAACTAAGGGGAGATTTGATAACAGTGTTCAAATACCTGAATAAGAGGTATAGAGGAAGGAGGTAAATTATTCTCTGTAGTTGTAGCAGACTGGATTAAGAACAATGGCCTCCAACAGCAATAAAAGAAATCCAAGTTAGAGATCAGGAGGAACTTTCTGGCTATGAGGGCGGTCAGGCATTGGACCAGGCTATGAAGTTGTGGCATCTCCATCCCTAAAAATTCTCAAAATTCTCGAGTCACTCCCTGCACTGCACATGAGTGCATAGCCCCCACCTCCGTTCCCTGGCTATAGGCCAGTGCCATAGGAACAAAGTTTGGCAACTAGGGCAAAGCCTACAATGGCAGCCTGCCCTCGCCCAGCTCACAGATCTGGGGGACACACGCCTCTCCTCCCCCCCCCCCC
>NW_017729031.1:27708231-27716702 GCF_001723915.1 Gavialis gangeticus
TCCCCCCCCCCCCCCGCTTATCTGGGAGTGCACACAGCAGCGGGAGCTGTCCTTCCCCTTGCCCCACACCCACCCAAATGAGCCACTCACAGCTCTGTTCCTTGCCCCATCCTGGCTGGGTAGCACTTGATGGCACCCCTTTGCATTGGTGCCCAAGGCGGTCGCCCCACTCACCTCCCCCCGACACCTTGCTGTGGCACTGCTGTAGGCTCTCCCACTTCACTGTGCTACAGGCTGCCCTGCTGCTATGGGCTGTGTCACCCTGGGGCAGGAGCAGGGAGCAAAAGCCAGGGGATAGATAGGGAAGGCCAGAGAACCTGAGTATACCCTCAGCCAGAGTGATGGGGGAGCGGCAGCTGGGTGGGAGATGAGGTACCAGTTGGACAGTAGGGCTGTGCAAAGCTTTGATTCAGCGGAGATTCGGCCCAATTTGGTAGCCAAATCTCCAAGTCGAATCAGAGGACCCTTCAATCTCTCTGAATCAATTTAGAATAGAACCCCCCAAATCAAGTCGGTGATTCGGACATAGACACAGCTTTAAATGTTTCTTCTACATACCTCTAGGTAGCAGGGACTCTGAATGCTGCGGTGCTGGGGCAGATGCAGTGTCCCTCAGAAGCATGGGGGGCTTCCCAGTGCGCTTGGTAGCAGACCCAGAAGTGAACCAGAAGCACTTTCGGGTCCACTGGGGAGCATGCTGGAGGCCCCCCCGCACCCCCTGGCTCAGTGACTTGTGCCTCCTAGTTCTGGTGGGGGGGACACCTGGGGTCCCCCTGCAGCTGATTGCCAGGCTGGGGGAGTGTGGCATGGGGGGGGGCCAGCGCACTCCCTGGCAGACCTGGAAGTGGACCAGAAGTACTTCTGATACGCTTCCGAGTTTGCTGCCGAGCACGCTGGAGAGGGATGCTCCATCCACCCCAGCACCACAGAAATCATGAGCCATGCTGCTACCTCAAGATACGTCGAAAAAGCTTTTAAAGCTGTGCCTGTGTCCGAATCACCGATTCACCGAATCAGCATCAAATCACCAGATTCGGATTTGGCTGAATCAAATTGAGGACAGTGATCCAAATCAAGAGATCGAATCAGGGTCACTGATACGGGCCAAATCTGAATCCGAATCAAATAGGGCCCGTTTCGCGCACCCCTATTGGATAGCCCTGGTCTAAACACCCATCAGAATTCAGAGCCAAAGGTTCTCAGAACAGTCAAAGTCTGATTCCTTCAGTGGCATTTATTAAATCTCTCAACCTTTCTCATTATGTGTCCTCCACATATGAAGTGGAGGTTAAAATGCCTAATTACCCCGATGAATGTGGCGAAGTATAATTAGCGTATATTTGTGAGCAGGACATGAGCCCCGCGCTCCAGGCTGCGGAGCACAGGGGAACAACTGACTCTTCAGCGTATTTTACAGTGTATTTTACAGCATATTTTACAACTATTTTAAATAGTTCTCATCTACCCCTGGACTCATCAGACCAGGTGGGCTCTATTTTGCCCATGAGGGAGCTTAGGGCTGCAGTTGATTCCAAGCCCCCTAACCCAGGGGCGGGCAATTATTTTGGGTGGAGGGCCACTTACTGAGTTTTGGCAAGCCATCGAGGGCCACATGACAGGCAGCCGGGGCAGATAAATATTAACTTTCTAAAATTTTTAGGGGTTCCACGGCCTGGATAGAATGGCCTGGTGGGCTGCATCCGGCCTGCAAGCCGCATTTTGCCCACTCCTGCCTTAAACCCTCTTCTTGTCTAGCTCAATATAGTGCTGCCTCAAAATCTCAAAACTGGTCCTGTGCATAGTTATGTGAACCTAGCAGATGGGAGTTATTTATTATTCATAGGCAAGGGACCCAGCAACTGCATAAACCCGTCTGAGCATTCCTATACCCGTTATGGGAATGATAAATGAATATTGACCACTTCAGGGCTAAGAGCTGCTCCTATCCTGGTTACTTCTTTTAAGCAAACACTGCAGCTTGCTCTTATTTCCCCTATGTTCCTATGTCTCTTTATCTCATCTCATACTGAGGGCTCTGCTCTCTCTTCCCTAAAGGGTGCCTCCTTACCCCTCCCCAGCCTCTGAACATCCTTTCCTTGCAGAACACAGCACATTGTAATGAAAGCAAGTCAGTGCCCTTGGGGAGATCTGCTCTTCAAGGCGTCTAACTATATCGCCCCTCCATGAAAATCTGTCTCCTCCTAAAATGCTATTTATGTGTATTATTATACCTGCAGCTGTGGTGATCTAAGGGAATCATATGGGGTTGTGTTTTATGTTGCTTTTTGTGGGGGTTTTGCTAACTTCATGGCACTTAATAAAAGGACTCTATAAGCCAATCAAGATGAATAATCATCACATTATCAGGAAATTGCATGCACAAAGTATTGGTTAGTGGGATGAGTCTTAATGAAATTCAGTCAGAAACTGCAGAGCTGAGAGAAAGCAGGGCCTTCTTAATAGAAGAAGGTCCTATTTTTCTGTAAGGCTCAGAGATTCAGACAATAAAACAGTGATTTAATAGACTTTAAGTCAATCAAGAAGATACAATAATGTTAATTAGCCTTTTGTGCCTAATTCACAACTAATTCTGTTGTCTACTTATTTATGTTCTAAAATGGCCCTGATGAAAATTTTAATATTTCACCTAAGCTGAAGATTCATTTCCACACTGGCTGGTAATTTTCTCATATATAGCTTGAAATTGTACTCTAGATAATTTTGCATAGTAGTATATCTACATGTCAGGATCATTGGCTGCTGTGTTGAATGGCTCTTCAGAGCTGACAACTGGATAATAGCTTTACTTTCAACCAGCAGAGGAAGTCAAGAGCAAGAGTGTAGAGATAATGTGAATATAATTCATTATTCAAATATGCAAGTGATGAACTGAAAACAAAGAGGGAAGAGTAATAATGGTGTCATTATTTTTATTACTCTTGTTTTGCAAACGTAGCGTGAAACATTAAAGTAGATCTTTGAGAGATTCTCCACTGTAAAGTGACAAATTTACTTTCTTGGCAATATTGATAAAAAAGAAAGCAGAGCAGACAGGTTTCTGCAGAAGGTATGCTATGCTGTTAGTTGTACTATTAAATATTTTCCTGTTGCCTTTTTGCTCTTTAAAATTCACGCCATTAGTTACCCTTTAAAAGCCTGATCAGTGACTGGAAGAAAGTGCATTGTTGTTCTTGTGGCTCTTTTAGTTAAGACAATCTTCAAAGCTTTTAAATCTTTGTAGCATGACTAACAAAGGCCAAATAGGCAGGATACATAAAGCTTTTCTTGAGAGATGAGGAATTTGCATGTGATAGCAAAATATTTTCCAGGAAAGCAGCATTTATATAGGTTATAATGGAATGAGGCACCAACAGGGACAAGTTTGGTGTCTGAGTGGATAGTCTCCTGCCTGCAGTCACCTTTGGCTCTCTACCTTTCAAATCATCTGCCTTGCTCCACCCACACTTTGTTGAAGGTCAATAAAAGAAACACCCTGTGGTTATTTTTTTTTTCAAAACATCTTTACACACTATTAAGGTACATAGCGTTTGAGCAAGTAGAAGTAAGGCACATTCCCTCCTCATCATAAAATTATTTAAAGTATGGGTGCCCTGAAAGCCCTGAGAGCCTGGGAACCCTTCATACACGTACACGCCCACAGTCCTTCACTGAAAACAGCTTCAGTAATCAATGTTTTGGGGGTTTTTTTGCTGCAACAGTTGATGATCTTTGACCCAAAGGAAGAGGATGGGGTGGTGTGGGTGCTAACGTGCACAGTTGACAGTCCAGAGGTTGCAGGTTCATCAGGCGTAGCACAAACACTCCTGGCGCAGTCCTATCAGATACCAATGCATGTGTGCATTCTGCTAAATACCTTGTCATGCAAGGACATGAAAAAAAGGAAATGAAAGGCCCAAAGGAGGAAGATATATATGTTGATTACAACCCACCGGGTCTCTGCAAAGGACAGGGCAACACTGCCAAAAAGGTCCCAAAATAAGCTGTGATAGTCACTACAAAGGCTCAACAGCTGTTCCTGAAGCAGCCTAGGAAGTCGGCATGGTGGGGAAGCCATCTGGCAGGTCACCCCGTTACCTTTCAGCAGCCAAAGAAATCATAGTGCAGGATGGAAATGGGACAGGGTACCCAACTTTTCTCTTTCTCCCCCACTTTTTCACTATCTACTGTTTAACTGCACACCCAAATTCTGAAACAACCCTTGTATTTTGAAATGGTCCTTGTACCCTAGTAGGAAGGTTAATAAAGAGATCTATCCACCCTGCCCCATAATATCCAATTTATGTTTAAAGTTACTCTGCTTGTTAGAGCTCTACACACAAACGGGTTTGGCTGTTTATTATATAAAAGAAAGACGATCAAGGGTCTAAGGGCACATAGCAGTTCTGTGTCCAGTTCCTGCTACAGACTGCTTTTGTATGAGCTCGGACAAGTTACTTAGACCCCTGATTCAAAAAAAGCATTTAAGTATGTGTTTGACTTCAGTGGGTCTGAAGCATGTGCTTAAAGAGCATGTGTTTAAGTGCTGTCCGGAAAAAAATATGGTTTCCTGCATCAGGGCTTTTAATCTCTCTGTTCTTCAGTTCCCCATCTGTTAAAAAGAATTAACGGGTGGCAGAGAGGAAATGTTATCTGTCTTCTGTTAGCTCTTTAAGGCAAGGGCTGACTCTTGCTGTGAGTTTATGCAGCACCTAGCCCATCAGGACCACAGTCTCATCTGGGACATATGGGTGATATTGTAATAGAAATAACCTAACAAGTTAAATCAATTTACTAAATAAAAGAAGGTAATATTATGCAATATTATAGCCTTGTGAAGGAGAATGAGATTTTTAGGACTGGGGGGAGAAGCCGTAGTATAATCATTCCCCAGGAGGCCAGAAACTGTACAGCATATTCCAAGTTTCATACTTGGGCATATTAAAAGCTGTCATTTATAGTCTCTTCCTGCTCTGTTCATGGGGTATTTGTTGCTGCAATACTCAAACCTCAATTGGACCAGGAAAAAGTGAAGAGTCTGTCTCAAAGATGCCAGCTGAAGCTAATCAGGCATCACAAACATCTTTGAACAATCTCAAACTTGTTAGTAGAAAACAGTAACTAGGATTAGGTTTTAGTGTGTTGGGTTTTTTTATTGGGAAAAATACCTTGGATCTTAAAAAGAGGATCTTAGGAACCCCCACTTGCTCTTGCCTCACACCTTCCAAATTAGGCAACATAGCCACCTTGGGCGAGTGGCACTGAGTATGTCTCTGATGTGCTAGCTGGCACAGAGGGTCCAAGATGGCACTAGGTGCAAGCTCAGCATAGCTCTAAGGTGGCCTCATTTTGAGGAGTCGGCATGTGCAGAGCTGGAGAAAATGGTTGTGGTTACTTTGTGGTAGGCATGGCAGGGAGATGGTGAAGATCTGCTCTTGGAGTAGTCAACTCTAGGGGGGATATCTGAGGTCCGAGTGAGATCATCTTAGTGTTGCATTACTACAGAGCCTCTGTTCTGCCTGTGTCTTGCCTGTGCTATTGCAGACTGAGAAGGACTCATCTGAACAGTGCATTCGCACTAGCCACTATCGTTGTCATTGTTTTTTCTATTATGTTAGCAGGATTCATTGTGGCGTACAAACATAGAGTCCTTCCCAAGAACAGTTATAATCTAATTAGATTATATAGGTTAAAGATAGGGGGAAGGGACATAAAAGAATAAATTGAGGGATAATATCCAAGCATTTTTAGTATTGCCATGGTGGGGTTTTTTCACGTTCTTTGAATGTTGTGGTTGATTGCTTTTAACTGCTCTTAAATTTACCAATTTCTATTTCAATCTTGGCTGTATTTAATCTGAGAAACAACACCACGTTTAGAAAAGATGTTAACGAGATTTCTGTGTATGGCTCTGTTTAAAGATGGACTTGTTTAAAAAAAACCCATTAACTGGATGTGGTTCGCCTCTGTGGGTTTAACAAGTTTTAAACTTGACTGGTCCCTTTCTACTTTAGAGTCACTAAGGGAGTGTCTGTACTGTAGCCCAGGGATGTCAAACTCCTGCAGCTCCGTGGGATGCATGAGAGTCGTTGGGCCTGTGTAGCCCACACAGCACCGGGTCCAGCCCAAGCACTGTGTGCAACGTGTGCTAGCCCTGGGGCTTACTGTGCAGGTGGTACACGGGGCGTGTACAGGGCGTGCACTGCTTGTGGTGCACAGGCGAGACCCAGTGCTGCAGGCAGCACAGGGGGTTGGTTAGGGTGTTGCATGCAGCCCATGGCATAAACTCCCTGTGCAGTGTCCAGCTCCAGGTCCAGCTTGTGCACTGGCCCTGCATGCCACATGCGCAGTGAGCGCCGAGGCTGGTGCATGCTGCATGCCATACCCCGTGCCGGCCCCCTGTTCTGCATTTTTTAGTTGCTTCTCTTGGTCTGTTGTGCCTTTAATTTGTCTGGTGAAATTCTGGCTCCACTGAAGTCAGTGACCGTTTTGACATGCAGTAGGGCCAAGATTGCAAACCTCCTTTTCCCCTGTAATTTAAAACAACCCCAGTGCTGTGCAGTGCTGAATAGTTTCTTCTTCAGGGCCAGAGTGAGGAAAGCAAATAAGAGAGCAACTGAATGACATAGGAGGAGGAGAAATGGTCCATGAAGTGAATGCAAGAGTTATAGGAACTTCCCTTTTGTGGACTGACCTTCTGTGTAAGCCTGTCATGCTTGCAATATGAATATTTGCCGATTGTCACTCTATGTACCATAGAGTCTTAACTAGCTCAAGTGTTTTGCTCCAGTTACACATGCCAGAATAGTAAGAGGTGCATAGCTGGGTGGAGAGTGTGATATGTGAGATATTTTCACAAGTTAGAGATGACCCCATAACTCATAAGTGGTGGAGCGGAGCCTGCAGACAGGGATTTCTGTCCACCACTGACTGTGCTCTCTTAATTTATTACTCAGCGTGTACCTCTCATCATCAACAAGGAGAAAACTAGCTTTCTGTTCAAAGCTAATGCTTTCACTTACTTGATCTTGAGACAAAGGCTGTCTCTTTCCATCTCTTCCTCATGGGATGTGAGATGTTTATTTGGGTAACACTGAGTCCCATATTTTCAGGCAAGTTATTAATGTGGGGGATTGTCTAGTACATGGCTCAGCATAGGCAGACTTCAGATAGCAACATAAAACATATCGACAGGTACGTGCATGGCATAGGCATCTGATTGACAGATGTTAGAAGAATACAATAGGTTTACCATGCAGAAGCATATCATACCAGTATATATTTTACATGGAGAAGTAACAATTCATATTCTAATCCTCACAAAACAGTCATGATGTGAATTCATTTCTGCTATTAATGCTTACTCTTTGGTGCATAAACAATCCCATTTGAAATTCTAGTTCCCAGTGATGCTAATCTTTCAGTGGAAAAAACTTATTTGCAGAAGAGTAAGAATGAAGGATTGGGAAGTGAAATGTATTCCATCCATTGCAAATAACTACAAAACTATCAGCATTAAGGTTAAAAATACTTAATGAGCATTGCACTAGCCAGCACCAAAAAAAGTAAGATAGAGAATTGCATTTGCTCTGTCACAAAGATGACTGACATTTAATTATTGTCTATTTTTGTGCTGACAATTTCATTTTTATCATTCATGTTAAATCCTTTAGAACCCCATGAAAAATGAGATCAAGTGACAAAAATGAGATAATGAAATCATATGCAATAGAATAAAATTATATCTTGTAGGTAAGAGAGGATTCAGGAGAGCAGATTATTTAATAGGGCTGTATAAGCTCTATAAGTGAATCTGAATTAAAAGTGTTGAGCCCACAGAAACGCGTGGGGGCTACAAGCTGAGATGGCTCTTGGTTACCATTATACAGGGCGTGTTTTACGCAATGATAGAAGATCATTGTAAATCTCAAAAAATGGTCAATTTAAGTCTTATTTGGGAGGGAAAAAATCCCTTTCCAGCTCACTTCCCCTTGCTTCAGATTCTTCTTTTTGTGTTGTTATGAGGCTTTTTGGAAGCCAGTGTGTCACAGTTTCTGATAATTAAGAATTTATTTTTATCACGCTTAGCCTCCAGCCAAAAAAATAAGGTTTCCCCATGTCTTTTGCCAAAAAGGATATCGACTGCAATCCCCAAATTCAAGGCTTTGAGTCATGCATATAATTCTACTGTTTTGCAATATGGGACAATGCTTAACATGATCCTAGCTTAACTTTTTTAAGTGAGATGGTAAAATTGTTGTAAAAATTGGGAGTACAAGTATTTCTAACAAAGTCAAAGGCAGCGTCAGCATTTATTAATATGTCTGATAATATGTTAAATTAGGTGAAAAAAGACTTGAGAGTTTTGTAGCAGCAGAAACAATAAGAACTTTATTTTGTCTCCTTTTTCATTTAATGTTAAACTGTGTAGTGAGAATTGGATACATGTGGGCATGAGGACACACACACACACA
>NW_017729031.1:27716805-27736949 GCF_001723915.1 Gavialis gangeticus
CCACACACACACACACACACACACACACACACACACACACACACACACACACGAGGCTGAACAAGAATTAGAGCTGCCACTTCATTTAAACATTCATATTTTTGCCAGCTATTAAACATATGGTCCTTGAATGTATTTGTCTATATTTTGGGGAGGGTGGAGCACAAAACAGAAGGATTTTCTTTCCCTTCTTAGGATAGTTGTGGTCTAATAAAATAAATATCAGCTGGAATACATTGGTGCTATTCCTACTCTGCCACTGACTCTCTCTATAAGCTTAGGTGAGTCTCTTCATTTTTCTGTGCATTAGTACAGAAAATATTATTAATGATAGTAGAGTAATTTAGGGTTGATTCGTTTCAGAACTTGGTCACAATAAGTCTGCCTATCTCTCGGGTGATTACTTAGAGTGAGATAGCAAGAGGCTCTTGTCCTCCTCCAGTTATCTATGGGACTCCCTTTTCCCCAAAGTAGAACCATATATTTTTATGAAAGCCACGTATGTGCAGAACATTTTGCTTCAGTTATTGTCGTATGTGGGAGGAGCAAAGGAAGCAAATCCAGTTACTACTTTTCAGAATGAAACTTCTTCTTGCACAACTGGAAATGTACACAAGTACTAATGCTAGTAGGCCGCTACATCCCTACCCATTGAAATGAACAAAAATAGGCAGGTAAATTATCCCGCACATCCCCAATCAGGTCATGTCTACCAGTCTTCTGTGTATGGAATGCAGTAACATTTATGCGGAAATTAAGATTTATAATATATTCGCTAATGTATAATAGATATAACTGTACTATATAAGAGAAGGTCTTTTATTCTAAGGGTTTTGTACAGCAACCGTCACTCTAGTTTCTAAGCACTGCATAAGCTAGTGGACTTCATGGAGCAATCTACTCTTCATCTCCTGCTAGTTACAACATGCCCTGAATAGATTGAATGTATATTCAGGTATGTGAAAGTCCAGATAGCTTGGTGGAACAAGATCAATACTTTGGATTGCTGTACCGGACAACTGCTTTGGGGATCAACCCTTGCATCCAGATAATGAATGCAGCTAGTCTCATGGATCCATACTATAGATCCCACTTTCTTGTTGGTCTCAAACATCCATGTGGTGGGTTTTGGCCAAAAAGAATGGGAGGAAACAAAAAAATAAATAAGGAGGAATCTACAGAACGAAAGAGTTCTATGAAAAAAGGTCAGGAGTCCATCCAGCAAAAGCAAAGGAGAACACACGACCAAAGATAAAGTGCTGTCTCAACTGATGTAATTTACAGTAGGTGAAAAGATGGGTAATTCCAGAACTCCCCTTGGTGATTAATTAGGAAGCTTTCAGAAACCTGCAACAGAGTTCTGAAAGAACTAATTTTTCGGGATTTCTTTGCTTTACTGAAGACAATCTGCCAAATCCTATGTACTGCCGGGAGGGAGGGAGGGAGAGAGAGAGAGGGAGAGAGAGGGAGAGAGAGAGAGAGAGATCTGGCCACTGCTCAGCACATGACGAACTGGGGCCTGTATCTGGGGAAAATATGTAAAACACTTTGGGCTCATTGGCAAAAGGAAGCAGGGGATTCTTCAGGCAGATTGGTTGGGAGAAAGACTGAAATGTGACCCTCTCTGATTGGATAAGGCTTGGGTGATGTCACACCAGATATATAAGAACAACTCACTGAGGGTCTGGGGCTTTTATTCAATTGCCTGCGGAGAGGTGCAGGCTTCATTGGGAGCTGGAAAACCTGCTTCCCATGGTGGGGTCTCCCCCCACCTTTGCTGGAGAGGCAAGCAAACGCTATTTGAAGGGAAAGCCTCATGTAGAGGGAGGGAAAGTCTGTTCTCAAGTTTGAGACTCCTAGTTCCTTCCTCTTTCTTCTAGTATTTTCTTAAGTGGGTTAGCACCATGGGGGTGTTAATCACTGAAGCAAACTGCCCAGGAATGGGTCCTGGCACTTACTGGCCACAGGGGCCTGGCCCCCTTGGGTTTGTAATTGTATCATCTCAGCATGGAGGTATCTGGGACCAGGTGTCTGTGCTGCAGCCATAGGTCTGGGCCTTTTTTCTGCTGTTTCTACAGCTATGGTGTTTCAGCCTAGCTGCATGGCTGGACCCCAGCTATCTGTTTGGGCCTTAGTGCAGTATAGGCCTGGCTGGCTTCTGCTGCCTGGTTCAGGCCCAGGGATGTAGGTCTGACCTCCAATTTGAAGTTTTCTTTTTGCAGTTTCTGCCCAGCAGATCTGAGATTGGGACTAGGACTGTAGGGGTGCAGCCGCAGTTAACCCCCCAAGGCCACCACATGGAAGTGGGGATTGCCATACTCTCCAGCTCATTGCTGATGGGCAGGTATAACGGTGCAAGCCCCTGGAACTGCCTTTTGGGTAAGCCCCAAGTTCCCAACCACCTGGGCATGAGTGAAGCTTCCCCAGGGGGGTACAATCCATGAACTATGGCTTGTAGTTGGTAGTATTTTAAATTGTGTTTAGTGTTTTTCTTTGTTTTCTATAATAAATTTGTTCTGTGTGTTTACACTGCTTGTGAGGAAGCAGGGTTTGTTTATGCGGGACACCCTAGTAATTTGTTTAGTGATTCCCAGGTGGTCTGGGTAGGGGCTCCAGCCAAGGTACAGTATATTTAGACCCCAAAATTGGACCCAGCCCTTGTTGCTGCCAATGCACTTATAATTATTAGACTCATTAGTGAACAAACAGACATTTGTACTTAATAGACTCTGCATTAGTTTTAAATCTCATTTGTTCCTAAGGAAAAAAAAAAAAAAAAAGACTTGCAATTTAGTATCCATACTATGCTGTAGGAACCTAGTGATATGTTAAGGACTACCAAACAGGTTAGTGCTTAACATATCAATAACTTTATGTATATATGTATGAATAAGCAGTCCTGTAGAAAAGTCTGGACTTATACAAAATTGATTTGAATTCTTTGGGCTTCATAGATACCTTGTTCACAAAATATTCAGTAGCATATAGGTATGTAGGTGAGAATTAGCAGTCAAATAGATGTTTTACTGTAGGAAATTCAGGCCATGAATATACATCAAACCCAGCAAAGCTCCATGTTGACACCTTGTGAACTGGAATGGGCACAGCTGCATCTATGTGGCTTTCTAGATGTGCTAATTGTCACTGCTGAGTGACAAGACCAAATCATTAGCACCCATGCTATTTAGACTGCCCATGGTGCCACACCACACTGACCGGTTCACCACACTGACCTTGCGTAGCAGTGCAGCACAGTGGAGGGTTGTGCTTGTAGGCACGGGAAGCTTGCCAATTGCCATGTAGATGTTGCCTCAACAATTCATGGCAAGAGAGTGATCCATGATACGGGATTTGGAAATGACCAGTTCAGGACGAAAATGATCTGAGGGCACTCACTTTGTTGTTTTACAGCACTAAGGACCTTTGTCCTTTGTCTGGAACCAGGTTGCAATTAAAAAACTGGTCCCTTTTTTCTTTCACGTGCCCTTTAAATTGTGAAAACGTGTGCAGTTTTACGGAAGCATGTTTATTTATTTATTTATTGGAACTCAGCGTGAGTCTCCCGTGCTAACATCCCACCCTGGGGCAGGCTTCAGACATATGACTTGCTAACCTATTGACATTTACAGGCCTGTCAGAGTTAATACGGCCACATCAGCAGTAGTTTCTGACACAGGCATCTTCCTTTCCTCTCCCTCTTTGTGTGAGGGTTTAGCTTGGTTAATCTGTGGCGCTGGTTTAGTAATTTTGTAACTTTTTTAAAACTAAAAGTATGAAAGCAATGGAATTTAAATTAATGTCATTTGGGCCTTTATAATATTTTAAGCTGAATTTCTCACTGCTAATCGAATCCATAAGCCTCGTTGCTAGCAATGCATTGAGTCCGGGGGGAGAAAATTGAATCTGTCTTCTTCCTATTGGGCAAACACAATTAAATAGTTGCTGCCGGGCCTACTTCTCCCCTCTGCTATGCCAGTACAGCACTATCTATTATTTCACTAGCTACACTAGTAAAAAAGCTAGTGTGAAAGCTTTGGGAATTGGGCCTGTTTACACAGGTGAATCGTAGCTAAACATATGGGGAGCTGAATCTGAGGTTTAAAATTGTCTCCATGCCATTTTTTTTTCCAACTAGACTGTTATGAAACTTCAGTACAGTCCCAGAGCAAATACATTTTGACAAAGGAGAATATTCAGCACAACACAAAAGAAGACTACAAGTAAAACTAGCCTAAGGACTTAGAGGGAATTTAGACACTTAAGTCGCAAAAAGTGATCCAAAGTGACCATGCTTAGCAGCCAATAAACCCCAGTGACTTCCATTTTGGCCTGAAAAGATCCCTCGGTACCAAGACTTGGACTTCTTCACATGGTCAGAAATGACCCAATACCCTCCTCCTACGTAAGCTCTATTGTGATCCATATCTTGTCTTGGAGGGGTCTAATCTCTGCTTAAGTCCCTACTTGCTTAGGCATACTTTGACCTCATCATCCTAACTACTGGAGACTAAAAACATACATGCAATTCAGTACAAAACACAGCTGAAAGAAGAGATGCCTAGCCTGGGGAAGAAGAGACTGTAAACCTGGGTTCTGGACCCACCGCATTCTGAGAGAAAGCAAACCAGATCTTTGTTTTAGGGTTAAATCTGGCAGTTCCCTGTGAGATTACTGGCAAAATCCCACTCATCATCCAGTCCCTTTTGGGGACTTGACTGGCCCCCGAGTTTTGGACAAGTCACAACCTCTTCTTTGTTTCATCTTTTTTTGTGCTCTTTGTTTAAAAACCTATTGCTCATACGTTTCATTTGCCCGTGGAGTTCAGTTCTGCTCAAATTTCAGTTTCATACTTCGGCTCATCTGCCTGAGTTAACTGAAACCTATTAAAAACATCAAGTGCTTCAGAAGTGGCTGTTGTCAGAAATAAGGCAACCTCCCGCCTGTCTTCCTTTTGTGCTGGCACCCGTTGCTGGCAGATTGAGATCTGCAAATGCTATTTAATTTTTTTCCAATTTTCCCTCACATTTCCACAGGATTTCCTCCTGCTTGAGCTTTTAACTATTTCATTTTTCTTTGTTTGGTTTACTCCTATTACCATGCGCCATTAAGAAACTACTTGAAGGCACCCCTGGAGCTTAAAAACTCGAGCCTCTACAGTTTGAGCTAAAGGTCCAGGCGCCGTAGCTGGAGGTCCCAACAGCTTCATATATTCCACGTCACGTGTGCCACCTTTTGAGTTTTAAAACCTCCCTGAGTTTCAGAAGCCCTTTGTCAACTTTACGGCTTCCTTGCTATACATACCTACAGCCAAATTTTTAAGTGATCTTTAGTTTTCATTTGGAAAATTAAACCATTGCTTCTGTTTTGGGTAAAGATGGCCTTTGTATGTGACTGTAGGTAAAACGTACAGAATCTGTCTTACCTATGGTTGCTGGGGTATGGTTATTTGATTAGTGTTGAAGCTCAGCTTCAGACATACCCAAAAGCACATTTGTCTCTAGTCTTGGCACCGTCTCCAAAGTCAGGGGTCAGCAACATTTTTGGGCAGGGTGCCAAAAACACCTGCAACCGTGATGTGTAAGATGTTGGCGTGCTGGGGCAGATGGTGGGGGAGCCACAAGAGGCCCAATCCCTATTGTAGCAGTGCAGCCCCAGCCCCCTCCCTTCTATCCGCCCCAAAGTACATGTGCCCAGCAAAATACTTTTGAGTGCCACACTCTGGCACCTGTGCCAGGGTTTGCCTATCCCTGTCCTAAGATGTAACTGGTATCAGATAGGCCTGCCTCTTCTATGCTCACACTGGCACCTTGGGTGGGGACAGACATTACACATAAATTGGTTTGAGTGATCAGAATCTGATTTAAACAGGTAACAGAACAGATGTGCAGTGCACATAAACCAGTTAGAAAATAGCTGAAACTGGTTTGAGATAAACCTGATTGAATGTAGTATCAGACTTAACTAATTTGGCTCAAACCGGTTTAAGCAATGTCTGTCCCAGACCCCTTGCTGGTTTAAATTAAATCAGACTCCCCCAGCATCCTGGCATGGTCTCTGGGATGGGCGGGGCTCTCTGCTGCACAGCAGGGCTGCTCCGCCCCTCCCCTCCCCACCCCCCACTCCCTGGCTTCTAGGGCTGTGCAAAACAGCACCATTTTGTTTTTGACTTCTGTTTCACCATTTCAGAGGGACAGTGTTTTGTTTCGCTGTTTCACTTAGTTTCAAAGCACTGTTTCATTCCATTTCATTGCGTCGAAACTGTTTCACTGTTTTGACGCATTTCAACATTTCGCCCCTAAGCTATAATGGGGCACCCAGAGGCTATAATGGGAAATCATGAAAATGCCTGTAACTTTGTCATTGCTTGCCTGATTCAAATGAAAATTGGTAGCCCCTTCTGAAGGCATGAAGCCTGCCAAGTTTCAAGGAGATAGGTGCAGGGGGTTCTGGGAAACTGCACCTCAAACTGCTAAAAACAAAACTCACTTGCTGGCAGCGGCAACCTCCTGTCATCCTGCGGGCCCCCAGATCTACATGCAGGATGACAGGAGACTGCTGCTTCCACCTTGGACTGGTGCTGGGTGCAGCCCACGCCCAGCGTCAGGAAGACTGCTGCTGCCACTGGCCTCAGGCAGCAGCAGCAGCCTTCTGTCAGCCTGCATGCTGATCTGGGGGCCCGCACCCCCACAAGGAGTCCAGCAGTGCTGGGAAGGCAGGTTGATCTCCCTGGGGCTGTCAAAACCACTCAGAGTGCAGCCCTGGCTTTCCCCTCCCTCCCGCCACCGGGCTGCACTCGGAGCGGCTCTGCCTGCCCCATAGAGTTCAGCCCAGTGGCAGGAGAGCCAGTGATGGAGCTGCTCAGAGCGCAGCCCTGGCAAGCACAGCCAGATGGCGGGAGGCTCTGCAGCCCCATGGAGCTGAGCCTGATGGCAAGAGGTAGGGGAGAGCCATTGGCCAGGGCTGCGCGCCAAGCAGGTCCCGCTGCCTCCCACCTCCAGGCTCAGGTCTGTGCAGCTGTGGAGCCTCCAGCCACTGGGCTGTGCTTGCCTGGGCTGCGCTCTGTGCAGCTCTGCCACTGGCTGTCTCGTCACCTCCCATCGCCAGGCTGAGCTCCATGGTGCTGGTGGAACTGCTTGGAGCACAGCCCTGGATCCAAGCACAGCCCTGGTGAGCACAGCCTGGTGGCTGGAGGCTCTGCAGCCCCACAGACCTGAGCTGCGCTTGGAGTGGCTTCGTCACTGGCTCCCCTGCCACCTCCTGCCACCAGGCTGAGCTCTGTGTGGCTGGGGTAGCTGCTTGGAGCGCAGCCCTGGCTCTCCCCCACCTCCTGTCACTGGGCTCCTTCAAAACTCAAAACATTTTGAGTGTCCTCATTTCATTTCAAAGCTGTTTCAAAGCCTTTTGTTTCATTTTGATTTTGCTGTTTTGAGCTTGAAATGTGTTAAAACAGCTTTGAAACGAAACACCCATTGAAATTTTGCACAGCCCTACTGGCTACAGCTCCGCAGTGTCTGCAGGCATCTGCCTGGCTTCTGCTCCCCCCTCCTCTCCCTACTCTCTGCTAAACAGGCATTCCCCCATCCCTCATGGACACCTCTCAGCATTAACTAGCAGACCACATGCTGGCTACCTCCCAGCTGTGGGACATGGGACAGGCAGAACCGATAAGTAGCTGGTAATGTCCCTCTGTTGTTTTCTTAATGGGGTGATAAATACTGTTATCAATTCCCTGCTGGGCTGCTTAAAAGAGGGGGAACCCTCCCTAATCATAGCATCCTACCCAGACCTGGCCATGCCCTCCTCAGCTTAAGCTCTGTAGAAGGGAAGGGAGGGCTCTAGCACCCACCTTCCTTCCCCCCGCCCCCGGCTTCTAGCTTGAGCCACTCCAGGCATGTGCCTGGATTTCCTCAGTCTACAGAAAATGTCTGTCTGCTTACAAACTGATTCAGCCTAGCCAGGTTAGACTAACCTGCAAAGATTGAATCAATTCAGGCTCAGGCTTTTTTTGAATGTCTGTCCCTAGCCCTTATCTCTGCTGAGCTCAGTCTCTCTCCCTTGTTCACCAGAAGAAGCGATTCATATTCTGCTATTCTTTTGAGTTTCTCCTACCTCTCCTATTTCTGAAGCATTCCATTTTCTATGCTAAATATCCATTTAACCCCTCCTCCTTGACCCTGTTTCCTCTGACTTACAGTTCACTGTTGCTTTGCATGGTGTCATACAACTATTCCCTACACCTCAGGTTATGTGGATGCTTGTTGTAGTAAATGTCCTTCATTTTAGTTCTTCTCTCTGTTGCTATTGCACTCATTGGGTATCTATCCCACTCTGCTCAGACCCCTAAAAACACATTACCAGGCCTGTTTTTGTAAGATCTATTCATCTTCAAAATAAGGCTGAGTCATGGAAAGTAGCGAGGAATCACTGACCTTTGTATTAATGATTTGTCAGGGGCTGAAGCGGAGAGGAATAGGATCCTACTTATATATGGAATTATCCTTCCTAATATGTGGAATAGAATCTTGGCCTTAATTTTGAAGGTTAGGCCCCAAGGTCCTTAAAAAATGATGCCAAATATAGCTAGCTTATTTCCCTAAATCTGCCTTCTAGCCGCCTTTTTAAAAGGGCCTAAATAGTCATGCACTTTGAGGCTCCCAACTTAGGCTCTTTTGATGTAATGGGCTACAAGCAACATCACAAGAACAGGTGAAAACAGGCTTTTCTGCAATGATGGCCTTGTAGCCACAGGATATTTATCAAGAAAGATAGTACTTTTGCATCTGTTCTGCATTAAGCAAAAATTTTCCATCCCTAAAGCTATGAAGCAATAATATATTCCAAGGTAGCCTGCAGGACTTCCAACTTGGCCTAAAAATGGTGTGGGGAGCCTCCTGGAGCAAGTTGGAATGACCCTTTAAAATATTTAAGGCCAGATGCTCAGCTGGTGTAAATTGCCATAGCTCCGCTGAAGTCAATAGACTGATGACCTAAACTGAACTCAGTTCTTTTCACTCAAGTTAAATAGTGAACCCCCACAACTTTATTTTGGCATGGGGAGGAGTGCACCAGGGAGTTCAAAGATGGAAGGACTTTCCTGTCTGTTCCCATAAATAAGGGACAGATTTTTCTCATTCAGTCATGGTTTATACGAATATCACCCACACTAAAAGGGACAAGCATATTATTTCACTCTCTATTGTTCCACATTCTGTTGAATATGCAAAATGAAAAACAGGTGATTGCAGTGTGTGTGTGTGTTTCGTTTCTTTTTCGGGGGCAAAGAAACTTTTGATCTTCAGCCTGTACAGAAGCAACTCAAGCTTGAAAAAGAGCAGTGTCAGATTTATTATAGCACTGAAAAGTACAGATATTATGCTTACCATTACTCAGTGACCTCTTTAGGTTTGCCATCTTGGTGCAAGATTTATTATCTCCAGCATTTTAAATGCAAAAGGATACGTCCTGTTACTATTTCTGTTTTGCTGTGAAGCAATGGCTTCCTGTTTGCTAGCACAACAGGTAAAGAAGACACAAACTGTAAGTGCCAACACTATGTAATTTTTTTGGTCCTGAGTCCCTAATTTCTCAGCCATCCTATGTGTTCTGTCAAAATGCAGCCTGAAAGTCTAGACCAAGAGATATCTATGATAGAAAGTGTACATCAGTATTTCAAGCCCTCTAAATTTATTCTAGTCATTTGACAGTTGCTTGGAGATACAATCTCAATTTTTTTGCAGTAGCCCCTTCAAGTGGATATTTATGGCGCATACAACTGTAATTATTTACCTGTAACAAAGTCCAGGTCTGCCTGCTTCAGGTGATTCAGACAACAGAAGGACACAGAGAAAATATTAATCTTCTCCTTGTCCAGATTTTGACCTTTTGCACCCTACTTCTTCTGTTCTCTTTACAGAAGAGGTACTGGAAGTGTTTATTTATTTTGTTTACATTTTTGTTTCCTTAGTTAATGCATTAATCGAGACACGGATGTATGAATCACAGCATAAGACCCAATAGTGCATTCTTTACATGCATTGGTGAAGATTTAATCATCTGCATAATGATATTGACATGAGCTTGGGCTACTCACTTGAGTAAGTACTTGCCAGGATGAGTAAAGGTTGCATAACTTGGGCCACAGAATTGTATTAGCATAATTCCCATTTTACATAAGAAACTGTTTTCACCATGATATTTATGCCAATATAAATAACTGGAAGAAGCTGAAAAGAATGATGAAGGAAAGGAAAAATAAAGAGAGATGAAAAATGAGTCATAGAAAAGGGGGTCATGTACAATCGAAATATGAACTTCAGTTTATCAAGTTCTTAAATAATAACTGCTTTCTAGAGGGTGAACAGTCCCAGGGAAGTGCTGAATAAATTCACTGAATCAGCCATAATCACTAAATACTACCAGGCCATGACATGACATGGCATGACATGACATAAATTCCTTGTGTGCAATATAGTACCAAGTAAATAGACAGATTACTAGTGATTAAAGTAACATGTCTCTGTTGCTTTTAGTCTGTCAATTTAAAGGCAGCATGTTCAGTTTGGCCACATTCCCATCATGTTTGTGTTGCGTGGTATGAAGTTAAGAGTCAGCTGGGCTTGATGCCATCTTGACATGCCTCCGCCATTTGGCTTGGCAACATCATTTTCTTAACATTACTGTTAAAGGAGTTCTTCTCACGGTTGTTAGAGTTATTCATTGAATTCACCAAGCCGAATTCATAACTGAAGTGATTTCATAACATGGTAACTGTAGAAAATGGTTATGTTACTTGTAAAAAAACAGCACTACAGCATTAAGAAGGAGTTTTAGTCCGCAGGTTTGTTTTCTTCTCTAATGCATACCAACAAAAAATAAGATAAATTGCTCTTTTGTCAGTAAATTATCTTTTTTTTTAGAACTGAAGTTGTATCATCTTTCATTTCTATATTAGTAATTTAAGTTTTAATGTGTTTTCCTCCTTATCTGTAATTTGATCAGTCCCATATTGCATAACTTTTAATAATTTGCATTCTTATATTTTCACTCACATGCTAGAGAGCATGTGATTAAATCTAGTGAAAGTAAATGTGATTAAATCTGAGCATCAGAGTAAATCTAGTGAAAGTAAATATCACTGAAACAAGCATATTATCACTGGTAGTACTTATATCAGTAACCCAGTTAAGCTGAGTGCTCAAGTTAGATTTGAAACATCTGAAAACTATTCATGTGAACAATGAGAACATTGCAAAACAGTCTCCAAAGTCATTTCCCAGCTTCTGGATATATTCATCCTCATTCTTGCTTTTATCTATGTATATGCCCACCACACCTTGTTTTGGCTGAGTTTTCAAATATGTTCCCCCTTTGCAGACCTTTTTCTATAGTTGGTACTTTGTAACATGTAACATTACACATAATAACAAGTAATATTATGACTGTGGGAATATTATGACTCATGGAGCTCCAGTATGCTGCTGATGCTGTAGTGTGTGCTCACTCAGAAGCAGCCCTTCAGGCAGTTGGCGACAGTGGCGATGCGCAGTGGGTGCATGGGGGTGCACATGCACCCCCTGAGAGCACTCGTGCACCCCGACAGCCAGCACTCCCCGCTTAGGTGACGGGCAGGGGGAGCAGGAGCAGTCTCAGGGCCCCCCCACCAGTTGGTGAGATCGGCCATGCCGCCCACCCCCCCAAGTCGCTGACTGGCCGTTGGTTGGCAAGGGCATGTGCCTCCCCAACCCAGGAGGCACCAGTTGCCCATGGCTGTCTACATCTTTACTGAGGCATACATGAAAATGGGACTGATACTTAACATTCAGAAGATTAATGTCCTCCATCAGCAAGCTCTTGATGAGCAGTGCCCAGCTCTAGTAATTTAAATTCATGGTAAGACTCTGGAGAATGTTAAGTATTTCCCGTGCCTTGGAAGCCGTCTCTTGCAGAAAGCTGACTTTGACAAAGAAATCCAACATGGCCTCAAATGTACAAGTACAGCCTTCCAATGCCTGAGAAAAAAAGTGTTTGAGGATAGCGACAAAAGATCCAAAACCGAGCTCATGGTTTATCAAGCAGTTGTGATCCCCACCTTACTCGATGGAGCTGAGATGTGAACCACATTCAGGAGACCCGTCGTGTCACTGGGGAAGTACCTTCAGTGCTGCTTGCAGAAGATCCTTTGAATCCAGTGGGTAAACAGAGGCACCAACATTAGCACCCTCTCACAAGCAAACACCGCGAGCATCAAGGCAGTGATCGTCTGACATCAACTTTTGCTGGGCCAGCCACATCATCCAGATGTCTGACTTTAGAAGCAAGTTTTATTGTCCCAGCCCAGTCTAGGAGTATGCTCAAGAGAAGAGCACAGCAGACTTCAAAGAAGTCCTCAAGGCCAACTTGAAGAAATACAATATTGATATCAACTCATGGGGGACTATCACCCCGGACCACCCCAGATAGAGGAAGGATCTGCTGCAAGGATCTCAAGTACTTTGAAACCTTATGAAGACAACAGGAGACAGAAAAATTGGAGCAGCAGAAACTGTCACAGACCAAACCAAGAACCCAGAGCCACCCACCCCATGTGGAAATGTGCCCAAGCTGCAACAGAGTCTGTTGATCCTAGCTTGACCTCATCATCCATTTTCAGACCCACAGATTAGACAGTCATTGAAGAAAATCATCCTTGACTGCAAGAGATTGCCGATGGTGAGGGGAGTTTTTAAAGCAATAAAAAAAAAGCCAAAAGCATCCCTTGTGTAACACCAGTGAAGCAAACATAATTATGTCACAGATGACTTTAGCCAAGCATAATATTTCTATTCACTTTTCAGAACAAGAACTAATAATTCCCTGCAGCACTTCTTTCCATCTTTGTAGAAGATCCATCCAACTGATGATTGAATTTGCCATTCACTAAGTACTATCTATGATCAGTAAGACCTTATTCCTTAGTTTATTTCCAAATGAGACTGCGTACACTGCTTACATGTACTCAAAGAGTAATCTGATAGGAGAAGTAGTTACATTAAACTTAGACATTCCTTTCTCAAAAAATACTCTGTGACAATGCATTCTTCCTAAAATCTTGCCCATTTTTTAAGAACTTTTTGAGCTGCCTTTGCACAAATATTTGGACATGTCAATTTTTTGTTACTTTGGTTTTTGAAGTGATTTGGTGACTTGTTGCTTTGCATCAGATAGATTTTCTTTGCTTCTACCCAGATAGAATGCATTTCTTCACCTCAGCAATTTCTGAATTCTGTCTCAAAGTATGACGACTATTTTGCGACCTGTAGAACTTTAAGCTTTTAGAAACGTTCTTTTAATTATTATTGCAAATTTGTTAATAGATCCTAGTTATGAGCTGAAAGTGCCCATTTTTGATTCAATTCTAATTATTATTTACAGCAGGGTCATATTTTGCTAGGTGCTGTACAAAAAGAGAAAAAAAAGACTGGCCCTGTACCAAGTAGTTTACAATTTTAGTATGGATACAAGTGGATTCATAGGGCACATCCAGATGAATGTGGTAGTGTAGTATGTGGCACTGCGCACACATTTGCAGGACCACATACCTCACAGTCTAGTGTTCTCTGCACTGCAAGGGTTCACTGCCCAAGCATGTGCTGCGCCGTTTTTTTTCTCCCCCATGGGTTTTTTGACTCCTGGATATCCAGGCATCAAAAAATCCACAAGAGAAAAACAACTGGTGCAACGCACGCTCAGGCAGCATGCTAAATGGCTGCAATGTTCCAAGTTGCAATGTTGCAAACTAAACTACATTGGGATGTAGTTTAGTTTATAATGATACAAACTTATTTAAAACCCCAAAACCTGCATATGTGTAATGTGACACAATGACCACGTAAAGGGAAATTTTTGTCACATTTACATCGTGACATTATCACATGTACAAGTGCCCATAGTTAGCAAATTGTCTTCAGTAGAAACAGGAGCGGGCCACAAGAGAATACCAAGGGTGAAATAATCCAGTTGGCGTACGTTCAGGCAAACATCAGCACTTCTGCCTTCAGCAAGCCACCCAGGAACGGGCTGGCTTGCCCCGGTGCAGTGTGGGAAGGTGGCAGGGTGTGCTGGTGGCCGGAGAAGGAAGTGAAGATGGTGCACAGGGTGTGGGCCCCCCCAGGCAGGCTGCTAGCTTCCCTGAGCCTGCCTTGACTTCCAGGGCCCCATGCACCATCCCCGCTGCCTTCTCCAGCCACCAGCACACCCTGCCACCCTCCTGTCACCTCTCTGCACTGCCTGAGGGACAAGCCAGCCTGTTCCTGGGCAGCCCCAGGCATTCTGCCAACAACAGGAGCCTGATAAAGGTAGAAGTGGTGAAGGGCCCAATCATTTTTTTTCTGCAGAGCCTGCCCACCTCTCCCGTGGCCGGGGAGATGAGCTGACTAATGGCTGCAATGTTCTAAGTTGCAACATTGCAAACTAAACTACATTGGGTACTACATCCCAATGTAGTTTAGTTTGCAAGGATGCAAAGTCTTCCAGAACTCACGTATGTGTGATATAGCCACATAAAGGGAAATTTTTGTCACGTGTACATCATGACATTGTCATGTGTACAAGAGTCCTTAGAGACAACAAGCGATGGGCCTGATCCTTTTTTTCTGCAAAGCCTGCCCACCTATCCTGCACATGGAGAATGAGCTGACAGATTAATGGCACAGATTAATGCCCCCCCGGCCGCGGAAGAGGCTGGCAAAATCCACAGAAAAAAAGAATCAGGCCCGTTGCCACTTCTGCTTCTTTTACCAAGACAATAACATATATACAGTGATAGACAAATAAAACCCACCATTACAATTAACAACTTACCTTTTCAGTTTAGGGGGGCATAGAATGCAACACTAAGGACTAAAACCCTATCACATATACAAGCACCCTAAATGACAGAAAATGAGGCCATATGTAACATGGCTAAGGCAAATATAATTGCTGTGTGTATTGTGAACACTAAAAATTAGTGAGATCCAATTCAGTGAAAAACACAGATAATGTTTATCAGAGTATTGTAGTTAAAAAAATTAGTTGTGTGAATGGGAGCCCAAGTTGAAAAAAATACATTTATAAAGGAAAAATAATATTTTAGGGTTCATCTGATTTCAAAATTAAGCAGGTTGGATCCAATGAGCAAAATTAATATAAGAGGAATGTGCAATTCTTTGTAGCTCAAAGTCAGGGGAAAAGTTTATTAAAAACCCTGAAAATTAAGACTTCTGGGTATTTTTTGCATAAATCTGATTTCCATAATCATTCATAGAGTTTAAGGCCAGAAGGAAAAGTAGCTCATCTGGTCTAGTCTATGTACCAAGATCTTGACAGTTTACCTAGTTCCCTCTGTATTGACCCTTACAATCTGAGTTTGAGTAAAATGTTATCTGTGTTTGAGAACCATCAAGATAATTTGTTTCAACGGTTAATTTCCCTCCCTATTTAAAAATGTGTCCCTAATTTCTAAATTGAATTTGACTGGTTTCAGTTTCCTACCATTGGTTCTTATTAAAGAATTCTTTAGTACATGCTATTACCCCTCCATGGAGGCACTTATTCACTGCAATCAAGTCATTTCTTAGGCAGCTTTTAGAAAGTAAATGTACTGAACTGATTTGAGTCTGAAGCTGTAAAGCATTCTCTTCAGTCATCACATAATGATTATGTCTCTCTTCTGCATCTCCTATTTTTCACCATATTTAAAAAATGTGCACACCAGAACTGTGTGCAGCATTCTCGTATCTGTCCCAGCAATGCTATATAAAAAGGTATGAGCTAATTATTCCCCCACGCACTTTTTGGCCACATTATGTTGAGTTGTTTGACTACAAGAACAACAAGAAAGACCTGAAGTCATAGAATCACAGAAAATTAGGGTTGTAAGGGACCCCAGGAAGTCATCCAGTCCAGCCCCATGCTGAGAGCAGGACCATTCCTAACTAGATCATCCCAGCCAAAGCTTTGTCTATCCGGGTCTTGAAAACCTCCAAGGATGGAGTTTTCACCACCTCTCTGGGTAACCTGTTCCAGTGTTTTACTACCCTCATAGTAAGAAAACTCTTCCTAATATCTAACCTAAACTTCCTTTGCTGCAACTTGAGACCATTGCTCCTTGTTCTGTCATCTGCCACCACTGAGAACACTCTAGCTCAGGGGCGGGCAAAGTCCAGTCCATGGACCAAACTGGGCACACAGTGGACTCCATTTCCCAGCAGCCCTGCCCAACAAGAGCACACTCTTCGCTCATATTCAGTTCACTGTCCACTGTAATCCCCAGGCCCTTTTTTTGCACAGCTGCTGCCCAACCAGTCAGCCTCCAAACTGTACTGGTGCAAGGGATTGTTCCATCCTATGTACAGGACTTTGCACTTGTCCTTGTTGAACCTCATGAGATTCTTTTGGCCCAATACTCCAATTTGTCTAGGACAGGTCACTCTGAATCCTAGTCCTACCCTCTAGCATAGTTACTATCCCTCCCCCCACCCCTGCCAGCTTGGTGTCATCTGCAAACTTGCTGAGGGTGCACTCTGTGCCATCTCCCAGGTCGTTGATGAAGACATTGAACAAAACCAGTCCCAGGACCAAACCCTGGGGCACTCCACTTGTTACCTGTTGCCAACTAGATATTGAGCCATTGATTACTACCCTCCGAGTCTGCTCCACCCAGTTTTCTTACAGTTCATTCATCCAGCCCATACTTCCTTAGCTTGCCTGTTGTGGGAGACCATCTCAAAAACCTTGCTGAAAGTGGGGTATACAACAGAAAATGGTGGCTCCGCATACACAGAGCCAGTCATCTCATCATAGAAGACAATCAGATTGGTCATGCTAGTGAATCCATGCTAACTGCTCCTAATCACCTTCTTCTCCTCCAAATGCTTAGAAATGGATTCCTTGAGGATCTGCTGCATGACTTTCCAAGGACTGAGGTGGGGCTGACTGATCTATAGCTCCCTAGATCCTCCTTTTTCCCTTTCTTGAAGATGGGCACTATGTTTTCCCTTTCCCAAGTATGCAGGACCTGTCCCAGTCATAAGTTTGCAAAGATGATGGCCAGCAGCTGTACAATCACATCAGCCAACTCCCTCAGCACCCTCCTCTGTTTCCCCCTCCTGCTTGCTCTTCCTCTGGGTCACCCACTTCCCCATTTACCTCAGGGCCTTGGTCTCCATCCCCCAGTGAACCTAGTTTAAAGCCTCTCTAGGTTAGTGAGCCTGCATGCAAAGATGCTCTTCCTTCTCTTCATCAGGTGGATCCCATCTCTTCCCAGAAATCCTTCTTCTTGGAACATAGTCCTGTGGTTAAATAAGCCAGAGCCCTGCTGGCAACACCACCTGCACAGCCAGGCATTGATATGCAGGATGCACCTGCTCCTGCCCAGGCCTTTTCCCTTGACTAGAAGGATTGAAGAGAAGACCACCTGAGCCCCTGTCCCCTTCACCCTTGCACTCAGAGCCCTGTAGTCACTTTTGATCTTCTCAGGGTCTCTTGTGGCACTATCATTGGTGCCCACATGGATGAGCAACATGGGGTTAGTAGTCAGAGGGCCAGATGTGTCTTGGTAATCTTTGCATGACATCTTGATGGCCTTAATCCTTCTGTGACATCTTGATGGCCACCTATAAGTTTATCAGGGGTGACCACCAGTATCTGGGTGAATATTTGTTCACCAGAGCTCCCCAAGGGATGACGAGGTCAAACGGTTATAAACTACTGCAAGACCACTTCAAGCTGGACATAAGGAAGAATTTCTTTACTGTCCGAGCCCCCAAGGCCTGCCATCAGAGGTGGTTCAAGCACCTACATTGAACACCTTCAGGAGTAAATCAGATGCTTATCTTGCTGGGATCCTATGACCCCAGCTGACTTCCTGCCCTTCGGGTGGGGGGCTGGACTCGATGATCTTCCAAGGTCCCTTCCAGCCCTAATGTCTATGAAACACTTCCACCACACCCTCATGCCTACCTGCCTGGTGCCTGTCCCTTGACCTCTCCTGCCATTTTTACCAGGCTAGGCTGAAGCCAGAGCATTAATGTGCACCAAGCCCTGGCTGGAGTGGAGCCAGAACCAGAGCTGGAGCAAAAATAATCAGCTGGCCAGGATGGAGGGTTTGGAGGGGGTCAGGCGGTGTGGGGGGCAGAGGATCTGGGTGGGGGTTGCAGGGGGCAGATGTGGCAATGGAGAGGGTGAGAGACACAGCCAGAGCAGCAGGAGCCACCTGCACCCGTGCTGCCTCATACTTAATTGTAAGACAAGGTGCTTGCCCCCCTCCCCTGCCCCCCAAGGAGGAGGAAGCTTTGTCTTGGAAATAAAGCAATTGTTGTAGAACTGTGAAGTGTTCACTTTTTTAAAAGCTTCGGACTTGATTTCTGAAACTCACCTGATCACATTCTGGAAAAATCTGCATCCTGTAATCAAATACAGGATATCTTTTACTAGTCAGATTCTCTTACAGATATTACAAGACTCTGTAATGCAACAACTTTATGTGTAAAGCAAAGAAAAACTGCAAAATTAATCCCAAAGTTGAATCCCATAGTTTTGATGTTTTATATTTAGAGCTAGGGGTTCAATTCAGTCAATTATATACACAAAGATACAGCCAGGATATTTGGTTCCGAGATCCAGGTTCATATTCAGAACTCATTCCCCTTTCTTCCAAATTTTAGGTGTCCATGTCCAAAGTTTTGGCCTAATTTTATTCATGTAGTATTGGACAGTTAACCAGCTGTTGTGAAATCTTATATTGCCACTCATCAGCTTGGGAACTGAGTGTTTTCTAGATAAAATCAAAGTCCCCAGTAGATTTGATGAGGTCTCTGGCAGTTGCTCATCTATTAGTTCAGATATCTACTCAGGGTAGTGCTTTGCTTCTTTGTGTTTAATCGGTTGCTTTTTTAAGGGACCTGGGAATAAAAGGAGCATTTTGAATTGTGAGTAATTCTGAAACTATAAAATAAATTAACCTCAAACCTAGAGAGCCTGTTTACAGTTGTTGAAAATCAAACAGTGAATCAAAGCGATCAAACCAGGAGTGGAAATTGAACCAGAAGGCTGTATCCCAAGCACTGCGGCTATGATACAGTTTGTTCTAGTGGGGTGCTTGTACACATGGCAGGGGATTAATCCCCAAGGCTTTATTCTGTGCCTCCTAAATTGAAGTGGTGGGGCATAGAATAAAGCCCTGAAGACTAAACCAATTTAATTTTTCCATCACATTATGGCGAGGGGCCCAATCCTTTTATTTATTCTTTTATTTATTTATTTATTTATTATTGTCAGAGCTGGAGCCTGCCTGCAGCTGGGGGGCAAGCTGCCAGCAGGCCAAGTAGCCCCTGAGCTGCAGGGGGCCCATCCCTTCCCTCCTGGGTGGGCTGCTAGCAGGCCTGGTGCTGCCCCAGTACCTGGCCTGATCCAGCTGTTACCTGAGCCTACCCACTGGAAACCCATTGGGTGCTACTCCCCAGTAAGGCTTGGGGAAGAGTTGGATCAGGCCTGGTGATGCCTCTGAGTTGGGGCAGCACCCATCCCGCTAGCAGCCTGCCCGGGTGGCCCCAGGGTGTGCCACCACTGTGGAGGGCCCAGGTCTTTTTTCTTTGGAGCTTGCCAGCCTCTCCCACAGCCAAGGAGAGACCTGACAGCTGCATCATTGCAATTTGCAACATTGCAAATTAAACTACATCCGGATGTTGCTTAAATGACTGCATCCTTGCAAACTAAAATCCCCCAGAGTCTTGCGTGTGTACACTGTGATGCCATTAAGCCACACAAAGTAACATTTTCATCATGTGTACATGTTAAAGGGAGCATGTGTACAAGTGCCCCTGGACACTGAAGAGTCCTTTTTTCTGGAAATTCACTCTGTATTCTTTCTCCAGCTTTTTCATTTGTTTGTTTTTGGTTTGGTTCAGGTTGGTTGTTTTGTAGGCCATCTAAGAAGTACCTTTTCAATGACCTTTAATTTGAAAAGTGTGAATGATTCATTCATAGGATGTGCACATTGTGACAGGATCTTTTCTTGGTCGGTCTTACCACAGATCACGAGGAGTTGGGAAGACAGTGAACAGGCTTGGTGATCTTTATTGATAACTGTTAACGTAGCTGCGCAGCAGCTTAAACTCACTCACCAC
>NW_017729031.1:27737543-27737750 GCF_001723915.1 Gavialis gangeticus
ACTGACGCTGGATCCCGCCTTGTAGAAAGTTCTAGCTGCTGTCTATCTTTTACACTCATGGCAAAAAGGCAACTATAGTCTGCTTAGCAACCGTTACATAACTTCGTATAACTTTTCTGATTGGTGAACATGGCCATTTAACAAACATAATGATCACAACATGCCCCACTGGCCATGTGAGCCAAGGTGGCTTACAACAGGTACCAA
>NW_017729031.1:27737761-27758343 GCF_001723915.1 Gavialis gangeticus
GGGATGCACGTACAAAACTTAGAAATAAATCTGAGTAATTGACAAGGGTGACAGCTATGCGAAAGGGACAGTCCGCAGCCGAGGTAGGTGTATGCCCACAAACTGAATCTGATGTATGTCCAGTAAGCAGCATCCACTCTCGCGAGGTACGGAGGAACAGGTTGTCTGCGATGGACGACGGGGATGTAACTAGGGTCCGCTTCACATGTCTGGTGATGCCACGGTGTGAAACACACACCAAAATGATACCTGCTGATAGTGAAAGGTAAATCAGAAAGATTAGCCAAAGCTTTTGCTGGCGTTGTTGCCGGGAAGGGAAGTGCTGTGTAATACTGGGCGCTGGGGTTTCATCTTCCTGTCTTGCCGTCCGGTTGATAAGCTCATTCATTTCACTGCAGTCATGATCGCGGGTGGTCCGCTCAGTGATGAGATTCCCATCTCCGTCTTGCCAGGTCTTTATTATCTCGACCGGCTGAGCTTGGAGCGGAGGGTTCAGCAGGGGGCTGGGCGCAGGTGGAGCGGCGTCTGTAGGAGGCGCGGCTTGGGTCCCACCGCCTCCTGGATCAGGGAGGGGCGGGTATAGTGACGTCACCACCGAGGGTGGTGCCTTCCCCTCCGGATAAGGTGGTGGGGGCGGAGCGGTGGGCCGTGCTGCTGAAATGGCGGGCAGTGGCCCAGAAACGTTGGGCTCATGGCTGCCGCCAGAGGGAGGGTCAGCTTTTCCCACCGCATGGCTAATGGTGATCAGCGCCATTTCATAGTCGTTAAGGCGCCCGAGCGTGGCCACAAAGCCCTCTAAACAAGCACATAAGCACTCTGCCTTCTTTCCCTTTTTCTTATAATTTATTGTCCCTAGAGCAGTAAAAACTCCCCGTAACCTCCAGTGACTTGTGCCACTGGGAATAATAAACTGAGGAGGGTTCACCCCCTCCGTACAGCGCTTCTCACCTGTCAGGGCCATTATCTTTTTCGTGAGGGCATCCCAGTCCTGAGAGGGAGAAGGGTCGGTATCTTGCTGGTCACCCAGGGGAAGCTCTTTGGTCACCGTTACACAGGCGTCAGCGGCATCTTGATTTGATGGGACAGCGAACAACACATTCGAGTCCCTGAGCACACACCCTAGTGCTCGGCCCATTAAGCAAACTTCCCAAGGGCGCCGGGGTTCGGACTGATGCCACACACAGAACGGCTGGGTGCCGTCATTATCCGTGTGGCTGGGGGCCTGGTGAAACTGTAAATGACCCCACAGTTCATCTGAGCTTCCGGTCGTCCGATGGCCAGATGCCCATGGACAAGCCTGACACCTTGACTGGTCGTCCCTATCGTGATCTGCAGCCGACCATCCTGTTCGTGACGCCATGTGACAGGATCTTTTCTTGGTCGGTCTTACCACAGATCACGAGGAGTTGGGAAGACAGTGAACAGGCTTGGTGATCTTTATTGATAACTGTTAACGTAGCTGCGCAGCAGCTTAAACTCACTCACCACGCCTCACGCGCCCTAATGGTGCACGAGACCGATGGATCTGGCTGGTGAGTTGTCTCAGGGGTTTCAGGTCGCCGGGATCAGGCGGGTCTCTGCGTCCTCCTCCGGTTAGCTACTCCAAAGGCTGAGCCGTGTCCGTAATAATATGCTGTGAGTCGTTCCGAGTCCATTGGATGCAGAAGGGACCCTGACGATCAGGCGGGGGCTCCTTTTATAGCTTGGGTGACATGCGGTGATGCGATTGTGTGAGGCACCTTTCGATAGGCCCATGGCACTGACTGACTGACGCTGGATCCCGCCTTGTAGAAAGTTCTAGCTGCTGTCTATCTTTTACACTCATGGCAAAAAGGCAACTATAGTCTGCTTAGCAACCGTTACATAACTTTGTATAACTTTTCTGATTGGCGAACATGGCCACTTAACAAACATAATGATCACAACACACATGAGTAGCAACACATATAGCTTATTATATATGCAATGTTGCCAACTGTAAATCAGTATAATCCACAGTAAGGGGGGGAAATGTTGCCTCCTCTTGGTGTCCTTTTTTCAGTAACTAAAGGCTCTTAATAGCCACAAACTGAAAGAAGGTAGAGGCTTGTACAAATCAGGATGCTGAATCCTGAACTGTTACAAAAGAAAAGAAACCCTACCAGCCAAGCAACTAGCACCTGGAAACATTATAAATAGAGCTGTAGACTTTTTTATTTGAGTTGTAAAATTAAGACATGACCGTGGTTAAGGTATCAGGTTTGCTATTCATTCACTATTTTGTGTTTTCAAACACTGAGGTTGTTCATGATTTCATAGGCCTGAATGTAAAATCAGCTACTGCCTTTGCATACACTTATGTAATATCTGCTTTAGTGACCTATGCTGCAGAATTAGGCCTAAAAACACCCCTCACAACCATATTGCAATATTGGCATTAATTAATTCCCCAGATATGTTGATCAATAATCAGGAGTAAAATGTTTTTCTTAGTTTAAATTCTTATGCAAACAGTCAGCAGGGGACCTGAGGCTAGACAAGATGCTTTACTACGCAGTAGACTACTTTGCTGCACAATAAAGCATTACCATCTACACAAGCACAGCAATTACGCTGCACTAGACTAATTTACTGTGCTGACAGATAGCCCCTCAGATACAAGTGGTATCTGGCAGCATAGTAAAGTACTGAGCTTAAATGCACATATAGACAGTGATATCAGAATTAGGTTACTCCAGCTCAAATTTAGTTTGAGTATATTCAGTTGCATTAATTACATGTGTTGCTCTAGTTCTGTTCATTTGAATTTACAAAGAACACCTACAATGAATGTCAGTAACCACTGAAGTTGGGTTCACGGAACATGATCTATAGGGTCATATTCATATGCTGAAAATTAAAACTATGATGCAGTTTTTTGCCAAATACCATTACCTTGAAGAATTTGGCCCACTGAGTTCAAATGGTGGTTTTGAACAGCTCTATTCATTTTTTTCCTCTTTCTTTTTGCCCAGTAGAACAGTCTATCTTTGCAACTAAGTATGACCCTTAGTTTTATAGTTTAGCTTGGCATTGATGATTGCCTGAATGTAAATGATCTAATTTTTCCACTATTTGGAAAAACTGTTGCTGGGGGGGTGGGGAGGGGAGGAGCAGCAGGGGTGTTCATATATAATCACTAGGGAAGCAGAAGACAAGAAAAGATGTTGAATTATCAACAATCTGGGCAAGCAAAATATTGGCAGACCAGTCTGTTGCTGTGTGAATGGGAAGAGCAAAATTGCTCTTTCATTAATAGGAAACGGATTCAGACTCCGAAAAGTGACTGCAAAAAATGGCATTGTGGGCTTCTCTTTGTGATTCCAAGATCAAATACGCCCTTTCTAATAGTTAAAACAATGTTTTTTCTATCCACCAATCCAGCACATGAATCCTGCTGCTGAGAGTCAAGCTGTGCTCTGTCTGATTCACACTTCATCACCTGTAATAAAGCTTCTGCAATGAAAGCAGTTCTGTTGATGATGGAATAGAATCCAGGTCACTTTTCATTAGTTGGGCTGAGTTGGGCTGGGCTGGGCTGTGCCTAGCTAAGTGCAGTAGTAAAACCTTATTTTTTATCAGGAAATCCAGTAGATATAGCATGAATGAAATGAATGAACACAGTGAGCAGATCTGTTGACCAAAGTTCAGTACTCTACAAACTACATTCCTACGTTCATATGAGGGCAAACTGTGACACCAGGCTTGGATTTTTTGCTTGATATACTCTGAGAATCAAGTCAACAACTGCCTTCTATTTGCTGACAGATACATCAAATATGCAAACGTATCAAAGCAAGAGTAAAAGTAACAGACCTTATCCTGCCATTTCAGACATGAATGAACATCACCATGTACCTTAAACAAATGGCTTCTAATAGTCAATGAATCAAAGTCCATTAGGTTGTTGAAAAGGGGGTCTGGGCAGATCTTCCACGGGAGAACTTCAGCTTTGTGTAGACAGACGTGCCCTCTACCTATGTGAATTTAGCCTTGATTCACCCAGGGCTAAATTTGCCATTGATTGGAACAAAGCTAAAAAGGTATTTAGGGTGTGTGGCAGTGGGCACGTCTACACATGCATATTAATGCAATAAACTCTGGTGCATATTACACCAGAGTTTACTGCTCCGGGGTGCCACATTTACATGTGTGCCTGGGACCATAGCATATGGAGCCAGATTGGAGGAACCCCAGCCGGCAGGGAGCCCTGGGGGTCAGCCTCCCAGCCTGGTGCTGCTGTGATCCAGCTCAACGTGCTGCAGAGGGTGCTCCAGCATGGGGCTAGCTGGCAGGCAACTCTTGAACTGAAGACTGTTGCACCCCAGCCAGCTGGGTCAGCGTCTACATGTGCACTGCTATGCACAAAAAAAAACTCCTCAGCAGGAGTTTATTAGTTTACTGCGGCCTAATAGGGGCGCACGTGTAGATGCTGCAATGTTTACTGCAGAACTAGTCTACTCCGCAGTAAACATTTCGTACAGTGCTAACTGTCTGTGGCTTTTTTGAGCCAGTACTGGGCCACTTTTCCCATCCCCTTACAAGTGGTGAATATTTGCACTTTGTTCTGGTTGGCAGCGTAGGGATGAATTTCACCCAGGACTCTCAAGCCCATTGTCCTCAGCTCTTATACATAAGTGCTTGAGATGATTTTACAAGTCATACATGATGTGTTCCCAATCATTGAGTCCCATATCCAGATCAGAGATCATGAGTGCACTATGCTAAGAAGGCTGAGACTGAAAAACATAAAACAAATGTGCAGTTGATCAAATCGGATAGCAAATGTGTCGAAAATGAAGGACACAGTTTCAAGTGAAATTAGGCCAAAACCCACAAATCACAGATGGTTAGCAGAGTAAATGGATGTGATTAAGGATTTCAAGTATGAAGATAAATAAGGTTCACCAAATAAATTACTGATGGTTAACCTTTTATTTATTTAAAGCTTAAATGGTTAAATCAATCCTTTTTAAAAGGGAGTTAGTTAGATCACTCTTTTTAAAGGGTCACTTGTCAAGTAGTTTTAGGAACCATTTGTAGATTTGGTTTTAAATAAGTTTGCAATGGACTTTTTTTACTTTTAAACCAATGCCTGGTAATTTCTGGATGTAACTATTCCCCAGCATTGTTCCTAAAGAAGAATCATAATCATGTTCACTTGGTCAGCATGACTGAAATGCAGCTGACTTTTTGCTCAGTGTATTAAAATACTATGGACCCCAGCCAGGGTGAGTCCCAGTCAGCTATATGCTTTATAGGTCTGCCCGAGTCCTCCCCTCAGTGATGTTTCCTAAACGTAGATCCCAGTCCTGCAAACACGTATTCACCTGCACAACTTCGCTCGTATGAACAGTCCTGTATGATTGAGGGGGTACCCTTATGTGTGTCACATTTTGCAAGTGATTAAGTATTTGCAGGATGGTGGCTTTAGTTTAAGATGAGATGAAATACAGGGTGACTGAAGAACTGAAAAAATGAGCGCTAAGTACCTCGTATTATGAGTCTGTTTGTGTTCTCATGGCAGCTTCTGGGAGCTGAACTGGACCTAGTGGCCTCACTTCACCAATTTGCTCAGTACGGAGCTAATTTAAAAATGTGACTAGACCTGTTTACTTCCAGCCTGGCCGGCCTGCTTAAATTAGACGTGGGCTTTGTTAAGAATCCTGTTGCAATGAAATCTAGATGACATGGATTTGTGTAGAATGTCCATTGTATCCCGTTTAGATGCATACATGGCACATACGTGCTGAAAAGTAAGTTAGTCTTAATATAGCCCCATCTTGAATAACCCCTAGTGTCCTGGAAGGTACTTTTTCAAAATACTTTATAAGATTTTTATCTTGACTGTGTCCCTTATAATCAAAGCCGTTGATTAGAGGCTCCTAAAGACAGGTTGCTACTGTGTTTAAACATATAGTTGTGTTCCTGTTTAAATGAAGATTTTCTTTTTTCTTAGGAGACGTCCTTATCTGATGTTGAGTTTGAAGGACAGCACTAGTCTTTCGATTGTTTTTTTTTTTCTCCCAACAACAAGTTTAAAACAATCCCCAGCCCTATTATCTGTTCATTGAAGGGGCTTTGGTAATAATTTATCCCAATCTCTAGCCAGATATTTGACAAAATGCCAAAACATGCTAGCTCTTGTTTTATAATAAATACACAAAGAAAGATAATCATCAAAAAGGAAATGTTGTATATACAGCAGTTCAAAGATAGTCTAGGGTGTAAAACCAGCTACTGTAGCATTGCATGCATGTTCTGGCAATATCTGAGTGGTATCTACACAAAAGGAAGTCGGGGCCCTACAGAATGAATCCCTATATGACTTGATCCGTATCACAGGCTCTCTGTGACAGACAGGAATTGAATCCAGCTGCCCTGAGTTCTAGGCCAGGATCCTAACCACAAGATCACTTTTAGCTATGAATTTTGTGACTAAATTTGTATTTTTTCTAACTTTAGATCCATTCATATCAAATATTATAGCTTGGGTTCACTGCTCAGGCATTTTTTTTTTTAACTTGGCTTATTTGTGTGGAATAACATGAAAAATAACTAATCAGAGATTATTTCAATACTCTGAATCATTACATTAATCAGAGATTATTTCTTTTTATTTTACTGGGGAGGAAGAGTCCTTTTCTAGCTAGTTAGTTTGGGTTGCAGGTCAGAAAACCAATGCGGTAGAAAAAGCTGGCAGTTCTCTTGGCAACAAATATCACATCTTCATTGATGTCTGAGCTACTGACATAAAAGGGGGGGAAATGACTGACTTGATTATTTTGCTCATAAAAAAGCCCATGATCACTGTTAAATAATTGGAAAAATGTGGGATGCTTTCTACTCTCTTAAAATACCCACATCTGTCTGCTCTAGTCTCACATTCTGAAACTTGCAGGTAAACCTAATTACAGCACACATGCAATTCCAGATGGAAAACATACGCCCTTTGGAGGTGGCATATTCTTTTTAAAAAAAATAAATACACATTTAATGTGCTGCTCAGAATTGGACCGTGGGCTGTTCTTCTTTTTTTTCCTTCCTCCCAATCCTCATCCAGTGTAAATTGGTATAGCTACTTGGAAGTCAGTGGAGCTACACTAAATCTACACCACTTGAGGATTTGGCTCAATACATAAACTTTGAGACTGTCCAATACCGATTCCATCCATTCCCATTGCTGATTGCATCTGCATTTATAAAGAGCTTTACCATCTAGAGGATCTTTTAAAGGATTTATTGCTCTTCCAATCTCACGTGGCTTTGTAGGACATCTCTGCTTTCGAGGATCAGAAGTCTGCTGTACTGTACTGATTACTATAATTTCTCTTGGGTGCAGCCCTCATTTCATTTCACAGTGTCTGTGTCACTCATTTGGGGTTCAGATATTTTCCAAATTCTATGACCCTTGCATATGAATCTCATTGTGCTACAAATAGGGCTTCCCTTAAAGAGTGTCCCCACCCCTCACCAAGTAGAAGGCTTTCAGATGACTTCATTGGACTTTGGATCTAGTCCCTGGCACAGTAGATCATTTCTTCATGGTGTGGCTGGGCTAACTTCAGGAAGGTAGTGTTATCTAGAAAGATAAAGTTATCTGCAAAGTTTGACATTTAGCTGTCGGAGAGAACACTTCTTCCCTCCTGACCTTCCATGACAACGCTGGTCAAATGAAGTGCATGGAGGAAATGGTACCTACCTTGAAATGTCTGGGAATGACTGCAAATGCATTCTCAGTAGAAAGCCCTCAAGTGTGTGTTTCATTTCCATAGTTGTTCTCACTGAGGCGGAGACTGAGCTTCAGGGCATGTTGCACAACCATTAGCATTGTGATACTGTCTGGTGATAGCCAAACTCATAAAAACACCTGTTCAGGTAGGTTGATGAAGTAGGTGGAATCATGGCTTCATTGAAGTCAATAGCAAAACTCCTGTTGACTCAGTGGAGCCAAGATTTCACCCCAGAGTTGTTTGTGTATAATTGTGAGGTTAGCCCTTTAATTATGTTGATTGCTTTAAGCCAGATTTTGACATTGATGCTTTTTAAGGCTCTAATTCAGCAATAATCTCCACATAGGCAGATCACCCACACAGAGCCCCGCGGCTTCAATAAGGCTTCTTAGGGAACAGCTCATCCAGAGCTCATAGCAAGATCATAGGTTTAATAAGTGCACAAACACCAAAAGCTTTTAAGCCTCATTTTACCCCAGACCAGTACAGACATATGTCTTTGTTCATGAGATAATCACCACAATTTCAGGAAGGTTCACACTTTGCTTATGAGAGGGATGGGGCTAGAAGAATTGATTACCCTGCTGGATAAAGCCATTGATTCATCAGATCCCATCTCCTGCATTGCTTCATAATTCATTGTATGAGACAGAGGCGTATTTCTTCCTGTCCCTTGCACTGCATCTGGGAGCATGAGATTTGTTACCCTCCTTTTTCAGTAGGCTGTGGAAAAGGAGTCTCTTGTTCTTATTATTCACACACCACTCTTTTTAGCACTGAGATGCCTCTCCTATGAAACACCAGTAGAAAGAGAGTTTCTTCGCTTCTGTCATTTGGAATAACTTTGTTTTTTGGAGCAGATGTCAGTAGCCCCAGGGTTCACCAGTTCTCCACCAAATAGTTTCCAAAATGTAGTCTCTGGTTAACACATGCCATATTTATTTGTGACAGCAACTCTCAAGAAACCAGACCATGAATTCCTTAGCTACTCTAATACTCTGGGGTTACTGGCAGTAGAACTACTTTTGTGAGTAACAGCTCCCTCATGCAAGGAAGAGGTTCACCATCTTTTCCATGGAGGGGGAAGTGGTTTGGCCAAGAATGAATGAGGGAATTTAGCACAACGTAGACGTTCTTCCCATGCTGCCACCTGAAACAAGCAGATCTATAGTCAATTTATTGAGTGTAAATTACTGCCAACCTTAGCTAGAATAATTTATACTCCTGAGCCACTTCGGACAGGAAGGCAATAGGGAGCTGTCAGGATACATGAGGTTTTACACAGAGATGAGTGAATAGCTCATTATTCAAAGTCAAATGAGATTCATATGCAAGGGTCATAGAACTTGGGAAATATCTGAACCCCCATATCAAATTAGCGAACGAGTCCCCTTTCACCACAAGGCACCCTTCAAACAAATGCTGCCTTTTCCAACCTTATCCCTTTCCTGGGAAGGGTTCTCTAGGTAAAAGAGGTCATCTTATTCTCAGTGCCAGTACCTTTGAAAGCATGCCAGATACTGGGCAATATGGTCCAGGGAGAGCAGCAAGGCACAGAGAGCTAGTGTGAGTAAGGGAGTAGGAAAAAGTAAAGGGGAATTAGGGGCATGGGGGAACACAGGGTGGGAAGGAATGGGATACGGGAAGAAGTCTGGTAAGGAGCATAGCTGGCATGGAGAAAAGAGCAGGAAGCGGTTGGGACAAATGTCCGCTCAGCAAGAAAAAAACAAGGTACATTAATCTGCTGCTAATTTCTGGAAGCATCTCACCCATGACACTGCTTCTGCTCAGCTGTTGCACAGGCTCTGGTTTCTGAGACAGTTCACAAGGAGGGGGTGCTCCTTACTTGGGATTTCTCAGGAGGCCTCATGACACTGCTCTAGGACACTGAGATCAGTCATCGATTTGTTGTCAGCTATTATGGCTAAGCTAAGAACATAAAGTCCAACTTCTCAACAACTGCTGATCAAACCTCCTCTCTGGCATGTGAGGCAGCAAAAAGTCTTGGTCTGAATTTCAGCTGATTTTCAGCAATGAGGAAGTGAGAAGGGAGTTGTTGTGGCAGGTCCATAATAGCTCTGGCCCCGGTGTAGCTTACAAGCAACTCTGCCCTATGCCAGCTGGCAAAGATCTCTAACGAGTAGTACATCAAGTAAGGACAGAGAAGAACAGCCCTCTTCTTGCCCTTTCCAGAAGGGCCTAACTTATCCAGCACTTCCTGGCCTCATAGGCTAGATGAGTGGTGAGGGTCTGAGGGCTGGATCCCGTGTGGGGTTGGTGAATGGGGGTCAGTTGGTGGGTGCAACCCCACACACCGGCCCAACCTTGCACACCCAGATCTGGCCACACACCAGATTCGAGTGTGTGCAATCTAACATGCAGGGCAACACTAGATGGCCTATGGGGCGAGGTCCAGCAATTTGGCAGCAGGGGAGCAATGATTAACACCACCACCACTCTCCTGCCACCAAATTTCCAGAGCTGTGGGAAGCACACCATGGGCAGGATGACAGTTTTACATGCCAGATATGGCCCATGGGTCAGAGGTTAAGTTTATGCTAAGGTTTGGGCCAGGGGGAGGCATTGCCTAGGTGCGGAGTAGGGAGTTGAGTGCACCATCTGTTAGCTCCCCCATGCCAAGGGAAACCTCAGCTTACCAGATCTGCATCTCGGGAAGGTGCAAAGGTACCAAAACATTTGGCCCATAATGCCTCCATTAGCTGTATGGAAATAGGCATACTCTGCAAATTCAAGCAGCGGAGCCACTGACAGAAATTAAAGATGTTTTATCCTGAATTTCCCCTGTATTTGGCTAATTCCCCAATCAGGCATTATATTAGCTTACTAAGTCGTCCATACTCACCTACAGATCCTTCACTTCATTACTGCCTGACCAAAATATCTTCCAAGGGCTTTCCTGACAGATTTATATTGTGAGCATCAGACAGGAATGTGGTTCTCTGTTTTTCCTTTACCTATACTACATAAACATGTCCAGGTTAGTGCTCTTAGGGCTTGTCTAACACAGCCAGCCCACAGGATCTTGATCTGAGGAATAAAGCTACCTACTGAAATACCCCTGAGATCTCAAGCTGTTTATGACTGGTGAAACGATTGTGACCTCTTGAAGCTTCAGTCAAAGTCTAGCCTGAGTCTCTGGATTGGTTTAATGGCTTGACGAATTGCATTCAGGGAAAGCTAAAACAGAGAAGCATTTCATAATGATAATAGGGGCTCCACGTTTTACAGGTTTATTCCAGTGCTGTGCTATCAATCCAGGTAGGATTTTATGTGGAGTGTCGAGGGCAATTTCAGTTTGTTCTGTGAGTAAGTAGGAATTGTGTATCTTTCTCCCGAGTGTATTATAGTAACCCTCCCAGCACTTGGCCTTTGAGAGTGGCAGGACACTGACAGCGCCCTCGCCCCCCTGTCTTACCTGTGGCAGGTTAGGATAGTCTTGGTGGGTTGGGGGCAATGTGCCCTGTAGTTGTGCGACAGAACTGCTTGTAGTCTGTAGGACTAGATTAGATAGGCACATTGCCCCCAATGTGTATAGGATGATTCTGCCTTGAGCTGGGGGTTGGACAAGATGACATCCTGGGCTGCCTTCCAGCCCTACTTTTCTATCATTCTAGGTATTGCTCTTATGAATCAAAAGAGATGGCTTCTTTAATGCAAGCTCTCATTCAGGAAAGAGATGGATAATATACAAAAGCAAACACTAGCTTTCTATATCCTACCTGGTAGCCCTTTTTCCCACGAAGTAACACCTGAGAAGAAGGGGCACAGAAAGTTAGTACTTGGAATACATGCTTTATCCTTTAAAAAGAAAAAAAAATCCTTCTGGTTCCCTATAGATCAAGCCATGGGATTGCTATATTAAATGCAACTAATTAGCTAAGGATTGCATCAGAACCCTCCCCCCTAAGACCCTTGCAGATCTCTTAGGAACAGAGTGTATTGCAGACACTTTTAAGGCCCTCTGTATATGACCCCATATCGTCAGGAGAGCTACAACAGCAGTCTTGGTAAAAGGATTTAGAAGAAAAGAGGGAAAAGAGGAAAGTCCATTTTTATGGCATTTTTTGAAAACATATATCAGATGTCTTGTGGGGGGAAATGGCATTAATACAATAACATGATTCCAGGGTGCTACACAAGGCTGCAAATAAAACTGGGATTTCATGAACAACTGCCACCTTAACCCTGACCAGGTATACAGTTATGGTCTTTAACGTGCTGTTGCTCTTGAACGACTGTTTCAGGCCAAGGGTCCCCTTGGCCAGACATGAAATGTGTATAGGGAACATTAGTCAGGACTGTTTTATTAGGCGCTCTTCCATTTATCCACAGACAGGTCTCATACAAGAAGCAGCAAGTACAGGTTCCCACACACACTGCCTTAGCCATGTGCTTTGAACTTCTGAGGAGGGGGAGCAGGTCATTCAGTCTCACCACAGACTGATTCTGCCTAGGCAGATGCCAGTAGTGGTGATTTGTGGGGTGGGCAGTGGAGGCTGGTAAGATCTGAAGCAGGGAAGAATAATTGGCGCACAGGCAGGCTGAGAGGCCCCTTCCAACAATGAACAAAGATGGAGGTGTGTTTGACTCAACCCGTGCCAGCCGACACTCCATGTGGGTTCTGAGAAGAGGAACAAAACTATCAATTTATTTCATATTGATCAAATTCATATTGACCAAAGCCAACAGTGTGTTGGGAGCAAATTCATTGCTGGTCTACATTGGTGCAACTCTCCTAAAGTCAATGCAATGTTTTCTAGGAGTGGATTTGGTCCTTTCTCCCTAACCAACTAGTCAGGGTTTGAACTGAAAAACCAGGGGTGTTATCCAATACCTCCAAGCCATCCCAATGACAGATTTACTATTTTCATTGTTAGACGTGTCATTGTTAGAGAGTATTTATTTAGGTAAATGGTCATGTAATATCGAAGCTTCGGGCTCTAAAAAGATGCTCTCCTTAAGTAGCTAATAAATTAGTCTTGTTATCTCATTTGATTTCTTTCATGAGCCAATGTCAGCTAGAAACATGTTTCTTCATAGAGGGATTGCTACAAATTGCAATGCATTAGAAACAGAGAGCCAATTTTCCAAAAGTATATGGTAGAGGCACAATCCTTCTTTAGAAAAGTCCAGTGATAAGGCATTTTTTGCTGCAGTTCCCAAAGGAAAAATGAGGAGAGGGCTTCACTTCCCTCTATATTAAGTATTACAACTGGGCTTGTCAGCTTGGTATTTAAAAGAAATGGCTCAGGTGAGTGGGGCTGGATAAATCACAGCAATCTGAGATGTCACTTTGCTCGCCTCTAGTGTTTGAATTTCTTCCATATTACAATAGATCTTTTCTCTTCATTCCCACTAAATTGAATCCCTCTTTTTAGGTTGTCTTTGAAGAGCTTTGGATAAACTATTTCACGCAGTTAAGTTTGGAAGCTTCCCAGATTTAAACCCTAGCCCCTACATTATGTTTCATTTGTGGGGAATGGGAATTCACATTTTTTTTCTACCTGTTCACTAGACATCTGCTTTTGCTATTTGGCATGGTGTGGGGTTGAGGTTAGTGGGGGAAGGAGGGCTGATTATCCTCAAAGGATTTATTACATTTGATACATTGGATGTCTGATTTGGTGTCCCCTGCTCCATTTGTTCTCAGTCTCTATGTTGAAACACATGGCGGATTTTTTTTAAGTCTACTTAGAATTAATTTTCATTTCTTGTTTAACATTGAAAGATGCAGAGGAAGTGATTGTTATCTATTGTTTCTGAAACTCCTGGCCAGGCTAAACTTCTGGGCTCGGAAATGGACATCATAGAATATGGGATGTTGATTTACAAACTGCTATTATATCCACTGACATGGACTAAAGTGTGTTGAATATTCGGAAAGCTCTGCATTAGTGGTCTATACCATCCTGTACACCCTGTAGCTTGGGTTCATCTGAAGAACACCCAAAGTGATCCCAGATTTCAGAATCAAATTACGTTTAGAAAGAGAAAATTTCAAATAAAGTCAAAGTGTCTTCAGCCCCACCTTCCATATATTTAGCACTCAACTAAAGATGCTAGAAATATTTCCTTGTTTTATGTTATATTCCCATGGTAATTTTTATTCAAATTTGGGTTATTAGTAAAATATTATTTTAAGACCCAGATAGACAAAGCCTTGGCTGGGATGATTTTTTGGAGATGGTCCTACTTTGAACAGGGTGTTGGACTACGTGTGACCTCCTGAGGTCCCTTCCAACCCTAATTTTTTATGATTCTATGATTATGTTTTATTAGAATTGGTCACATATAAGGTGTGTTTGAAAAATGCCCAAAGCCTCTTTCTGTGTGAATATTTGGAAAAACAAGGAGTTTTTTTAAAAAAAAGAATAAAAGAAAATTAGTATGAAGCAGAATGGCCTGGAACATTGCTGGTCAGTTGAAAATTATCAGAAATTTTTCTGATAAAATGCAGTTTCACTGGCCAGTGCTCCATTCATTGTGCCCAAAATGTTATGTCCAAAATATCTTGTGTTGAAAGAACTTCTGTTGAATCCAAGACAGGAAGCAACCCCCCGAGCCAGGCTCTCTGGAAGGTGGATACATCTGCCTTTGCTGGCCATGCATTAGGGGTAGGGACTCTGCTATCATGAGGCCCAGAACCAACCCTGATTCCACTGGACACAGCCCAAGTGGCTCCTCACTTCCCAGTTTGCTTGGTGAAATTGACTTTCTTGCCAATTACCCTGCTGCTTTTAGCAGTGAAACCTACAAGAATGTCAATTTCACAGAGCAGCTGCAGGGCCCAGGAAACCTACTTTTTCAGGGCAAGGTTATATGTCATGTTTGCAGAATGAAACTTTGTCAGATTTCCCAGTTTGTGGGAAACTTTGAAAATTCTGGATTTGATCTGGTTTGGACAGAAAACCCAATTTGGAAGCGAAAAAAAGAAAACCAAGAATTTCTCATGAAATGGAAATTTTGCTTTTCAGTCAGTTTTATCTGTGCTTAGTATGCACAGTTTTATCTGTACTGGAGTTTGATTGAGGTTTGCATGAAACTGTAGGCACATACACTTCCCACTTCCTTCCAACTCACAGATTGCTATTTTTGAGAGGCTTATATGACCTATAATTTTTTTTTTACATTATTGGCATTATTACCTTTCTCACTGACTAATAATATATCGACCAATAACTCAGGAAAGCAGGCTTACCACAGACTCTCAGACACACTGAGCTTTCAAAATATCTTACTCTGTACATACATACAAATAAGTTTTATATGCTTGAATTGGGGGCAAAGAAGTGAAATAAAAGCAAACTATACCTGATTTTTTCCCCAAGCAGCAGTTGTGTGAAATTTTGCACTGGCTATGGATTTGTCACCTCCATTTTAAAGTAATGGGATGGATCCTCAAACCAGCATAGCTCCATCTAAAGAACAGCAAGATTGCTCAGATCATGACTGTAACGCCTGAAGCCAGATCCTGCACTGGGGTTAATGACTTCTCTTGAGTTGTGCTGATTTACATCAGCTGAAGATCTGGTCAGATGCCTTCTAGCTTTGGGTATATAATCACAATCTTAGCAATCTTTCTGTTCTTCAGGCAGTATTTTACAGCTATAATTCTCAAAACCTGTACCTGCCACCTCCTCCTCTACTCTCTTTCCCCCTCCATCTCTCTTCCCCTCTCATTATAGATAAAGGTACAGATTTATAATTACTGATTATACTAGGGTTGAACTGATATACACACTATATTTGCAAATGATGAGAAGACAACTAGTGTTCTGCAACAATAGACGTTCAGTCCTACAAAGACAATGATGAAAAAATAATTATAGACTGGGATGCCATTCCCCTAGAAAGCAGAAGTGCTTTACCAGCATATTCAATGGCACTTATAGACAAACATGACAAACATCATCAGGTTCAATGATATCCAAAAGGGAAAACAAAGAAGGAGATGAAGACATCTCCTACCTAAGAAAAAGCAATACTACAGTGGAGTAGACAAAAAAGAAAAGTAAAACATCATAGAAAAAGGAGCTGGGCCATAGTGGAGCTTGTAAAACCATTTTCAACAGCTGAGACACAGGGAGAGAGATAATCGTGAAGGGCTGGTCATCCAAGGAACACTATCTTTTTTTAAAATGGTATATGATCTACCCCACATTTCAAGGGCTGGAAAGCCAGATTTGGCTGCGAAGACGAGGCACTCTGAAGTTTCCACACAAGTTTGTAGGAGCTTTTCCTTAACTAAGATTTTATCTTGTGTAAGTTAGTTCTTTTCTACCTAACAAAGCAAAATCCCTTCCTTTGTAGAGCTATGTGAACCTAGAGGTATGTGACTAACTCATTTTTTGGCTTTGGTTTTGGTTTTGGTCTCCAAATTTAGTTTGGAATAGGGAAGTGAAAACCTTTGTTTTGAGTTAAACAAAATGTTTCCTTTTACCTGCATATATTTTTAATGGTTTTTTTTTTCCAATAAAATTAAAGAACATTCCAAAACAAAAAGCTGATCAGAATCAGCCTGTTTCCTTTGGAAAGGAAACGTTAGCCTTTTCTCAACTCAAAGTGGCTGAAAAAAACCACAATAAATTCACAATACGTTCTGGTATCATAAAGTCAGTGTTTTTCTTCATAAATGTTTGCCAATTGCTAATGGGAGCCCCTCACTGGAAATCTATGTTATGTTTTGAGCAAGCCCAAATGCCACAAATGTGGCATTTATGGTTTCATTTCACAACACCCAAAATGTGACCGTTTGCAGGAATAATTCCGTTTTCATGTTCCTTTGCATCTAAAAGGCCATCAGCTAGTTTGAACTAAACTCCCACTTATCTTCTAAATCCCAAAGGGTCTAATAACTTCCAGGCTCTACAGTGCAATACAACATAGCCATCACAGTCGCAGTCTTGAAAGTCAGAATAGCAAATGCTGTAAAAACACAGCACAGGAAGATCTTTCTAGGGAGTTTACAACTTGGGTACTATTCTAAGAATTGCATGGATAGTTTGGGGGATATTTTAAGAAAATGTCAACCAATTAGAGGTTGATATCAACCAAAAAAAATTCACTGAGTCTCTCTACCAGGCCAGATCAGCTTTGTTTCCTGTGCCCTCTAGCCTGTCGGCCAGCACAATAGCAATTGTTCCTGTCCCCTCCCTTGGTTTCTGAGAAGAAAATACTATTAAGCTCATTGAGAATAGTGACAAATGATTCCCAGCTAGTTCAGGAACAGCTTCATAAGATGGACAGGTAGGAGCTACAAAGCTCAATGAAAGCTTGATTAAACCCGCTTCTTTAATTTTCCTCTTGTTTGTATATCCTGTTGTTCCTCGTGTCTCACGCCAACTGGAGTCACTAGGGGTTTTCATTGTAACTTAAAAGTAAGTTACAGAAATGTACGGCATTATAGATAGGACAATGGCAGCTGTCCTACGTCACCTGCTGCGCACAGCCACATCTGTTCTGATGAGAGAAGAACTCAGAACGTGCAGTCTTTAATTTGTCCTATTGTATCTCGCTGTGTTTTCAGGCTATTCATGAAAAGTTAGCCCTCGCCCCCTCACGTCCACCCCCCACCCTCTCTTTCTTTCTCTCTCTCGCACCTTTTCTCTCTTTCTCCCCTCCACAAGTGGAGGTGACCAATATCCAGTCTCTTTTCTTGATGGGATAGGAAAAAACAAAACAATGTTCAACAAAACAATGGTCCTACCTAGACCCCTCATCAGCTTTGCTTCCCACATAGACTCTGTATTGGAGTTTCACAGAATCAGTCCTACACGTTATTTATAGAGCAGAGGCAACACACTAGATCTCCCCAGCTATTACCAGCTAGTAGTTAATGTTGTGTAAAGCAATAGTAATTCCTTCTGAGCTCATCAGTGACTGCTACTGCATGCACTGGGCCTGGTCGACTCCCTTTAGACTCAAGGATAAAACCTCCCCGCCTCACAGTGTGGTAGTGAGAATATGTTCATTAATTGATTGGAAGACCCCAGATATCTCAGTGCTGGGATAGATAGATCTCAATGACAGCATCTCAGAGGGTCAGGTTCTGCAATAGAAATTCCCCCCAGCTCGCCCATTAATATTAGCAGATGCTTGTAACATGATGTTTTCCTATTAGTCATATTTAATTATGGTTTATTCTCCATAGTTATATATATCAGCTACAGAAGTACCATAAAAAGTGTGGAGTCTGGATCTGCTGATGTAAACCCAGTCTGTTCCTATATGAAAAAGGCTTAGAAATTCTGGAATAGCTTTGTCATTTTTAAAAATATTTTAATTAACTGAACTGATTCTTAAAAGTTGCCATTTCTCAAACTAAAAGCAAAGCAGTAATTGTCACTGTTGTGACTGTAAATGTTTAAACATTGCCTTATGATTTTTTATTTATTTCTGTGGTAAACTGAAATTTAGCCAGCTGTTTCATTTTGACACTGTTTTGACTCATTTCAAGCTTGAAACAGCGAAATCGAAGTGAAACGAAGGGCCCTGAAACAACTTTGAAATGAAATGAGGGCAGTCGAAACATTTCAAAAGTTTTGAAATGTTTCAAGTTTCAAAGCTCCAGTTGGTTTTGCTTGCAGGGAAACAAAGTAAGGAGAGGAGACAAGGGGGGAAGGACTGCTCTGATATTGACTGTGTAGCTGGCCCGTGACTGTGATCCTTCCCTGAGGTCCCTTCCAATCCCAGTACTCTGGGGGAGGAATGGAAAAACAGCATAAAAGACAGCATTGTTTGAAATGGCCTGTTTTCTGCCTTGGGGTCTCACGGTTACTGAGCTGTGTCTTCCAGCAGCTCAGGAGCATTAGACAATGAAGGCTACTACTAGCATTGATCCGAATGATTTCCTACTTGCTAGCTAGCCTAGCAAGTGGGATTTCACAATACTTTTTGCTTTCTCCTAGACCCTTTTATTTTATAGCTATATTCATTGATTTATTCTTTTCAATTTTATAATTATATTGGATATTACACTATAGAATTTATGTGGAAACGGAGATGCATTTATTTTTTATTTCTATACATTTATACCTTGCAGCATATACTACTTCTATACCTTATAGACTTTATATAGAAACACAGATACATTTATACCTTGTGGCATATACTATACACCTTATAGAATATATATAGGAATTCAGATACATTTATATATTTGTATAAAAGCAATACACTATGAAACACACCATGAAGTGTAGTGGAAAGGCAGCTGGCAAGCCTTCAGGGAGAGGTGGAAGAGGGGGTAGAGGGAGAGGTGTAAGTTTCCCCCTCCCCCAAACTGAGACGCAGCCCCTTTCCTTCAACTAGCAGGAATGAGGCTTCCAGAAGCAGCAAGGAGAGAGGAGAAGTGCCACTGCCTGTGTCTGAGTCTGCATCCCCTCCAAGAGCACCAGCCATAACCCCTCACCACCACGACAACAAGCAGCAGCACCAGCATGACAGTCTCCTCCACCCCCATTTCACTTCCCATGTGAAGTGCCAGAGGAAGAGCAGGACCTGGATATGGATCTGAGTGCTCTAGCAAGGGAAATTATGGGGAAGGAGGAGGAATCAGCTGAGTTTGTCCTCCACAACCCTCAAGTTTCCCCTACAGCCAGGTCTCCTTCCCCAGAAGGCACTTCAGAGGAAGCTGAGGTAGAGGTTGAGGCAAGCGGTTCAGCTGAGTCCGCTCCTCCTGTTGCTGTGACTCTGCCTTCTGAGGGGGAAATTGTAGCATCTACACATGCACCCGCACCCCAGAAGCAGGCGGGCAGCATGGTCTGGGATCATTTCGCGCTGGCAGATGATCCCACGTACACTATCTGCCTACACTACCAAGCCAAAACCAGCCAGGGCAAGGTAGCAAAACAACTGAGAATCATGGGGATGCTCATACCAAGTTCCTGTATGCACCACCTTCAGCAGGATGGCAGTGCCCTCCCTGTATGAGGCATGCAGGAAGTACTTGAGGGAGGAGTTGCACAAGGCCTTATACTTCTCCTGGACATCTGAAGCAGCAGGCGTGGAGATCACGCCTACCTCTCCCTCACAGGGCACTGGTGTGACCAGTCAAGGCATTGTTGGTTCTCCTTCAAGTCAAGGTAATGGATGAGTCCCACACAGCGACAGAGATCATGGGGCCCATGAACCACTTGGTGCAGGGGTGGCTCATTGGGCAGAGTGAGCTCACCCATGGGTTCGTGGTCACTGACAATGGAGCCAATATGGTCAAGGTGGTCCATGATGCCAACAAAGTTGGCATCCATTGTGTGGCACGTAAGTTCTACCTCATTGTCAGGGATGCCTTGGAAGGGGACAGGGCTGCCAGTGATGACACCACCATCACCAGCAAGCTCATTTCCAAATGCTGGAAGGTGGCAGGCTACTTCCACCAGAGTATCAAGGGGGCCAAGATGCCATGGGACAAACAAGCAGAGCTGAACATCCCACAGCACAAAATCATGTAGGATGTGGAGACTTGGTGGAACTACACATATGTGGTGCTTGAGAGGCTGACGGAGCAACAGAAGGCCATCCATGAGATGACCTTGCTGGGGAAGGTTGGGATCAGCAGCCCCTTTAACAGAGCTGAGTGGGATACCATTTCCCAGATCTTGGTGGTCCTCAAGCCCTTCCTCGAGGCCACTGAGATGCTCAGCACTGGTGATGCCCTCCTTAGCCAGGTGATCCCCATAGTGAGGGAACTTCAGAGACAAATAGAGCTGCCAGTGTCAACCAAGGGCATGGCTTCCATGGTGGGGTCCAGACACACCAGACCCCACTATCAGGCAGGTAGTGCTCGGGCCTTGGCGGCTGTCTCTCTCACCA
>NW_017729031.1:27763343-27763652 GCF_001723915.1 Gavialis gangeticus
ACAAATAGAGCTGCCAGTGTCAACCAAGGGCATGGCTTCCATGGTGGGGTCCAGACACACCAGACCCCACTATCAGGCAGGTAGTGCTCGGGCCTTGGCGGCTGTCTCTCTCACCAAGAACATGGAGCCACTGCTGTGCAACCCCTTGGCCTACTGGGCAAGCCTCAGGCAGATGTGGCCAGATTGCCCATGAGCACCTGTCCTGTCCACCTACCAGTGTTCTGAGGGAGGGGGTGTTCATCATTGCTGGGGATGTAGTGACACTGTATCGCACCTGCTTGGATCCTGGTTTGGTGGAGCAGCTGGTGT
>NW_017729031.1:27763728-27799293 GCF_001723915.1 Gavialis gangeticus
TTAGCAAGGAGATATTCCCGGATGCTTTTGGTGAGCCATTTCCTTTTTTCATTTTTAAAAAGCCAGTTAATGCCTCAGTCTCAGAGCTGGGGGGGGCACATACTGAATCACCAGCCAGCAGGGAAAGAAAATGTGGGGGATGCAGGGGAAGAAAATGTCCTGTGCCAAGACAAACTTGGAGGTATGGCCTGGGGCTATGGGGAAGGAAGAGACCCTAGGTCCTGGTCTTGACCACTAAAACTGCACTCTGCCAGGGTCGGGGAGGCCCAGTGGGACTGCTGGTGGTGCAGCAGCCCCAGGAAATGCCAGGACCGAGGATCCCCCTGGTGAAAGGTGGATAGGAGGTGCCATAACCTCCAGCTACCACTTGCATGCACAGAGTCCTGGCTGGGGAAAGCCCAGACCCATCACGTCTTTGACAAGCCTGAGGCTTACTGGTTGCAGTGCAGTTGTGAGGCTCCAGGTAAGCTCACCTTAGCTGCCTGGGATGCCAGCTTTTAGGTTGAAAAACCCTTTGTCAGGCTGAGTAAGCACCTGCAGTTGGTATGTGTGTGCTGTTCCCGGATGGAAGGAATAGTAAAGAAGCCACAGGCTTGCCTGGCATGCAATGCAGGCAAGAAAGCCAGTCAGTGAAAATGGAAATGGAGGCATCAACTTGGCAGGTTTTGTGGCCTCAGCAGGGGTTACCATCCCTGTAAGTTTTTCATCCAAATAAGGCAAGCAGTGACAAAGTTGTAGGCAGTTTTGTGGTTCCCCATTATAGCCTATGGGCAAAACATCAAAACAGCATTGAAACAGGGAAAGAGTTTCGAGAAAACGGCACGGGACCACACTTTCGAAATGAAATGAAACTCGAAACTAAACACCATCCCATTGCAACATTGAAATGGAAGCTGAAACGCAATGGTGCTGTTTCACCCAGCCCTATAAACTGTCACTGCTCCTCAAAGCATGTAAGAAGGAAGCAGGAGGATCATATTATAAAGAGTTTCCAAGGGGTGAGGAAATTTCACTGATGAGGTCCATGAAGACGCAACACGAGTGGAACAGGGAAGTTAGAGATATTATGGTGGGCAGGTGATGGAGTTGTAAAACAGAAGGATGGACAAGAGCCACCAGAAATCATTGACAATGGCTAGGTTACCAGTCCACTGAGACAACTACCATAATGCTTACCAATATTGTGCTTCCTGTCTGGCTCCATCCATCTTTTGTCTCTTGGCTTATAGTTAGGTTGTAGGCTCTTTGCAACAGAAACCATCTTTTTGTTATTTGTGTGTACAGCTCCTAGTCTAAGATGACAGTTCCTAGTTGCTGCTGATGCAGCCACCATCACTACCGTGTCATTTCCCTGAACGTAGAGTCTCAGTTCTCAGTAGCTTAGGAAACACGTTACAGTGACTACACAAATCTCCACTATACATTACATCCATTTTTTTTAATTAATTCATTCCACTTGTTGACTTTTTCCACAAATAGTTGAGTTGTTAATTAGTTGTGAGCAGGACACATCCAGTATACTACTTGCATGATTTCGTCTTGATTTCTGTGTGGAAATTTTGGCAGACAGGCTTCTCTACTGATAGCTATGAATCATAACTCTTTATCAGTCTTAAAACTTTCCCATTGCCTTAGGTAACTAGATAATATTCCCTCTTTGCACAACTCCCACTGCATTTGCTACACTGTGTGCCAGCGAAGAAAGTCATGGAGGAAAGAATATGAGCAAAGTGCGATAAGACTAACAATTCACTGAATACTTCTACTAGTCAGAGTCACTGCTGCAGTGTTTACCCTTTGTACCTTAGGCTCAGCTCCATGGAGATGCTGAACTCACAAAGTTAGGTTCCTAAAGCCCTTTGTTGATCTGTTTCTAAGGGCCGTGTTACATGGTAATTTTGGGTGGCTCCTAGAGCTCTTAACCCCTGGACTGTCTGCATGTTAACACCATAAAGTGGTTTTAAGCCCTCATTATGTGACTCAAAGTTATACCACGCCAGGGCAGGATTATCTCTGATCCGCAGTAACTGGCTCCTGTTCCATTAAGGTGTGGCCACTCCCCACAAATGTGCCATCCAAGTTGAAGTCCTCCAGTATCCCAGGATCTCTCACACCCCCACCTGTAGAGCAGGGATAGACTCTTGTCCTGGCTCACCAGCCCTCTAGTGGCAACTCACAGCTCCAGCTCCTAGTCCTGCCCCTGCTCCCCAGGCCTCTAGTGGCAAGCCACAGCTGTGCAGGCGGGGGACAGGCAGAGAAGGTTTCTAGACTGAGGGTGTGACTGCTCCAAACTCCAAGCTAGTACTAACGCCGATCCACATTTGTGCAGCTCACAGCGGAAGGCATAGCAAGGCCCTGAGTAATCAGCATTTAAATATTTTCTAAAGTATCAGAGCTGTCCAACTGGCAGCCTGCAGGCTGCATGCAGCCCTCAAGGAGTTAAGCTGCAGCCTCCAGGCTCCTGCCCAGCCACAGAAGCAGCTGGAGTCACCAGACTCCCATTTCCTCCTCCAGCTTTTGCCGCCTACCTCTGCCCCAGGGGGAGGGGCAGTGCAGTGGGGAGCTAAAAGTGAGCTGGGGGTCATGTAGGCATGCAGTGCAGCAGGTGGGGTAATATAGAGCCCCGAAGCCCAGCCCTGTTGGGTAGGGAGGGCAGGTGGAGGTAGTGCAGAGCCCAAGGACATGTTTCCAGTATGCAAATGCCAGGTAGAGGTGGAATGGGGCCCAATCTTTGCATGTGAGGGCCAGCCAAGGCTGTGGTGGGTGGAAGCAGAATAGGGCCCAATCCTGGCATGGAGGTCCAATCCAGTTCAAAGACCAACCCCACACTCCTCATCCGGACTAAAAGGTCGTGCACCTCTGTGCTATACCACTCACAACCCAACCCAATGTACATTGAAGTCCAAAAGATTCAGACTTTCATCCAAAATGTGTACATTCAGGTTCCTCTCATTCCCCTCTTTACACGTCCATGTTTGTTACCTGGGTCACCATTTTGTGTATATTTATAAATGACCATTTTTAAAACTCTCCCTTTCTTCTACAAGTGCCCCATTGCCTTTAGGAAAAGGTACCTATTGCAGTGCTAGCCAACCAGGATTTATATACATGGAGTTTTTCATGTAAGTCACTTTCCTGTGCTCTTCATTTGTGCCCCATTATGGTTCTCATATGGCACAAATGTCTCTTATTGCATCAGTTAAAGAGCGCTGTAAATACTATTGTCAATTTAGTACCAAGTTTTGTGTTTGTTTGAATAGAATAACTATGTTTCTTATTTCAATAATCCAGCACAGTAGGGACAATGTCCTGCCCTTACCCAATAAAATGTTGTTCCAGGCAGTACTAACGCACTCTTAAAAGCAAACAGATAGTGCAATCTCATCTTGATGAAATTAGCAGGGAAGAAATATGAAATTTCCACCTTCCATTACACGCATTCATGGCAGTTTGGAATCAGATCTGAGTACTGCTCTGAATTTTTTTTCCCTTCCCATTCATCTTGAATCACTGACATATATATTTATACACCATATAAAGCACAGCATTTACCAAAGACAAAACAAGTGTTGTATTAAGAAACAAAGAATGCAACAAATATTCTAGTCCGGGGCCAATAACCATGTAATAATAATAAGTTTGATGAAGTGGTCTCCGCTCATTTTTATGTCAGTGGGAATAAAAACTCTCTTCGTTTTTATCTCAGCTTCACTTCTTTAACCAAGGCTGATGGCAACAAGCCTAGAGAATATTGCTAGCAGCCAGTTCTCTTATGACACCCACCCTTCATCTGGATGTAATATCTCAATATTGCTCCAGAAGATTGGCTTTTATTTAGTCTTTAAGCAAGATATAAAAAAGTGAACCAAACACTGGCTTTGGCAATTAAAGGAGTCAAGTTTACTGGGAGTCACATGAATAGTTATTTTAGCATGTGTTGCCCTTTAATGAATGCCAGTCAAAGTAAGCAAAACTATTTCATTTGCTTCTTTATATATCTATATACAGATATATATACATACATCTATATATACATCTATATATCTCTCTATATATACATATATATACATAGAGAGAGAGAGCTATATATATTTGCAAATGTTTATGTAGGTATTTATGACAAATTCTCACTTAATTCTTGAAGCGTTTATACATTTGCCAAGTAATCAACACAACCTGTAATGCAGTATCTCTTGTTAATGTTGTTAAACACAGTATCTCTTTTTAAGTCTTTTCCAAAATGAGTTGTGAGAAGTGTTCGACACATCCTAACACAAGACATAGTAAAAGCAAAAACTGTGAAAGTGCTTCTTATGCAGTAGTTATGCACACCAGGATTCCCATCTGGTAGAGTAATAGATAGACAGGTCCATTCATTTAGGGCCCAGTCCTGTGAGGTGCTGAGCAGAACTGTTAAAAAAAATGGATAAAACTGTGTTGAAAAAATATCTGCTTTACTAAAACCATCATGTTTTAGGGTGGGAAGAGAGAGCGCCCATGTCATCCCTGAAACAGGCTGTCGGCTGGTAGTTAGGAAACTCGCCTGAGATGTAGATGTGGCGAAAGCCAGGCTCAAATCCCTGCACTTTCTGTTCCAGAGTAGACTTGATCCTGGGTCTGCCATATCCCAGATAAGTGTCCTTACCACCAGACTATTGCTCATTGTGGAATAGAGCTTCCGGTTTTCAATGAGAAATTTCGAAAGCTCTCAATTTTATTCTGCACTGGATTTTTGGAACCTTAAAATGTTGGGTAGAAACGAGATCATTTTTCCTGGTCAGATCTAGCACTGAGCATGCTCATATTAAGTTTGTATGGTGCGTACCACAGTGAAGTCCCTCAACCGGGCTTCCTGACTGCTACCACGTGACCGAAGTCCATTGGAAATTGTGGGAGTTCAGCGCCTCACAGGGCTGGGCTCTTAGGAACCTGAAAGGTGCTGTCTTTCCCAATCCTCTTTTATGGGAAATTAATATGCTCTGTTGCTTTCTAAACTAGCTGCTCCCACTTGCCCAAGGACAAATTCCTGCCCACTGTGCTAGGCACGCGTACCCAGCATTAATGAGGGGTGTGGCAGAAATCCTCCCCTCTTGGATCTCAAGCGTGGCAACAGAGCGGCTGGGCTTACATTAGTGCAAGCAGAGGCAGCAGCTGCCCTATCCAAGCCACAAACATTTGGGTCTACAACCCAGGGGTCCCCCAGCTCCACTTCTGCCCTGCAGTAACGTGGCAAGAGCCCCCAGGGTGCTGCTGATCTCCGGATACCGCAGGGAAGCTGAAGCAGAGTCTCACTCCACTCAGGGCCCGCTGTGATCACAGAAAAGAGGGTCGGCTTTGACAATGCCTAAAAACACTGCACTGTGCTCCTTTTCCCCCTGCGCACGCTTCACTAGGAAGTGGCCCAGAAAGATGCTCTGGTCGGACTTTAAAGATGCCAGCAGTCCCTTTTGTTCTACAAATGCGAGACTAAAACCTGACCGCAATGCAACATTTATTTTCCCATTTGGATGCACGAGGAGTGAGGCTTAGCATTCCCCCCGCATCCAAATGAGAATTTTACCCCTTGCCTAACCAGACAGTCACAAAAACCTCCTGTAAAAAAGGAGAGTAAGTTCTCTGCTTCTTACGAGATATTACAAAAGGTATTGGTTAAACAAAATCCATATTTTACCATTGCTTTTGCTTCCCACTGTATTTTGCTAAAGGGTTTTATCTGCACTTCTCTTAATTGGCACAGCCCCTGCTGCAAACAGAAACGTGCCGGTGAATTGATCCTTCTGAGTATGCTCCCAGGAATATACTGTGCTGAGAGACATTCACTGTTATTTCATGAATTGCTTAAACAATGAGCATTGTTCAACACATTTTTTTCTCTCTCATCTACATGGAGGGGTAGAGCATAGAAGCAACCAGTAGCTAACAGTGGGCCACACAGGGGAAAAAAAAAACCCATATGCAAGAACATGCCAACGCACACCTGTGAACTACTGTGAATTGGCTCTCAGAAACTAAACACATATTTCACAATTAAGTAAGCAATTATCCATTGTTTAGCCACTGAAATGCATCATGCTGAATCTATTCCCTGGCAGTGATCCCAGTTAGAGAGCAAGCCATCCATTAGCCTGCTGACTTTGGTGGTTCTTCCTTACCAGGGTTAGCAGTAATACTCTGAAATTAAATTTGCAGGGTAAATGCAAGGTGCTTTAAACACGTTGGGCTCTATCCGTCAGGTATGTCAACCTGCACTGTGGAAAGCTGGAGGAAAGGGCACTTGCCATCTTGCAGAATGTTTTAGGGACTCAAAAATAGGTGCATGATTTTCCAAAGCATGTAAGGAATAACCTGGCTGGATTTCAAGAGCCTTCTGCAAGGTACTGAGTGCCCTTCCTTTTCGTGATAGATGGTGGAAGGTAGGAATAGGTGACATTTTTCTGCACATGCTCAAGATTGTGTTAATCTGGGCCTCCTGTGAACGCACAACACAAATTTTGCCTCCTCAGGTGGCAGCAGACGCTGTAACTATAGGAAGAGTGGGCAATCAAGGTCAAGGAGACTGAGCAAATTGCTGCATCAAGAAGTATCAGTGGTTGTTTAATGGCCATGCTGGATATCAAAAGACCAAAAAGTTAAGCTGGTTGGGTTCCCCTCTTTCTCCTCCCTCCTGGAAAATTTCAGCTTTTAATTAAAACTAGGAAACCTCAAAGCCAAGGACTGTTCAACATTGAGCAACCAAAAAGCAAATGTTGTCACCTGAAAACCAAAGCACTGGGAACAAAACCTGGAAAAAGTAGGCAGGCCAAACCTGTTCTGGTTTTATTTTTTGTTGTTTGTTTGGTTGATTGGTTGGTTTTTTGTTTTTTGCTTTTCCAATTAAAAAGCGAGGTTATTTGGGGAGAGCAGATATGTGCAACAAATGGTTTGTCAAGAACCCCGTTTTCAGTAAAAAAAAAGCTGTAAAATTTTGAACCAGGCTTGCCTGCAATGCAGTCCTCTATGGATTTATATTCAGGCTACAGCAAGTTAAAAATGTGTGCACAAAAGAGATGACTTCAGCCTGATGGTATTTTAACCTGTAGCTCCTGGAAAGCACATATTCAGGCTGTTAAGCCACCCCTTCCGTCTACAACAAAATAGGTTTATCAGGCTGTCTATTAGACCCCAGCCTTGCCAAGAGTCAGGCAGACAGACCCTTGCACTTACATGCTTTTCCTACGAAGTCCACGGGGCACCGTGCGGGCACCACTCAGGTAATTTCTCTTCGGAGAGTCATGCCTTCAGATATTACGGTCTTTCAGCAGGGATCACAGCACTGCTGATACTGAGGCCTAGAAGACTTTCAATGGGAACTGGAGATCTAACTCAATTCGGTTGCTTAGAAAATCTGGGATTGAGTCACTAGTAAATAATTAGCGCCTTAAATCTTTTACATACTTGAACATCTTTCTGTTGCAGTCGCAAGGAATAACGAAGACTTCTGAATGGCAGGAGTCATCAGTTGTGTTGTTGCGACTTCCACGATTTTGATTAGAAAATATTAATGTTTCCAGCACAGCCAAGATACTGGAGTGGAAAATATTTAAATGCCGCTCGTCCTTTGCTTATTTATTCGGCTAGTTTTTCTCGGGGTTCTGTTTTCAGCAGCAACCACGCTTTGTAATACAAATCTGATGCCAGTTTGTGATTGATTGCACGTAGGGCCAATTGGAACCCTACTAGTTTTAAAATTGATAGTACATAAACCAACCGTGGTGGTGCAGTTTTTCATTATATGAAATGGAAAAGTGATTTAATAATTCTTTCTGTCTCAGATTGCTTTAAAGAATTTTAGACAGTTAAAAATTGCATGGATTTGAAACCATATGTGTGAGAGTGGAAAAAAATAAGGGTTTTGTTTTTCCTATTTTTAATATGAGCCAGATGAAACAAAAAGATTGTTTCCTTGAAAACTATAGGTCAAGTACCTATATAGGCTTTGAGATGGCTCTGTAAGTTATCATGTTATCTTTCTTTCTTGACAGTATACCATTATGTGGTGTATCATTTCAGCATTTACTATCTTTCATGTCCTTTTATCTTCACACTAAGATTTCTTTTTAAATTCCAAGCCATGCATTTGGTTTCATTATATAACACGGGCTTTTACAAAACACTTTTTTTTTTCAATGACTCTTCATATTCTTTGGTTTCATATTTGTCGGCATCGGGCTGAAATAGTAAACCCACTATGTCTATTTTATCTTGTTAAAGATAAAAACAATACGGCAAATGAACTATTTGGGGAATACGCCTTTCAAATTAAAAGAAAGGAAAAAGTATTAAGTGTCATGAGTAAGTTGAACTTTATTGAAATCTTGAGCTGAAGTGATTTAAAAAAAAAAATTAAATAAAAAGGTGACTGAAAATGTTACAACTGTCACACAGCACTGTGCTATCTTAAATTATTTATTTAACATCTGGTAAATATTATCCAAGCTATAGTACAGATAAATTGAATAAAAGAATACCAATGCCAGGGGAAAAGAAGAATTGCTTAATACTGTAAGTATATATATATAGAAATGTTCCACAAAGCAGTTCATTTTCTCGGCAAGGGGAGACGGGAAGCCATGGTATTGGGGTAGAGCGCATCTGCTTCGTTTCACCCTAACTATGAAGCTATCAAAGAAGTTTTAAGGATTTAATTTAATCTCAAACACAAATTCTATGAAAACAGCCTGACAGTGACATGAGATTTTACATAACTTCCCTCTCTTTTTTTTTCCTCCTTATAATGCAGGCTCCCAATCCATTCATTTATTTTATCCTATATACGTATTGGGGAATCTGACTGCATTTGCTTTGAGAAAAGAAAATAATTAAGCCGTCTATAAAAGCTGGGCATGAACAGAGAGCAGCAGGGGATAGAGTTACTTTGGGGGCTGAGGCCAAAGAGGAAGATGACACGGGGAACAAAATTTTAAAAAGGACAGAGTTTGGGTAGCGGGAGCAATGGGCATGGATACCCTGTCAGCTTGTGCGTTATAAATGGGACAAAAGGCTTATCTTAAATACATGCAGGTTTAGTGACTTTTCTGGGAGCTATTGAGAGCTAATTAAATTACAGTGGAGCACTGAGCATTTCTATGGTAGTTCCATAGTCAGGTTCTGCTAACTTCTGCTTGGGTTACTTGATACTGCTTATGAATCAAGGAAGATTGATTTTGAAATACTTGTTCCAATTCCCTCTGTCTAGAAACTGGATTTATGTTGTAAGGCTTTTCACATTTCTTACAATCTCTATCAGAAGTATGGGATTCCAAGGGCCTGATCCAAAACCCACCAAAATCAGTGGGGAGACTGCCATCGACTACACCAGGCTTTGAGTCAGGCCTTAATATTCATGGTCCGTTACATGGTGGTTTTATTTAATTGGAGCCAACACCTAGCCAGAAAGTGCTTGCACAATTCTATGCATGACTGCATGATAAGAAAAATGCAGCCGTGACTCCCATTGGGCACTCTTATTGCTTTGTACGTTCACATAAGGTGTCTTGACGTGTGCTCCAAGGTGGGGGGGGGAAGGGGGTGCTTTAATTAGAGCATCTCCGAGAGCCACTCTGATCAAAGCACCTGCAACATCACGTGTCTTCATCATCCCATGTTGCAAAATGGAAGTGAAGGCACTTTTAACTAAAGCTTGTTTGATGAGTTTTAAAATGCGCCTGCCGCCATTTTGAAGTGTAGGGACGCTGTGAATATATGTGAGGCGGAAGCTGCAATTAGCACACTCCAGCAGACTTGATTAATTGAGTTTGCTCTGATATGTCCTAATTAGTATGGGTGTGCAAAGCGGGCCCTATTCAATTCAGATTCAGCCTGAATCAGGGACAGTGATTCAATTCGATGATTCGGATCACTGTCCCTAATTCGATTTGGCCGAAGCTGAATCTGAAGATTCGATGCTGATTCAGAGAATCAGCAATTCAGACACAGACACAGCTTTAAAAGGTTTTTTCTACATACCTTGAGGTACCAGCGCGGCTTGTGAACACTGCAGTGCTGGGACAGATGGAGCGTCCCACAGGAGTGTGGGCGGGGGGCCTCCACATGCTCGGCCGTGAACCCAGAAGTGGACTGGAAGTATCGGTCCACTTCTGGGTCTGCTGGGGAGTGCGCTGGGGTGCCCCCTGCACCTGTGGCTCGGTGATCAGCCATGGGGAGATCCAGGAGGCACCAGTTGCTGAGCTCGGGGAGGAGCGGGGGGCCCCCCAGCACACTCCCCGGTGGACCTGGAAGTGGACCAGAAGTGGTTCTAGTCCACTTCCAGATCTGCTGCTGAGTGCACTGGGGAGCCCCCCCCTCCCGCCCCCGCGCGCTCCTGTGGGAAGCTCCATCTGCCCCAGCTTCACAGCACTCCCGAGCTGCCTGCTACCTAGAGGTACGTAGTACAAACACAAAAGCCGTGCCTATGTTCGAATCGCCGAATCGTTCCGAATCTCTTCGACTCGATTCAGAGGGTTCTGATTCAATTCAGAAAGATTAAAGGGTCCTCTGATTCGATTCACGTTTGGAGATTCAGCCACTGAATCAGGCCGAATCTCTGCCAAATTGAATCAGGGACCAAAGCTTTGCACAGATCTACTAATTAGCACGTCAGAGCAGACATCCGCATGTGTATAGGTGCCCATAGCTCCTGTGCTCATGGCATGTTTATATGGCTCCGTGGGGACCACTTGTGCTGTCCTGTGGCACCACATGCTGCAGTGCAGATGCCCATCTGGGCACAGATCCAGTGTAGGCTTCCTGCAAGGGGTCTTAGCTTCATTAGCCCTGCCAAATAGATGCCCTTCTGCTGCCCTCCAGGATATGAGACTGTCCCTTTATTTATGAAAAAAAAATCCTTTTTCCACTGAAGTTAGCACATGTGAAACATGTCACATTAACAACCCTGGAAACCTGAGTCCAGCAGCATAGGTAGGGTGGGGCAAGGGAGGCACCAGCCCAGGGAACCAGTTTGGAGGGGAATCCAGAATGGCAGCCACCAAGGAGCCCACACCCCAGCAGCCACAACCAGGTCTGTGCTGGCGTTGGCACTGGATCCCACCCGTGAAGCAGCATGCGGAAAGCTGGCCTCCTCCCCACTGCTAGAGACACAGCCCTAGCAGACCCCACTGTGGGTTAAGACCCTCCTGTGCTTGCCTCCACTCCCCCACCTCTTCCCACCTCTCCCCCTTGCTGCTTTCAGGTGCTTGGCACAACACCTTCATTCTTTCTCCCATGTCTGCCCAGGGCGCACACATCACTAATTATCCCTCTGCCTGAGTTTTCAGTTTCTCTCTACAACCGATCACATCGGTGCCAGATACTTCTAGAATATGCCCCACTGGTGATCTGTGGAGGACCAGTTGTATAGAGGTGTCGTACAGGATTTAAACATGTTTCTACAGTGTAATGTAGCATGCTGGCATGCAGCCCTCCCAGGTAGCTGCACACTTTAACTGACCACTCAGCACCCCACGGTATGAGTTAGGGAGGAGATAATAGCTATTTGCTTTGAATAAAACAGCTAGCATTGGGTAAGGAGCAAACAGATGATGTCTACTGTAGTATAACTTACCCCAATATCGTTTGACTCCAGAGTTTTCCAGATATAGCTCTCTACTGGTTTGGGTGAAGTTACCCTAGTGTAGGTCTTCACAACACGTTTCTTTTTTCACCGGTGAAAAAGTCAGTTATGCGAATGCCAACATGTCTGGGTCCTAAGTCCCCACGTCTGAATTCAGTGGTTGGAATCGCTGCTAAAACTAGACAGCAGAAGTGCCGCTTGTAGCAGAGTCGGGTTATTTGTGAGCAGAAGGACCTGTCTAGTAGGAACTGGTTTGATCCTTCTGGCCTGGTACTTGGAGGCAAATGTCACCCATAATAACTGCCTTAAGGTGTATTAGGGAGAAAGAAAAATGTTAGCATTTCTCAAGCATGAAAAGTAATTCTGCTGTTTTGCCGGCAATGTAAAATGTTTAAACCAGCTCAAATCATCAATCATCATCATCATCATCATGCTGGTTGAAACCAGCTTCATCATAAAGATTAAGTGAAAATGCCACTGAAATGTCTAATTCAACCAGCCAGAGGCCTTAGTTTTATAATTGTTCCAAGTTAAAGGAGTTGCCTATAAGAAAGGGGATTGAATAATGCCATTTTCCCTCAGACCTGTCATATCATCTTTCTCACAAGCAGGGTGAGCAGCAAATCTACATCTGTCAACCCAGAAGTATAATTTAAATAAAACAATTCACAACTGACAGGGGATTTCCACAGACTTCATTTGGAAAATATGTAATTCATTAACCTTCATTAACAAGTAGGAAGGAATTTGTTACTTGCCTAAGGTACACATGAATCAAGAGGAGGTATTACATGGTCAGGGGAAGAAAAACAAGCAAAATAGAAAAATAAACCATGTAAATTTGGAACATGCTGACTACAAAGGCCCACTGATCCAGCCAGTTAACTGAATTCGCTATTGTAAATTTGGCATGGATGTCCCTATTCCTGACTACAACAAAGCTACAGAAGGGAAGTCTTTGGAAAGCTCGTAGAGACATCACACTTGCATTACCAGGTAAAGTTGGATAAGATCCTCAGAAATACTGTCTGATCTTGGATGAATGGGGAATCATCACAGTGGAAGAAAAACCGGGTGGCTTGGGAATGACAGCGATAAACTAACACTCGAGACCCTATTACTCTCTTTGTATGTAAACTTATATGACATTGCTCCGCGCCACCCTAACCTTTCGGTGCCTTGGTGCTCTTGCTGTAGACAGGGAGACCAGTGTTTTCTACCTCACCAAAGTGCTGTGCAAATAAATCCTTGAAAGATGCTCGGACAATATAGCGCCGTGGGTCATTGCAACAGTGGTCAGAATCCTGAAGGGAAAAAAGCATATTGGAAGACAAGAGTTGATCAAATTATAAAATGAGCAAAAATCATTAAATAAACAGTAAGGCACGGTGAGGAGAGAGCAACAAAAATGGTTTTGCTATTCCAGTGTTCAGAGTGGAATTGTGAAATTTAGGCACAGAAACGGCCCCCCTATGAAAGTGGTGGGATCACTGTATTTTCTCACATGCAACACCCCCCCAACTAAAGCACACACCTTGTTTTGGGAAGGCAGAAAGAAGGGGAAAACAGGATTTTTCCAGAGGTCTGACTTCATTCTGGCCACATAGAGCAGAGACAGGCTCTGGTTCAGCAGCACCACTTGCCCTCCCCTTCTTGCTCAGCCAAAAACTAGAGGTTTAATTCTGTCACACCGATTGCTGTCTTGTCAGCAGCTTTGGGGTAATTTGTGGGGGAAAGAGCGTGCATGCTATTCATCTAAATCCTTGGTAATTTACTTGTAATGACTGATATCTAAAGTTAGATGCAGCTCTTCAGCGGATGTTGATCTACAGAAGCAAGCTATGAGCAAGGAGCTGGGTTGGAGAATGTGCTCGGTCTGTCTTACCTCTCCCACCCCTCCTCAATGTGTCCCCAGCGTACCCCACAGCCCTAGAGGGGTACTTACAAAGGGTTTGTCAAGAGGCAGCATCATGGATGTCTTCAGAGGTTGTTTCACAGGTGGCATCCTGTCCAGCTTGGGTAATGGAGCTTCAGGTCCTCAATTACCCAGCTTGGGTAATCAGGTCCTCAATGTCGTTGGGGGGTATTTTAGCTAGTATTTAACACAGATCCAATATTCTTCTTCAGATTGTTAGGCCGCTGGGGCACAAGACCTCATTCCTGCATTACCTTGTCACTTTATGGTGTTTTATCAGTGTTTCACAATCCTAATGGTACATTTGCCTAAAGTCAGAATTGCAAGTTTAAAGAGAGGTGGATTTTTCCCCCCACCCATATGTAACGTGGCTGGGGGAAAAATCCACATCTCTTTAAACTTGCAATTCTGACTTTAGGCAAATGTACTTTATGAAACACTGATAAAACACCATAAATGATATGTACTTTAATTAAATGCACAACCAACCCAAAAAAATGGCAGATGGAGCCTCCCATTGTCAAAGGTGGTCACGTGCCAATCTTGGTTTCAGACCCCCCACATAGCAACACAAAACTTCTGGGGAAGAACATAAAATAACATTTTTTATTTTTTTACAGACAATTTTAATGTTATAAAGTAAGCAACCCTAGTCAGTCTAATATCCACAGGTAGAGAATCACTAAGTAATTCAAGGACTGTACTAAAGTGTGGGAAGAAGTAAAAGCAGGCAGTGTTTGTATGATACTAAAATGACTTCCATATCCTGGACCAGATTTTGCAACCCTTGCATTGGACTGAAAAAGGCCTGATGAATTCAGTGAGGCTAAAAGCAAGGACTCTACTTAGTGTGGCCAGGTCAGGCTCTGGTTCCACTTAGACTGTATGAACCACCTACTGATTAGTGCAAACAGTTGTCTGCAAACTACTGTTGCCTCTTTAGCCCAAATGATTAGATAATCTTTGCGCCTTCCAGGCCTGTATCGGTTAGGTGCAACAATTGATGACACAGGTCAGGTATATTCTGTAGTGAAATCCAGTTTCTTTCTAAATCATGTATACTAAGTCCTGTCTCCCTGGGCACAGTAGGAATAAATAAAAGCAGGTGTTTTCCTGGCTCAGGAATCCATAAGTCTGCCTTTCCAGTGAAGGCCATGCCCCAGCAGCACTGTCCCCCTTCATCTTTTCATAGCTTTCACTTTTCATGATTTGTTCAGGACTCTGGGGTGGCTTTGTGCCACTCATTCACAGCTGCACCTAGCAGCAACCAATGGTTCCTCTATCGCCCCTGCATTTGCAATCAGGGAAAGCCATAGCCTATGTGGTTTAACTCTGCTTATCTTCTCCATGGGTGCATCTACTCGTGCCCCTGACTGTGCAGTTGGTACATCTAGTACTTACCAAATGCTAAAGCAAGTACTAAAAGACTGCACAGTACCCACTGGTACTGCACAGTCGTGGCTGTGCATGGGTCGTTTTCGACCCTACTGCGCAATAGCAATGAGTTACTGTGCAGTAGCTCGTTGCTACTGTGCAGTAGCTGAGGCATCAAGATTAGTGCCCACCGACAGTACATCACTGTAGCTCATTGATATGGCGATGTAGCATCTCATGTAGATGTGCCCCATGTGGCCTAATGCTGTGGGTAGTACCCTTCCATTGTTTCAGCTCTTCCTGCAAAAAAAGGAATTTTGTAAAACTCTCACTTATCCTGACAGAAGGGTGTTTAGCACACCCGTTAGCTTTAGCTGGGCCTAAATATCATACAGATCAAAGATATGTTTGATAGCAACTAGTAATAACTGTCAGCATAACACTTCACGTTCTAGCCTTTTGATTTTCTTTGTCATGAAGAAATTAGAACAAAACCTTATATCGATCTAATCAGGGCCCTTCCCTTCAGTTTTGAGTTTGGCACATTTAACATTTTCAGCAAGGCCTGAAAGTAGCTTTGTTCCATCATATTATTTCAGCAGTTTTACTGAGTAACCACTCTCAGTGCCTTTTATAACATCCTTATGTAAAATAGGCTTCTGCTGTTCTCCATATTTTGCCTGCCTTTGTAAATCTCTTTGGTATGTTCTGTCTGGTTTGAGACATGACTAGGAAAGTTGGCACATCTGTTGAAAAATTGGAAAGGTTTCAGCGTACCTATATGGAGAAGAGATTTTTGATAGAGGACAACTCTTTAATCTAGCAGAAAAAGGCATAATGAGATCCAGTGGTTGGGAGCTGAGGCTAGACAAATTCAGACTAGAAATGAGACAGTGACGATAACCCTAGAAAGAACGTACCTAAGGAGGTGGTAGTCTGCATCTTTAAGTTAGGATGGGTAACCTAAAAATGTGCCGCTGTTAAAAACCGTTTTGAACTTTATGTAGAATCATTGGTTGAAGTTACGTGATTTGCATTAGGCAGGAAGTTAGACTAGATTATCATAATGGTGCCTTCTGGCCTTAAAGACCTACACGTCTTTGTGGTTTCAAAGATCTGATTCTGCCACACTGCACATTGGGATTTTCAAAGTAGTCCATGAATATGTATTCACACTGTGCCTTGGAGGGATACCCAGGGTACCCGTGCACTGCCTTAACACAGCTCTTCACATGGGCTAATTAGCATTGCATTCATGCAGCCCTTCAGAAGTAGTTTGGGTATTTTTGTATCACGCTGCATTGTGCCATGTAGACATGCCCTAAGTGTGAGCGGTTATTGGAAGTCAGGCGGAAGTCAGGGTGGACTGGCACCTTGCAGGCTAAGTAATTCAGAGAGGCATAAGCTTTTGTAAGCAACGGCTTGGTTCACCACATGCTAAGATCACAAAAGCTTATACCTCTCTGAATCAGTTAGTCTATAAGATGCTACTCTGCCCTGCCTTATACCCTAAAGGCACATCTACATATTGCCGTACGGCAATGTAGCCATGCGCTACATTGCTGTATGGCTTGCTACCATGATATAGCAATCACACGGGTCTACACGTGATCGCCAGCTACATCGCCATAGCAGCGCAGTCCCCTAGTATAGCACACTGTTACAATGAGGTAGTGGCAAAATCCACTCATGCACCGCATGCACAGCACAGTAACTGCCCGTACTGCACCATGCTTTGGTACTGCCAAAAGGAAGTACTAAAGCACAATGCCTTAGCAGTGTTGCCATATGGCAACATGTAGATGTGCCCTGAGTGAGGTTTCATAGATTTCATAGACATTAGGGGCTGGAAGGGACCTCATGAGATCATCGGGTCCAGCCCCCACCATAGGCAGGAAGCCAGCTGGGATCAAGATGACCCCAGCAAGAAATATATTCACCTGTTTTCTGAAAGAGTCTAGAGTAGCTGCTCCTCTGGGTGGAGTTTGTTCCAGACCCTGGACACATGAACTTTTTTCTGATGTCTAGTCTAAATTGGCCTTCCTGGAGTTTATGGCCATTAGACCTTGTTGTCCCTTGGTTATCAAATCCAATTGAATTTCGATGGAATCGGAGTCGGCAGGACCCTGCAGTACTGAACTCCTAAGTGGGGAAAGGGGGCATAACATATTTTCTTGCATGCAACATACTCCCGAACAAGATCTGCATTTTGCTTTTTGAAAGGAGAATGAAGGGGAAAGACCTTTGCTTGAAAATACTGGTACGTACGGTTTTCCCAGAAGAACTTGGAGGGGGAGTAAAAACACTGTGGCTTCTCTGTTGAGCTGTAGCTGCAGGACTAAAGCCACAGGTGCTGCTGGCTGGGTCAAACTGCCTCGCCCCTCTTCCCGTCTAGAGCTGAGCTGGGTGGGCAGCTAGCAGTACCTTCCAGGTTAGCTGAGGGCCTGATCCTAGCCAGCAGCACCTACAAAGTCAATGGAGAGCCCACCAGGCTGATTCAGAAGAAGTGCCTGCCCAGTACCCAGGCCTCAACTATGCTTTAGAAAGGTGCTGGGATGAAGGCTTCTGCAGAGTAAGTAGCATTTTCCGCAGCATGAGCCTCTGCCAGGGTAAAGAGAAAGTGTCCAGAGCCAGCAGCTAGGGAGCCCCCCGTGGACTTTCGCTTTCCCTCCCAGCAGAGGCTCATAGAGCAAAAACTGCTATTGCTGTATTGCCTCGCATAAACAGCACCCCCCAATTTCCAGCGACTGATTTTTGGGCAAGTGGTGTGTGTTATATGTAAGGAAATCCAGTATCTGGGGCTGGGGACTGGAATTGGTCAATGGGTACATCTTTTTGTCGTTGGAACTGATTTTTGTGCCCTGAGTTGGCTCAGGAGGCGGAAAGAAAATCAGGTTTTTATTCTTGCAAAGAGTATAAGGTAAAAGCTTTTCTTCACATCTGCAATAAAGCCTGAAACGAAAACAGAATTGTGCAAGATGGAAAGTGAGGCAAATAAAGAAAAGACTAAAGTAGGAGTATTGCTCCAACTCTAGCCGACCTTCAGCACCTATGTCTGTTTGAGAAGCCCTAGTGCTCCTGACATGGCAAATTTTCTCTTGCCCTTTTAGCTAGCATAAATTCAGCATGGATTTCTTACCTCAGGAGAATAGAAAGGATTGGATTTTTCAGCACGGCAGCTAAATTATCCAAGGGACAGGCAGGACTTACTCCTCACCTGTTTGCTGGCATTTATTTTACATGTGGTTTTCTGCACTGGTACTCTGCCATAATCCACTGGAAGGATTCCTGAAAGGATAATGAGCTCTGACTTGGGCTTCTGGAGCAGGCTCAGTCTCTCTGCCGCAATCCTGCACTGCAGAAAACAGTCCAAAGAAAGAAAAGAGTTGAGTTAGACAAAGGACCAGTTAAAGATAGCTGTGAAAACAGGCACGTTAGAAAAGGTCAATAGTTAAGTGAAGTCAAGTGAACCAAGGTACAGCTTTGCAAGACGGTCTCCTGGTCCAGTTGTAGCTGATGTGTGGGTTCATTGAGTTGAAAACAAGGCTGTAATTGGCTTTCATTCTGCACATTTTTTTTAAGTTTGTTGTTGTTCGGGTCGAGTGAATAATAAGGGGAACTGGAGAATACGCAACAGATGGGATCGAGCACAGAGCCGAGCTCTGGAAAATGCGTCCTCATGCTTATATGAAGTAGCTGAATATTAAGAAAAAACGCTGCGTAATAAAAGCCTCTACTAGAAATATACAACTGTCACCAGTTCAATACTTGATAGGGATTGAAGGGATAGGGATCAAGGGATAAAGCAAGCTCGTCTGCTTAATGTGAAGTTGTAGGGGTCAGGAGACCTTGGCTCTCTTCATGGTTCTGTTACATACTTCTTGTGGGACTTTGGGCCATACAATATGGCCAGTGTCCTCGAGCATTTTGGGGACTAAAAGTCAGTGCCTGAATTTATAGCTAGGCAGCCTGAATGTCAGAGGTAATGAGCATCCACAGTTCTCATTAAAGTCAGGGAGTGGTAGGAGTAAGTGCTCAATACCCCAGGAAAGTAACTATGGATGTAATAATGTAGGGACCTGACTTTAATGTTAACACGAATTCACCCAAGATGTAAAGTTTTGACCTAAACCTCTTGGTGCCTCCACCTTCCAAAAGGTATTTACTATCCAAAAGGTTTTGACTGGATTCAATTTGCATTTTTTTTAAAGAAATAAAAAGGAACCCTGAAAGAAGTTTTTCCTGGCATCACCAGTTTCTGATGGCTGCCATTCTCACTGAGCCAGATTTTATTTCACCTATTAGGGGGATGCTCTCACATCCTCACATACCCTCCCTTAAAAGCCAGTGGGGTCGTGACAGCTAAGGTCTCGGCAGAGGTTTGCATACATTCTCCAGTTGCTGCTTGATCCCAGCCATGTGTATAGACCCTAGGAAAATTATGCCTCCAGATCAATTAGCTAGAACAAGCTTGTACGTTCCATTTTAAAAAACTAAAACACCGAACCTCCCAACTTACCAAAAGTACAGTATGAAATAAAGCAGTCACAGTTGCCAGGAAACACTGTATAGACATCTGTATATTATCTAGCCTGTTCGGTACTGTGGTCTAGTGCATAGAATAAGTAATAAGAGCTATGTTAGCATTAGAGTGAGGTTGTAGCCCTGATGGTCCAGAAAATATACAAGAGGAAAGGATTTTTGTGGGTGATGTTTTTTTATTGGACCAACTGCATGGTAGGGATAGACTTAGACAAGCTTTGCAATGCATTCTTCTTACAGGAGCTATGATTTCCTTAAGCCTGTTTAGAGCTGCGTGTCTTTGCAAAATTCATGAAAATTGTTTGTCTTCCTATACTTAGCATAAACATCCTTTAGAAGAATGTCATCATGTGGCTGAAATCATATGGTATATTATTATATGATACCACACAGAATATTATTATATCATATGGTCTATCATTTGTTGAATATTAGTAGAGTCTATTTTTATACAGTATATTAAGGAAGGCACACTCCCCAAGCCTGGAGAGGTTTAAAATCTGAACAACATAGCTAGACTGGTCAGAGAAATATATCTCAATCTGAAAATGCTGAGATTCTCTCTGTCCTAAATAATTTCTTCCTTTATCCAGAAGACGTTTCAGACTGTTTTAAAAAGAGAGAGGGGAGAAAAAATCCTTTTTCTATGTCCAATCGCAAGAGAGAAAGTACAATATGGAAGATGAAGGATTGTAAGGTGTTGAGGGCCTTTGCCTGGGTGGAACTATATACATTTGAAATATTTAAAAATATTCTAATGTTGATTTATTAATTGGCCTATCTTGTTCTTGTCTACTTGATTCTTGCTTGTTTCCTCGGACTTTTCTCTGCCCTGAGCCTGGCGTCCTTGGGCATCCCACACATCCCTTAGAAACAACTTCTCTACAAAGAGCAAAGAACATTCATAAGTAGGTCTCCAGATGTTAAAAAGGAATTTGAGCTAATGTTCTGAACTTCCCACGTGGCACTTTATTAGTCAAACCTGGAGTGAGGAAATATTTGCCTTGTGGAGGTGACAGTCATGCTTTGGAAAGGTCTGAAACAGGCATGGTCTTTAGGGCACTTGTAACAAATACACATGGGACAGGCACACAGGTGCGAGTGTTTGTCTCCTTCAAAACTGCAGTCGGCATTTCTGTGTCTTTGAATTTGTAAGAGCAAGGTTATGATGACCTTATGCAAATACCTGTGTCCTGAGGCAGTCCCAGGATTTTTAGCAGTAGCTTGCTGGCTTTGGAGGGTGTAGCAAGTTAGCATAGGAAATCAAGTTGCAGGAATTCTGACTTGGGTAAAAGATAAGTGGGAAAAAAAAGACTTCATCTCACTTTTCCCCAGCTCTAAATGCAAATTGTATCGTCTTTTTTTTTTCTGGGGTGTTTCAAATCATTTTTCAACTGGTTCAAACTAGGTATGCTGGGAATCTCATCCTGTTGAAGGGGCAAAAAAGCAAGAACAAATTAAAGTGAAGGCTTGAAGGTGTAGGATCATTTAGGTTCCTCCTTTCTCTTCCTCTACAGCAGGGGTGGGCAAAATATGGCCTGGGGACCAGATCCGGCCTGCCAGGCCATTCTATGCGGCTCGCAGGGCCCCTAAACAATTTAGAAAATTAATATTTATTTGCTCCTAGCTGCCTGTCAAAGATGACAGAAGCCAGGGGCAGTAGGGCCCAGAGGAAGCAGGTGGCAAGACCCAGCAACCAGGCCTGCCCAGCCCTGTGTCTCCAACCAGAAACCCTTGCCTAGCAGAGGCTTCTGGCCTGGGACCATGGGGCTGTTTCTGCTTCTCTGCACCAGAGAGGGAAATGCGGCCCTCAACAGCTTGCCAAAACTCAGTAAGCGCCCTCCGCCCAAAATAATAGCCCACCCCTGCTCTACAGAGTGTTATTGCTTTAATCATCTAGCCCTTAACTGTCTTTCTCTTGGAAGGAAAAAGTGGCTTTGCGTAGTGTCCTGGAGCCATCTTATACTGTTCATTTTCCACAACTGTTTGGCAGCAGTGGTTGAAACCCTTCCCTTGCCCCTAAGGATATGGGATTCATAACCCACTTGACAGCAGATGAGAGACAGAGGGCGCGTCTACAGATGCACATGACTGCGCAGTTGTTACTGCACAGTTGTCATTTAGCAAGTACTAAATGACTACACAGTGCGTGCAGTCCCGGTGCCACCCGGGTCGTTTCTGACCCTACTGCAGAATAGCTATGAGCTTATTGCTGCTTATTGCTACTGCACAACAGCAGTGGCATCATGGTTCGCGCCTGCTGATGCTACATTGCTGTAGCGACGTAGCACCTTGTGTAGGTGCATCTGCAGTGATCTTTCCTGGCACGTTAAAAGGGTGCCAGGAGCACATGCCAGCAGACAGGCCACTGCTTGGCCTGGGCAGAGAATCAGTGCCAACTTCAGTGCATCCAGCAGCCTTTCAAGTGCAGGCACCACACTTCAAGAGGGACACAGAGGATCTGGAGAAGGTTCAGTGGAGGGCCACTGGCATGATTAGTGGTCTCCGTGAAAGACCCTACGAGGAGAGGTTGAGAGATCTGGATCTCTTCAGCCTATTCAAAAGACAGCTGAGGGGGGTGACCTTGTAGCCACCTATAAATTTATCAGGGGAGGACAGCAGGGAATTGGGGATACGCTGTTTACCAGAGCGCCCTACGGAGTACCTAGGAATAATGGGTGCAAACTAGTGGAGAGTAGGTTTAGGGTAGACATTAGGAAGAAAATTTTTACAATAAGGGTGGCCAGAGTCTGGAAAGGGCTTCCAAGAGAGGTGGTGCTGTCACCTAACTTGGACGTCTTCAAGAGGAGGCTTGATAGACACCTGGCTGGGGTCATCTGACCTCGGTCCTCTTTCCTGCCAGGGGCAAGGGGTTGGACATGGTGATCCATTGGGTCCCTTCCAACTCTATAACCTTTGCATCTATGAAGATCTCTCTCTCACTGCTCCCAGTTATCCATTTGTTTGCTCCTTGCACTGCCCCCCAAGACTAGCTGTCTTGGGGGCACAGACACTCCTTTCTCCCCTTGTGGTTCTTTGGTCTGCTACCATGGGAAACAGGAGCCTGGAGTCTCCTCGGACTCAGCTGCATCTTGCTACCTAGGCACTCCACGCCACCTGCTGATGTCCTATGAAGTAGCTGAGCAGAGGGAATGGCTTCTTCCCAGAAGAGAAAAGTCTCCTAAAGCATTGTAAAACACATCTACAGAGGAGCTGTGTTCTTAAGCTTTTGTAGGATTTGGCCCATAACATCCATGCTATATCAGCTGAGTTACTGGTAGCTTCTACTGCCATCCTACTTAAGGGATCCACAAGCAATCCTGCATTTCCAGTAAGCCTGCTTCTTTTAACCTATTTGGACTGTTTCTAATACAAACTGCACAAGCCCCTGTGTGAAACGCATGTGTTTTATCCTACAGTCTTGGGAGCTACATAAATTACATATGTGAAATATGTCAAACACATGTGGACACGTCCCGAATCCTCCTGTAAGGAATAACTCCAGCGGGATTTAACTTGTTCATGTATTTCAGACCAGGGAAAATATGTGTAATGTTCAATTTGCAGAAAATATGCGATTCTATTTGTCACTGTACTGGCCACGTTGTAAAGTTGGGTGCCAATGTTTCCTTCCCCTCTGTGAATTTTACTGATACCTATATATTACAGGTTGGGACTGGAAACACTTACTGAAACACTTTTAGTGAAGTTAAGACATTGAGGTGAGCTCTTCCTGTAAATACTAATTTTTTGCTAATAAGTATTGCCCAACACTGTACCCACATATATGAGCATTATTTATCAAAGGATGGTATAAGAGAAATGCCTTTAATCTTTCTTATAATGTTTTGGACTGGATGCATTTCATGGAAATGGAGGGAAAGAAATTAGCAGAAGAGGGCCTGAATTGGTAAAGTAAATCCAAACTATATTTCTCAATTCTGGAAAAGTTAAGATCTAGAAAACTAGGATGCTTAGTGCAAACCCTCCAAACTGAAGAATTTAGATTTATATCTGAATCCAGGCAGGCAAGTGTTTTCAATCTGGGTCTGGGGTTAATATGGCTAATGAACAGCAAGACTATTTTCAGCATACCACCCTTTTAGATAATGCTAGCCCACTGGCCTGCCTCCACAAGTATTTTGAATTAATTTGAAGTGGTCTTTATTAATTAATAAATTAATTAATTTGTTGTCATAGACATCAGTATGCACCCTGAGCTGTCTGTCATGGTGACTTTGTATTTGTTCTTCCTGGCCCTGGACAGATGAAATATTTATATCAGTGCAGAAAAAAGCAGCAGACAGACAACATAAAGGCCTAAATCAAGGTAACTTTGCCCAATCCAATGGAGAAATACTTCTGAAAGAATCAGGGGTAAAACTGAATTGGTGTAAATAACATCAGTGCATGTTGTGTATGTGCATGTCCATCCCAGGGTAGTTTGCTAACAGCAGATGGATTCAGTACCGTGGCAAGGAAGTTTGGCGCCCGCAGAGGCAGCCTGCCCTCACCCCACACACAGATCTGGGGGGCATATGCCCCCCCCCATGCTTGTCCAGGTGTGCATACAGCGACGGGCACTGCCCTTCCCCTGTCCCTGTGCCCCCCCACCAAATGAACCACTCACAGCTCTGCTCCACACCCCAGCCCAGCTGGGTAGCTCCTGTTGGGGCCCCTTCACTTCAGTGCCCAGGGAAGTTGCCCCACTCGCCCCCCACTTGCTATGGCACTGGATAAATTATCTACTCCCTTGCTGTCCAGTGGCAAGGCACAGGAATAGCTGTCTACTGTGGGAATTACCCCAGGACAGCAGTACATCTCTTTGGTTCTGATCTAATTCATATTGGCAGCATAAATTACACAATGGTATATGTTTGCTAGTCTGAATCTTCTGTGTTTCTTTAATCTAAAATAAAGGTCATCCAGGCAGAAAATACACAATTGTTTGTCATATTGTGCCCAAGTGGTGGAAGGCTTCTCCTATCACCTTACGGTAGTTAGTTTTTTCAGAAGACACCAGTCTCCTATACCTGATAGTAATAGAGTTACTGTTTCAGTTGAAGTGGCAGAAGTCTGAGTTGGGATGCGGAAGGTCTCAGGTAAATTCTGCTGCTAACAAACCTCGAGGGAAGTGGTTGTTGTATTTGTCTTTCTCTGTAGAACATCGTAATTTAAAAAAAAAAAAAACATTTAAAATAGCAACTCTTCCTTTTTACAAGTTGGCAGAAATGTACGTACCAATTTCTTCCCTCTGAAAAACAATCATCAAAATCCTAGTAACTGACCAGATGATTTGTGGGACCCTAGTGTAAGCATGTCCTGGAATGAAAGAATTTAAAGCTTAATTATAAGTATTGAAGAAAATATCTGTCAAAACTGTTGCAAAGTTTAATTATAAGTGTGTGTTGAGTGTTAGGGGGGGCAAATCAAGGTCAACACAGCATTGTGTGTGACAGCACCCCCCACCCCCCAATAAAATTGGATACTGAAGGGGAGTAGGCAAGCCAGTCTGGGGCCAGATCCTAATGGAGCTGAGGTCAATGGAAGCTGAGGGCTATTTGTAAGCCACATCAGAAGATTGGGTCGATGCAGGATTTGATCCCTGTGGAGAAGCTTTCTGGAGCAGTGATTGGGGGGTGGAGGGGTGTCTGGTGGCTGCTTTCAGAGCTCCAAGACTTTCTCCATTTCTATTTACTCACAACTTGCTGTTTGTAATGTCCTAACAGATATGAGTATTTTCCAGGTGAGACTTGAAGGTGTCTGCGGGAGAGAGAGACTCAGAGGCATGTTTTCTTTTTTGGTCTCAAGTGAAGAACAACAAATATATATATTCCTGTCCTTCCAACTTTCCTTCTCTCCCTTCAGCTAAAAGCAGGATTGCAGAGTAGAGCACGCGGGTGGATTGTTGCTGCTCCTTCTCCCAGCAACGTTCAGCTCAGCTTTCTTCTAGCCTCACCCCTAGCTGTTGAGCTGCTGTCCTCACCTGAGGATGGTAATGGCCTTGTAGAGGGGATACAGAGAAAGAAAGAACTTGCTAAATGAACCTTTCTCCTGGAGCTATTCAGCTGCTAATCTGGTCAGCTCCTGACCACAGCTGGCTCTGGGTATAGAGAGGAAAGTTCATTCCAAATTGAGATGATATCTTTTATTAGACGAACAAGATTTTTGCAAAAAAAACCTTCTTTAATTGCAAGCTTTCTGGCACAAAAACACCATTGCAAGTTGATGATCTTTTCTTTCTGACAAAGCTAACCTACTTCTTCGGATTTTTTAGGATTGCCTTAATTCATTCTTTTTGCTCCGTAAGTTGGTGTGGATTCACAGGCAGATATCTTACTGTACAAAACCATGACTCTCTGCACATGGCAGAATGTCATATATGGATCCAAATCAAATCTTTTCCAAGGGTTGCATGTGTTAAACCTGAAACCTGTGTTTGATGGAATGAGCGCTGCAGCTGCCTGTTGCACAATTTTTATCTGCAGATCTAACCAGAGCCTATCCCTTAACTCCCTCGTCGGGTCTGACTCAACAGAGACCAGACCAAACATGACCCATTAAAATTTTGACGACATCACCATAATTCTGCCTTTATCAGATCTGGCGCTTCCACGGTATAAATTCTCCAGTTCTCGACCAAGAGAGTTTGAGAACAACCTCCTAACTGTATAAAGCCCACTACCACTGATGTTCTCCTTAGATGACATCTAAGAGTGGTATAATCATTGGTCTCCTTCCCAGAGACGTATTAGAATTCACCTGCGTGGCTAAAACCTGCAGAGCCCCGTGGTCCTGTTGTTCTCATCACAAAGCACTTCGCTGGTCAAGGGGCATGTAGCAAAACTTCATAGGCTGACATGATGAAGATTAATTTCAAGGCTCAAAAGAGAGAGCTGTTGGTGCAGAAGGTCAATCAGTGCAAGTTGGTGCTCTCCAGCATTGGAACCGGGAAGGGAAATTTGAAAACACAATGCATGGACTTGGAAGACAAATCCTATTCTCTATACTGGGGTCAGCAACATTTTGCTGTTCTGGGCTGGAGCTTGGGAGCCTGCTCCCTGCCACTAGCTTCAAATTTCACCCTCCCCACAAGCAAGATCGAGCTGCCTGCACTTCTTTTGCTGCAGACACCCAGCCCCTCGGCAGCAAGAATAAATGCAGACAGATTCAGCAGGGAGGGTTGCTGAGTGCGGTGCTGTGAAGGGGACAGGTGGCTCCATGCAGCTGCATGCCACCTGATCCTGATCCACTGGGTTGGGCCTTCCCAGGCTCTTTGTGGGCAGGATCTGGCCTGGCGGCTGAAGCCTTACAGCCCCTGCTCTATGTCATTGGGAAATGGAGTATAAGAAAGGAAAAACTTGGCTAAAAAAACACAAATTAAAACTATCTGCCACAATAACAATATTCAAGAATTTCTAGCAAATTTTGAAGAACCGTACAGTAAACTTTATTTGTGGAACAGGAGACAAGCCTCTCTGCAGGTCCTTTGTCTGGTTCTAGCTAACCAACTAACCAGCTTTATCTATAACTAGGTATTGCTTTCATTGATACGCTCCCTAGCAGCCATCAGAATGATATCCAAAATAATAAACATTTATCTAATGCGTTTAGACTTGTATCCAGATTTGAGTCTAGGTCTTTGGATTCTGCCTTCCTCCCTGTTTTATCATCTCCTTCCTGAATATTTCTGTATCTTGATACATTACTGATGAGATAATATTTAACCTAAGCACTACCAAACACTCCATCTTGAGTTTCTGGCATCAAGCATCCTGCCAGCACTTTTAAGGGTATCAGATGTCTCAGGGTCCCAATTTTCAGCTTATATTTTGGTGTTTATTTGCAGAGACTTGACAAATGGGCATTTCAATTACCAGCCATCCATATTGTGGTATCAATACACCATTTGGAGTGGGTCTTTATTACTTCCTGCTGTTTGCTTTCACAAAGCAGCCATCCTAATGGGAGCAAGTATACTGCATGATTAAAATCTACCAAATAGAGTTCTAAAAAATGGCACGTGGACATATGCTGACATCAACTGTCTGGTAGTATTGGCATCTGAAACATTTTGGTTCTGAAGATGCATCGGTGGACCTCTGATCCAGTTCACTGTTAGTATTATGCTCCTGTATTTTATTAGAGCCTTTAATATACAGTTGTTTCAGCTCATATCTCTATGAGTGAACAGGTTGCTAAATATTTAGCTATCCGACTCCTTGAGAAGATATAACTTACTACATAGTGTTGTATCCATTTTTCTCCTCTTTCTGCATAGGTAAGCACTGTAAATATTAGATTTGTGTGCATTATCTTTGATTTTAATATCAGGCCAGGATGAGTAAATATTCATACTTGTGAGCATACACCACACTCCTAGGAGCTTAGTGTGGTGCTTTGACTACTATTAAAAACGGTATTTTTCTGTACAGATATCTGATGCTCCCACATGCTTAGAGCAAGAAGTAAGTATAGTTATGCTTGTGTGGTCATTTTTGGCAAGGGCTGACTTTCTTCATATAGCAACTGCTATATCTGTCTCACATTAGCGTACCACAAAGAACCATTAAAGTACTTTTCTTTAAAGAAAATGAGGATTTTTTAAAATCCTTGTAAAAAAAGGGCTAGAGATCTGAGGGAGTTCAAAAATTCTGGAGTAGTATTTTGCAACATACCAACCCTTTGAATATAAGATGGTTTGTCTTTGCCAAAAAAGCCTTTACAATGGGGCTGAAGTTGGTATGTAAAAGCAAGAGGAGACGGTTGTTAAATAACTCCCCTTTCCGTGGTATATTTCCCTGTAAAGATCAGCTTCAGCTGGAACTGCCCCAGTTTCTGGCTGCTGCTTTCATGTCTGCAGCCAATGTGGGAGAGGTTTACCCTGTGGCTGAAGGCCCTAAGCATCATTTAACCCCCATGTCACCTACTCGGAAGGTGTGTTGATGGTTTGAATGGAAGGAGTCCCCCCATACTGGCTATAGAGGCTAGAGAGAAGCTGTTTCATGCCAGGCTATGTGGTGTGATATACACGGGCAGATCCAGCACTGCAGTGAGGGGGTGTGTGGCCAGTCTCTGCCATGTCCCTGCCTGAGCTCTCCAGCTGGTCAGTGCAGTGTTGTCCAGAGGGCTCCTGAGCTCAGGGGATGAGCTCTACAGTTGTTCACCCTTCCCCATCTCCTCCCACCCGGCCTGGTTTCAGCAGCAGGGGAAAAGAGGGGAAAAGCTGCCGCAGTGCTGAGTCCCTGCTTTCACACAGCTCCAGGATCCAGGGGCTCACTCCTTCCCTTCGCCCCTACTGCTGAATTCAGTATATGTGTGGCAGAGGGTGAGAGGGGCAGCTAGAGCAGAGGGGGCATGTGGAGGGCTCCAGATCTGCATGCAAGCTGGGGCTCCAGCCAGACCCTGCGCCAACCCGCTTGTGAGCCAGGAGCTCAAGGCACATTAGGAACTTCCCAGTAGGAGCTGTGCTGACCTACTAGTGATCTCAGAAGCTCACTGCGTATGCCAGATACAGCAGCAGCACCTCCCTGGTGGTATACAACCCTTTCTGGGGAAGAGGAACCTCCCTTGTAACTGATCCCATCTTGTACTGCAGTGTGGAGCAGAGTTGATGCATACTCCCAATCCATAGTGCAGCGTACCGGAGAACTAAGCTGCAGAGAATAGGGCTGTATTTTCCTTTAAGTGCTTGGTGCAGTGGGCAATGCTACGGTCTGAATTTCCCAACATGGCAGAGTCCCTAGAAGACAAAGAGACAGTGGAACTGATTTCAGTGTCTCCCTTCCCACAGTTTGCAGGGGGGAGGGGAGGGCGCAAAGTGCCCTCTTGCAACGTAGCCTCTTGCTATCCTACCTCTTGCAACCAACACTTAAAATTAGTAACACCTCCAAGATGCTTCACAGATAGCTTATAGCAACCTTGAATTTGATGGTAAACTCAAGTCCCATTTGGGGGAATCCAGGACGGAGCCCCAGCATTTGGGACTATCCTGAAAAATCCAGGACAGTTTGTCATATTAGCAAACTCCATCCAGCATATGGTCTCCAGGGGAGAATATACCAGTAGGGCCAGATTAGGGCAACCCCTGGATGCTGCAATATGTTGAGGCTAGAGCAGTGAATTGGAGATGCAGCCCTCTCCCTGCTCAGCTGTGCTCAGTGAAAGCTAAGTGCATCTGAGCATCTGCCCCTAGTTTCTAGAACAGTTTACTCCGTGCATCTTGATCATCTCTTGTTCTTGCCAGAGTCCAGTGACTACATAGCAGAATAACTGTGCAGCTGAACTTCCCTATTAAAGACTTGAAGCCCTTTAGCAGGTGTGTGTGGAGATGATACGAAGCACCCATGTTTTGGGAAACAACATGTATAAATATGAACTATTTAAATATAAAATATTCCCCCCCAGAAAAACCTTTTTGTATTCTTTTCACATGTAATTGCAAAGAGGTGCAGGCTCCCAGGCCAATTTATTTTGCGGTTACATAAGTTTGGATACAGGCTCAGAAAATATTGTATTACTATACATCATTAATTTACATTATCAGCATCTAATTATATTTTAAAACATGACATTATTTTACCACTCTTTAACCAGCATTATACTGTATTTAAAAGACTTCCCCCACCCCACTGCTGGTGTAATATCACACAGGCTGGGAAACAGTGGGCTTGTCTGCATGTGCACATTTACTGCGCAGTAAACGAAACTACTGTGCAGGACAGGCGCACCCAAATTGCACATGTGGATGCCCATACTGCACAGTAAATATGGCAACTTATGCCGAGTTTACACCTGATTAGTTATTGCACAATAACGCACATGTAGACACCTTACTGCGCAGTAACACTGTGTGTGTGGGCTACCTTGGAACTAACTTTAGTCCCAAGTCAGTCCACACACAGCGTTAATGCGCTTTAATGCCTGCATGTGTCGACGCTGGCCTATTCCTGCTTACTGCGCAGTAACACTGTGTGTGTGGGCTACCTTGGAACTAACTTTAGTCCCAAGTCAGTCCACACACAGCGTTAATGCGCTTTAATGCCTGCATGTGTCGACGCTGGCCTATTCCTGCTTACTGTGCAGTAACTTCCTGCGCAGTAAATTTAAGCACGTGTAGACCCATCCAGTAATTCTTATAAACGAACAAAAAATCTGTTCACACACTTAAGGCTTGAGGCTTACAGGTGCTCTGAGTTACAGTTTTCAGCCTCTTGTTTCACAATGCTCTTGAGGCAAGCTAATTTCCTTGTGTTACTGCAGATGTATATCCCTTTTACAAGCCCCTGAAAGGAAGAGCATTGTTATTACACTGGTGGTGGAAAATATGGTTTTGAAATATTCTTAGTTCCGAACAAATGCCAAACATGTTTGCTTTAGAAAAAGATTTTTCTTAGTATAATCTTTTATTGGACCCATTGTACAGCTGAGAGGGATATAGGCAAGCTTACAGTTACCAAGTACCTCTCCTCAGGTCTCAAGTACACTTTAAGCAAGTAATGGTATTCCTTTTATTTTTAACATAATCGTTCAGTAGTGAAACTATTGTCCAACTTAACTGTATAGAGAATAATAGATATAAGCTTTACAAATGAGTTAGGATGCTTTTAAAAACAAAAGAAAAATGGATGAAGTGGCAGGAGTGTACAGCAAAGGTATCATCCACAGCACTTATAAAACCTGATCCACCCCAATGTTACTTTCATATAATAACTTTAAGAAGGTGAACCAGTCCTCCTCTGCCTTACCACATAGTGATCCCTGGCATGTAGTCAGTCATTTGTAGCACTATTGTGTAGCAGTCCATCTCTGAAACCATCAGTAAAATACAGGAAGAATATTCAGTGAATTGTCTTGGTATGCCCAGTTGTAAAAATCAGTGCTTCATAATTGCTGTGAAGCAGCTTGGTGGGCCTTAAGCAGTTTAAGCATGCAAGAGCTTCATCAAAGGACTCTGGAGCACTCACAAATATGGATTATGCTTTTCACCACTTCTAGATGGTGGATGGGTGTTATTTCTCAGGTGGCTGTTCCAAACTCTGGAATGGTTAGGTCTAAGATGTTAAGCAATGAGTAGTAACTCTCAGCCAACTGCTTTGACCTCTGGAACTCATTTCATCTCATTATCTTTGGGATTTGGGCAAAGCTAGTAGTATCACTTGCAGCGGAACAGGTTACTAATTCAGAAGGTTTGAACTACCACATGTGCATAAAAATGTGCATCTTTGCCCAGAGTCTCCAGTCAAAGGAAGGATACCCACTTACTATTGTACACATCTGAATTTTATACTCCTGTCTCTAAGCAAGGCTGGAAGAGCAAGCAAATTTGCACTGCTACTCAGATCTCAGCTACATGTTGAGAATTTAGTTGCGTTTTTCCATGTGAACATCCTGCAACCCTTTGAGAGACTAAGCTTTGCATCCCGTTTCTCTTTCTTTCATTCCAGTTGCATATCATTTATGCATTAAAATTGCTCAGGAGAAGACAATGATTTGACCTCTTCTGCCACCATTTTCAGCAAGTGATGGAAAGCTAGAATCAGAATCCATCTCCAAACCCTAGACCCTTGTTCTAGCAAATACCTAAGCTGAAAAAACTGACAGGTGTGAGCATGAAATCCATTATCCAACTTCAGTTTCCGTTCTTCCATGCCTTAGGTCCCCTCTAGCTCAGAGTATTGGCAATATTGGTATTAATACCCTCATCATCATCATCATCATCATTATTAATCGTTATTATTAATCATTATTCATTAACACTGCTGGCTATTAATGGTAAGATGCTAGACACTGTACAAGCAGGAAGTAATAGATTGTGCTTATAGATGAACTAGCCAAATCGGGAAAAGAGACAAACCACTGGCACAGGGAGCAATGCAGTGGCAGCAACATCATGTTCGAACAAAAGATGCTAAACCACATGCTTAAGGGTTTGTGAAGAGCATGCTGGTCACGTGGATCCAGCTCCCTGGCTTGTTGCCAACAAGAGAAATAGAGTAGATGGCAGAGATTAAATGAAAAGCAACCGTAGGCAGTGCGGTTCACTTCGTTTAAAAAAAAAAAAAAATCCAAACTCCTGTCTCCCCAGCAACAGCTAAAAATACATGAATACAGTTGTAATATTATTGGTGCTTGTTAGGAATTGCTGTTATTGCCACACAGGTACTACAATACCATTCTACTGTTGTTTTATGCATTGTGAAACTGCCTATGGACAATATCATGGTAGAAGGTATTACTCAAGCCCAGTGAGAGACTTGAAGAACTCAGGGCATGTCTAGAAGAAACATGTGTTGAAAGGGTACGCACAAAAAGTGGATGTGATGGATTCCCCTAAATTAATTCCTGTAAATAAAAATAGCCTGCTAACCGGAGCCACAATTTTTCACTTTGGTAAAAAAAAAAAAAAAAAAATTGAAAACCAACATTTCTAACAAACTTCGCCACAACCCAGTCTCCTGTTTCAAAAATCAGTTGTAACAGCAAATTTTCAGCAAATTCTAATTCTCGTTCTTGAGCTTCCTTTGCAGCTTGTAGTGCAAGGCGAGACGCAGGAACATCGAAGTGCTGGTGATCTTTATTCTAGAGAAGCAAAGGGCCAAGCGTTAATGCTTTACATAGGCAGCATCCACCCCAACACCCTATATCCCATTTAGTAGAACGGCCCGAGATTTGGAATCCAAGTCACCGTACTCCTGACTTTCGTCTTCACTCGAATGTCATCACTTCTACTTTTCCAGTGCGCCAGCTGCTTCTAAACTGCAGTTGGAATCAGAACATACAGTATATTTCCCTGAAGGCCCTAAGGTAGTAACATTAAAAACAAAAGCCTAGCTGTCTAACTAATTGCACATTCTGTATGAATATTCTCAGCAGTGTAGCAACAAGATCAAAACAATGCTATTAAAGACAGAGTTAGTGCTGAGGGAAGAAAATGACAACGTTTACAACGAAAGCTGGAGTGAATGCTCTCAGGCAGTTGCCAGCCATCCTCTGGCACATTAAAAAGCCTATGGCCTTACAAAGCTGTGTCATTCAGCAGCCATAAAATACTTGCCTTTAAGTTCTACCAGGGAAATGTGCAGTAGTTAATTATATCATAGAAAGGCATACCCACAACGTATTTTAAAACCCCTTCAAACTTCTGCATCTATCAGGCAAATCTTACAGGTGAAAAGCAACCCCCAGCAGTAGACATCCTTACTCAGGTGAGTAGTGCTATTAAAATGAATGACAGTAATTTGCAGTGAGCACCCATAGTGAGAAAGGGCTTGCAGTCGGTGGGCACGTCTATACATTCATTAATGCACCGTAATTATGGCGCATTAAGTTTACATATAGCAACGTATCCAAAAACCAGGCTAAGATTTTATTAGTAAGATTTTATTTAGTAATAACAGGTACTAAACTTAATGCGCCATAATTGGTGCTACTGTGCAGTGGCATCAGCACATGCTTTTTTGTGATGCTAATGTGCAGTAGACAAATTCTAGCTCATGAGCACGGTTTTTGCCGGCTGCGCTAATGAGCAGTAGAATTAGCCTACTGCACATTTAGTATCTCGTGTAGACCTGCCTGGTGTGAACTGGGTCTGTTTGAATGCCTGAAGTTAGACACCTAAACTTCTAAAGTTTAGAAGCTTAGTTCCTAAACATACAGCTCCTATTTTATCCCTTAGATAATCCAGAACTCTTATTTCTGTAAGCACATATGTAGGTATACGTCCAGAGACCTATGAGCATTGACCTCTTCTTGTTCCTACGTGTCAATAGGTCTTCGTCTTAGCCACTGACTTTGGTAGGAGTAGGATCAGGCTCATTCTGTGCACTGTTCTGTTGTCATCCCAAACATAAAGAAACTCAGCTGGTTTCACAATAAGCATGAAGTGAGGATGACCCAATGAGTAGGATTCTTAGCCACCAGTGCTGAGCCACGGTGACGTTTTTGGAGCTCTAAATATTCACCTGTGTAGAAACCGGGTAACTTCAAGGAGCAGCATCCTGGTTGGACCTAATAAACAGCATACGACTGCATTTGTCAAGGCTGGAGAAGAGCATGTTGTGGAAATCAATCTGTGAGATCATGAGTTCCCAGACAATAGTTTGAGCTGTGTAGATGGACAGGAAAGATAAAATACTATGATTTAGACATAGCCTTGATGTGAGGACTGAGAGCTCCGAGTCAAAGGTGACACCGAAGCTATGGGCCTAAGTGACAGCAAGGATGATAGGAGTGTCCTGTGATTGAGAAAAGTAATTTTGGGGGGAGGGTGAGAGTGGGAGGAGGACTAAGGCTCTGTTGAGCTTTAGATGATAGCTAGACATATAACAAAGTATCCAAAAAACAGGCTAAGATTTTATTAAGGAGCTATCTTAATAGAGGGAAAGATGTGTGAGTTATCTGTATAAAGATGATGGCAGAATTTGTACTTGTGGCTGAGAGTACCCAGAGACAAGGAACAGAGGGAGAATCATAGGATAGTATGGCTGGAAGAGACCTCAGGAGTACTTTACACAAAGCTCCGTTCACCTGTATCTCTTCGAAAACTTGACCTTTGCTGTCATTCCATTTATTACTTGTACCACTTAAAAAATGTATTAGATTTCAATATAACAGGTGAATATTATCATTCCCAGCAAACCAGGTGGATAATCTGAGACACGAGGAACTTAAATTGCTCTATTGGCTGAGCTGGGATTAGAATTTGGGAATCCCATATCCCAGAGTCACTCAGTGCCCTTTATAGAAAGCTTTTTCCTTCTTTCCACATCTGTTTGCCTTGTGGAAGTAGCAGCTCTGGTTCCACGGACTGCCTGCACTCTCATGTCCTGTTTAGTAATACGAAAGACATTTCCCTGCTACTTTAAAATTATTATCCAGAGGCTAAACCAGAAAAATATTATCCATGTTTTATCACAGACACTGAGAAAATATGCTGCCACGCTGTCGCAGAGGGTGAAATTCTCGCCCCACCAAAGATGACGGGAACCCTCACATTGACTTCTGCGGCTTGAGGATTTCTCCCTCAGTATTTGTGTGCTCACCAAAAATCCCCCCTCTCACTCTGTGCTGGGCTAAATAGTCCCAACCTCCAAACATCTGAAAATCGTAACCAAAACAATAGTAT
>NW_017729031.1:27799304-27800767 GCF_001723915.1 Gavialis gangeticus
ACAGGAAAGATAAAATACTATGATTTAGACATAGCCTTGATGTGAGGACTGAGAGCTCCGAGTCAAAGGTGACACCGAAGCTATGGGCCTAAGTGACAGCAAGGATGATAGGAGTGTCCTGTGATTGAGAAAAGTAATTTTGGGGGGAGGGTGAGAGTGGGAGGAGGACTAAGGCTCTGTTGAGCTTTAGATGATAGCTAGACATATAACAAAGTATCCAAAAAACAGGCTAAGATTTTATTAAGGAGCTATCTTAATAGAGGGAAAGATGTGTGAGTTATCTGTATAAAGATGATGGCAGAATTTGTACTTGTGGCTGAGAGTACCCAGAGACAAGGAACAGAGGGAGAATCATAGGATAGTATGGCTGGAAGAGACCTCAGGAGTACTTTACACAAAGCTCCGTTCACCTGTATCTCTTCGAAAACTTGACCTTTGCTGTCATTCCATTTATTACTTGTACCACTTAAAAAATGTATTAGATTTCAATATAACAGGTGAATATTATCATTCCCAGCAAACCAGGTGGATAATCTGAGACACGAGGAACTTAAATTGCTCTATTGGCTGAGCTGGGATTAGAATTTGGGAATCCCATATCCCAGAGTCACTCAGTGCCCTTTATAGAAAGCTTTTTCCTTCTTTCCACATCTGTTTGCCTTGTGGAAGTAGCAGCTCTGGTTCCACGGACTGCCTGCACTCTCATGTCCTGTTTAGTAATACGAAAGACATTTCCCTGCTACTTTAAAATTATTATCCAGAGGCTAAACCAGAAAAATATTATCCATGTTTTATCACAGACACTGAGAAAATATGCTGCCACGCTGTCGCAGAGGGTGAAATTCTCGCCCCACCAAAGATGACGGGAACCCTCACATTGACTTCTGCGGCTTGAGGATTTCTCCCTCAGTATTTGTGTGCTCACCAAAAATCCCCCCTCTCACTCTGTGCTGGGCTAAATAGTCCCAACCTCCAAACATCTGAAAATCGTAACCAAAACAATAGTATGATATAATTGGGTATAAGCATAAAATCCCGACATGAGCCCAGAAAGCAAAGGAGACTTACCGTATACCTGTTTAGGAATACATCACCCTAATGCTGCCTCTGCCAGAGGACTTGGGCCCTAGTCTGCTCTGTTGCACCAAGCCAAGTCCCATCTGATCTCAGTTTACCTGAGTTTGGAATCTGGCCTCTAGTCTGCTAATCACCAGAATGGATTTTCGTTAGCTTGAGGAAATATTGGCCAGGGTTAAATTCACTGGACTTTTCCAAGCTGCAAGAAGAGCCAGTCAACAGCAGAGCCACCATAGCTGCATGCCTGTATGCATGCCAAAAACAGACATGGCACAAGCATGCCACATCCTCTAATGTCCTTTGGAAAGGTTGCGGTGGCTTTCTTGATGAGATGGGCGACTGGTGCCTCCCGAGTCTGGAGGGGTACCAGATTGCCAACTGGGGGG
>NW_017729031.1:27800804-27838702 GCF_001723915.1 Gavialis gangeticus
CCCCCAGCAGCCAATTGCCAAGCCAGTGGCAAAACCAGAACTGCACTTCTGCCGGCACTTCCAGTTTCATAGCTGGCACTTCCAGGAGGTGCACAGCCAATCTTAGGGTGTGCACATGCACCCACATGCACCCCCTACACATCGCCAATGCTTGATGAACAAAGCTGTGGGCAGGGCTGAGGAATGTCAGTGCAACAAACAGCAAAGCTTTTCCACTATGCTGCATATAGTATATATAGCATACCATACAGTACACTGAATTTACAAAATGTACAAGAAGGGACTGTAACAAGCTGCCATGCTACCATAGCCCAGATGTTATATTAGCCATCCATGCATACCTTGTGGCCTGCTTCTCGTCTTAGAAACTTCTGTCACAGCCTTTCATTGATCCCACGTGAAAAGGCCATTTATTCAGGCTTTATAAGACTGCTATTTTCACCTTGAAAACAAGACAGCTTAGAAAATCAGAAAACAGTCTGGGGTCAGTGTATCTGCTATGATGAGCTGGCCACGCAAAAAATCATCACAATAAGATAAATTAGCAGATAGGCTGCAAAATGATCAGCAAGAAATTCCACTGTAATGGTGTCAGGGACAACCGCAGAAATCTTACCTGAGAAGGGAGAGGAGTAGCAGATGATAAAACATAGGATTTGACACAGAAGGCGGGTTCCCATCGATTATGCAAAGTTATCTCAAAGGAGGTAATAGAACAGCTCTAAGCTTGTCAAGTATTTTAGGACGTGAAGACTCGTGTGTTATTCTGTGCCCCCACATAGCAATAAATATGCAATATGAGAGCTGCTTGTAATCAGCAATTAGGTTATTTCATATTGTTGTGGATTAAGTTGTACTTAAGTGTTTATGTCCAGATTTTCACATGGAATTCCCATTATTCTATGAATATTTCCATTGAAATCATTATTGAACTATCTGTAAAGTAAAATACTATGTTACATGCCTCACAGTGTCACAAATCAGCTCTTAAGGTGTCTGCATAACTCCTTATACAAGTTAGTTCTGAAGATGAACCAATTCCTATATATGTCTGTGGGTAACATAGGGTATGAGCTCACAGCACATCAGATACTCCATGGTGACTGCCTATGTGCCTGCTCTTACATGGCAATAAAAGTGAGGTACTTGACTCACTGTCACTGTGGGGGGTAAGCTGCTTCATATTTTTCACAGGATAAGAGCATATACATAAATATGGTTATCACTGAGTAGTTGATGTGCTATAATTTGACACCCTAGCTTATTTACAGCAACTTGTTTGTATGCCCCTTTACCTTTACTCAGTTTGGTATCAGTGGGCACATCTATACATGCATATTAATGTGGTGCAATAAACTCTGGTGTATATCACACTTGATTTTCTTGCTTCTGGGCTCCATGTTTACAAATGAACCCCAGATCTCAGCACATTGAGCCAAGTCAGAACAGTCCCAGCTGGCAGGGGACCAGGTCAGTCTGCCAGCCAAGGGCTGCTCTGCCCCCGCTCAATGTGCTTTGGAGGGGCTGGCCGGGGCACAAGGGTGCTCCAGCAAAGAGCTAGCCAGTAGGCAGCCCTTGCACTGAAATACCCTCGTGCCCCAGCCAGCCACATCAGCATCTACACATATGGTGCTGCAGAGAAAACAAATTCTGCAGCAGGATAGTACTTGTATTTACAAATCCTACCCTGCTGTGGAGTTTATTAGTTTTAATAGCCCTGCATGTGTAGACACTGACACATTTACTCTGGAGCTAATTGAGAAACTCCACAGTAAACATCTCATGTAGACATGCCCAGTGTTACGTACTGCAGTGGTGATTCAGGAGTACTAACGAACTCTTCTCTTCTCCCTTTTCTTTCCATTACCTAATTTTCTTTTGTGGCTGGTACAAAAGAATGGAGGGACCCTCATTTTGGAGTTGTAATTAAACTAGGATTATTTCAGTTTCTTGGTAGAAAATTCTGATCCTGCAACTCTTTGTGAAAGCATTATAGGCTTAGTCAGGATGGCATTTCTGTTTAGAGAGAATGGACCTCAATTAATATACATCCTAGTAGTCCAGGCCAGGGGTTGGAACTTACTCCAGGAATCAGCAGCACGCTCCAGTCACAGCAGCAGCGGAGGCATCTCCGGGTTTCTTTTGCATGACACATTCAGTTTAGTCTCCCCTGGGTTCGTGCACCTTCCTTCTTCTATCTGTTCCCACTGGAGTATCCGTTGACTGCTGTGGCCTGTAGCCCTGAAGCCTGTGGTGGGGGACAGCTAGCAATCTGCAGCCTGTAGTGACAAGAGGTTGCCATCCCTTGGTCTAGGCATTTACCTGGGCTGTGGCAGACCATAAGTTCAAGATGTGGCTCCAAGCTCAAACAGGAGAGAATGAGAGTAGCGCAGAGGAGCTGATTTCCCATCAGTTATGACAGTCACATGAGAATGGCAGAGCAAGGACTCGGACCACACCCACCACATACCAGGGTGTAAATCCAAGCCACCAGATTATGGGCTATCACCCTGCATGTTTTTCATGAAAAAATTATCTTGGTTTTGGCCCACTCTGGAACGGTAAAATTTTGAAATCTCAGCAATGTTTTGGCAGGCTGGGAAAAATCATTCTCTGTCTACCCCATGTCATAAACCATTTTTCTGGGGTCATTCCCTGTAATTGTCTTAGGTCTGGTGTCCAGAAGCACAAAGGAATTATAGAAAACAGAAGTTATGGGACTAAAAGGAATATTTTATTATTTTTGAAGACATAATAAATCAAAACACTTAAATGGAGTTACCCCAGAAATGGATTTAGTCTCTTTATAAAAACTGCTGGTTTTGTAGAAAGTGTAGCTCCCAGAAAAAAAAAAAGAAATGGATTTTTTTATTTTATGCATTGGAATATTCAGCATATTGCTTTCTGATAGACACACTCTTAAAAAGGCTTATATTAAATCAAAACTCTTTTGAAAGACTAGAATAAGCTTGCTATTCCTGACTGAGGAGTAGCTATGTGATACGGTTAGTACAAAATAAATTTTCTAAACTACTTTGCTGAAATCTGAACATTTAAAATCATTTCCCATGCTGACTAGTGAGAGAGATCTCTCTATAGTAATTTGGACTTCACAGATGTCACATGATACAGATACATTCCAAAAGCTAAGATACAAGATTACTCCTTAACCATAGAACAAACCAACAGGAATTTTAATCAAGACAATATCCAATAATGAATAAAGACTGAAAGTTTTTGGAGGTGATCCAGAATACACATTTGGGAATTTTAATCTTGATCGCCTTTGAATTTTGTAAAAAATATTTTCAAGTTTGCAGATCATGCCACTCTGGCTGATTCCAGAAATGAGCCATCTAAGTTATTAAAGTGTTTCATCTGTACAGACATTGAATATTGCAGCTCTGTCTCAGTAATTGATACCAGATAGGTTGAAAAATGAATGGACCGTAATAACCAAGGGGACTTGTTTGAGTTAAAATATAGTACAGAGTCATAACAAGGAAAAAAATTAATAAAACCAGATTTAAAATATTTAAATCTGGCCAATTTTGTAAGAACATTATGCCAATTGTTTTTCCTAATTTCTCCGTAGTTTACCTTTTTAAAGCTACAGAAGCTATAATACATAGGGCTGATTTCCTGAAATTAAACATCAGGTCTCTTATTCTGACTGTCTGTGGTGTCTGTATATATATATATAGGTGTAGGTATGTATGTATGTATGCATTCATGCCTGTATATTTGTTGTCATGCTTAAAATGCTCAAAGTAATTTCAGTAATTGCTTTAAAAGAGAGATGTTACTTTTTCCCAGTCATTCTTGTTAACAAGTATGTTATAGCTAGAATACTGCATCCTACATACAATTTTTGAATGAAACCAATTAAAACAATAGTGAGTCTTCCAAAATGCTATCACATGACTGAAACTTTCCAAATACTAAATATACACATTATTGTCAAATAGCGTGTATGTTTCTCCCACCTTCCATTTGAAGTAATTACATATGCCACAAATTTAACACAATTTAAGAAAAAAAATACTGACGTGGCTCCTTTTAGGCAAGCCTTAGGTATCCATACCAACGAGCTACCGGAAAGAAGTTGAACATTTAAACTCAACATAAGATTTCATCTGCTTAAGTTGGGAAAAGGTGAGTATTGTACAGAAGTACTGTTTCTCGCCACCGTAGGGAGGACTAATTTATATCTGTTTTAGGATTTGATGACCACTATGTCTAAATATTTAAAGTGGAAAGGTAGTAGGAGTTTGAGGGAGAAAAAAAAAAGTCACATTTTTCATTTCTTCATAATACTAATGTAAGTCCCAGTTACTTTATTTTCATCTTCCAGCCAATCGCACAACTTAATCTCCTCTGCATAGTGAAAGTTTAAAAGCCTAATGTTGTCAGCTATAAAACAAACTAAGCACAGAAAGGAATTTACAGTATGTTAAAAGAATAGGAGAAGAAGCTAATAGAGTTGTATACATTTCAAGGATAGATATAATCAAGTGTGTACAATATAAAGCAGAAGGTTCATTATGATTGAAAAAGGGGGGGGGAAAAAGAGCTATTTTGTAGTAGCTGCATGAACTTTGGCTGAACCTTGCTATTTGGCAGCCTCCAGTAAGGACAGCCTAAGATGAGGCATTAGGGTTTGAATCTGAGAAGCTGACATCAAGCAGACAGCAAGACATGATATCTTATTTTCCTGAGCTATGCTGACACAAATTGAACTCCACTTATTATTTTCTTATGCCAGTAAAGTTGCACTTGGCATTTAAGCATTTTGCTTGCAGATGTTTGAGTGCTGGTTGTCTTAATTTAAATAATTTGCAGATTGTTTGGTAGCATTAAAAGATAGAAACTCATTCTTCATATGAGTCCAATTTTATAAGCTTTATTTTGTTGACCTTGTGCAAGGTAAGAATTTGATATTAAATCCAAGTAGCCAAAGGGTACAGAGCCAGTTTTCTGTGTTATTCAAAACTAAAAGTGGAGGAAGCTTGCCTTTAAGCTGTTTGACTGATTCCAATAAGAAGGAAAGATGAAAGTTCTTAAGAGAGATTTGAGCTCAGGAAAACAAACTTTTATTCCTTTAGCAGCAAATACAGATTGTAACAATATTGAATAGCGTACAGAAGCACACACGTTTAGCATGATTAGAATGTGTTACTCGTTCTTAAAACGTAGCACAAACGTGCACCAAATCCGGCGTCTAGATGCCACTTTCACACCAGAACTGGCCGAGTAGGTAGATTAGCACCATTTTTTCCCTATGTGTGATGCTTGAACCACTTTTGAACCACTGTGATTCTACTTTAACTTATCTTAGGAAAGAGCTTGTGATCCCTTTGTACAAAGCGTTTTTATTTGCCTGCTGGTCCTCGTAGGCAAAAAGTACAGAGAACACTAGTTAATATTTTTTTAGAAGAAAGTAAGATGTCAGTTTACGTTACAACCCCCCCAGGGTGTGCGGAGAGAATTCATAAAGGGTTAGAAAAAAAAAAATGTAGTGCTTTCTAATGAAATGTACTTCGTGTAATTTATGGCTACATAGAGAGTAGTCTCTCTCCACTTTTCCTCTGCTGTCTGGGAAGAGCATATTCCTTACCGCTGATTAAGAAACGTTGGTTCTTGTTTTCATTTTACCAAAAGAGCTCTCTTTGAGCAAAATATGCTGAGTTGTCGAATTGTGTTAATAACGAAATGCAATCACCAACCGGAAGTCAGGAGACAGGGTGAGACGCTCGGCCAGCTGAAACCATTGGAAGTTTTGTTCATTACTAAAATGGGACCAGCTTTTCACTCAGGATTTCTGTTCCCAGCTATATCACTGATATGCTGTACGCTCCTATTCAAAACATTTAAATAAATGTGCCTTTTTTTCCCTCTCTATAAAATGGGGATAGTAATGTGTAGGTAAACCTCTGTATATTTTGAGGTCTCCTATTAAGGAATATAAGGACAAGAATATCTAGAAGCAATTGTGATGAGTTATAGCTGGGTGACTCTGCTTCACATATGGACTGTCAATGCCAAACAATTTTCCCAAATTGCAGTGAGCTGTTCATGAAAAATGTGAAAACATGTCAAATAATAGCATGAATCTTACCTAAAGCAACGTGTTTTGCATGATTTGATAGATTGCACAGGAAGCCAGTGAAAGAATTGGTGCGTCTGCTGGACTACCAGGGATTAATGGGAGCAATTAAGGAGGATAAAGACATTGTAAGGAAGTTAAATGATTTCTTTGCATCTGTCTTCATCACTGAGGATTCTGGAGGAGATACCTGCTCCCTTCTGTTAATCAAAAGGAGATTCTGAAATGTTGACAGAGGACGTACTGGAACAAATCGATAAATTATAGAGCGACCAGTCACCAGAACTGGTGGAGATATAGCCAAGAGTTCAGAAGAAAGTTAAGAATGAAGTGGCTCTATTGCCAACAGAAACATGCAGTCTCTCCTTGAAGTCAGCTACTACAGATGATAAGAGGCCAGTTTTAATAAAGCAACTGAATAGCATCCTGAGATTTACCCATTAGTCTTCTCAATACTGTAAGCTGTTTGAAATGACCAGTTTAAAAAATCATAACATAACATGCATGCTACATATACACGACAGCCACCCCGGCAAAGGAAAAGCCTGCCTCCCTAATCTGTTACTTTCCCAGAGAGTATCAGACAAACGGAGGGTGAAATAAAACTTTTTTACATCGTAGAATAATACGGAATCATTGAGAAGTAGGACTGGAAGGGATCCCCATAGGTCATCTACTCCAACCCTCTGCCTGAGGCAGGATCATCCCCATCCAAACCATCCTATACAAATCCATCATCTAACCCTGGGGCTGGCAAAGTGCCATAAACACCTCAACCTCAACTTGTAAGATGTTGGTGTGCCAGTGGCAGATGGCAGAGGAGCCACAAGGGGCCCAATCCTTGTTGCAGCAGTGCAGCCGCAGCCCCTTCCCCACTGTCTGCCCCAAGGCACATGTGCACCTGCTACCAGCAATGAGCCAGGCTGGGACTCTGCCCTCCCTGTAGCAGCTTGCAGCCTCCCCACTGCCTGCTGCGAGAAGCCTGGGCTCTGGGCAGACTCTGGCCATCCGCCACAGATCCTGGGCTGCTTGCAGCAGGCTGTGGGGAGGCTGCAGGCTGCTGCACTGAGGTCTGCAGAGCCCTGGCCCAGCTCGTTGCTTGTGGCGGGTGCATGCACATCTCTGGGCAAATGGTGAGGGAGCTGAGAGGGGTCTGATGCTTATTGTGGCAGCCCAGCATCGGACCCTTCCCCACCATCCACGCTGAGGCGCACATGCCATGCAAAATGTCTTTGCATGCCATGTCCTGATCTAACCTTTTAACAAAACTATACAGCCAACCCTGATAACACCAGATATAACATCTGACCACAGGTAAAGGAGGGGGACCATAGCAGCTAACGTCTTGCTTGTGTAAAAGTTGTTAATATACACTGCAGAGATCCCAGGAAGAAGGCAAAACCCCCCACAGCGCATAGAAATCTGATCGGGGGTAAAATTACTTCCTGGCCCCTAATATGGTGATCAGTGTGACCCTGAGCAGAGGGGCAAGCCCCTCTAGCCATGAACTGCCAGAAAGCCCCTTACACGAGGGTGTGAAGAAAAGAGGGACACAACTGTGTCATGGATTACAGACTGGCTGGAGAGCTAATGTGAGGGTGTCCTTGCACTCTTTAAGTTATGCATATGTGAATTTACAGCCCAGTCATTACCCCACACTAACTCCCTGCAGTGGCAGTCTTTACACGTGCTTTGGAAGTGAAACAAACTCATCACAGACCATTTTAGCAGTTAATAATTGGTAGTGTGAATATAAGAATTTCAATTTACTGGGTCAAACCATGGCTTCATCTGTACCTGTACTTGGCTGCATTTTTCTCCACAACTTTAACTTTATGCACACTCCATACATAGCCCCACCAAGTCCCAGGACCTTCTGGTCAACCTCCTGCTGACCATGGCCAAGCTGTAGATCTACCAGACCAGGAAGGAGGCATTAGTTGGTGGCAGCCCAGGCAATGTGACTGTCTTCCTTTCACTTCTCCATGCGTGTCTTCAGGCTTGCGTCCCCTGGGCATTGTCTGTGGGCTCCTTAGATACCTTTGAGAAGCAATGAGCACTAGTCTGAATTCTCTGCCTAGTGTCCTGCCTTGGGACCCTAGTTAACAACTTTTGACCTGTGATCCCATTCTTGTTTTATAATCCTTTGTCACAAGAATTTACTTGCTATCCATTTAGTGGCCCTTCTCTGGCCATTGAGGGAGGCTTGTAGTTTCCTGGGTCTGGGACAGACATTGCATAAACCAGTTTGCGCTAAATCAGTTAAGTCTGATACTGCAGTCAACCAGGTTGACCTCAAACCAGTTTCAGCCATTCTCAAACTGGTTTATGTGCACTGAACTTCTGTTCTGTTACAGGCTCAAGCCAGTTTCTGATCACTTAAACTGGTTTGTGTGTAATGTCTGTCCCTAGTCCTTGTGAGCTTAGGCCCACCATGACTGTATAGCAAACAGATCTGTCTCACAGCGGCAGCGAGTGGATGCTGAGGAGGAGGGTGAACAGGGTATGTCCAAAATTTTCTACCCCCTACTCCTCTCCCATTGCTCTTCTCCTATAATCTGTGGCAACAAATGGCCTGTAAATCCACATCCTATCTGCCAAATTACTTTACTAATTTTCTTGTGTAGACCAGCTCTAAGAGACAGTAAACAAAGAGCAGAAATAACTTGTCAATATTCAGTGTAGCAAAAAGTTACTAGTGAGATCACCCAAGGTTTCATGTTCGGGCTTGAGTTGTTTGTCATGTTTACAGTTGAACTGGAAAGGAAGGGAACAGTGATGTGGCAACATTTGTACATAACAACATTTATTTCTGTTAGGTAATACTGAAGGCTGTGGGACTAAATCAAGATAGATGAATAAGCAACATGATAGCAAATTAAATTAATTACTGCACCTGTTATATGCTGTCACCTATGAAAATGTATGCCTTTCTGAATGAGTTGGTCTCTAAAAGCGTGTGTAGACGAAACGAGGGGCATGTGTGCATGACACTTTAAAGAGGGGTTAAATGCTTTTGCACCGCTTTAATGGTGTTGGTGTTTGCATGCGTCGGCGGTATATTGTGCATTAATTCCAGCTGCTTTAGTACATTTGGCAGCATAATGCACCTTAAATGACTTTGGAGCACAGCAAACTCAAACACCTCAAAGGAGTTTTAGTTGCTGCCCTACAGCCACGGAGCGAAGCAACGGGCTCCATGAGGCTCAGGTACTGTTCAGGCAGCCCGGCAGCAGCCTGGGAAGGCAGGCTCCACCAAAGAGACAAAAAAAAAAGTGCCAAGCCTGATCTTTTTTTTTTTACCATGGAGCCTGCCTGCCTGCATGAGGTGCATGGGGACCTGGTCCTTCCCTCCATGGCTGCAGTGCCCCCCAGGACCACCCAAGCCAGGTACCTGTGGGCGGGTGCCACCTGCGGGTTGCACACCATCACTGCTGCAAAGGGAAGCACCAGCTCCCCCCCACAACTCAGGGACTGCTCCACGCGCCAGCCGCTTGCCCTCCCTTCCCACCACCAGAGAGGCAGGTAAGACACAGGTGTACGCAACACAGGGGTTTACTTCACCCTAAATTGAAGCAATGTTTTTAAAAGCCCACTGATTCAATTTAGGGCCCCCGTTTTGCCCACACATGCCCTCAAGTGCCACCCTGCCCTGCCTTGACATTAACACTAAAGCATAGTACTGGGCTCTAAAGTAACTGTAAGATGATAATGAACTGGACATCAATGTAAAAAGCCAAACAAAAACCTCTGTCTGCTCTGGAGTGATCAAAGGGACACAACAGAATTAGGGATGGATAAAGAATGGGAATGAAAAATAATACTGATACAATCAGTGGTACCCTCTCACCTAGAATACTGCCCCCAGTCCCTAACACCCTGTCTCAAGAGTGAAATAGCAGAGATGGGTGTCAAGAATGATTGGAGACACATGGGGGAAAAATGAAAGGACTGGCTCTGCTTAGTGTAGAGAGATAATATGCACTAGAAGTCTTGATGAAGGTATATAACATAGCGGATGGCAGAATGAAAGTGAATCACAAGGTTTTTACTGTCATTTTTCCAGAAAAACCAGGAGACATTTAATGAACCTGAAAGTGCTCACGTTACTTAAGGGTGCTTTTCTTTTTTACACATAGTTTCATAGTTTCTAGGGTTGGAAGGGACCTGAGTAGATCATCTAGTCCGACCCCCTGCCATGGCAGGAAAGAGTATGGGGGTCAAACGACCCCAGCAAGGTGTTCATCTAACCTCCTCTTAAAGACCCCCAGGGTAGGAGCCAGCACCACTTCTCTTGGAAGTTGGTTCCAGATCCTAGCTGCCCTGACCATGAAATAGCGCCTCCTGATATCTAGCCTAAACCTACCCTCTGCCAGCTTGTGACCGTTATTCCTGGTCACTCCTGGCAGTCCTCGGGGGAACAGTGACTCCCCCAATGCCTGCTGATCTCCCTGACTAGTTTATAACAGGCCACTAGATCCCCCCTCAGCCTTCTCTTGTGGAGGCTGAACAGGTTCAGGTCCCGTAGCCTCTCCTTGTAGGGCCTGCCAAATTACAACACAATGCAGAATTAACCTGTAGGACTCACTGCCCCAAGAGATCACTGAAGCTCAGAGAGATTAGCACTGTTCAACACAGGATTGTCCATTTATGTGAGGACTGAAAACATCCACAGTTACTTTAATATAGGTACTTAAAGGTCTACAATCTCTTAACGTTTGCGGCCAAAGGCAGTTGGTGAGTGACAAATTAAGGGGAAAGAAAGCTTCCTGTACCCATGGGTTGTTTCATTTTTGTCTACCCCAGAAGTCCTTACAACTTCACCTGAAGGATTTAGTACTGGCTGCTGCCCTAAATAGGGCCCTAAACAATATGGAACATTAGCTATTCTGGCACGGCTGTTCCCACGTGCATACGCAACAGAGTAATCACTAACATTCAAGTCAGGCACTTATTAAGACATGAAGCATAAATTATGTTGAGGCTGATGGCCCAAGGAAGCAAAGTACAGAAGCCTCTGAGCCCCAACTCACTTGAAACACCATACCTCTGTGCTGGCAGAACTTGCACCACCATACGAAATATTACATGTGATGTCAAAATAAGCTGGAGAGGCCAGGTAAGTCACATTTGTACCAGCTACCCCCCTAATTTGCCAATTGAGGAATAAATAATTCGGTTCAATGATTGAGGTCTTCTCTGTACTTCAAATTTGTCCATAAATGATCAGCAACTTATGTAGCATTGGTGCACCAATGATAACCCAAAATGTACATCAAGGAATTGAAATTCATGCTTGTTGAAATATCCCCTGCATGAAACTGGGGTACGCAGACTTGATGCCACTCACAGCTTTAATCTGCCTGGGTTTGTACTGTTGGAGGTGGCCAGTAACGGTTGATTAGACTAATCTCAAGAATAGATGGCACACATTTACCTAAGAAACGGCTATCTGAATCAAAATGGAGGGGAGTCCTTAACTGAATGGCAACATGCTAGATACAGAGAAACTAGTTTAATCACCAAACCAGGCATGCAACAACTAAGTGCTCATCCTGATCTCCCTTTCTGATAGTAAAACTCTGTTTAGATTCACCCAATTATCATCCTCTGAAAGCTGTACTGAAGGAAAAGGCAATTCTTAGTCTGATACTCCTCTCCCTTTCCATCATCTTGGGATCCTCCAAACTGTAAAGCCTGTCCAGGCCTTGGCCATTTCATCACAGTATTAATAGAACAATAAACAACACATAAGAATAGAGCTAGTGAGCTGGAAAACAGAAATGACAAAGGGGATTTGGCTTCAAAGGGAGGAAAGTAGAAGAAACCCACTTCTAAATCCTTACATTAGGCCTGGCTGAATGTCAGGCAGAAATACCAAAAGATAAAAGCCAAATCCATGAAATTGTTGACTTTGGGTAAAAGTTTCAGGACCATCCACATTACCTTAGAGTCTAATTTTCATTTTCAAATGGGATTTACGAGACTAAATCTTCTTGAAAATCAAATGGATTTAACCTTCCAAGTGCCTTAAGCTTCTCAAAAAATGCAAATTAAAGTGCTGCCCCTTGGTCTGGAGTGCTGCACGCTGGACCAGCCCCATGCCCAGGGCCTGGAACAGACTGCACATGGTGTCTGCTCTGGCATTACATCTACTGCCCCTTCTAAACCGGTCCCACATAGGTGCCACATGCAGTGCAGTCCCATACCCACCAAACCAAGCTAGATCTGGAATGAGAGGAGACCCGGGCAGCTCCATGGGTCTGATCTGGCCCACATGCCATTCATCTGGCTCATGAACAGGCCCTGCACTACTCATCCAGCTTGCAGGGCCACATGAGTTTAGCACCTGGCATAAATTTCATAGATTTCATAGACATTAGGGTTGGAAGGGACTTTGCAAGATCATCGAGTCCAGCCCTCTGCCCCAGGGGCTGGAAGTCAGCTAGGGTCAAAGGATCCCAGCAAGATAAGTGTTCAAACATTTCTTGAAAGAGTCCAGAATAGGTGCTTGCACCACCTCTGGAGGTGGTCTATTGCAGGCCTTGGGAGTTTGGATGGTAAAGACTTTTTTCCTAATGTCCAGCCTAAAATGGTCATGGAGCAGTTTGTGACCGTTGGACCTTGTCATCGCTTGGGGCGCTCTGGTGAACAGACATTCCCCCAGATCCTGATGCATGCCCCTTATATACTTATAAGCTGCCCTTATAAATAGAAAAAGGTTTTTAAAAACTTTCAACAAAACTTTCATAAATTTCTAGGGTCAGAAGAGACCTGGTAGATCATCGGGTCCGACCCCCTGCTCCAGGCAGGAAAGAGTGCTGGAGTTAGGTAACCCCAGCCAGATGCCTGTCTAATCTCCTCTTGAACATCTCCAAGGAAGGGGAAAGCACCACCTCCCTTGGAAGCCCATTCCATATTTTGGCAACCCTTAGCATAAATAATTTCTTCCTTATGTCCGATCTAAATCTGTTCTCCTTCAGTTTGTGGCCATTGTATCTGGTAACCCCAAGGGGCTCCCTGGTAAACAGAGTGTCCCCTATTCCCTGCTGGGCCCCCATGGTGAGTTTGTAGGCAGCCACAAGATCCCCTACAACTTGGCTGTGTGAGGGATCAAACCCAGAGCAAAGACGGTCTAGTACCTGGGTGTGAGTATCCATATGGTCCTCAGAATTTTTTCAATTTCAGCTATCGCTGTGCAAAATGCTATTTCTTAATTTCTCTACCTATTGTATAACTTGACCACAAGGAGAGGACAAACCTAATTAAGAGTGTAGGAGGGATCAAGGAAGTGGTTGACAGCTACCCATAAGTTTGGAATGCTTTGCGATGCATTTTTTAGATGTTCATTATCTCTAGCGCAAGGGAAATTCTTAACATGTATTTTATACCAATTATACTTGTATCACTGATTTCAAGGGAATTGCACAAATATAGCTCAAGGTCTGGTTTACTTGTATCTTGGTAGATTTTCATTTGAGGATCATGATCTTCCTCACAATTCATATCTAAAAAAGGCTGACCTTTTTCCTATGGGCTTGAGTCCTAGTGATGACATGAACTATAGAATTCAGTAGTTGACTTGAATGTCCAAGTGCCTTGTTTTAAAAAGAAGTATGATAATCATATTGAAGAGGGACGTAAATGTTTGCCTCACATTGTTTCATAGTTTCATAGTTTCATAGATTTAGGGTCGGAAGGGACCTAGTAGATCTTCTAGCCCGACCCCCCGCCAGGGCGGGAGAACAACAAAACCCCAAAACAAGAAACGGGGACTCAAATGAGTCCAGCCAGGTAGGCATCCAGCCTCTTCTTAAAGACCCCCAGGGTAGGGGCCAGCACCACTTCCCTTGGAAGTTGGTTCCAGCTCCTAGCCGCCCTAACTGTGAAGTAGTTTTTGCGGATGTCCAATCTATACCTCCTCTCCATCAACTTGTGCCCATTACTCCTTGTTATGCCAGCGGGCGCTAGGGGAAACAGCGTCTCCCCCAAACCCTTCTGGTCCCCCCTAGTGAGTTTATAGACGGTCACCAGGTCCCCCCTCAGCCTTCTCTTGTGGAGGCTGAATAGCCTTCTCTTGCTCCTTCTGCTGAACAGTAGGGCTTGATGCGGTGAAGTTAATGGAAATCTTTCTATTGATTTAGTTAGTCTGAATTGACCCTGAAAATTTAGTTATGATCGTGAACTTGAAAGAGGTTATAGTGGAGGCAAGAGGTGATAAGGTTCATGCAAAAGAATGCATACATTTTCATGATTCATCCTCAGAAATAGTGGGCCATATTCCCCAATGTGTTTTGGGGAAACACGGTTGTAGAACTAGCCACAATCCACTTCAGACTATCACAGCAGACTTCTCATAATTCAGTTTCTCCAGAACAAGGGAGATGCCATAGTGAGGGAGTTTGAGAAAGTTTGGGCATCTGATACCTGATAAAGTGTCTCCAAATCTGGTGACTCAGTGAACATCATAAATAATTCATCTGTTCCTCTGCTCTCCTCCATCCCAAAACTGTTTAAAATTGCAATTTGGGTGCCTGCAGTGGGATTTTCATTTGCTTACGAACCAGTGAATAATGTTGACTAGCTCTAAATGTTTTTAAAATCCTTAGATGGCAAAGAAAATATTTCCCTAAAAAATGTCACGATGTCAAACTAAGAGGGAATATGGTATGCACAATGGCATGTCAGAGGGCCATAAAGAGTTAAGAGCACTGAATATCGGGATTGGATTCAGTGTCGGTTTATGCTGCAGATAAGTGGTGAGAAAATAGTCAGCAAAAAAAAATCTGAATAAAGACTGTTAATGCCAGGAGGTAAACTGGACATGTTAGCAGCAATTGGGCCAAGTTCTTCTAGTATAATAGATATTACAGAGGTGATTCCAGAATGTAATAAGGCCACTACATTTAATAAAAACATGTAATGTGATGCAGTGTAAAGGAAAGAACATCTCTTCTGGCATGCATTTTTCAGGATCTTTTATAAAACCATAGAATTTGCAATTGAACTTTATCCAGCCTTAGTATGACCACAGCTAGAATGTCATGCTCCATTTTGGTCACGACAATATAGAAAAGGCATTGATAGAGCTAGAGAGAGTCCAAGGGAGGGACACAAAAGGGTGATTCAAGAGTTGAGGAAATATCCTGTAAGGAGAGCCGTAAGGAATTTAGGATCTGTATCATTTAAAAGAGAGGTGGCATAGATGGAACATAGCCAAAGCCTATAAATACCAGTAGGATGCCAATACCAGTGTGATGCCAATAAACTGGGGAAAGAATTATTTAGAGTGGTTAAAAAGGTGAAGACATGGAGTTACATTACAGACAGGAAAAAATGAGGAAGAAAACATTAGGGAAATCCATTAGAACAGTGTACCTAAGGAAATCAGCAAAGCGCCTTCACTATACACCTTCAAGTGGAAATGTAAATGCAGTATTTAGGAGTGTATCCTTCTGTGCAACTGCTTGTATTGCACTGCCAAAGTAATCTAACTTTAAGAGTTTCCTAACAAGCCGTGGAAGAATTACGCCAGTAAAGGGTTCTGCGGTGTAGGGTACTTCTATGTTCCTTTCCCTCATCCCACCATAACAGGGCAGAGGGGACACAGCCAGAGAAAAGCATTTTGTCAAACCAGCCCCTGGCTCCAGAACCACCTATGGGGTTTTTTTTACTAGGGCTATGCGAAGCTTCGGTCCCTGATGCGATTCAGCGGAGATTCAACCCGATTCAGTGGCTACATCTCTGGATCCGAATCAAATTAGAGGACCCTTTAATCTCTCCAAATTGAACTGGAACGCTCCAAATTGATTTGGAGAGATTTGGCAATTCAAGACACAGCTTTAAATGTTTTTTCTATGTACTGTTAGGTAGCAGGGACTCGTGAATGCGGTGATGGTGGGGTGGACGGAGCGTCCCACAGGAGCGCAGGGGTGTCCTCAGTGCACTTAGCATCAGACCCAGAAGTGGACCAGAGGTACTTCCAGTCCACTTCCAAGTCTGCTGGGGAAAACACGGCAGGGGCCCACCGCGCCCCTCTGGCTCAATGACTGGTGCATCCTGGGTCTGAGGGGCACCTGGGGTCCCCCCACGGCCAATCACTGAGCTGGGGGAGCGCAGAGGGTCACCCCGCACACTCCCCGGCAGACCCAGAGGTGGACTGGAAATACTGCCGAGCATACGCGGGGCCCCCCCGTGCTCCTGTGGGACACTCCATCCGCCCCAGCATTGCAGCATTCATGAACCACCTGCTTCCTAGAGGTATGTAGAAAAAACATTTAAAGTTGTGTCTATGACCAAATCGCTGATTCTCCGAATCAGCGTCTAATCTTCAGATTCGGATTCAGCCGAATCGAATCGGGGACGGTGATCCAAATCAACGAATCGAATCACTGCCCCCAATTTGGGCTGAATCCAAATCCAGATCCAAATCAAATGGGGCCCATTTGGCACACCCCTATTATTTATCAGGCCAGCACTGGCAGCCAGCTCTGCACAGAGATTATATTATGGTCAGGGTAGATAAGACAGCCTAACACGGCAAACCTGACTTCAATGCAATCTACTCCATGCGGGAGGGAGCATGAGTTGTGTTGAATTAATGTTGCCTCTGGTAGAGGAATGTCTAAGCAGGGATCCCTGTGGCCCAACCCTCTGGGGGGGCTCTGAAGTCAACAGCAGCTCTTTTATTTTATAACAGCCTTCATGTTGCTCTGAACTTGTTCTGATACCAAATCCAGCATAAAACAGAATCGTGGAGCAGAAGGTCCAAATTCTGCTCTCGTTTAAACCAATGTGAACTTAGAGCAATTCCACCAAAGTCAATGGAACAAATTTGTTCTTCTACAACTCCATAATTGAGAGCAGAATTTGACCACAAGCATTTTGTTCTGACTTCAAACATTTAAAATATGTCCATGGCAATATTCCCACAAGCTTCTGTGGAAGCCAGATATGGCTAGTAGCATAGCACAGTACAGTATATTGTAGTTTTAATTAAACTTAATGGGTATTTCTTTTTCTTGCACTGGGCCAAATTGTCACTGCTTTGTTCACTCAAGCTGCCCTACTCAACAGGACTCCCTTTGTGTGAGAAAAAAACAGCAGCATTTTTAACACTGGTGGCACAAACCTTTCTAGACATATCATGGCAATGAAATAGGGGGTTTATGGTTGTAATATCATCTGACTTCTTACCCAAAATTTAAAACATGAAGGGCAAAATATGCTTCTGTGCTGGAGAAAAAAGGCACAGAAATTACATTCTTGGCATATAAGTTAGAAATGGCAGCAGTGATGAGATTATATCTGTTATCTTCAAAATTGCTTTTAAACCCGAAGCTTGGGTAACAAAGGACAGAAGTTACTTTCATATTACCATATATGTCATGTTTAATCAATCAAAAGAGAACTGTAATTACTTTACTCTCTTCTTAGCTAACTTTAAAGAAAGGAAGTCATGAACCTATAAAGTAAATGTCATCCTGTTTAGATAGTTATAGTTTTATAGGTAATTTGTTGCAGATTTTATGCAGATAACTTATAATTATTTCCTTTCATGCTCATCTTCCATCCTGCAGTCCAGTTTTGATGCAAACATAAGGACTGCAGATGCAAGGAATGTATCAGTGTAGCGGCCTAATTTTCTTTTTCTTAATTCGGCGCACATATTTACAAGTTTGTTTATCAGCCACTGTACCGCTTCTGAACTTGTCAGCAATATGAAATGCACACACAGCTGGCGAAGCAAAAATCAAAAGATAATCGTTGATTGCCCTGCCTCATTTAGCTGTGAGTTTGATAGGTCTACTTACATGAGCAAAAGCCTCTTGACTCACTAACATACAGGTTGCCCCTGTGGGATCATGAGTTTCACTTTAGTGTGAACACCACACAACCTGCAGTGTTCTTCATCACCTACAACTAGTGTTCAGGGGGAAAAGGATAGTTATACTAACAGGGAACGTAAATTGTCAAAAGGCATCAATATGCCCATACAGCATCCAGATGAGTATTTTTTTTGAATGCTCTCAGATTGCCACAGCTGCTTGCTTTTTGAGTTTTGTTTTCTTACCACCAGATAGTCTGTATTTTTCTGCTTCATGGATTAAACTTCTACACAGGGAAAACTGAAATAGTTTCAGAAAATAAAATAGAAAAGTGCCTTTTCACCAGACAGGATTTGATACAATTGTTTGCCTGGATAATATGGCCTGGTTTTCTGTTGCTTTATAACACAACCTTCTAAGATTAGGAATATGGAAACTATATTCATAGCCACTTAAAAATTTTGGACAAAATGTGAATTTGCTTTGTTATGAATTCTGACTCCTGACTGTCCTTTCTATACAAGAACTGACTTGTTAGAAATTCGGGCTCCTGACCTGCAATAAATTATACAAGAACCTCCTATTTCATCATGCAGTGAACTGGACTGATTAACATCTACACAAGACAAACAGAGCACTACTACTAAAGACATTCATTTACACCTAAAACACGCCATCTTCTTTAAGTCACCCAAGGACCCTTGCACATGATCTAAGTAAGGAGATACCAGAGAAGCCAGACTGCTAACATGATTCTGAAATGCCGACATGACCGCTCCTGAAACGTCATGGAAATGAATTCTTTTGAAGTTTGTAGGGTCCATCCTCACTAAGAAATATCTCCTATTTGGTAGAGTTATTCATTCCATCCTTCTCTTCTAACCGCAGACAAAAGAGCATTTGGTTCTGTCACAATGTATGACAAAAGTGGTCTTAAAACTATGCAAAACTGAGGGTGGGTTCTCTACAAAATCAGGATGATGTTGTTACGTGGCTATGTATTCAAACAACATTTTAGCAGTTTGGATTTCTTCTCCAATTCTTTCTGGAAACTGTTTCATTATTTCAGTAGCATTAGGATTTAAATTTCCAAAAATGGTTACCAACACCCAGGTCCTCCAAACCTAAGAAATCAAAGTTAGTAAGTATCTATGAAGATGTTGCCTAAGTGATGAAGAGACAATGAGACAACAACAGAATCAAAAGGAGAACGAGATCAGATGTATCCAACCATCACCCCTAGCAGCAGCTATGGGCTTGTATTCCAAATACAATGACTGGAGTCTGTAGTCCTGTATTTAATGCCCGCCTCTACCAGTGACTCACTTTTTATTCTAATCAATTCTTCAACCCTGCTTTGAAATCAATGGGAGCTGCATATTCCCAGCATCTCTGTAAAATGGAGGACCTATCTACATGGCAGACCCTCTGCTGCTACTGCTATGCTGGCAAAGCTGTGTCTAGACTAGTGAAGACACAATGTGTACTGACAGAAAAATTTTTTTGCCAGTATAACTATACCTTCCTGAAGGTCAAAGCTAAGCCAACAAAAGCCTTCTTCTTTCCTGCACTGCATCCATGCCAGGGGTTTTGCCAACAAATCTACACTGGCTAGGATTTTTCCACATGACTATGTTGGATCTTTCCACATCCCTGCTTTTAAAAATGTTACCCACAATCTAATTTTGAATAAAATTGGTCAAAAACTGTCACAGCCAAATTGCTAGAAAAATAGAACCAGATACCCCAAAGCTTGGAGATATCTCGTGATCATATGTGACTGGTAGGGCAACATGGGAGGGGGGGCATGTGCCCCCCCGACGGTCGTTCCTGCCATCAATGCCGCCGGTCCCGTTCTTGCTTGATAGCCCTGTTCCCACCACCAATGCTGGTAGCGGCTTCTGCAGGTGCTTGCTAGCCCTATCCCCACTGCCGACACCAGCGGTAGCTTTGGTGGGTGCCCCCCCAGATACAGGAAGCACCAATTGCCCATGCTCATGATGGTGGACCCGTGCTCTGACCCATGCCCATTCCATGACTTCAACTCATTTATTTCAGTGGGTTTCCATGCAAGCACTCCATGGACATAGAGTAGATTGCAGGGGCTTAGTAACACAAGGTGAGCAAAATAAAATCAGATTTAGGAACTGAGTACTTTGAGTAAAACCCTGGCTCCTTTAGCTTCCCTTGGGGCCAGGTGTTCACCCTCTGCCTTTAGGGGAGAAGTGGTCAACATGGTTGCAACACAAAATCAGAAAGAAGAGATCCCGTCCTTGTCAAACGTTCCCTGTTAGATGTCGCTGGAGTGGTTGCTCATACCAATTTCAACGTTATTGTGCCTTCTTCACTTTTTTGAGAAAAGCCTTTCTTTGCTCAACAAAGTTAACAAAAAATCAAAGCAAATCATATTAAAGACATAACCATACAAAATATTCAAGGAGCCTCTGTTTAACCCTATAGACTTAGTGCTAAAACACCAAGCAGTGCTATATGTCATAGGCGCGATACAACTTCCCCTTTCTCCTTGCCTTGAAGCTCATGAGAGTTTTCCTGTATCTCAAGTGTGATGGCTGCTTTGCAATTTAAAAACCTAATACATTATGTTCAGTTAATACAAGCATGTTGGTCTCTGCAGAAGAGTCAATGGTCTGTTCGAGCCTGATGGTGCCTCTGACCAACTAAAAACACACAAGAAATTGCCATAGTTATCATCACCTCCAACTACCTTTGACTTGCCCAGTCCATAGGGGGTGGGTACCGACCTAGAATATAACATAAGAACTGCCATTTCCTGGGTCCGACCATAAGTCCATCAAACCTAGTATCTTGTCTCACACAGTGGCAGAGAGTGGATGTGGAGAGGAAGAGTGAACAGGGAATGCCCATAATCGTCTACTGGGGGTGGGCAATTATTTCGGGCAGAGGGCCACTTACCGAGTTTTGGCAAGCCATTGAGGGCCGCATAACAGGCAGCCAGGGGCAGCTAAATATTAATTTTCTATATTTTTTTGGGGCCCCAAAGGATGAATAATATGGCCTGGTGGGCCACATCTGCCCCACAGGCCACATTTGGCCCACCCCTGGTCTACACTTTGCTCCTCTCCCATTGCAGCTTCCAGCATTCAACAATTCTGATTCACCGGCTGAACCCCTATTCAATACTCACCATATTCTACCATTTTCAATACCCACTCACAGCTGTGTGGACAAGGGGGTAACCCTTTAGCAAGAATCTGGAGCAAGACTTGAAGTCACACCATAGGAAAACACCTTACCTATTCTATTACTGCAAGCACTAGCAGAATTCTCCATTATAAAGAAAGCTTTATATAGGCACAAAAAGTACTTGCAGTTCTGTAAAAGGATACCCTCTTTTCAGGACCATTCTCCTTATTGGTTTCAGATACCACTGTTTTGATTTGTGTGGCACACTGAAATATCCCATGATTACTTTTACCTATGGCACGGTACAGGATATTCTCGGGATTTGGGCTGTTGTGCCCTGTAGTTACATGCAAGGGTCTGAGGTGGTGATTTTGGGGATGCCTTGAGTAAATGATTGCCTGCAAACTCAGGGGATTGGACTTGATGGAAGCCGTTCCCAGCCTTATGTTCCTACTTCCCTCCCAAATATGAACTGGTAAGTATTAGTGTGGTATACTTTTTCAGGACAGCTCAGAGCTTGTCCAAGCTCAAAAAATCAGGCCACATCTATAAACACCTCCTTGCCGGGTCCGGGACCACTGCCAAGAAACATAGCTCTACCCACTTACTCTCACTTGAAGCACAACCAAGCCTTCAAATTAAGTAGCACAGATGGCTTAGGGCAGCCCTAGGCAGTCCTCCATGCCTCTGAGAGGCTCTCTGTCTCAGTGCTGGGGCATGCATTAGCACACTCAGTCTTGACAAGGAGACCATATAGTTATACCTTTTGTTACACCTTTTGAAAAAACCCTACTGTTTTCATTCATTAAATGAAAACCTGGGACATTTATACGATAACAAAAGACTTTATCAGGAATCTAGTATGCCATGTAATAAATTGTGACTATGGTTATAAAACCAGGACTCGTGTTAAATATGCATCATTTGGAAAATGCCAGGAGTAGACCTAGCCTGAACAAGTCCATGCATGTTCTTTGATGATAGCAAATTTTTGCACTTTTAAATGTATTGCTTGCATTTTTGTGTATTTGCACCTCTTGATGCAAAGTTTCATTAGAATGTTCCTAGGTAGGCAGCTGTCTTTTTCTGACTCTCAGTTACCTGCATCTTCCTCATCCTAGAAATGTATTGGCACCTCCCTCAAAAATAAGCTTGTGTAGACTCGCTTCTGTTGTAGCAAATGCCAGTAACTATTATCTTCACTCTTCTTTTTTACAGAACTTCAGGTACATTAGTATTATCCAACTCCCACTAAAGACCACTGGGCACATTTACACATGCATTAAGGCACCTTTTCTCATAAGCATTAAATTTAGTACCTCCAATGTGAGGTACTAAATGAATGTGCATTAGGCTGCCTTAATGCCCAGTAATGATTGCTCATGGTTTTTAGGTGACACTTAATGAGCAGTAGCCTATTTACTGCGCATTAGCATAAAAGCGCAGGTGTTTACATGATGCTTTAATGCACAGTAAAATAGGCTACTGCACATTAAAGAGCACATGTAGCTGCACCCACTGATTTAATACTACCTGGCCTGGTTCTCTATCACTGTTTGAGCTTCATAAAACTTCTTTCAGTGTGCCCAATTCCTGTTCATCAAGGGCAAGTAGCTTTTAGGTTTGCCAATTTTTCATCAGATTTATTGAAAAGTTCATTCGAACATTAAGGATTGTTCTTAGCTGAGAAGCATCTGATGATTTTGGACTCATTAAGCCAAGTTCTGGATTTAAAATGGAATGAGAATATATTTTTTTTAAATAAGTATGGCTGGAAAGCTAAAATATAAGAAGGAAGGCTACTAAAACACTTTTGCCCTGCAGTGTCCCAAAATATAACATTTATTACAAGTGCTGAGTAGAAGCACTTAGCTGAAGAGACTTGGCAAACGTAGGAGCATTACCCTTAAGAAAACTGTAAAGATATTAGTTTGCCTGCCCTAAAGATACACCCCAGAAAGGTTATGTATGAAAATGAAGTACATACCATGAAGAGGTTTATATATTATTTGTGGCACTGAACCATTTGGAGAACCTTTTCCATGTGCTCCAACATATGCTTCTAGTGTTGGCTAGAAATCAGGTTTAAAAAAATACGGTTCTCTGTACTTATGTCGGCTACTCCTTTGGAAGATATGTCATACATTTACACTAGGAGAGAGCCTGTGCTAAGATTTCACTGTGTTTCCAACCTCATGGTTTCTTTTTTTTTTTAATTCTGCTTATTTTAGACCTGGAAATACACACAGAGGACTTCCTTCCAGAGGGCTGACCTCATCTTTTCCCGCATCTGAGACTTAAAATACTTTTCCACATGCTCATACACCAGCTTGTAGTAGCAGAACTCCTTCCCTGGAACTTTAGTATGACTGATTCTTGTCCTGAGATTGTTTTAAACACGGAACTTCAAAATATCTAGTGTACGACCACTACCACTGTCACTCTGTATGTCAGCTCCTGCTGAATCTGATGCATCAGACATCCCTCGAATGTATTGTTCTTTGTACCAAACGGATCTCATGTGCAATTCTAACTGCAGCCCTGCTCATCCTGCTTTACACTGATTATGTAAATAGGGCTTCACTCATGTTTATATAAATTATACACCTCCTATTCATCTCTTAATTTTCTTTTTGATGACTAATGCTTTTCAAACAACCTCGGTTTGCATCCCTTTGATTTCTCTTTAGCTGACTCATATTATTATACATGTACCGCAGAGCCTGCACTCCAAGTTGCCAGAGCTGTCTATCTTTTAATGCCATTCCTGATTTTTGTTTTTTTTTTAGTCTCCAAAATGAATAACAATGCAATGTATTCTGAGGGCGGAGGGATTCCCTAATAAATACGGTATTGTGTGAGTTGCATGGTAAGCAGGTTTTTTATTTAAATGAGTGTTGAACCTCCAAGAGTATTCTTTTGCAATCATTTACATTTATAGTGATACAGGAGTATGGTCTTTATTTAACAACAACAGAAAGTCAGAATCCCAGGCTTTTGGCTGTGGGCTTCCACAGCTGAGTTGCTTGCAAGAATCAAATTTATACAAGCTCAGCCTGAGCATGCTCAGGGGGAACACCGGTGACAGCACATTGGGGATGGTTCTTAGAAAGCATGCTGACAACCCCCCACAGCCCATGTTCCTCTTAAAGGAAAATGCATATGTTTCTTCCTGGGGCCTGCCAACAGTTTGCTAACAAGCACGTACAATTGCTAGCTCTTTCTGGTTGTATGCTGCAGCGTATAAGCTAACTATGGTGAAGAGGCCTATATATATTGTCACTGCTTTTTTCTTAAAAAGTTCTAGCCCGGCATGTGAGCACAAAGGTTGGAAGAATGGGGATTATATAGTCTGGAGAAGAGGAGACTTGGGGGGATATTTGATAAGAGGCTTCAAATACAAGAAGGGATTATATAAAACAAAATGTAGTCAATTGTTCTCCACGTTCTCAGGGGACAGGACAAGAAGTAAAGGACTTAACTGTGGCAAGGTAGATTTAGGATGCTGATTAGGAAGTTATTTCTAAGTATGAGGGTGGACAAGATCAGACGTGAAGATCATGGGATCTCCATCACTGGAAGTGTTTAAGTGCGGGTTAGACTAAAACATTTCTGGGATGGTCTACACGTGGATGCCTTGAGCAGGGGCTCAGACTGGATGAATTAGCTTGAATTAATTTCCCTGAGTAGATGAGCCCTTGTGATCAAAATTTCTTCCGTATGTATATATTTGTACACTGTGATCAAGTCGCCTCTTAAGCTTCTCTTGGGTAAACCAAACACATTCAGTTTCTTTAAGTCTTTCACTATAAGGCATTTTACCTAGACTTAGAACCATTCTTTCTGGAACTGGTAATGTTCTCACTAAAAATATATAGAGACAATGCCACCTCTCTGCTCCTATTTGACATTCTTCTGCTTTTATATGCAGTGATTGCAGCCACCCCATTAGCTATTGCATTGCACTGGGAACTCATGCTCAATTAGTTATCCTTACATCTGAGTCCATTACAGTGTCACTCCATTCCGGGATACTGATATAAAATGATCTACTCTCTGTCTCTATACGTACAACCGTGCATTTGCTTGTAATGTTCAAGTGATCCAGGTGGGCTGCACTGTTACTTTTCCATTTACCAGTTGTTTTTGTGTTATCTGCAAATTTTACAAACAAAAAGAAGTTGTTCTTTTTTACGTAAGAAATGGACTTTTTGGTGAAAAATTGACAAGTGAAAATATTCATCCCAGATCCCAAATTCTTGATTTGGAAAGGCCACCTACGTGCTCTCTGGGAGTGACAGCCCAGAGAGGTCTCCATGCTTCCCATTCTGCATTAACAGCTTGTCTCCCTACCTGGCCTGTATCTTTCCTGATATAGAAGGAGATTTTGGGGAAAGAGACCAGTAATATCTTTTACTGGTTGGGAGAGTTTAGACAAACTTTTGAGCACAAAGTACTCCTTTTTAGGTCTAAGGAAGGTCTTCTACTAATTTTCTACTATTGAATAGTAATTGGCCAAGAACTGATACCCATGGGACCTTCTGGAAACACCCCTATAGGATAATAATTCCCCATTTGCAATGATCACATTAAGATCTTTTAATTAAGCCATTTTCATCTGCTTTACTATGCTGGTTGTGTGTAGGGCTCCGCTTTTTATCAGAATGTCATACCAGATTTTGTCGACCTGCATTTGCATGATATAGGCTTTTTTTTTTCTTACTGGAATTTCTCTGCCTGTACAGGCTTAGGTCCTGTTGTGTGAGATGCTGTACAATGAAGGTGACAGCAGTCCTGACGCCTGTGGGCTATGTAGAGTCACTAGAGCATAGCTCCACCTTCTTGTACCCGATATGCCTTCCCCCATCTCTTTTCCACACTTTACGGTGGGAGTTGTTCCAGACATGGACCTTTTGCACTGATCATTTTTCTTGGGAAAAAGATTATAGCCTTTTTGCACCAGCCTGCAAGGCAAGGGTCTGTAGGAAAACGATGGCTCTAAGGGCTTTATCTTGCAAATACTTCTGGGCACAACTTCACTCACGTGAGTAGACCAGTTGAAGTCAACACAAGCAGCAGTCCTACGTGCATAAGTGTTTGCAGGATCGAATGCTAGAAAGATAAAAAGCAGTCAAAATAGGAGCGAGTTAGACATACAAGCACAGTGGTCAGGGTGATGATAGGCACACATGTTGTTAGTTCCTTTCCCCCTCCCCCGACCAGCCACTAAAACAAGCAACATATGAGAGGAGGAGGAGAGGGGAAAAATCAAAATCTGTAGTTTAAAGACCCATCTGTAATAGATCCATGTTTCAGACCCTTTTGTAGGCCTCATTTTTGCCCTCGGGATGAATTTTCCCCATTGCCAAGAACCCACACAAAGCCCTGCACATCACTTGCATTCCACTTCAGCGTGGGATAGAGAACCAGCCTGTGCACGGGAGTAAATTGTATCCTGATTACACAGATAGTAAAAAAAAAATGTTATTGTTAACCCCCCTTGTTTACCAGAGCCCTAAGAGTACTTAACAAAGTTGGGTAAATGATGTGATCTAGAACGTGTCAGAACCTAGGATTTCCATTTTGTAGAAAATGTTGAGCATTGGAAACGTGTGACTTGACTTTGGAAGAAGACTGAATAACTTTTAAATTTCCCAGGACACAAAATCTGAAAAAAATTAAGTTTTAGAAAACTCTTATTGTCTCCATTTTGCAATGTCGAAGTTTCATTTTGTTGGCTTTTCCTTTTCCTATTCTTACTTGGTGTTATTGTGCAGCGTGATATGCGCTAGTGGAGTGCTATTGGACATAACGTATTGGAAATATTCTATATTTAAGTTGTTATTTTACTATTATTTAGGGCTCCATCTCCTTGTCATTAACTGAAACATCTTCTCTTCTCTTCTGAGTCAAAGGCTATGTGGGAAGTCAAGGTGTTAGTGCATGAAGCATGAGGCCTCTTAACTGTAACTACCATAGCATAGAGCACTTAGGTGGCATTTCCAAATCAAGAATTTGGGATCTGGTGGTATAATGAAACACTTTGAGAAAGTGTTTTCATTTATATTCAACAAGTACAATCTCTAAATAATAATCAAGTATATGGAGCTGCAATTTTTCTTTGTGAGTTGATAAGAGTTTGTTTTCCAGGCACTTTATTCTGGTTTGAAGCTTCCACTGCAGACCTAGCACTGCAAGGCCTCCAAGTTTTTTGCTTTTAGTCTTTCACATCTGCTGCCTACCATTTGAGTAGAAATAGTAGTTGGAGCAGGTGACAGGCCCCCAGGTCAATCCTGGATTCTATTCCTGGCCGTGTTGCTCTTGTCACTTAAATTCTTTGTGTCTTATTTTCCCAATCAGTAAAATGGGAATAAGTTAACTGCCTCGGGAAAGTGCAATGAAACTTCAGTAAATAGTACTTGCAAACTTGTGGTGGCCAAAAGGAACCTCCGTATTGATTTCTGACGTCCCTAATTTTTCACCATTCCCTTGCAAGGGCAGCACCTGAAAATGGCTAGATCCTGAAGCTTTAAGTTTCAACCTTGGAACAATATGATCTGGAATAACTGTTTTTAATTTTTTTTAATCTGTTTTCATGCCATCTCTCTGAACATTCACAGTTTAAGCCCCTGCTATGTTCCTGCAAACATAATTGCTTCAATCCCCTGTGCTGTCGCTTTCCAGAAGACTTGTTCTATATTAAAAGGAAAAACAAACATTAAATGCAATAAAGATGCTGTGTCCCGTCTGCATTTCGGGGACAAGCCCAGGATTTTTTTTTAGTGACATGTGTGCTGTGATTCTTCATTCCCACGCAGTTTGTGCAATTGTTATCATCATCATGCAAAGTAGGTAGGAAATACTACTGTTCAAAATAATGTTGTTTTGTACAAATGTAAATGACTCTATATGGAATAGAACTGATTTCTGGGTAGTTAGTTCATCCTTCTGTATTTTAGGCATTCTTCAGTGTTCAACCAACCTTTGCTTTGGAGAATTTCACTTAGCATCTTCAAAAAAACAGGTCCAGAATCATTGTTGGGAAGGTAACGGACTCAGATTTTCGTTGCTTTGCTGTGAATGGGAAATGAATTTGGCACGTAAAGTTAAGAATCGTATTATTTGTATTAAGGATTCTTTTTTTCACTGGGTGTGCTCAGTCATCATTGGTTTATCCATTTCTCTAACAAATACCAATCTAAAATCCAGCAAACTCTTTGTTATGAAGCAGGGTGATGGCCCGTCTCATGAATGAGGACACATGAGTCCAGTACATCACCTTATGGTATGTCCGCATTATCACATTGATTTAAAAGCTGTCTGCAGTAATGAGCTTCAAATAACCTTTTGCCCTTTAGATTTTTACAGACTGATCCACCTGGCAAAAGGTCAAATGCATATCATACCTATACAATCCAGTCCATAAGTATCAGTGCCTTTTTCTTCTAATTGTGTGTGTATTACTTAAAAAGAAAAAAAGACCCCCACAAAACTTGCCTAATCACACCTCACTTATTTTTAAGTAGTACATGTGGTTTAACTTTTCACCCACTTTTCCACTGGAAGACTTAATGTTAACACCCGGAGACACCTGTCTTAGATTAGTGGAACCGTTTACTATAAATGATGGGACAGAATAGATGTGCTATCGGTTTAGAAATGCAAAATTAGGTCGGATCTGCTTTTTCCCTTCTTTTTATTCCACAGTCCTGGAGATGACGTTGAAAGCTGCGGGAAATGCGGTGAATAGCAAAGTTAAAATGCAGCCAACATGTTTGGCTTTTCTGTGTGAATGCACCTGGAAATCTCATGTCCACTTGACAAGAGCATTTTTGTCATTCCACAGTGGCAAAACACGGGCAAAATTAGAAGTGGTCTGCACACAGGGCCTGAAAGGGCACAGAGGTTTCCTGGGGGTCACCTGTTTTTGGATCTGGGTAAATTTCATGGTCCCAGCTGTCCAGATGATTTGCAGACGACACCAGCAGACTACAGCAACCTGCTGTGAATCTTCTTGCAAATAGGTTAAAGCATGGCAGTCACCCTACACACTGTTTGATGAAGTTAGAAAAATAGAACAAACTTTCCCCGGTGCCAGTTAACTGAAGAGTTCCTCTTCTGCTCATTTGATTGACTGGTTGTCAAATACTTAATTCTCTCACGTTCACCTGAAGTTGAGTCTTCCAGTATATACCTAATAGCCCTAAACAATATTAAGAAACCAAACGAGAAAGACTGTGAAACAGCAATGGATACTCCTTGGATTTCAAAATGAAGGAACTGATGCACCATAAGCATTGTACTTATCATCTTAAGATAAGCATAGCAACTGCAATGACTGCTGTGACAGGCTTCTTTCTCTATACGCTTGCCACCCAAACACTCATACGCATTATTACTGTAGCCTTATCCTGGGCCTCAGTCCCAGATTATTTCTCATGTGTCCATCAGCTTATCCACATCCCTCTTTCTCTGACCAGAACAGATTATGGAGTGATTTTAGAAAAAGAATGAGCAAATCCCAAAAAGACTTCAGACTACTCAGTTCGGCCCTTTTTCGTTTTCCCCATGCCTAGCTCTTCCCATCACATTTTTTCTTGTTTTAAGATATTAAAAATTGCAACATGATTTCAGAGGTGTCATTGTCATTCTGCAAGGTGGAACATGTGTCTCGTTATTGTTGTCGCATTTGCAACACTGGGCATGCATGTCTACACGAGATGTTTACTGTGGCTTAGCCTAATTAGCTCCACAGTAAACATTGTGCGTCTACACATTTACACTGGAGTAAACGAATCAACTCCTCAGCAGGATAGTATTTGTAAATACAAGTAGTACCCTACTGCAGAATTTTTGTCTCCACAGCAGCGCACATGTAGACGCTGCCCCAGCTGACTGAGGCACAAGGGTGCTTCAGTGCAGGGACTGCCTGCCGGCTAGTCCCACTCTGGAGCACCCTCATGCCCCAGCCAGCCCTTCTGCAGCATGCTGACCCAGGGAGAGCAGCCCTGGGCTGGCAGGCTGATCCCCAGGGCCCCCTACCAGCTAGGGTTTGCTCTGCCCCAGCTCAGCATGCTACAGTCCCAGGAGTACATTCAAACAGTGCACCCGGGAGCAGTAAGCTCCGGAGTGTATTGCTCCGTATTAATTGCATGTGTAAACACGCCCACTGTGGTGTTTTCAAGAGCTTCCCTGTAGATGTCTTTGACACTCCAAATTGAAACAGAAAGGCTAACTCACAAAAAATATTTCTCCATGATGTCATTATTCTCACTTCTTTGGCAAAAGTGATAAGTGCAGAAATGAATTGAGAACGTTGCAACTAGTTCTAAAACTATTATTCACTCAGAGAGTAGTATGACTGTTCGTGTTAAGATATCATTATAAAATAGTTATAAAATGGTATCATTCATTTTCAGATGCAGTTAGCTAAGGGTAGGTTATTTTATTGTTATAAGGAAAAAGAGTATCGGATTGTAGGCACATTGGAACTTAGGGTAACAGTATGCATTAAGCATTTTAAACCAAGATATTGCACTGTGCCTTGTCTGCCACTTCATAATATAATGGTCCTGTGAGATGTTTCAAATAGTTTGCCTCCTCTTCTAGGGCATAACATTGTGGAATTTCTACTCGCTACCCACCAGACTTCAAGAACTGGTGACTGGGAATAGATAGATACTTTGTCAGCTAAATTTGGCTCTTAGAAATTCCTGCTGCCCACCGCTCACTGACATCATTCAGCTGTCCAAATATCAGGCTCAAAAAGCATAAGCAAAGAAGTAGTCCTTTATCTTGATAGCCCCTGTACAGCTCTGCCCTACCACACACTGCTATGCTACTGTCTTTAACTCAGGATACTGGATGGCAGGACCTAACCCAGTGTGTCACTCAAGGATTAGTTAGTGAGAAACCAGCTCTCTTGTTTTCCCTGCATTAACATGTGCAGCATTAAGCTACCAAGACAATTTGCCTGTTAATGGTCATGTTTCAAGGCCACTGTCATGACTGTTCTGAGAAGTGTACAACTGAAATGGCATTTTTTTGATCCTGGCCCTTTGGTAGGGGGTGGAAAATCACAAGTAGACTATGAATGTCAGTAAATACAGTATGAAGCTTGAGAATTATGAGTGACATCAGGTTTTCAACACATCCTTGTGTCCCGTAACAGAAGTGGATTTATGAAGTTCCATTAGAGCTGATCCTGGGTATTTGGGGCCCTGCAGAGTTGAGTCAGCAAGACAGGGTTTGTTGGGTTGTATTTTTTTTTTATCTTCACCATGAGGCATACAAATACACTTTTATATTTTGAGAGAGACTTTGAATTTCTGCACAATACCACAAAAAAGAATGCCTTGTGGTATTCCACAGGAAATGCCAAGGGAGGTGCTCGTGTTGGTGAATCTGAGATGCTGCCTTCTGTCATCCATGAAAAGCCCCCATTGCTTTTTATTTAAGCATCCTTGTGTATGTCGTAGCTAGAGCTGCATTTTCATTAAGATGACTGCCTTGCAGCTGTGGATCATGCAGGTGTATAAGTCTCCAAAACTGATGATACAATCTTTGCCAAACTCATTTGCTTTCCGTGGTATAAGAGGTGGGGAGGTGAGAGGTTGAAAAAGTCAAACTCCATAGTTGAGGTGTTGGAAGTGTTGGTCACTTTGGAAAGGTTAGCAACCCCATCTGTTCCCACTGCTATTCACTTGCTTGGGAGCAGATTCAGGCTGTAGGTTGGCAATTGTTAGCATAAAACCTGCTTCACGTTGCTAGCACCTGAATGTATATTTTAGTGCCCCTAATTGAAAGGTCTGTTGCATGTCCTAGCCGAGTTCCAGGTTACTAGTCAAATAGTTTGGGGAGTTGTATATATGCATGTATTAACTTGAGGAAGGACTGCAGGTCAATGCAGGCATCATCTAGAGCAGAGGTATCAAACACATCAGGTCCCACAGGCCAGGTAAGGAGTGCAGGGGCAGTCCATGGGCCAGCTCAAGTCCATATGCTGAATCCAGCACACAGGGCCGGGGCCAGTGAACACCATGTGTGCCATGTGGGCTAGTCCGGGACACAACACATGCAGTGAAGACCCATCAGCAGCACCACAGGTCAGATTATATGGTTCCACAGGTTGACTGTATCTTTGACACCCCTCATCTAGCACCCTCTGAAATCAGCAGAAAGGCTCTCCAAATTAAATGGTATTTCCTGGCTAACAGATGATCCAAGTGTTTCCAGGGTCAATTAGTAACTCTTCAAATGACTGACCAAAGTTTTGCCACCTGGAACGTCAACACACTCAAACCTTTCTTCAGAGATTTGAAAAATCATTATGAAAGGATCTAGAAGAATGTGAATATAAGGACGTAGGCTCTTTGTGATGTGCATTATTTGGCATATGACATAAGAGGATATAGCTATCGTGTGATTAAGTTACCCAAGAGTTAATTACATGTTCTTAGAATGATATTCATGCATTGGGCTCAATGGGGCCTGAAGCTAAGCACATAGCAGCTCAGAGAAAATTTCTATATAGGAATTTATCATCTAGGCATTTTATTGTCATTATAAGCATACTCAAATAAAGAGAGGAGGGCTGGAACAACAGACTATTAGAGTGATAAGCAGACCTAATACTTGATAAAAAGGGGTTAGATCTATTTTTGGGTAGAAAGGCCCAAGTCTGAATTTTAGCATCTGGAAATGTACTTCATCCATTCCTGAGCTAGGGATGATTTGTAAAATTCAGAACTGAGTCTGAATTCAAATTTTTACTAGCCCCCGAATGCTTATCTGGTTGGAACTAGGATTTATCTCAAGACTGTAGCCGGTATTATTTCATTATTTTAGTTTTGAAAATTCAGGGCCAGATCCTTGCCTACTGTAAATCTACATAGCTGCTTTGACTTCAGTGCGGACTGACATCAGCTAACAATCTGCCTGTCATCTCACAAAATGCACCTGTGAAACTTCAGTCATGCTTCAGCTCTACAGCTATCATTACATACGCATTATACAGTATTACTACACTTCATCCAAGTGCACTGACTAGCTGTAAGGCCCTGCAGGAATGTAGCGCCTGTCATGTATTTCAAACTGAAAGGTTTCTATTACAGCTCACAATCTGTTAGATTTTCGTGAATCCCAGTAAGAGCCATGATTTGGGAGGGAAAAAACAGCCTGTGACTTTAAACATGTGTTCTGACCATTGCAAGTCATGCCATTGTAACAGCTTGCAAAGAAAATGTCTGCTACTCAAAAGGAAAATACATGGGAGGGGGTGGGTTTCAGACTTTTAAAAAATGTAGTTCTTGCTTCCTCTGGCCTCAACATGCCCACTTCCCCTTACTCCGGCCTGGCTGCACTCTGTCTGACTGGTCACAGAAATGCTCTCTCCTTTTATATGTAGAAGATAAGGGAATGTGACACCTTTTAGACTAACTCATTCAGAGGGGCATGAGCTACAGCTTACTTCACCAGATGTGATGTGTAACCCGGATGAGCCCCAAATCCCCCAAATGGATTATGGGGGAAGTTTGGTGGCAGCTGTATGAACTAATGAAACGAGTTGGGGGGGAGGCAGGTAGAGAGATGTTACAAGAGAGGCTGACCTAGAATTGGCTAAAGGAGCCTGGAGAAGACAAAAAGCATGCAACCAGATCCAAAGCCCATTAAAGTCACTGGAATAACTTCTATGGGTTTAGATCAGCCCTCTTAGATTAAATGACATGGGAAAACAATTATTTTTAAAAAAAAAGGCGGGGGGGGAAATCAACAGGAGGGAGAGAGGCAAGGTTGTATAACATTGGAAGTCAGTTGGCAGCAAGGAAGGGGCCAGCCAGTTGAGAACTAAGATAGGGCTTGGCAAGTCATGGTGGTAGTTTGGCAAGTGACCTGTAAATACCGAGCCAGAGAGGTTTCTGTAGCACATAGCAAGCAAGGTCCAGAAACGAGAGAGAGAGAAAAAAATAGAGGCAGGGAAAGGAGGGGAGGGGTGAGAGAGAGGAGCTGGCTGGCTGGCTAAAAAAGCATAGCTAATTATTCCAGCCAAGGGGATCTATCCCTGGAGATTTTTCCCCCCTTGTTTAGTTCCTCCTTGCTGTTTTTATTTGGGAAATAATCTCGAGCCTGCTGAGTAACTCCCTTTAAACCTAGTGGATTGCAAGCAGATTCTTGTAAAGCAACCTGAATCTGATGAAATAAAATTTGTAACCTGCTTTGTGAAATATCGGCAGCGCATTTTTAAATGGTTAAAATTACCTAAAGGCTCAAGGCTAGTTAATAAATCCAAATGGGCCCCAAGCACTAAATAGACTCTGCTTCAAAACCTGGTAAAAAGGAAAATATTTTGCTTAAGCTTATCTGGGAAATGGGAGCATGCAGAAAAAAATCTGACCCACAGAAATGTAAATTTGCCACATGAAGCCCCCTGCCTTCAAAGGGGGTGAAGAAGATAATTGCTCATGCTCACTGGGTAAAATCCTGGCATTGATGAACTCAGTTTTGCCTTTGGCTTTACAAGGGACACAGTTGTATCCTGGGTGAAAGGGCAGCAATGTCCAGTGTGACTGGTTCTGCCTCAGGGTCCTAACAGGTTCAGGAAAGGCTGATTATCGACATACGGAAATACTGGCTGCAGGTGAGAGTAGGAAGCACACTGGGCCCGCATTTGTTAGGTATAAAAGATAGCGGGTTAAAAATTCACTGCACCAACAAAGGAGAAGTTCTCACAGGGAATTTTTGCAAAAGCACCAGATAGAGAAATAAGAAAGCCTCTGAAAGGGAAAGTGGTTATTTCAGCAGCATAAAAAGCCTGGACAATGCGCTGCAGTCCAGGAAAAAGCAAACAGGTTGTTACGATAAAGCAAAACGTCCCGTGGGGAAATAGATTTGAAGTGGCAAATGTGCTTGGGAGGGATAAGTGTGAGCTTTTGAGAAGGAATTGCAACAACAAAGAGGGGAGAATATGGTGCTTTCTGATAGAGGAGGGCTGTGGGGGATTCCCAGCATACCGAGTGCCAAGAATGTTGAGCACATCAGGACGGCGGACAAAAGAGCTGGGATAATATCAAGCAGCTATCAATGACAGCAGAGAGGGCATCCTGCATGCTGTCAGTGCAGTGGGCTGTTAAGATTTAGGCTCAGGGACACCAAAAGAGAACATTCTTATTCCGACTTACGGCTCTTTTAGAAGCTATAGATTAAGTGCAATATCTCTTGGAAGCAAAAGAGAGAAGATATACGAGGGAAGGAGGGAGTTAACGAGATGAGGAGCAGAAACCTGCAAGCCTCTTGGAAAGGCACAGACCCTTTTTCTTTAATAGTTATTAGAACCTGTGAAATATTTCTCCTGCGTGCAGATTGCGATCGCAGTTGAAATCTGTCCCAATTTTCATTTGAAATCAGGAATGTTAAGCCTGATATTGCAAAACCAGGCTTGAATATCTTTAAACTATTCAGGAAGGAATTCAAGCATCAAGGAGCCTGGTTGGAGGTGCAAAGGCTGCTACTAATGTTTGTCATTTGATTCACAAGACCGGCTCCCACGTCCATAGGTCAGAATTCATGTAGCCTCCCTGCCCCTGCCCTCCAGACTAAGTGTTTGTAATGTAATGAGGCGATATGAAGAAATGCCGTTCTATCATGACACATGCCTGGCCTTACACCCACCCAGCAGTTTTGCTATATTCCTTTGCCCAGTGTTTTCCCTTTCATTAGACTGTAAAGTCTTTGAGGTCCTGGGACCATGTCTCCCTATATGTTCATTAAGCACGTAGCACAATGCAGACAGGATTCTCACTGAAGCCTCTGTCAGAGTCCAAAAACCAGTAATAAAACATGAGGATAAGCAAAGGGGTAGATGATTTTTCAAAAAATCATCTGAGAGATCTTTTTTCAAAAGAAATGTCATGTTCTTTCCTCCATGTCAAGCATGACCCTCCATTGCTTCACAGCTCGTTGCAGGGAGAGATCATATATGGCTGTACAAGGCACTAGAAAACAGGGCTTCTGGACGTCACATAGAGCTAAACCCTTTTGTCAAATTTTCAGGTACCCACTTGCATGTTTCCAGTAAAAACACATATTGTGCTTGCCCTCATGTGAGCTATGATTGATTTAGAAGATATTCTGAATTCTAGTAGCTGCATCAAGTATCTGAAAATAAGAGTCAAAGTGAAGAACATGAACATACAAATGCACTGCAGGGGTGGAAATGTAAAGAAGGGACCTTGAAAAACGGAAATGAGTGGCTTTAACTGAACACAACTGAATTCTGCAGTGATAGAGGCATACAGTGAATAAGAATAGCTACCACTAAACTTTATTTGTGGAGCAATAGGCAAGCCTCTGCTGTCCCTTTGTCTGCCTTGAACTGGCTCACCCTTGACTGAGGAACTATCTCTTAATTTCCAACTTCCTCCAGCTCCTTAGTTAAGGAGCATTGTTAATTATATTGTCTGTCACCACATCTTTCCTCTTAACATTAAGTAACAAAATCAATTACCATAACTTTGATTAATACCCATCTGAGGAGGGGAGGTTACAAGTCCATCACTCTAAAGTGAGTCTTTACAACTCACTCTCCTATTCCTCCTTTCCTGCAGCAGTTTTAACAAGTCTCCGTGGGCACATCTACACGTGCACTTTATTGTGCAGTAGACTAATTTAGTGCACAGTAGAGCATCACAATCTACATGTGCATGGCAATTGGGTTGGTGTAGACTAATTTACAGTGCTGTCAGACAGTCACATCAGACACAAGTACTATCCAATGGCAGAGTAAATTACTGCTCTCAAACGCATGTGTACATGGTGACATCAGGGTTAGTTTACTCCAGCCCAAATTGCACCAGAGTTTATTCAGTCACATTAATTGCACATGTAGATGTGCCCAGTGAGTCTTACAGGTTTTACTTTCTGCTCAGACTTAGAAAGTATCAGATCCCGTTTTCTGATTTGTTTCTGTTGGGAAGCTTTTCCTCCAAGTTTTGATAGGCTCAAGTCCTTATACTAGGATCTGATTGACTTGCCTTTTTGGCAGCTGTGCTTCTGTACATAACACAAAGTTCATTAGCTACAGACTGCCAAGGCTGATTTTCTGCACAACAGTATTTGCATTTGTGTCCATAGGTACACTTCTTCCTATAAGGACATAGTTACTTCTTGTGTTCTTGTACACTTGATTCCTTCCTAAGAAAATTGTCCAGATTTGGGCTGTGACAGTCAAGAAGGCATGAGTACTGTGTCTTCTTGTACTGACAGCACACACTTAATTAGATTCAGTTTTTTACAAGCTGCCAGACCCCAAATTGGTGTCACCTCCCAAGGTACCCCAATGAATAGGAATCTGTTTGCTCAATTTCTATATTGGAAGCAAAGCAATACCCTTGCACTGGTATATTTTTTCCTAAACAGCCAGTGGTTTTGATGTTTGTTAGACTCACTTTCAGTCTCAATTTTAATTTTCTGTATTCATGCTCTGGTAAAATATTAACCCAAGCTCCAGTGTCCAATTTAAATTAAACCATTTTTCCTTTGCACTTCCACTTGCAAAATCTAGTCCCTGTCATTGATTCTGCTTGATTCTAATATATTTATATAATATTATTCTGGTGTGTTCTTAACTGTATGCACTTGAGGTATTTGGGTGCCCATAGACATTCTCCAACACATTCTAATTAGAATGCATTGGAGCAGACCTCATTACTTGAGTCTGCTGGAGCATTCCAATTAGAACGCTCCAGTGTACCTCACCATCACTTGTATTAAGCATCCCACATTTCAAAATAGCCATGGGGGTG
>NW_017729031.1:27838713-27840407 GCF_001723915.1 Gavialis gangeticus
CTAATCCTTGATGATGTGAGTTGCTCTTTGACATAGAGCGCGACCCCCCACCTTTCCTCTTTGCCCTGTCCCTTCTATATAGGATGTATCCTTGAATGCCCACCACCCAGTTGTGGGTAGGGTCCCATCAGATTTCTGTGAGCGCTACTATGTCTGGATTCTTACTTGCAATCAGGAGGCACAGTTCCTCCTGCTTGCTCCCCATACTACGAGCAATGGTGTAGAGGCACTTGAGGCCTCCTGAGGGTGCACGCACCTCCCCACTACTCCCAGGACTGTTGTGGCCCCCTAATCCCAGGATGTTGTTGTTTACCTGGGCGTCCCTTTCTCTTGTCACCCTGTATTCTGGCAAAGCATCCTCTCCACTTGGAGTGGCCCCTTCCCCTAGCGAAGCTAGTTTAAAGCCTGCCGTACAAGATCAGCCAACCTAGAAGAAAAAATATGTTTGCCCTTAGGGAAGAGATGAAGCCAATCCCACCCCATCATACTCTCCATACAGAAATACGGGTTGTTGTCCAAAAATGCGAAGCCCACCTTGTGGCACCAGCTCCAAAGCCACCAGTTAACGACATCAATGCAGGCCTTATGACGCCTACCCCATCCACTTACCAGGAGAATGGAGGAAAATATCACCTGAGCTCCCATCTTCTTGAGTTGGTATCCCAAGGCCTTGTAGTCTTCCATGATGTTGTCCAGCCTTGTAGTCTTCCATGATGTATGAAGCATCCCACATTTCAAAATAGCCATGGGGGTGCTTTAACTAAAACTTATTGAATGACCTTTAGTTAAAGTGTCCCTGTGGCCATTTTGAAATGTGGGACGCTTAATACACATGACAGTGAGGTGTTTTAACTAGAGCGGATCTCTGGAAACTGCTGTAATTAAAACGCCCCTCCCCCCCACTCCTGAGCATATCAATAGGCACCTATAGTGTTTGAGATCTGAAACATCTGGCAAAATGTTTCCTCTTTTTAAAGGTAAAATAGAGCTTTCCAATTGCAGCACAACATTTGGAGCCATATTGCCTTCCCCATTTGCTTCATGTCTGCCCGTGGGCTCTCTCTCCTGTAGAAGACTCCTGGCCAATGGAAATGTCACTATGTGAGGATGTCCACAGAAAATTCCAGCCTGTGAAGTGGCTCCTTCAGGCCACATTCGTTGATGCCTTCTACAAAGCCGCAGATAATTTTCTCTCTAATCAGATACTCTGTCAGGTTCCCAAAAGCACAAGTCTTACTCAGTCTCTTTAGCTCAGTAACATAGTGATCTCTACTTTGTTCTGGTGTTTGTTTGCGCATAAAAATTATGTTTCTTTCAAGAGTCTCATTCTTTTTTGGCATGCAGTACTCCTCAAATTTAAACAGTATTACACTTAACTGCATATTTTGGCCTTCTTCAAAGGTCGGGTGTTATAAACAGCCAGGGTTTCCTCCCTCACAATATGCAAGAAGACTAAGGATTTGATTCTGTCATTCTTCTCTCCTCTGACTTCTAGGCAGCACTCAAAAGCTTTGCCTAAATGCTCTCCAATTCTCTACTATATCGCCTGACAGTAGCAGGACAGGTAAAGGTTACAACACTTCTGTGACCATGAGTCCCTAAACTATAACTATAACAAGAAGGCCACTTACAGTAGTCCTTATCCTTCCATGTAGCTGTGTTGCTCCACTTGCTCTCAGTTTCCAACTTCTTTT
>NW_017729031.1:27840418-27840918 GCF_001723915.1 Gavialis gangeticus
TGTGTTGCTCCACTTGCTCTCAGTTTCCAACTTCTTTTTCAGGTTGAAATGCAAATTCTTTCAAGTTCATTCTCATTTGCCACTACTGACACCATGTAGTGAGCACCAGGTTCAATAAATACAAGCGTACAATGAATGAGAAGAATTAACACTAAAATTGATCTATGGAGCAGTAGGCAAGCCTCTGCAGTCCCTTTGTCTAGCTCTACCTCGCTCACTCCTAACTGAGGGACCATCTCCTAATTTCAACTTCCTCTAGCGTCTTAGTTAGGGGGCCTCTTTAAATCGCTACAGACTTGACAGACAGGGTGTTAAATCTGCCTTTAGCTATAACCATGCAGTGTCATTGGCTCATTAAATAAAGTGCTCCTGCTGTTTTCCCAAATGAGCTAATGCAGGGGTCTGCCGTCCATGGCCCACAGGCGAGATTCGGCCTACAGAGGTCTGATCTGACATGGGCGATCAGTGTCAAAGAGCTGTGTTGCCCATCCTCTCTGCGG
>NW_017729031.1:27845918-27849361 GCF_001723915.1 Gavialis gangeticus
CAGGGGTCTGCCGTCCATGGCCCACAGGCGAGATTCGGCCTACAGAGGTCTGATCTGACATGGGCGATCAGTGTCAAAGAGCTGTGTTGCCCATCCTCTCTGCAGCACTGCCCTCCACTGCAGAGCCTGCTGCTCCCCTGCAGCATCTCTAAGCTTAGCCTTGTTGCAGAGGCGTGAGGTATCTAGCCACCGGCCACTTGGAGGGGGGAGGAAGGGCAGTGACTCAAAGCCTACAGCAATGGCTAGGCTGACTCACAAACTCACTGGCAAAAGCTTACCTACCCCTGGTCTACTAGCTGATAGCTAGTAGCCTGTCTGGTTTCATGCTGGGTGGGTGAAAGTTGTGAGGATAGACTCTCAGTGATCTATAATAAATACATGGATATTTTTGTCTAACACTGCAGGCCCTCATACTGGATTACAAAAAGCTTAACAGTTCTGGGTAAGATCTTGACCCTCCAGTGTTTTATCCATATACAGCAAAAGCTGTGTTATCTGGCATCCATGGGGAATGGCGAGTGCCAGTTATCTGAGAGGCGTCTTTGCCTGTTCAGACCACTGCCCATCCCGCTGTGTCTGGTACGCCAGGGCTTTCAGGGAGGGGGGCCCCATGGAGGCTGCTTTGCCGTGGGCCGTGGTCCAAAGTCGGTGAAGTGGGACTCGGTGAAACTGGAAGTGCTACAGTGGGACTTCTGGTTTTGCTTTTGCCGCCTCAGTCGGCATGCTGGTTAATAGAGCATTCTGGTTAACACAGTGCCGGATAACACAGCTTTTACTGTACTTAATTTAGTCCAACACATAGCCTACACATAGGTTTGTTTGGTTTGGGAGTTTAACATTGTAATGCAAAGCAGATCTACTCATACCTCTTCCACATTCTAAAAGGCTATCTATCTTTCAACCTATCATTAAACAAAAATCAGGCCAGTGAAGAATAGAGGTCAGTTTTCATGTTGCATGTATCTGTGCTCAAACTTTGGTTATACAACAGCATGGTGAATCTGCTAGAGAGCGTGGGTCCTTCTGTGGTGCAAGGGGTGCCTCATTGCTCTTGGAGGAATGGTAGTGTGTCAATCTTTGCTCCCATGGAGAGGCTATATATGCGTGTGGGAGTGAGTGGCTGCAGCTCCACACAGCATGCACACACCCCAAAACTTCTGGGCTGGATTATATGACCTGCTAAATGAAACTGCAAGAAAAACTCCAAAAGGAACCAGGTTAATTAATAGCTACAGCCAGCCCAACAGCACAGCTGGACAAGAGCAAAGGACCACAACAAGAAACAAGGGGACAGACCAGACCTACCCTCTAGGCCTGGGCTGCCGGTAGTTTGGGTCACAGCTCCACGGGGAGCAAAAAGTTGCAAACCTCAACCCTGGCCCACACTAGCAGGATTAGAAAGTCCCAAGTTTCAACCCTGTTTAAACTGCCAGGCCTAACTCCTGGCCAGCCAACCCAAGAAACCAATGGTCTTTTCCCCAGGATTAATATCTTAAAACCTCAAAAGAAAAGTAGAAAAGAAAAGGGGGAGAGAAGAGTTTCCAGACACTGGAACAATTATCCCTCTCTCTCCTATCTACCTGAGCTTCCCTTTTCCTGTCCGCAGCTCCTTCTCCCTTGGAGAAGACTTCACTCTTCAGCAGCCTCTACAGCTTCTCCTCCCCAAACCAGCCCAGCTCACCTTATATCTCTTTGCATGACATCATCCCGACCTCATCCAGTCACACTCCAGTCACACTCCAGTTCCTGTCCCCACCAATTGGCTTGAAGAATCCTCTTTTTCCCCTGGCCAGTGAGGCCAGAGGGTTTTACCTATTTTCTGGAGATACAGGCCCCAGCTTGCCATGTGCTGAGCATGTGGCCAAAACACAGGGGCCTCCTTGCCCACATACAAAAAATACACACCAAAAAACCCACAATATACAACCCAAGCGTGTGGCTGTTACAAATGTAATCTGCAAACTAGCTTAGTGTGTGCACTCAGTGCCATTTTACAAATCATTAATGAGTATATTAAACAGTACTGGACCCAGGACAGATCCTTGGCAAATTGGGAACCCAATTCATTACCTCCTCCCAATTAGACTTTAAGCCACTAATGACTACTTATTGAGCATAGTGATCCAACTTATTATGGGTCTACCTTGCAGTATTTCATCTAGACTGTATTTCCTTTGCTTACTAATGAGAATGCCATGAAAGTCTTGCTAAAGCCTTGAAGTCAGGGTATATCACATCCACTGCTCTCTCCCTGTCTACAGAGCCCATCACCTTGTCACATAGAAGGATATCAGTTTGGTCAGGCATGACTTGGTCTTGATAAAACCATGTTGACTGTCTATGATCAACTTGTTCTCTTCTAGATGTTAGAAATAAATTCCTTGAAGATGTGTTCCATAATCTTTCTTGGGATCAAGGTTAGATTAATTGGCAGATTATAATTTAACGGATTATATAATTCCCTAGAACCTCCTTCTTCCATTTATCAAAACAGGCACTACATTTGCTAAATATTCTCCAGTGATCCAGGACCTCACCTGATCTCCATGAGTTTTCAAAGAGAAGAGTCAATGGCTCTACAATTACTTCATCCAATTCCTTACATATTCTGGAATTTATCTCATCCAGTCTTGACAACTTGAAAACATCCGGCCCTGCTGGTTTTGGTAAGAGGCTCATTTACTTGGTGTCTGAGCTGTTTGGTCATGTGTTTTGTACATGTTCTTGCTATTGGTTTCATAACACATCTTTTACTGTCTTCTGGTGCTGGCAAGTTAATTGCCTGTTATTCATTCTTTTTTTTAAATGAAATACAAGGTATAAGCACAAAGGTAAATACAATGTGAAAAAACTGGAATCAAATACATAGAAATGCGGGCCAGATTCTGCTCCTTCAGCTAAGCCTCTAAGTAGATTTAGGCACCTAAATGCAATTCTGTTCCACCCTGTTGAATTCCCGAATACAGAAGGTGGGTGCACCCTCCTCACTACTTTTTTGTGAGTCATTTTGAAGGGAAAGATAACAGTGGGCACATCTACATGTGCAATTTATGTGAAGCCATAAACTCCTGAGCTGATTGCCCTGGAGTTTATTGCTCCCGGGTGTGCCATGTGTGCCTGGGACAGCAGCACATTGAGCTGGGTTGGAGCAGCCCAGGCTGGCAGAGGGCTGGGGGTCAGCCTGCCAGCCTGGGGCTACTCCCCACCAGCTCAATGTGCTGCAGAGGCACTGGCAGGGGCACAAGAGTGCTCCAGTGAGGGGCTAGCCAGTAGGCAGCCCCCTTCACTGAAAAACCCTCGTGCCCCAGCTTGCCGGGGGAGCATCTACACGTGTGCTGCTGTAGAGTAAAAAATTATGGAACAGGATTGTGCTTGTATTTACAAGTACTACCCTGCTGCAGAGTTCATTAGTTTCCTCCAGCTTAATAGGGGTACACGTGTAG
>NW_017729031.1:27854361-27856689 GCF_001723915.1 Gavialis gangeticus
CTAGCCAGTAGGCAGCCCCCTTCACTGAAAAACCCTCGTGCCCCAGCTTGCCGGGGGAGCATCTACACGTGTGCTGCTGTAGAGTAAAAAATTATGGAACAGGATTGTGCTTGTATTTACAAGTACTACCCTGCTGCAGAGTTCATTAGTTTCCTCCAGCTTAATAGGGGTACACGTGTAGACACGCAACGGTCACAGTGGAGCTAATTAGTAAACGGAGCTTTTTGATGCTTTTATCTAATAGCTGATTCAATCAGCTATTAAATAATAGTGCCAAAAAGCCCAGCTGAGGCATGCAGATCTATACAGATGTTGAGCATGCTGGGTCAAGCTAACAGCATGCCTCTTCTGGGCACGTGATGTGCTTGGTGCAGGGGTGCACCAAGCTGAAAGTAAAGCACTGGGGGGAGGGGTTTCCACATCTGTAAGCAGCTTTAGATACCAAAGTCTCCTTATACACCAAACGGTGAAATAGAAGCTGGTCCTGTCTGCCTGTTTTGAGTTTGTACAGTGGAGCCTGGATCCGTATATTATTCCTGCAATGCAAACAATAAACAACAATATACTTAAAAGTGCTAAAAAATAGCAGCAGTATGTGGACGGCAAAGAAAGGTCTTTCCAGTGGATTTTGCTCAGTGAAGAATTGCTCTTCCTGCACTCCCTGCTATTTGTGCAAAAGGATTCCATCGCTGAGACCCCAATCAAAGGAATGGGGATCTGCATGAGAGTTTGTCTGTCCACATCTTCTGGCTTCCCTGAAAATGGCACTGGCTGTGTGAATTTTGTGTGTCACAGTTGGGTATCAGTGCTTCCAACTGAACACCCCGCAATAGTTAAGCGTTTTGGTGTAATATCACCTAACTAACCAAATATAAAGCAGGGGATGTATGGGACGCTGTCTTGCTGAAAAACCATCTGGAGATCACAGGTTTCAGTCCTCTCTGACTTTTCTTTTGGGCACCAAACTTCATGGTCTTTCAAGGCAAGGCAAAAGGAGTAAAATAGGGCAATTAGTATAATTTCAATTTTTTTTCCCTCTCTTAAAGATCTTGTGCAATTGCAAAGGTGACTTTAAATTTTAAGGTGAATGAAAAACAAATGCCATGTATATGAAATTCGGAGGCCTCTAAGAAGACCAGTTTAGGAAGTAAATTGCCTTTTTTATCTGAGTACCTTTGAAGTAGCCTCCCCAGAGAGACTATCTCAAGGAAGGTTAAGTTAGTCATAGTGGACTGTTTAATAGCTTCCGAATGTAACCTCCCTATTTTCTAATCTACTGTAACCACTTACTTTCCTTGTTCTATTGTAATTACCGTCTATGTCTGAGGAGGTTATTTTGCACATAAGATAGCAAAAAAAAATAGTATCATCACATGGTAATACTGCAGTTTTACCATGACTTGATGTGAACTAGCTATTTGTACTATACACTCAACCTAATTCCTCTGTAATAATTTGAATTTTGTGGGGGAAAGCCTCCTGGTCTGTTTGAAAACATACCCATAAGTTTCATCTTCTGATTGGACATCTGGTTTCAGTTTATTAGGTTTCAGCATCAGGGAATGATTGCCTCTAGAGTAAATAATCATAATACAGTAACAGTAATATAGTAATAAAAGATGTAATTGTACTACACATTCTCGAGTGACCACTATATATGTCTGACCATTTTGTATAGTGGCTTATACCCAAGTGTAGGTGTATGACAAAATAATTTGAAGAAGAAGAAGAAAAGAGGTGGTTTTGTTTTACTTGAAATGTGGAGCTCTTCGGAAACAGCCTGAATTAAAAAGTTAGGAAAAGAAAAACTCAAAGAATCATCTTACAACCCCTCCAGATCCTAATAGAACCAGATTGCATTTGCATCTTCACGCTAAAAAGAATAAAATAGTAGCAAAAATATCAATAAAAACAAACAATGCATTGGGGTGCCCTGGGAGCCAAGACAAAGGCTGGCGTTTCCCATCTGCTACGACGCAAAGTTACTGAGAAATCAGAGTGAAAATTTGGGGCAGCAACAGAAAATGTAGTTAAATGAAGAAAACAGGTAGTGTTGTGGCAGATGAAATTCTGCTTACGGCTGTGAAGGAATGCACTTCAGAAGGTACAAATGAAATGGCTTGTACACTGTGTTGGGATGTGAATTAATTGTAAACTTCTGAGGAGAATTACTGCAGCATCACTGTGGACAGCTCAATAAAGACATCTGTTGAAATTCAATATGCAGTAGCAGTCAAAATTGTAAATTAGATGTTAGGCCACATTAAGAAGGGGATGGATATAATACAGAAAATATGATACCATTATATAGATCAATGAGACACGCTC
>NW_017729031.1:27861689-27877530 GCF_001723915.1 Gavialis gangeticus
AAGGGGATGGATATAATACAGAAAATATGATACCATTATATAGATCAATCAGACACGCTCACTTTGAATACTGCATTCCGTTTGCTCATCCGATCTCAGAAAAAGATGTAGTAGAAATGGCAGAGGTCCCAAGGAGGCAACAACAATTATTGGAGGTATGAAATAGAGTTAATATGAGGAAAGATTAAAAAGCAGAGTCCGTGGAGAAGAGACTTTAATTTAGAAAGGGAAGGAAAAGTATGTTGCAAAAGGTAAAAGCATACAACTTAAATGAGCAGCAAATGAACATTGGGCACTCATAGCTATGCTTCTCCCTTCCTGAGAAGGAATTTATTTGAAAATGAAAATCAAGCCATTTCTAGTACACAAAAGCAAACTTCAGTAATCTTAAATGCCTTAAATCTTGAAGCAAACATCAATATTACAGATGGGACAGAACCACAGACTTGAAATCTGGATGTGGATTTTGAACGCTTTCTGCTCACTTATATATTATTATGGAAAGATTATATTAAAAGAGAGGCTATTGTCATTTTTAACAGTTTACATTTTTCTAGGCACAGTTATGAGAGGTATTATTTTAAAAGTCACTTTATTTAAAAAACAAATATGTGAATGCAAATGAATACATCGAAAAATCTTTAAAGTCCACTCAGGTAATAATTAATGTAGAATTCAAGGGCTCTTTTATAATCTGTTCATGAATAACTCCCCTATTGAAAAATGGGTATCTTCCTAGAAAAGAGAAGAAAAGTTGGAAGATAATTAGACACAGTTCTCATCACAGTATTTTATACAGATACATACTTATGAAAATTAGGTCCAAGGTAGGGAGTTAAAACAGTGATTCATTACAATGGCTCAAAGAAACAGAATTACTTTGTCATAACGTCTAAGTAATCTGTTTTTCTCAATTGTCAGTGTCATGAATCACTGGTGGTAAGAAACTGGAAAGCTAAGTAGCACCTTGCACTACCTGGACAACCTGGATGTTATCTGTCTTCATTAAGTGAATGCCAATAAAATTGATGAAAATACGTAAACTGGAATATCCCGGTTGAGAATGTGCTTAGCTCTAAAATCTATACCGTACTTAGATTCTCTGGTGATGGGCACTAGAGGAAAAAACTCGGACTACTTTGCAAATGCCTCATTTGTAATCCAGAAGCTACAGAATAAACCTCGGATTCTGAAACAGTTATGGCAAAATATATCAAAGTTCTTGCAATCCCTGAAATAACAGGGGAAGGGATAGTTGTAATTTATTTTAATGGGCCAGCAGTGGTAATAAAGAATGGCTTAATGTCATTCTTCACAGATTGAGATCTTTACGATAAGATTTTTACTAAATGGAATATATAACCCAAATAAAGTGAGACCAGATTTACTGAAATTGCCTGTCAATAGTATTTTTACAAGCTTTGGGAATTTCTGTTAATCTGATTTTATCTGTTCTTAAACCTAAATTCTGAAGATCGGTTTGAGTCCGTTGCTGGGTGACCAGAGGTCATTCGTCCTGGTGGAAGTTTATGATTAATGATTCAAACAAGGGTTAGGAATCCTGATTTTGAGTCCAGTTTTCCTACTAAGTCACTGTTTGACCATAGGTAAGTCATGTAAGCATGTGTTCAATGGGTGTAATAACAGTAGCATCACAGGGGTGTTCACCATTTTAATTAAATGTTTGTGAACTCCTCTGATGAAAGGCTTGCTAGATGGCCAGAATAGTAATCGTATGGTTTGTCACACTGTTCCAAGCAGTGAAAGACCACTCTCCATTGGGCAACAGTGGTTGATGTGATCCATGTGATTTTTTTCCTATTGTTGTTAGAAAAAGCTCCATTTATTTTTGTTGCTCTTGTTATAAGTATACCTAATTAATACATGTGTACACTTACACGTATTTGTAAAACAGAATAGCTATACATCTGTAATGTCACACAGTGTTGGCTTGTTGGTTCATCTGTGATCATTGCCACAATCTTGGGAAAAAAATAATTTTCCTTCTCTAATGCATGAGTTTTGAAAAATGCCCCATGTACTGTGTCATATGGTCTTTGTGTCAAGGGTTTAAAGCATTTCAGCAGTAATTTGATAGGGAATTTTTAGTGTGAGAAACTCACAGATCAGTAAGGCAACTCGATAGGAGACAAGATTAATATTAAATCTGTGCGTGCAGAGTGTCTCATTTCCCCATGCTGAAGTAAAGCTGTTTCTGATATTTCACTGAAAAAAAATCTTTTAAAATGGGTATTTGTGTCTGGTCCAGCTTTCAGTGAAGTTAATGGGAAGACTTCCATTTGACTTTAGCAAGCTTTAGATCAGTCCTTATTGACTAGAACTTTCACAGAAGTGATAGAATCAAATAAATCACCCTCTTTGGTTTCCCCTTCACAGTCTTTCTTTTGTTGACTAATAATTGCATTAATTTATTTGGATCTTTATTTGGGGTTTCTCTAAATATCAAGGAACAAGTACAGATCAATAAAAAACTGTGTATAAGCAACATTCTGCAGCATCAGGACTATCTGAAGGAACGAATCCAGACCACACATCAGCACAAGGCTCTGTAACAGGAAGCAATGGGTGGCCGCACCCTATACCAACGAGCACTTGAGATAGGTGTGCACAGCAAGATTAAGGTGTGATTACAACACAGGGAAGCATAGTTTTGCAGGCTTTTCTCTCTGTCACATATGGGCCTGTACACAGGGTTTGAATTACACTTTGACTCTTTAGAGGGTCTGTGGCAGTAGCAGCCAGAAAGAGCCACTGCCTCCACCACCTGGGCCGCTTAGAAAGGTGCGGGGTAACTGGGGACTGATCAGCCCACAGGGGGGACTCTCATCTCTTATGGGGGGACTCAGCCCCCTACTCCTCAAGTTTCCCCATAATTTGAACCCTGCCTATGCAGAAGTTAGTTTATTGCACATTAAGTGCACAGAAAATGCTCAAAAGCCGTAACTGAATAGATTCATGAAGTGCTTTAAAAATGATAGATTGTGCTGTAAGTTAACCCTTGATGGATGTGGTATCAGACTAAAGCGCTTTAGATTAGAGCAGTTTTCTGAACATCTGTACTACATCCCTTTGCTGGTAGAATGCAACCTACATTAAGGTAGGTTGCATTCTACCAGCATCCCAGGCCGCTTTGCACAGGGCTGTGCTATAGCCTCGGGCAGAGCTCATCTTCTCTGCCGAGTGCTAGGCCAGCCCCACTTCTTGGGCTGTCATTGATACAAGCCAATGATCCCTCTGATCAAAGTCCCTCATCCTCCCACCAGCCAGCTGAGAGCCAAAGCCTAGGAGAGGCTGCTGCTGCCACTGGCTCTCTGCAAGGAGCACAGTTTGGGGGGTGGGAGAGTGTGTGTGTGTCCAGCCTGGCCCTGAGCATGGCATGGGGGATGGAGCTGATGCCACTACTGCTGCTGGCTCTCCATGGGGAGTGGGGGTTTAGGGATGGGTATGTGCATGTGAGTGAGTGAGTGAGTGAGTGAGTGAGTGAATCCAGCCTTGCCCTGAACAATCCTGCCCTGAACCCCTCCCCTCCCTGCCCTCAGCCCCTATCACAGCTCTGGGGAGATACCCATGCCCAGCCTGCCCCCACCAGCACTTGACAGACAGGCTCCCCTGCCTGGATCCCAGCCCAGAGGTCCCTTCCAGCTCTGCTTCTTGGTAATTCCTATCACTGAGCAAGCAGCATGGGGTGGGAGGGGACAAGCCAGTCGGGTATAGCTTGCCCATTCAGGTATGCTCAGGAGTCTCCAGCAGCCTGGGGAGTCCATGGGGCATGCTGGGAGGTATGTGAGAGCTCCCCCCAAACTGCTGGCTTCAGCCGGTGCAGGCAGATCACACCCCCCCCAACCCAGATAGCACACGTCAGTTCTGTTTGGTCCCGACCTAATCTAGAACGTTTTAAGTAAAGCACAATACTTAGAGTGCTTCCATCTCGGGCTTTATGAATGTCTGTGCTTAGCCGTAAGTAACAAAAGTGGTGAAGGTAAAAAGTTTGGCTGCAGTGCCCACAAGCAGGCTACATCCCCAGCAGGTTTGGCTGGCATATGCTGAAGCCTGTGTCTCTGCGTCCTCACAGGCCGAACAGGTGAAAGTAAAGGGGCTGTGGGCACACCTGCACCTTGCTGTGTACATGCAATTGGTAACAATTTCAATTGCTCCCAACTTCTCCCTGCCAAAGCAAAGTTTGCTTATATGGCATACTTCATCTGAGGATTTCAAAATACTTTACACACACAGACTAATTAACCCTCACAGATCCCTGCAAGGGCTGTAAACATCATTTCTTTTTATTACTAGCTGTTATTACCTATAAAAACAGTTTGCAGGTTTACAGGATTGTGATTTCAGCAATATTTCCCCACTCCTTCTGCCTTCCCTGTTTTCTTTCTCAACTATGACTTGTCCCAGTTCCTAGTACAGTCAGTGAAAAGATGCTCGCTCATTTCACTTACCAAGGTCCTACTAATATATAAGGACCTCATTGATAAAAGCAACAAGGCAATGCACAGTGGGAAGCAGAATCATAGACAAGCCAGGTCACTAGCTATACAGATGGATGGAGAATACCTATTTTTCAAAGCCCTCTAATTTTGAGTGCCTCTGTTCCTGGGTTTTCCTACTTGAGATTCATATAAACATTAAATATGATTACCCAGGATAAGGACCTAAATGTCACTGTGGATACCTCGTGGAAAACTTCATTCAGTACACAGTAGTAGCCCAGACATGCAAAAAACTGCTAGGCTGGGAACTGTGGTCCATGCTCCCTGGACTGTTATACTTTAGACATTGCAGAAATACAAAAATAATCTTGTAAGCGGGGACCAAAACCTAAGTTTCCACACCCTGCCCTCCCCACTGCATTACAGTCAGGCTTCCTCTTGCTTGCTCTCCTTCTGGCACCTTTCATTCTTTGCTACCCAGTCACTCGACTTCAAACAGAATGGTGAAGGGTGTCATCACCCAAATTATTCTGTAGTCAAATGGTTTTAAGGTGTGAGTTTAGGCCCCTCAGGCTGAAGTGGACCTCTCACTTCCTGGGCAAGTGTTCTGACTAGGCTATTGATGTAGGCTATTATACAAAAGACGGGTGGCACCACCAGTACCCTTCCTTGCATCTTAGCAAGAGTAAAACGTGCTCATCTAGTTGCAGAAAATGGCTCCTTGCTCTGGCCCCTGAGTGAACACGTGCACCAGAATTACACAGAGGGTCAGGCCTTCTTCTCCATTCAAGGAGAAAGGACTTTGTACATCCTTTGATGCAATCCTATTTCTTTACATAGAAATACACAATCTCTGTCTTTACATAGAATATCACCAATCTCTCCTCCTAACTAGAACAACTAGCAAGTTCCCAATTTTTGCCTAGCTTCTAGGCTCAAACAGAGTAAAAATAGATATTGTGCAGAGAAGGCCAGTCAGAGGATCCTCTTTGCACTCTCTGTTGGTCCTATAGCAAGTAACTATTCAATTCAATTAAGGGGAAAAATTTAAAACAGATAAAAGAATATACCTTAAATGTTAAAAGAATATATTTTCAATTTTTACAATCAAGCAGCTAATAGTAGTAATAATAGCAGTAGTAGTAATGGTGCTACTGTGGTGCTGTAGCACTGTAGGATTGCAGTCGTAGGCTGGGATGGTGTGAAGTGCTACACAAACACAATCTCTGTTCTGAGGAGCTTACAATCTAAGTGTCTGCCAACAGCCCAGAGACGGGGAACAATGAACAAATATAAGCCATTTAGATAGGCAGTCATCTCTGTTCCAGGATATTGTTGAGAAGGCCACTGAACCTGAATTTAAATTAAATCCAATGTCCTACAAACATGTATTTCACATCTCAAAAGTCTCCTCCCTATAAGAGAATCTAAAACAGAGGAATCCTTCATAAGTTTCTAAGGAGGTCAAGCACTGGTTGACAGTACCCAGAAAGATGCATTCAACTGAAGAGATATTCTTCTTTGATTCTCCGCCAAGGAGTATCCTTGTACGACTATGAGAGCAAACCTTGATGCTGAGAGATTGATGCAAATGAAAATCCAGACCCTTCCTAGCTCCAAGTGCTTTTGACACTAACCCAGTGGCAGATTTACCATGAAACAAACCAACAATTGGGGGCCCCAAAAGACAGGACAAATCTGACAACTGACTGAACTTAATAAGCGTTGCAAGTCGCAAAGCGGTCCAAGGTTTCTGCATTCTGCAAACTTCTTCTGCAACCTGTGCTCTAAACGTGGGCTTTTGATGTAGTCTAGCAAAGAATTTGCTTCGCCATTTTTTCGCTGTCTTGAATCTTCCTTTTCTTGGCTGGGTCCCAAGAGGGGGAGGTTGGCAAAAATGAAGCTGCGCACAGGGCCCCACTAACTCTAAATCCACCACTGCACTAACCCCGTGTCCCAAAAGCCTCCATGATCAGAAACCTCCACTTAAAAAAGTCTTCTATTACCTTCCTCTCAACTTGAAGGGTTTGACTTAAAAATAATTAAGTTTTATTAGGCAGACTCAAAGTGACTTCAGTGAGGTTTGCGTCAGACACTTTGTGACTACTTAGGGAACAGGCTCTGATGTTTGGATCCCTGTAAACGCTAGGACAACAATCAGAAGAGCAAGAGACTATAAAATGGAATCATGAGTCATCTAATGGCAGACCGAGAAATCCTTCTGGGGAGTGAAGCCAAAAACTCCAGAGAAATGCGAGTCTTCATAAACAGAGAACCCGACTGTTTGGCAAATTTCCCAAATGCAAGGTGCATATCTGAAAGTATTATTTCTAAACAATTTCATCTGGAAATACAAGTTGCATGGAGATCATCCCAGCTATCCTCAGGGCGTAACTAACCAGGACTGGTGAGGTCGGTTAGATCCAGATGGTAAATTGTTTTAAAGACAGACATTTCAATAGTATCGTGTGCCATAACAGCATTGGGCCAGATCTTCAGCTGACATTGACATGTATATCTCCATTGACATCGCATGTTATGCAACCATGGATTTGGCTCATGGTGCGTGGGGGGAGATGATTCATAGTTTAATACCAGGTAATGCAGAACTGTCACGAAGTATGTAAACTAAAATAGGGCAATAATCTGCTCTCCGTCTCTCAAAAATACAAACCACTTCATCAAGCCCATGCTGCAGAATGAGTCAGCACGGGCTAAAACCTTCCAATATTTCCAAGAACAGAAAAATCATCTTTTAGCATCTGGTTATAATGTGATGGCCATGAAACTCTTCAGCCTAGAAAAGCACAGGCTCAGGGGTGATCTGGTGGTCACCTATAAGTTTATAAGGGGTGCTCACCAGTACCTGGGGGAACGTTTGTTCACCAGAGCGCCCCAAGGGGTGACGAGGTCGAATAGTTATAAACTCCTGCAAGACCGTTTCAGGCTGGACGTAAAGAAGAATTTCTTTACTGTCCGAGCCCCCAAAGTCTGGAACAGCCTGCCATCAGAGGTGGTTCAAGCACCTACTTTGAACACCTTCAAGAGAAATTGGATGTTTATCTTGCTGGGATCCTATGACCCCAGCTAACTTCCTGCTCCTGGGACAGAGGGCTGGACTTGATGATCTTCCGAGGTCCCGTCCAGCCATAATGTCTATGAATCTATGAAAAAGCAAAAGTCACCCCAAGTTTTTTGTTATGGAAGTTGTCAGAAATGAAGTTCCTGTCAAGAACTAGTGATAAAAAAAAAGTGTGGTACCTATTACATGTGTAGAATAGAAGTAACAAATACTCTTCAGCTCAGTGGGCTTTACGTGGTCTGTACATCAGGGCAAGATTTTCCCCTTAAATTTGTTAATACTGCTAGGCCTATGATACACTGCCATTTCCTATACTGCCTCATTCACTGTTATGTTTTATGCCTTTCATACAAATTCAGAACTTGATGTCACAAGCCATTTCCTAAATTGTTCTAACCCAGGCCCTTTGTTATTTGGTCTCTCTTTGATTGGCGACACATCTTCTTTAGGAGAGATTCTTTATGACAACTGCGGTTTTTAAAGCTTGAATGATCAAAAATATGGGGTGGCTTTTACTTTTTAATTGTGAGCATCATATTATAACGAGATGATAAAATGTTATTTTTCTTGTCTTCGAAGCATGGGAAGATTTCAGCCCACACTAACTCAATCTGAAGATGATAAAGGGAGTGGAGTTTTGAGGGCCTCTAGACTAGATTATTGCAATACATTATTTCACAGTCTTTCTGATAGGAGCCTAATTAAACTTGAGTTGGATATGCCAGCTCCATAATGTAGAACTTTACACAAACGCTATAATACAATTCAGGATTTCATACCAGACAGACCTTATTTTAATCAAAGTCTCATATATTATTAGTCAAGATAGATGTTTGTCATGCCTTCTCCAATTTGGGGCCAATTATACCTTGAAAACTGATTGTCATGAGGAATTATGACAGAATAAAATATGTTTAAAAACATTTATTAATATTCATTTAAGAATTTAACAGCATTGAAAAATCACTATGCTGCATGTATTTAGAACTGAATTTGTTTAAAAATATATATTTAAAGTAGCATTGCTCAATAATAATGGAGCGACTTCTTGAGAGCACTTGCAAGAACGTCAGCACCAAACAAGAATTGTATATGGGGGAGTGAGACTGTCCATTTTATGACAGTTCTGTTCACCCTTTTCCTTTCCAAGATAAACTATCAACCCAATGAGTAGGAATACTGCATTTGAACTTGGAAAGGAAAAGAGTGAACAGAACTGTCATCAAATCAGCAGTCTCACATCCCCATGTTTTGTCCTAACATTTTTGCAGGGATTCCCATGAAATTCTTTGTTGATGACCATAATGACACTTGAATTCATCAGATGCCAATATACTCCAGGAATAACTACTATGTAGGTAAAAAAAAATACATAGATACCCATAATAGATGGTAGCCTTCCCAATCCTAGCTTGATACCTGAATAAAATTGGTATTTTTCCCTCTACAATGTCTATAGAATAAATATCCCAAGTGATATCAAAATATAAGTATTTCAGCTAGATGATGAGAAGAAATCCTATCAGATTTTTCCTTAACAAAGATTTCTGGAGGTATAGCTAAGAAATGTAGTCCTTTTATTTTATAATCCATAAGCACTTATAGTAATAAGCACGAGAGAAAACTCCTAAGACATATTTTTAAAATGTAGAGTGTACTTGTAGGAAGACTCACTCACATTTGTTTTGTTCTTGAACTTGTAACCTCTGTAGAGCTGCATACAGTGATATATAACAGCCTCATCTGGTAACCCTGACTCATGTGAGTCAACAGGACTACTCAGATGAGTCAGGTTGCTTGATCAGAGCCTTAATGCCTTAATTCAATAACCCAAGAAGAATTTCCCAATTCCTTCCTATTCCATCTAGGGAGATGTAGAGTATGTGCAGGTGTGCTCTTCCAGGATGAGAAAGCAGTAAATAACTATGACAAGATAAAGCCAGAGATAAAATGATGAGTTCTGTGCTGATTTGTGCAGACATAAGATATCTTAATTTTAGCATGGAAAGAGTTGTGTGCGTGTCTGTGTGTGTCTATTCTGTTTTTAATTACAGGTTAACTGACTTTCTTTCACTTAAAACAAAAAACACAAGATAAGTGTATAGAACTAACAAAATGGTTTGGACCTGAGGTTTTTATTTGGGAGACATTGTTTCCCTTTAATTATCATGAACTTTTTCAAATCTCTTATAGTTCTAATGCTAGAGTCCTTCCTCAGCCAAAACTCTATAAAATTTAGTAAAGGCGTGATGTGGGTAAAAGCAAAGTAGGGTCTTCAGGGTTTGTTTCTATGCACACTAGGGGTGTGCAAAACAGGCTGTTTTTTATTCGGATTAGGCCCAAATCAGGGACAGCGATTTGATTTGTTGATTCGGATCACTGTCCATGATTTGATTCAGCCGAATCCAAATCTGAAGATTGGATGCTGATTCAGAGAATCAGCGATTTGGCCATAGACACAGCTTTAAATGTTTTATCTACATACCTTGAGGTACCAGGCGTGGCTCGTGAGTGCTGCGATAGTGGGGTGGATGGAGTGTCCCACAGGAGCGCGGGGGGCCCCCCGTGTGCTTGGCAATGAACCCAGAAGCGGACTGGCAGTACTTCCAGTCCACTTCTGGATCCGCCAGGGAGCACGCCCCACCCCACACCCCACCCTGCATCCCCCGCTGGCTCAGCGATTGGCCTCAGCAGGACCCCAGGTGCTCCCCCCAGACCCAGGAGGCACCAGTCACTGAGCTAGGGGGGCCGCACGCTCCCTGGTGGACCTGGAAGTGGACCAGAAGTGCTTCTGGTTCACTTCCGGGTCTGCTGCCAAGCATGTTGGGGATCCCCACGCTCCCGTGGGATGCTCCATCCTCCCCACCATCGCAGTGCTGACGAACCACCTGGTACCTTGAGGTGTATAGAAAAAACATTTAAAGCTGTGTCTATGTCCAAATCTCCTAATCTTTCTGAATCTCTCCGAATTGATTCGGAGGGTTCCGACTCAAATCAGAGAGATTAAAGGGTCTCCTGATTGGATTCGGCTTCAGAGATTTGGGCACCAAATTGGCCCGAATCTCCACCAAATCAAATCAGGGACCGAAGCTTCACACAGCCCTACAGGACACTATCCTAACAGCAGATATGTCTATGTGTGTGTAGTCCCAATTAATTTCATGCATCTGAAGTCAGAAGGTATCACTTTGTCTGGTAATAATATGAGCCTGTGATAGGAGTACTATTATCAGAGCCTCTCTGGGTGTGGCTCTGCCCTCCTGTAATGGGCCACCCGCCTGCTTACTCGCCTGCCATGCCTTGCTCTTATTCGATTAATAGATTGTTGTAAGGAGGCTGCCCATTTCTACGCGCCCTGATGACAGGGGGCGCCACCTATGGCTCCTTTTCCTCCCTTACATCGCAGCCCAAGCCTCGCAGATGGTGCTGATGTAATCTGACCAGGGCCCTGTTATGTCTTGGCCCTCCTTTCTGCTCCTGGGTCTCCTCACACCCCCTCTCTCTCTCTCTCGGGGCTCCTCGCCACCCCTCTCTCACTCTCAGGGCTCCTCGCCACCCCCTCTCACTCTTGGGGCTCCTCGCTGCCCCCCCCTTACTCTTGGGGCTCCTCACTGCTCCCTTCACTCTAGGGCTGGGCCAATGCACCCCAAAGATGCTGCGCCCTCTCAGGTGCCAGGACCCCACGCTACCATGGAGTCCCTATGAGGCCTCCTCCAACCCCTAATAGCCTCACCCGGTCATCTGGTAAACAGTAAACACAAAGTACAAAGCCCCTGGGCTATAACATAAAGCTAAACCGTCCGGTCAAACAACATTTGATCCCTACCGGGAAAATACTCCAGCCCATGGCAGCAACCAGTGGATACTCATACAGTCACTCCTTACTCCTCTCCCTGCACTGGCTGAGCTTCCCACTCCTTGGCTGCCAGAGGGGAACTGCCACCCTGGCCTGCTGCCTGGGTTTAAGAAGGGCTAAGCCCTGCCCCTTCCTGTCAGCAGGCTTCGCTGGTTGCCCCACCTGCCCCACCTGTGCTGCCCTGGTTACTGGCAGTTTTGCCTCCCCTTTCTCACTGCTAGGGGCCTCTCTCAAGCCGTCCCTGTTCTCAGGCGCAGGGCACCTAAGTGCTCTGTAACAGAGCCATATCAGTAGCATAACAAAGGGAGGGTGATCAGGGCATCAGGCCTGGGTGCCAGCACTGGTGGGGGCACAAAAATAGCAGCAGCTGTGTGACCGGCCCTGGCACTGCCACTGCTACTTGCACTGCAGCCAATGATCGTGCCCCACTCACCACTGCCACCCAGAGTACACAAGCATCCAGGTAGACCTCCGAGTCATATTGTAGGTCATGTTGAATCTATCTGGGAAATGCCTGAATTCCCAGTGCATCGGGCCCTTTGTGAAGTTGTATGTAGCATTGTACTCCCATTTCCTAGTCAGGATGAGGAAAGACTGGAAATTTGTTGCCTTTGGTTATAGCCCAGCTGCTTGGTGTTTGGAGAGAAAAGAACTGTACTGGGTGACCACGCTGCTCTTCATAAGTCGGTCAAGAAGCAGAGCATTAGGATCAATGAGGTGAATAAACCTCACATGTGGGAGCGCTTGACATGGAAGGATAATAAAATACATAAGCACTGCATGCTGAATGAAGACTAACTTTTTCACCATGTAGAATGAAGTATGATTGGAGCCTCTCAGTACTGTTACAATCCAAGTAGTTAAAAGCAAATTTATTAATAGTAAGGTCTCATTTTTTGTTGGGTTTTTTTTCAGTAGAGCCCTTCTATAGTGAGTACTCACATATGAGTAACTATCCTCTGATTAAATGCAGTAGTTGTAAGATCAGGTCTATGCTGTGCTTAATGAGAAAGGTCATATTCTTCAAATATTTCACTTGAATGCTAATTTGGACCTTGTCAGCCACTGTAGGACCCCGGTAGCATTCATGAGCAAGTATGATTGTAATTTATACCACCATTGATGTATAGGGGATTTACAAGCGTTAACAAGAGTTACCATGTAAATCCCCTGTGCAACAATAGCAGAGAATAACCCTCTTCATATAGATTCTACCGACCTATGAACCAGGGTCAAGTGGGATGTATTACAAATTATCTGACAGTGACAGCAACAGATGCCCAAATCTTGGGAGGAAATCCCCCGCCCCACCCCCGCCCCGGACTGCAAAATACTCTGTGCATTTCCAAGAAGAAAAAGAAACAGGAACTCTTCCTATAAGTTCATGCATCAGCCAGCGACTTAGCCACAAATTATAAAGAAGCAAAACAAAGATTCCTTCTTGCCCAGCAGCAACCTCTCTTGTTCCACCAAAAATATGCAAAAGCAACTCCAAAATAAATAGTCCTCACAATTAATTACCTACCCATACTAAAAGCTTTGCCATAAATCTTTAAAGATTTCAAATTGCATTTTCAGTGAAAGGGAACATTTTGATAATCAGGCTACAGGAGCCACTAAACATGTCAATTCTACAAATAAATGACCTTTTCATAGTTCCAGGATATAGAGCTTGGTTTTCCTTTCCCTTGCCTGTTTTATACCTAGGAAACTCCTTTGATTTCAGTAGGGTTACTCATGATTTAAGCGACTTGTGAGCGAGAGGAAGATCTCCTCCAAAGTGACTGTGTTGGACCTTGCCTGTCTGTTTTCACACCTATTTTCATATGTCTTCTTGCAATCTTATTTTCAGGCTTTTGTATTAATTGTTCATAGGGCCCCAATGATGTACAAGGTGCTTGCCTTCAAGGGGGAGGAGGCAGGTCTCTGCCCCGCAATGCTTATGGACTATTTCAGCTTTTAGTTGCCCTTAGCTCTGTTGAGCTAAGGCACTCTAGTTGGTTGAACGTTATCTTTGGTACAGAATCCAGACCCTGCCGAGATGTCCATACTTGTGTAACTTTATTCATGTAACTGTCATGGGCACAACTTGGACAAGAAGGTTGGGGTTCAGTCATAGGAGCATAAGCCAGGGGTTCAGAGCTGGAGGTCAGGAGCTAGGGTTTTGGCAGAAGCTACCAGGACCAGGACTAGGAGTCAGGGAATCAGGGATCAGAGTGACAAAGCTAGAAGCTAGGAACATAGAAACAAGAAGAGCTAGGACAAAAGGGAGCTCTGTTTCCTTGAGAGCCGACAGAGCGCTAAGAGGGCTGGTGTTTATATGTAGACGCACCCAAGCACTTTAATGGGGCCAGCTGGTGGGAATCAGGCAGTGGGCAGCCAGTCCCACCCAGGGGATGTAGGCCCACTGGGGGCATGTCTGTCTGCCGACTGCTGACTCTTGACAGTAACAGAAGCCTGTAGGATTACTCTTGTGCCTAGAGTAAGGCATATGTTAAAAGTTATGGAATCAAGGTCTAAGTTAGGGAAGCCAAAAGGCAACTATCAATTCCTTTCACATAGATTAGATTTCTGAGGCACCCCATTGTAGTGAATTGATTTTGCATTTCACTCGGTATACAGATTTCTGTTCACTACCCTGTGTGATGACAGGCTTCAAACTTGGGCCCATTACTGACGGTTCTATCGGGAGCCTGTACACACGCGGGCTGCCTGCTCCATCACGTCTGAATTAGAGCACATGGGAGCAGACTCATGAATTAGCATGCTCCAGCAGCCTTACCGTCATGTGTATTCAGCATCCCCACATTTCAAAATGGCAATGGGCATAGGCAACTGGTAGGGGGTGCATCAGGGTGCATGTGCCCCCCCTGACGGGGACGGGGCCCCCCCAACAACCGACACCAACGCTGTCGGCAGGGCCACCACCGGCGGCAGCTTCTGCGGGTGCTCCCCCAGATTCAGGAGGCACCAGTCACTCATGGCAATGGGGGTACTTTAACTAAACCTCATTGAAAGAGTTTTAGTTAAAGTGCCCCTGCTGCCATTGTGAAGTGCAGGACACTGAGTACACAAGATGCCGAGGGAGTTTTAATTAGAGTGGGTCTTGAGAGCCACTCCAATTAAAACACCCCCCCACCACCACCCCAGAGCTTGTGTATAGACAACACTGATTCCATTGGTAACACCTCAAACAGGAGCGTAAGGAAACGACTGCATTTCTTTTAATCCTGTAACATTTGAAACATAAGTGTTAATGGAGTTAAGGCAACAGACTGAAACGCTGAAAGGATGTTGGAAAGGTGCACGGGGTCATTGGTTCTCATCTGCTTTGAGGGCGACTTATCAAGCAGGAACTTTCTGTGAATTCGCAGATGGCTTAAGGGGATCCAGTTCCTGATTCACAAGCGGGTTAGCGGCACTCAGCAGCATTTGTTATTTGTGTCTGATTCTTCTCCTCTCTGCTTGCAAACCACCATCCAGAGATTGGTGGGTATGACCCTGTTCAATACTCCTTCTGTGCAAACTTTAACTCTGTAGTTCCGGTATTAATTCAGATTTTCTTCTTTTAAAAGTCTGTGTGGGCATCCTAAAATAAACACGCTTTTGTTTTTATGCAGAGTCAAATGCAATATTCGTTAGACGATCAAGCATTGCTCCACGTTTCCCCTGGAATTCATTGGCAAGAAAAGGCAATCTCTGCTTCCCTTTTGTGCTGTTTGCAGAGAACTGGGGGACCGTACCTTTTCCATGTAGGTTGCTCAGGACCAAGATGCATCTGCTTCAACAAAACAGACTTGCCCAGCCCCTGACCACAATATAGGAGAACGAGGAGAACGCGCACATTTTACCACACCATCAAATGGAGCAACTGGGGACAGAAAACAACCCGAGCAACATGGCAAACTCTGTTGTGTCGTGATTGAATGCCAGCCTGAATGTTTTGAATAGAAAATTAAGGGCAACTCTTTAAATCTGTTTGTAGTTACACATGAAAAACAGAAGCTATTTTATTTTAGCCTTTTGTTTTCTTGCTGCTACCATTCTTGTTTCCCTGGGGGACCTTCTTGAAAATAAGATACCACATCTCAAGAGGCTTTCTTATGTAAGACAAATGTTACCAAAAATAAAGTGCAAGGCTAAAAAAAAGTATTTAGGTTGAAGGGAAGTGAGTAAATTATAGCTGCACCTCTTGCTTTTTGTTGTCTGGGTGAACACAGGAGCAGGTTCGGTGCAGAGGTTTTATTTCAAGTGAGAGTATAGGCTGGGAGAAAAACCCCACAATGCCAGAAATTTACTCTTAGGTCCATAGAAAAGTAGGTCTGGAAAGAACCTCAGGAGGTCATGTAGTCCAGGCCTCTGCTTCAACCAGGTTCATCTCTGCCTAAACACCTCCGTACAAGTGTTTGTCTAACCTGCTCTGAGAAAACGCCTAGGATGGGG
>NW_017729031.1:27877656-27877978 GCF_001723915.1 Gavialis gangeticus
CAAGTGTTTGTCTAACCTGCTCTGAGAAAACGCCTAGGATGGGGATTTCACAACCTCTCTAGGTAGCCTGTTCCCATGTTTAACTACCTTCCAAATATCTAACCTACACTTCCCTTGCTGCATTTTAAGACCATTACTCCTGTCCTGTCCCCCGAAACCATAATAATTTATCACCATGCTCTTTATAACCAGCCTTCAGGTATTTGGCAGCTATTATAAAATCACCCTTCAGTCTTATCTTCCCTTCATGGTTAAGTAACCTGTGATTAATTGGAGATTATATATACAGTGTGTGTGCATATATATATATATATATATATAT
>NW_017729031.1:27877989-27908185 GCF_001723915.1 Gavialis gangeticus
TATGAAACCATGTGACCCTAAACTAGACCTTTGTACAACGCATACACACACACACACACACACACACACACACATATGTAATAGAGTTGTACAAAGGTCTAGTTTAGGGTCACGTGGTTTCAGGGCATTATGTCTGGCTTGGAAAATGAGGCCAACCTGTTGAAGCCAGAGACTTTGAGTTCATGGGTATCTCCAGCCAGAGACTGGAAAGTTATAAGTATAGTTTCATAGTTTCTAGGGTCGGAAGGGATCTGAGTATGATTTTACGTGATACTAGAAAGACCCAGAGCTGGGAAGGTCAGACTGCAGTTTAGTTTTCTATGCAGCGTGCACATTAGGATACCATCTAATAATGAGTATGTGGTGTGAGTGGCTTGAAAATGGCATGTATTTGTGTCTGTCCAAAGCCGCTCAAAATTGCAGGATGGTTGCATGATCTTGTTAGCCCATTTGGTGCCAGTTAAAGTGTCGGGCTTTTATAAAATGGTGTAAAAATGGCCCCTTGGCTGTGAAGACATTTAATAATACAGCAGTTTGCGTATCGGTAGAGTGAAAACAGTGATTACAAGATATGTGTCACCATTTTTTATCTGGAAGCAAGAAGAAAGAAACAACCATTCAGGCCATTATAATTTTACAAAAATCTCTCTCCAAAAAAGCCCAGTTTGGCATGCAAAATGATCAGTAAAAGTGCCCAGGATTCGAGCAATTAGGTTGTTTTCAGAGATTTCCTGTGCCTCTTAGTACAAAGTCCTCTAATCAGGAGTATATCCACCAACTTCCTATTTGCACATGGGTACCAGGATCAGAGAAGTAGCTCAACCCTTTTATACACTGCCGGTTAGAAGAGAACAGAGTGGGTGAATGACATAATAAATATACAGTTTAGTGCAGCATATTGCCAAAGTGAGCGAATGTGAGGGGAGGTTTCAACTACAGCAAATGACAGAGCTTCGGTGGGAACACACCATGGGAAAAGGACACACTACGAGTCAACAGACGATGAGAGCAGAAGTGCAACAAAAAGAAAGGGGAAATTTTCAATTAATTTTGTTACTGTAGTTTTACACCAGAGTAACTTTTGTGAGATAGACCTAATGGATTTCACATGACAGCAAAATACATAAATAAAAAGCTATGCTGAATTCAGGGCTCCCATACACCAAAAGAAATGCAAAGGAAGTGCCCAAAACTCAGCACAGTAATCCTGAGCTTGGACAGGGGATGGAAACGATCTCTAGAAGAGACGGCATCCACAAGATCAATGGAAAGCTGAGCCACATGGCAAACAGTCATTGGGGTGGATCTGCTGCAGAAATGGCCATCTTGAAAAGGAAATGGAAGAGGGGCAGACTTGATGACCTACCCTTAGTCCAGCTGCATAGGCACGGGAGCAAATCATATCCCTCTTAGGGAGGGCGGGCAGATAAAATGTGAAACACATTTAACTGAGCTGGACTTCAGCTAACTGCCCTACACCTGATTTCTATAAAGGCTGCCTGTTTCCCTTTCATTTGAAACAGAAAGAAGCCAGGTGGCATTTGAAAGCATGATGGACATGCCTGCAAAGTTACCTACTGTTTGCAGAGATCGCCACAGCATAGCCACACTGGGTGGTTAGAGTCACATACTTCACCTTCATGGTATATCTCTTTATACTGCTAGACTGACCTTAACATATGCGTGTGTGATTCAATGGTTACTATCAGGTATTTAAACTTATTTAATTAAATTAACCTATTTGGCAACTAAGACCTCCAGCCCATGTGCTTTTCTCTACATTTTGAAGCTGTTGCTGCCCCTTTTAAGAAATGTCATTCTTAACTGTTTGGCCAGAAAACGCTGGGATCCCAAGCTTTAATACCTTGAAAGCCTGACCCCAGTCTTTCAGTTGACTTGAATAAGAGCTGAATCAGGTGTACTTTCCTGAGTTTAAAAAGTTTGCTTTATTTTTTTATTTTTTTTTAAAACATTGCAGACCTGAGTGGCAGTTTATTTTTTTCTGCCAATTACAAATTCATTTAGGAAGCATGTTAAAGTTTAAAAATGTATTTTAAATAATCTCTCAGAAGTCACATCTGCCATCATTATAGGCGCATAACTCCCCAAAACAGCAATAAGTTACTGGTGCATATATAACTGTGACAGATGAGACCCCCCTCCAGAATGCATCGTGATGATTAATTTTGTTCACTTTTTAACATTTCTCTTTGCAGCTATGACAGTTGGGATGGGCATTTACTTCCTATCTATTGTTTGGCGGTTTCAGTTAAAACTAAAAATCTGTGATGATATTATACAGCTTTCGTAGTGTATATATTTAGTTCAGAACATTTTAGAGTCTCTGACCTTAAAGGTGCTATACATGCATATGTTTATAGAGGAGCACAACTTTCTGTCAGTGAAAAGCCTGCCAGAAACAAGTCGGTTCAGGCAAAGATACATGTGCATACTTTGCCTAGGAGAAATATTCTTGTCACATAAAAATCCCACTATTAATCAAAAATCACATTATAGCTTCTGGAATGAAGCGTCCTTTACTACTCTTTAATAATAAGTCCAAGATAAGATAAAATTGGTAATTGTACGTTCTCTTCTGATGGGAGATAATACTGAAGTGGTATAGAAATTTGAGTTACAAGAATATATTCACTCTGCTAATAGGCTTCCATTATGTAGTCGTTGCTGATTTATCCGTTACACATTTTTGTCCATATATAGAAAACTTTAATTGAAAGTTACTTATTACATTGTTACAAAATGTTAACTAAAAAGTTTTCTTTAATCAAATGAATGCTAATGCTAGGCGAGCTAGTTTATTTCAAAAGCACATTCATTAAGAGCAAGAGTAGAGCAAGCATCCCCAGTATTCATATTACAACAATGTTTATTATGTGAACATTTGCCGGGACTAAACGCGGGCAACTACAACTTTCTGAGTTAGGATAATGATTTGGTTTTCCTTGTGACTCTCCTTAATACAAATTCAAATTCACTGTGACTCAGAAGCAAGGTGTCTATCTAACCCAATGAGTCATCAAGAGAATGGCATCACAAGAAAGTATTACAGCACTTTGTCATGTATTTCTATGGAGATGTGCGAGTACTGATCTGAGATGTGCTCATGCATCCAAAAATAAAAGCTGGCCCATTAGGTTCTCTAGCCAAAACTATAAAAACAGGGAGAGAAAATGTATAGATACATCACTGGGTTCTCCTTAAATCATTTCTTCTTCACACACTGTTCAAAAAAGGAGAGGTAAATTGGGAAACCCGATAGATTCTGATACTACCCCTGTGGATGCCTGAGCAATGATGTTTGCTTTCTAAGGTCCTTGACTTTGGGACAGCAAGGGCCACGCCACAAACCCTGTGAGATTATTAGTATGCATTTACTATCCACTGTCCAGCATCAGGGCACAATCACTGACATAGGACTTAGGTGAATAAAGAAATCAGTGATCTTAAACTGTTGCTGTCTTGCTCACAGCTTGAGAGGTGCCCAACAGGGTTACTTATGAAGAACTTGTCATTTTATTACAGAGCTGATTTCCAATTGATTCAATGATTCCCCTATCCCAATGCACCACAACTAATTGGTATTTTGCTTATACTTTTCATGCTCTGATGAAAGTCAGTCCCCAACATGAGTCCTTGTCTCATATTTCACTCCCTCCCCCTAACACCCTATACCCCCACTCTCAATTCTTGCTATAACTGATCATATTTGCTCCATTTTCTCTTCCATTTTCAACCGAGTATTTGCCACCTTCAAATGGTAAAGTCCTCTCTACCCTCTTTTGTGATAATCACCATGTCTGGCCTTCCAGCATATACTTTGACAGCAGTAACCATTGAAAAATCCTGTAATATTTTTATGTTCTTATTCTCTGTGACTTGACTTAGCCTGTGTTGGAAATACTTCTTGCCTGCCAATAGTCCACACCCTCTTGCAGAGCGTCCAGGGCACAAGGCTTTGTCACTTCCATATTTTCTACTCATTTCTGGGCAACTTAGGACATCTGCTTGTAATACGAGTAATCATTTCTGGTCGAGCCACTCATTCTACAGTCTAGACTTACATCTCTTCTACCATCTACAGTATGGATCTGTTTTTGCTTTAACATATCTCATGCAAATTGCCTGTCCTGTAAATCCTTATTGTTAGAGTGATTGATTCATTTTGGCACCAAGGAGTCATAGCCCAGGGCTGGACAACGCACAATACAAATGCAGAGAACAAAAGTCTTTGCCCCAAAGAGCTTGCAGTTGAAATGTAAGACAAGGGACACAGACATAGGAGCACAAAGAAACAATATTGGTCAGCATAAGAGGGACTGTTTTCAACACGTCAGCAGCTTAGCCACCATCCAGCTTTTTCCAGGCATCGTGGCTAAGAGGAGGCTTCAGGAGGTGATGGTGTTTCTCCAGCAGCAAGACTCCTGTGAATGTAATGGTCTGAATGAATTTCATGGTGGCTTTTAACTACAAGTCATATATATTAAAGCATATATAAGCTGTTCTTGCTGTGCGTAACCTCCAATTAAAAGCCACTCTCAATCCAAACTCTCAGCTTCCACAGGATCGGTGCTGCCAGGAGGTATCTAAGGAAGGCTACACAGGGCTTATCTGCACTGCAGTGGTGGTGTGTCTAGGCAAGGATATGCCGACGTAAGTCTGGCCCACACTCCACCCATCCTGCACCCTCAGGCACAATCGAGCCTCAAAGTACACTGGTGAGTACATTTTGGGCTCATCCCCGGCAGCCACAATGAACAAGCGCCTGGAACAACCTCACTTATGTACTTCTAAACACAGGGTGGCAGAGCGTGGGCAGGCCATGTTCAGGACCATCCCTGCCAGAAACTTCTTGTCTGCGCCAAGACAAAGTGCACAGAGGCCGGCGCTCGCTCTCAACTGTACCTGCATCAGCAGAGGTGGAGCCAGGCTCTATGGGATTTCCAGACATCCCCCAACCCTGGGGTCCAAAAGTAAAAGCTCCACTGCTCTTTGGTCCTTGTTCTGTTTGGGGAGATTTCAAACAAAATTTGCAGTTAGTGACAAATTTCGTTCACTGGTGCGAACACCTCTCCATTCGTCCCACCTATTAAATCCTCTGGAAGCCCTACTATAGTGTCTGCAAATAGCGCTAGCTTTTGGTCATTTCCAGCCTGGGTTGGAATTGAATGGGCGTGCATTAATAATGCAAGCTCATATATGGACTCTATCCGAGTAGCCTTAACCAAGTATGCAATGCATTCAACTCAGACTAACCAAGACGTATGTGCCCTGCACTGTGTGTGATTCATGCAGTATTATTGATAAAGGACTCCGAGGTGAAAAGCTTCATACCTATCTGGCGATCCAAGTCCTGGCCACCTGAATATATGTGCTGGAAAGTGGCTAAGAGTGAAGAACTCCTCAGATTGAAAATATAGTTGCAACTCAGCAAGATTAGTTATAGAATAGCAGCCAAATTCTGGTAATCTGTCAGAATGGGGTAACCGCGCTGTTTCCTCTGAGGTGCGTGTAGCTCAGCAAATGTGTATTTTAAAGGAATTTAAAGCAGGTTTTGTCAAAATGCTGCTGTATGTGGAATAGTTAATTTTATACTTCTCCTAGGCAGATGGTTGCCTTTCTTGAGGTCTTCATGACAATACAAACCTGAACAGTGATTATTTCAAAAGCTTCATCTAATTCTTGAGTTCTGAAGGCACTTGGCCCTTGGCCGTGAGTCTCACTTGGTAACTAAAGCAAAGGGTTATGTTGCAAAACTGCATGTTCTGTAATGTGTTACACCGTATATCTCCAGCTAGAAATATGCACCTCATTAAAAGGGATGAATCAGGTGAACTTAGGAGGCCAAATTCTGCTCTGAGTTACACTGATGTAAATGCGGAGTATTAACTTCTGCAGAGATGCACTGCATTTACCCTGCAGCTCCAGAGCAGAAGTTAGCCCAAGGAGTCTGAGCACCTTATTAGTACTTAGCATTTCTTCTAACCCCTTAAAATCAAAATCTTCCTTTCCTTAGCCTCAATGGAGATCAACAGACATGTTGGTAGTACAAATCAGGCTAAAAATGGGCCTTGAAGTGTAATATCCACTCTCCTAAATTCCCTGAGATCCTTTTGAAGATGTGTGGCTTGCATCTTTTCACCTCTGAAAGTGTGTATTTATGTTTATAGATTCAGTTCGCTGTTCTGAGGGAGGGGAGAGGCTGCCTGAATAATTTACAAATGGGAAAATCCATATATTTGAAATTTGCAAAGAAATATTTGCTTTCGGGCTGTAACCCTGTATACCAAGCTGCTGCCTAGAATAAATATTTACAGCCAAGTTACAACACGCCCTAAAAATATGGGATTTCTTAAGTGGAAGCAGGCATGTAAGGATGCAACTTTTTCCAAATAGAGCATTATGTTAATTATAGGGTTGTGTTAGCATTATCGAGTATATTCTTGAAATTAATTTTAAATGCTTTGTAATGATTTTCTCACCACTTCTCAAGCAGCTGTTTTGCGTATGACTCAGTTCTTCACCAGGCAAGTGTTTTCTTTTTAGTGATTTTGTCAGGTTTAACTTGGGATTAATTTGACTGCAGGTGTCAGATAAGAACAATATTTTAGCAGCACTACTGAGAACCATGTGGGTGAAATACAGAAGCATGAAGGCATGTTGGTCAAAACTTTGAAAGATTGATGGAACTGAGTTATGCCACTTAAATATCTTTGCTTGTCCCAAAAAGCTGAATTTGCAAGAGGGCTGATAATCGGTACTTTTCCATTATTACTTTTAGTCTTTCCAAGTAGCATAGACAAGGTATTATTATTATTATTATTTTTAATTGCAGTCCCTCCACTGACATAAAATCTAACAAACTGCTTTCATAAATCATGTAGTGACAGCTGTGGTGGTTGTCCAATGCTAAACACTAGTGGACCCTTCTTTAAGCTGCAGCTTCTCAAGTTGTCTGCGTCAGCACTGCCCTTTAACAAACATCTGCAGTTCATCTTATCGTTTGAAGAAATATATGAGTTTCTCCAGTTTTTTTTTTCTTTGTAGCTTCTACTTTTCCATTTGTTTGAACACCATCTGCTCCATGTAAAATTCAGAGAATTTGTGAAATGTGTGTGGAGGGAGAAAATTTGAATTGTATTAACCTTGCATTTTTCTTTCTCAAGATATCTTCATTTTTTTTTTTAATTATTCACTGGCCTATTGCTGTATTCTGTATTGCAAGCTGACGTGCAGAGTATTGCCCTGCGAGTTTCTGAAAGAGCACTTGTTTTAGTAAGGCTTTAATAGCTCAGTGCTAGAAACAATGCCTCTTCCATGAAGTTTTTAAAAGTGGTGTTCCCGCCTGTTTTATTAGAGATCGTCATTCAAAAAAATACTTCCTAGATTTGGCCTCAGCTGACCTCCGTTTGCATGCATCTTCCTTGCCTCGGTCTGAATTATGCAAATGAATCCTTTGGGCTTGGAATTAAGCACAGAAGACAAATAACTTGAGAAATATTATTGAGTGGTGTACAAAAAAGCCATGTTAAACTGAATGTATGTCATGGCATAACATTACCACAGGGTGGTAGAAGCAGTGCAGTTCCGCATTCACACTGGGACATACTTACAGAGAACAGGAGGAAAACTCCTGAAAGAATGGAGTGGGAGTCCCTCTGTCTTCCAGCTATCCTAAACAGAGGTATCAAAAATTAAGTTTAGCTCATGGAAAATCCAGATGGTTAAACATTTGACCCATATCTAATCCCTCTGCCAAGCATGCACCGCCACCATCTCCGCTGTCATAACACAGCACGGGCAGGTAAAATTGCTTGTCTTCCGAGGAGTGCCACACAGTTTGTAGAAAATTAAATGTTAAAGTGGGTTTTGGGGATCGAAAACCCCATCTTGTCAGTATTTTTATGATTCACCTTTTAACAGGAAGATCAAGGAACATGTGAAAGTAATTATTTGGGATAATGATTTGATGCTGCTCTTTCTATCTTATTGTGTGACAGTGTCACATAAGTGATGCAGCAGCTGGTTTGCCTTGAAAAGTGTATTAGATTAAACCTATGTGGGGTGGTACATAGCTGCATAAACATGATTATTATTCTGAGAAACAGTGTTAGGAACAGTGGTTTCTCTTGCAAATCGTGGGTTACTCGGTAGTGGTATCAATAAAATATTGATGGCTACCAGTGAAATATCTAGGGCAATGGTCAAAGTGAAACATTTAAGGACCAGACTAGTGTAAGTCAGCATAGCTGAGCCAATATGCAGATTTACCCCAGGTGAAAGTGCCTGTCTACTTGATAAATTGTTTGCTTACATAGGGAGCTGGGGGAAATTAAGTCAAATCTTGATAGCAAACATCTATTAAAATATGACGGATTGGGAGCATTGCATGCATTTTACCATTTATAATGATACTAAAGCAAAGATCTAGTACAAATTATAAAGCTCTGTACTATTTTCTTGGTTTTACTGGTTACATTAACAATAACAGAGTTACTCCTGATTTACACTAGTACAGGACCAAAGACTTCTAGCACTTGGTTTGGACTGAACCGTTCACTCAAAAACATGCATGGTTTATGTGGTATAGTATCATGTTTTAAACAGTTCATAAAAGCAGCAAAGTGACAACATAACAGTGCGAATGATATAAAGTAATGTAAACCTTCCTTCAAATATCAAGTATTTTTTTTCTGCCTCAACTCACTTTCCACAATAGAGTGAGTAAAAAAATCCACAGAGAATAAAACCAGTGATCCCTTTGAGCAAGGATACAAATTTGCCTACATGTGTCAACCACACAGATTTATGGGACAAGGAGTTTTTCACCCTGAAGAAAAAAAGCTTTCTTGTCAGTCATTTATAGAAAACCTGAAAATAAAGCTCTTTTAGTTATTTTTATGTTTGAGGAACTACAAGAAAGTTGATTTTTTTGTGGGTTTTGTGTTTTTTTTTCCCCTTAAGCCTTCTCATAGCCATGGAATAGTTTTCTTCATGGATGTATAAGAAACACTTGTGTTGTACTGCTTTTAATGGTATGATTTGTTAGTGTACTTTTATGTATGGAGTGTCTGCATCTGGTAAGGTCTACAACTGTACCTCCTTGACAGTGCCAGATGTTGTGAAGATAAAATACCTCCTGTGCGAGGAACTGCTGGAGTCAGGCTCCATGATAGGTGTTCTTAATACAGTTTAAAAAGGCATCTGTCTTAAAATAATTTCAACGTCTTACTTTTCTATTTACTGTTTTGTCAGATCTTTGTGTTACCGTGGAAATATTTTAGTGCCCCTGTTAATGTGATTTTAAACTGCAGCTTAAGTTCCCCCAACTTTTCATTCGGAGGCCGCCGCTTTAATGAAAGGGAAGTTTGGTTGTGAGACTTAACGATCAGTTTAATCAGGTTGACCAAGCCGCGCCAAAAAAGATGGGTCTCCAATATTTTTAAACCCACTGAGTGTTGACGTTGAAGGCATGATATGAACCTGAATTGACTCAAGGTTCATTCCAACAAAATTACAGCGGAAGATGAGCAAGACGGATAGAAGACAGAAGGAGAGCAGCGCCGCTTTGCTATCATACCTCATAACTCATTACATTGTCGACCTCTTAAAATAGTAATGATACTTGACCCTTATTAGTATTTCTGTGCAATATATGAGCTTGAGTTTCCTTGGGTGAAAGCTAATGCCTTAGACCACCCTTTAGACCACCATTCTATCTAGTTATAGTACATATTAATGTTATTCTTGGGTCATTTAACTTACTCTCAGTGAAGAGTGGAGAATGGTGCTAAGCTGTAAATCAACTCTGTTCTGGAATGGATTTGTGCCATAACAGATCATCTTGAGAATTCCAGTCTTGTTTGACCATGGTAAAGAGATTATGGTATGTAAAATTCTGCTAAACATAGCTTGTTTCATTTTTATACTTCTCTGCTTGTCTGTCTCGCTAGGAAAGGTTAAGACCTGCGATGGTGGACAATGCACCGAAGAAGGAATATTGCTATAATAAAACCCACGGGCTAAAACTTTATCCATATGCAGCTAAACTCGACATCACTTTTAAATATGAAGTGCAGCAGCAAGGAAAGTATTAAATAAGGCCATTGATTTTGCACATGTTTTTAATTGTCCAACCACTTGTATATGAAATAGTAAAAAGAGCAGTAACAGTGCCAGCTAACAAATTTGTTGTGTTTAAAAGGTTCACTCCATAATGCAATATGATCGGTTTGAAATGATCAGTGACTGTGCGCTATTTAACTGAAACAAAATCTATTTACTTCAGATAAGTTAAGGTATTTTCTTAAAGCTCTTCTCAATAACTAATTCTGAAATCATAGATACCTTTCCCATGTATTGCTGGAAAATAAAAAATATTTACCTTTAGCTTCCTAGAACAGATTTACAGATCCGTCTGTGGTCTGTTTTGCAGATGTGCCTTGGTGAATTTAACAGTAATATATACTGTCATCATGGCTGTCTTCAAATCTTTGAAATCACTTTTGCTTTTTTACAATACATATTTAATTGAATGTCTGGCTAGTAGATATGTATGTATAGCTGGTATTTGTGTGTGGGCATGTGTGTGCCTAATACATATATTTAGCACTTAGAAACTGTGATGCTGAGTGATCAAAACATGCCTAAGAGAGAGATATTTTGTACACACACATTCACTTCAGAAACGTATATCTCCTCAACTAGACAGAGACAGAAAGAGCGGAGCGACATCTGCAAATTAACGAATCATCTATCTTTAAGGTCATTCACAAATTAGTTTTGCAGAATAAGATAGAACAAAAATGTAATCCTGATGAGCATTTGTTCAGGCTATTTATCATATAAAATTGTGTAACAATATTAGACACAGGAATTTTTACACAGCTTATTCCTTACAGTATTACTGTGATTTCACAACTTGGTGCAGATGTTCCAGGCTGAATAGTGCCCTTTGCTTGACATTTGTGCTATAATAGTCAAAGTTGTAACAGGCTACGATGCAAATAGTTTGCTGGAATACTAACAGGGGGCCGAAGGGGAGGCGTTAAAAACTGGAAAAGGAAACCTTTCAATTCCTTTTTCCTTATGCCAAAAACGAGCATTGTGTTCATTCCTCTTGCAGTGTTATTGTTTCAATAGCTAATTGTGATTTAAATTATTCATTTGGTATCACAATCTGCTGAGGGCACCTAAATATTCTTAACATTTGGTTAGCCTTGTATAATGCTTATTGATTACTTCTAAATTAAGGCACCTTTTCCTTTGTGTGATGAGGATGGAATACCTCTGCATGGGGACAGATATTAAAATATATTTTGAAATGCACATGTATTCCAAGTTTACTGTTTTAAAAGGAGCAAGAAATTACATTTATTCCCTTAATGGCCAGTTCTCCAAATTGATTGAACTATTCTTAGTTCTCCTTTTTCTTTGTTTATTAATGATTTTTGTTTTCAGAATAAATCCCAAAGCTTTAGAACTGTTATCTTTTTAAAACTAAATCCAAAGACGGTTTTATTTTAAATCACATTCAGATTATTAAAGCTCCACCAACCTTTAACTGCCTTTAAAAAAAAAAAAATCCTAGAATGTACTGAAAGAAAATTAGCTTGCTGCAAATAATCAGTACATTTGCTTTTCGTTTTTCCACACTCTCAAACAACATTTCAACACAGTGTCAAAAGCAATAATAAGAACAAAGCCGTAGCTTTGTACTGGTAAAGGTTTAAAAATAAAAAACGAAAAGTTTGTTTGGAATTAGCCACATAAACGCTGCGCTGTTTGACATCATTTTGCTTTCAACGGCCGTCTCGCATTCCTGTTGCTGTGCCCTTTAGACAGTTTCAAAAGGAGTTGCGAGAACTTTAGACCACGATCCTTACACCGTATGTGAAAGGCTCGCACTAGGTGATCTATATGGAGCAAGTAGTTAGTGAAATTCTTCCATGTATAAGGCATGCTGGGGAGCTTTCTGCGTGTGATCTGCAGAGTGGAAACGTCAGTGCGCGCCGCACATGAGCGTAGGGGCCAGATTCCCTGCTTGTATAACTCCACTGCAGCCAAGAGAGTTATATCTGCAGACAATTTGGCCCTTCACCTATGTCTGTGCTCAGCCTCAGCAATAACATACAGGGCCGTATTCCCTGTTTTCTTACACCGAGCAGATTGCAAGACTCCACTTATTCCTATCAGTCAATAAAAAGTCTTTCTGTGGCTGTTTTCTTCTATCCAGATTCTCATGGTTGGGGCCCAGTTCATGTAAGACAAAATTCCCATGGGGCCCAGTGTACAGTCTCTCTTAGGGCAGCATATCCAACACACATTTTAGTCTCAGATTAAAGAATTAAAGCACTAAAAATGAATTTCACATCCAAAATCATGCAATTTGTCCTTGTGGTCTATCTAGAATCCCAAGCATATGCCACAGATGAGACCATCTGAACTATAAAGAAAAGCAGCTGCTGCTATTATTGTAATTAGAATATAGCAGCCATTTGTAGGTGCCAATGATGAATGTGAGAATTTAAGAGAAAAATCTGAAATCTCGGCAGTACAAGACCCTTACTGCTGTCTTTGCAGGTTCATCAGCTCTACCTGTGAGCAAAGGGGAATTTCAGGCTTTGGGAACCAGAACCTACATGCATTTTATGTACGCATAAACTTGTACAGAATGGCTTCTTTTTACATCCTTGCTAAGCTGTTTCTTCTTGTCCAGGTACACTCTGTGTTTAGACTTGCCTAAATACTGCAATACTGGTCACATTACATTTTCCTTACCAATCTCTGGTTATATATCTGCGTAATATGGTTCTGGATAACAATGTTTGGAACAGTTTGAACACTGTACTAAATAATTCAAGTAGATTTATCTTAGATATACTGTATAGTCTGCAGTCCTTTGGTCCACTGCATGTTTAAATCATATGCTGTTCTGGATTTAAGGTATCAATAAAAACCAAAATGAAAGGATTTGAAATCAGACGCAAGTTTTTTATGCCCCATCATATTTTGGCAAATAGGCTCTTTTAGAGCTAGGGTGTCTGTATATACACCCCTTGGCCCATATCAGTTAAAAGCAACATATTCAAAAATAGTCCTCTAGGTTGGGCATGAAATATAGACATGGCTAAAATGTCTCTTTGCATATGCTGCTTTGGATGTTGTGACATTCACTTAGCAAACAGATTGGGCAAGAGCAATAGGAGAGGGGAAGGATGCTGAGCTGGAATCGTCAGTGCAATGGGGCTTTATGTAGGTGAAATGCAAAAGGCTAGTGTGTAGGGGTGCACTGGCAGAACGTGCTACAGCAATCAGATCCACATAAACAAAGATCCCATCATCCCCCTGCCCATACAAAGGGGCCTATAGATCCCTTCGGCAGTGCAGAAGGGGTACAGTGTAACCACGCTTAACTGTTCAGGAACACTTAAGGGGCCCTGAGCTGCCCCTTTACAGCAGGGTAGTTTTAGCCATTGTGCATGAACAATTACCTTCTTTCAGCTGCACTTGAATATTTGACATGTGTGAGTTAGCCACCTATTTTTCAAAATCTGGACCTATGCTTGGTTCTCTGGCCTATTGCTATTGATCTGAAACAAAATCAGATGAGAGTTGGAAAGAGTAACTCAAAAAATGAAGTAACATGCAATAAGAACTGTACAGATATCATATCCTAAAGGTAAAGGGGGAAAAAGAAGCAAGGTTATGAAACGCTCTCTAAGGAAATCTGTTTAAACACAGTCTTTGGAAGTTGCACTCTTTAAATAAACATTAAACTTTCTCCATATAGAGTTAAAGTTTACACTTCTGTCAGGATCTTTGGCGATATGATGAATACATTAATGTATAGATGTATGAATACATTCATCTGTATGTATGTGTGTGTATATAAATATATATATAGTTTCCAGGCTGCAAGTTCCAACTTGAAGCACAAGATGTGCAGCTATCTTTTTTCATCAATAGATCATAAGTATCTATTGAAAGATATGTTTATACTGTACTAGCAAAACTTACAGGAATATTGCCACAAATGCAGTAAAATAACATATTTACTTTTACATTTATCTTTGGCTCTTTTTCATTAAATTGATATTATACGGGAACCTTTAACAGGAATTTTTAGGTGAACAGAAGGATAGAATTTGAAAATGTTAGATAAGGTAATAACTACCATTAAAGAAGTTGGTATTTGAAGCAGTTGTATAATTATAAGAGCAGGAGATAGGGCTTATTTTTAGGCAACCATCTGACAACATGTCTGAAAGTAAAAGCATGCCATTTCCATTGGAATATTTTTTTGCTAGTTAAAATAATGCATATTTTTTAAAGAGGTATTCATTTAATTTACTGCCTCCATTAATGAATACTTCAATTTTATCCACAATTTTAATAAGATGTTGAACAAGACAAGAAAAGTAGGTAATAAAAAATGAAGTAAAATGAGTAAGTAAAAGTAAAATAAAGTCATGAAGTATAGAACTGGACACCCAAGTTTAGAATATATAGTCTTGCTGGTTCATGCCATACAATGAATTTTAACTGTGCCGTTCACCATTCACACAAATCTCTCAGTGCATAAAAGTTATAACAATGGAAATTTTACAATAAGAAGGTGTGAAGGTTGATAAAGATAAAAAAGCAGAAGCATGAAAACCTGTTAAAAGCATTATGGGGACTGGTGAATTCCTTCCTGGTTGTGTCAGTATGGGAAAGAGTTTCATCTGCCCGAACTAAAATCTTTAATCCTAACATTATGGAAGGTTTGAAAATGTTGATCTACATCCAAGCACGGACACTGGCTCTTATCTCTAAATTAGGACTGGCTGGAAAATAGGTTTTTCAAGGCAACCAGACTGCCATGGGGCACCAGAACAGCTTTTCCAAATCGAGCCATTTTCAAGTGTTCATATTCAGACAAAAAAATCAACGTTTTCTGCGTGCTGCAAGCTTCTTTTTTTTTTTTGCAATGGAGAAAAAATGTAGCCAAAGCCCCAGTTTTTTGGCTGAAAAGTTTCTAACAAAAAAACGTCAAACAATCCCTGTTACAAATGCCCAAGGCTTAATATATGACCCGGTTCTGGATGTTGTGGTTTAGGGCAATCCCTATTTCTCTTTGAGTGGATGGATAACCAGTGAAGCAGTGGACGACTATGGAGGCTGCGCCAGCACCAAACGTCCTCAGTGTTTTCATGCACTGACTGCACGTGAAGCCCTCACGCTGGGTCCTGTTTAGATCTGTCCTAAGTTTCTTTCCACGGGTCCTTGTAAGTTTGCAGAGGGAAAGTAAGTCCCTATAGTTTTTCACAGGATATACCACTGTACCGGGTTTAATAGCTGTTGTTCTTCTGGCTTCGGCGGTGGGGCAGTTACAATTGTGATTAAGCAAGTCTCAGCAAAGAGTAGATTTGGGAGCTGGCACATGCCCCCTTAGTCAAAGGCTGGTGAACCCCTTCCTGTGCCATGATGGATAGACTCAACGCCATTGTGATACATGACTTGTTGGCATGCAGGCACCCTGGTGATGACCATGGTGAGGAATCTGATAAAGAAAAGTGCCCTGTGTGGTTCTCTCCAGATGCTTAGTATATGTGCTAATCTCTAGGAAATGATCATGTTACTTACTGTGACGCCGCTCACAAAAATAGACTTTTGTTTTTCCCGTCATCTAGGATTGTCTAGTTGTGGGTTACGGTTTAAAGTGGCAACTGGGGGGATTGTGTCAGTTAATGACTGCCTGCAAACGCAGCAGACTGGATTTAATGTTCCAGGTGGCCCCTTCCAGTCCTATATGTACCTATATTTCACGGTCGATATGTACCAATGCTATGTGTATAATAATAATGTGTGCATGCCATGTCAATAATACTTGATTTTAAAGAACAACAGCCAATTAACCGCTGCTGTTTCTTAGCGCATATATAGGGGAGTCTAGGCATTGTACCCATTTTACAGGTAAAGAAACTGAAGCAAGAGGTTGAATGACTTGTTCAAAGTCACAGAGAGACACCGTCGAGGAGCAAAGTTCTTGCTCCGAAATTCTGGTGCCCTACGCTTCTCCACAGAGCACTAAAACATGCTGCCCCCATTTTGTACCACTTCATCACTTCCTTATTTACTGTCATTTAGCTGTTTACCTTATTTGGGGGGGGGGGGTTAAATCACAGAACAATTTGATGGAATAAATATAGCCATCCCCTTATTTTTGCAGACAAAGGCAGTGTGAAAAATATGTGGACATGAAGTCAACTCTTTAAGAAAAAGCCCCAAGGATTACTGGCGTCATCCCTGGACATAAAAAAATGTTTAATGCTTCCCATGACGCTAAGATTTGCATGGCCAGAACTATGCAGCTATATTTTTTTGGAGGGGGAGGGGTCAGCAGCTTGCCAAAAAGAGTCGAGAAAAAAGATTGACTGGAGTTCAACCACAGTCATATTGTTTTGCTTGGTTTTTGTTGGGGGGTTTTTTTGTTTTCTCGCAGCAATGAAAAACGAAAGTATTTATGTTGAACAGAGCAGTCCAATTCATCCAAAAAGAAATGTTTCCATCACTTGCATGAAAAGCGAAAGAATGAAATACTAGATTCCTGAAGCTGCCAGAGAGGGAGATGTTGTCCCTCTGGCACCTAAAATCCCTTGGTTAGAGAACTCGCCTAGGGTACAAGAAACCCCGGTTCACGTTCCTCCTCTGTTTATTCCTCCTCTTATAGTTCCCACTTCTCAGGAGCCTGTTCTAACCACCGGAGCTGATGGGGAGGGGTACTCTCTATTTCTTCTGCTGATGTAATAAATAAGCACTTACTGGAACAGGGATTTGACCCCATGGTATCCTTCCTTGCAGGTAAGTGTCCTCACCACTAGGCTAGAAAATACATTTTTCTCAAGCTGTCTGGCTCATAGGTAAATGTCTTAGAAAAAATAGAATAGCTCTATAGTACCAGGATCCCAATTCCCTATCCCTAGCGCTAGAGCCCTTGCCTAAGATTTAGATCTTGATTCAAATACCCAAACGTGTATTATTTATGCAAAACAGAAGATGTGGGGTCATACGCCCAGCACCAGAATACCCCATAGCCTAGTAATGAAGGCACAACTTGTGGGTGGGGAAGCTGTGAAGTTTAAGCCCACCAGGCAGAAGAGGGTGCTCCCCACCCCCCAGCCCCTGGGTGACTGCCTTAATCACTGGACAATCAGATAGCAGAGGTTGAACGATGTCGCTGTGTCTGGCAGTTTTATGAACCTAGTCCCCACAATTTTTTGACAGCTAAAACTACTGGACTTATTCAGGAATATGCCCAGGATGATTGAAAGCACATTTTTGGCCAATTTTCTATTCACCAAAAGAACCCAACCCTATCCAGCCTTCGTAACACTGTAGGGGAGCTTTCGTGGTACTGAGCAGAATAAGTTATTTGGGTTTAAGTTTGGCGATATGCCTACACAGCCCACCAAGTTGCAACCAGGCTTTGTGCTACTTAACTCAATTTTGTTGCTGTCACAGATTTCTGCAGTTTCGGGATGTCATTACAGCAAAAAAAAAAAAAAAAAGCCAACTGTGCTCCTCATAACTTTAAATACAAGAAGTGATTTCTGAGAGTGACTCGTGCTGTACTAGAGAGACAGTTCGTTTGGCAGCACAATGCCACCAATTAGACTGTGAAACTTTGCCTCAGTTTCGTACTGTTTTCCATATCACTCTGTGTACAGTTCATGAATTGGAAAAGGAGTGTCTTCATGCATTGGATGTTTTCCATGTAGGTATGTTATCCAAATGATTTGTTACTTGAATGTGTATTTTCCCAATGGAATAAAATGAAAATATATTGTGCCACAGTAATTGACATTGTCCGGGATTTTGCTGCTTTGTCATGTATTATAACTGTATACCGAACGCTGCTCATGCAGCTTAGCCTAACATTAGGGTTTTAAAAGGAAGGAAAGGAGGGGGAAATCAGTCTTATATTTTAACCAATTTCCTACTTCGCTCTCCTCCTCCTTCAAGGCAAAAGCCTAGAGATCACCATAAAAACTCAGCCCAGGTCCCCTGCATGGTAACCCAGATAAGTAAATCACCAAATAATACAGATATTGCTTGGGTCTCAGAAATCCAGCCCATATATATTCAGCAGCTCATCGGATACACCTCATCTCATTGTACCTGGTAAGTTCATCATCACTGAGGTTTTAAAAGGGTATATTGAGGCTTTGGTTAAACCAGAAAACCTGATACTGACTGTGAGTTGTTTTTTTCTTTCTAAATTGCAACCAAACTTTTATGGAAGCAGTTATACTAGATGAGTTTTGGGGGAGAATTGCAGTACTGTTTAAAGCTAGACATGGGCTTGCCCGCAAGATCGAGACATGAATTAGGGTTCGCACTTCCCTAAATTCCAGGAGAGCTAGGATGTAGGATTTTGGTTTGTGCCTCTCTCTCATTAGCATGTTTCCGACTTCCCATAAGCACCAGTGCTTCCCTCTCTTGAATTTCAACAGCTGTCTTTAATATTCATGGTGATTTAGAAATGACAAATGTCCACGAGAAACTAAACTAAGGCCATCAAATTCATTTTCACTTCTGCTCCAGATTTCAAGTCAGAGCTGACAGACCAGCACGCTCACACGGCACATGATCCACCCTTCCTCCGAGAGCAAAGACTTTCTGTCTTTCCCAGAATAAATATATAAATGCAGCATATATATTATATGTGGCTCTTCTTGATACCAAGATAAAACCAAGCAAAGCTGCCGGGAATATCAAAATATTATTTTCATTACAGTAATGCTAACATTATTTTCCTCCTTGTTTTTTTCCCCTAACCAAATATCTTCATTTTTTTTTTAAAAAGAAAGAAAGTTTTGCAAGTGCATTGACAGCGGATAAAAATTACTGGATTAACAGAAACATAGGAACTGACATTGTTTACTCACAAAACAGATTCAGTATTAGCAACCACCGTGCAGCTCTCCCTGCAGGGCATGTCTGTCAGCTGGGGGAGTCCCCCTTAGGGGTGAGGGGGCAGGACACTCTCCAGACCCATTCACCCCTCAGTGTCTCTCTGCTGAAACTACTGCTGCCTAATTTGGGGATAGTTGTTTAAACTCCAAAACCTGTCCACTAAAAATTGGATGCAGAGCACCACACAAGCTGATGCTTTCACGTGGGCCACTGAGCAGTCATCATACAGGAACAGCATGATGAACCTGGAATAGATTCAAACCAGCAACCCAGAGGCAAACAGCTCCATTATCTGATTAACTCTCCTATGAATCAGGGGGTCCAGCAGACAGCCTTGTTCTGTAATGTTTTTGGGCTGTTGTTATAAATTAAAGATGAACCCCAGCAAGAAAACCCCAGTTCCAAGCACTCCATCTTTCAGGAGTTCAATACCCAGATCTGGAGCTGAATTTTGCAGTCGATCCCATCAATTGCTACCTGAGATATAAGTCATAATAGTGTTGCGCTTGTTTTCAGTGTAGTTCAGCGGCAGGAGCACACATTTCCAGCTCTTCAACTTGAATACCTTTGTGTGACGAGCAAAACTGTATCAGCGCTTCCTAAACCTTTAGCTGCAGTTTATAAATGCTTGGTGACTGTTAATAGATAAAAGATTCATTGTTTTGCATGCAAGAAACAGAGAGGGGAGCTGAGAGACTTCATCAGGGGGTAGCACTCTGTTTATTAGAAGCTAATGATCCCAGAAATGGGTCCAAGCACATGGACTTTTGAAAGATTTTTAACTTGCAAAATTTTGGAGGGTAACTTTATGAATCCTACTTTGTAGATTGAGAATTTGAGGACAGTAATACTAAAGTAAGGACAAGCAAATATGACAACAAGGCGTCCAAGCAAAGCGTGCTCCTGATGCCTTTATATTGCTCATTTCTTGAATATTAAAGATCTGAGAGCGTTAAAAAGTTTATAAGCATTTCTCGAAAAGGGTCTATCCTGTGCCTGGTTGACAGCCTTGAAGAATAGCCTCCTGTTTGTTCACTGTGCGTTTATAGGGCAAGCAAGTGGCCTGCCGTTTTCCATCACAGATCCCTACCACTGATTTGAACCATGATTTGAGAAGTACGTGTCTCATCTTCATCAAATAGTGAATGCAGAGGCCCATTTGCTACTTAGCCTCTGAGGTTACAAATCAGTTTATTTAATGCCATCTATGGTGAGGGCTCTGACCTTAGATAACAAAATCATTCCAGGTATCCCATTGAACCATCATGATATAATGACAAACAAAAGGGCAGGAGCAAAATGTTGGTGTTTGTTTTAGAGTTGATCCACTAGAAAAGGCAAACTATTTTGAGATAGAGTTGGTGAAATTGGTTCCTGATTTTTCCCTTAATAACAAACTCCATTAACCGAAAAGGGGTGCCATGCTGAGAAGTACCATATGCCTAGAAATCAAGGTGACTGGGACAGATGACCCACACTCATTCAAAAAGGGTGTACTTTGATCCCACCCTTCCCATACCACTTTATATTAGGTCCACTTTATATTAGGTCCCGTGACAGAACAGAACAGAGCGAATCCCTGAATGAATAAATCATCTGACTAATTTCACTCATCTTGCTGCTCAGAGCTGTTCTGGGATGAGCTTGCTGGTTCCTCAAACGTATTCACTATGAAGATTTATCCTGCTGTGACTTTTTTTTTTCTAATTTCTTTCCCTCCATGAGCCAATTATGAAATTATTTGCTGTGAATTAAAAACTGGCCCCATGTACTAGCTGGATCAGACCAGGCACCTGGTAGCATTGCTGGTCTCTGACTGGATGGGCATGCCAGCAGGTTTGAAACCAATATTTGCATCGTATGTCAATGGAAAATCCAAGTTCCACAATCTTTGCCGTGCAGGATTCTGAAATTCACTTTCTACAAACATTTGTGCCATTCAAACGTGATTGCCCTGATACTTTAGGAAAGCAAACGTCAAGGATGCCAGCACAACTGCAAGGAAAACCTAAGATGATCAAAGAGGAGTGTAAATATTTTTGCTGTAGTTGTAGTTTTTGAAGCCAAAGGGGACCGTTAGATCATGTGGTCTGACCCCCTGCATAACACAAGCCGTAAACTTCATCCAGTCACCCTTGTATCAAGCCTGATAACAAAGCGTATCTAAATCAATCTATATCATATTTACCCAACTCTGGCAAACAACAATGTATATGAATAGCATGTGTGCAGTGATGTCAGCGACAGAAGTGCAATGCTTTGGCCTTCACCAAAAAACAGAGAGGTAAAAACAAAAGGAAATTATTCAGGCTGGATTAGGACAAGATCCTCTGGATCTACACCCCACAGTCAGAGGGGCCCAGGCCCCAGAGTGAGTCAGAGGCAGAACAGCAGGTAGTAGTGCATTGCACAGCTGCATGATGCCAGCAGCTGCTGGGCTGGGTTGCTTCACTTGGCAGGAAGATCAAGGATGGCGTAGTGGGAGGGAGACAAGAGTCCATCCTGGAGGGCTGGGAAAATTATCTCCAGGGCTGAGGGATGGGATTGGCCTGGGAAGGCTGAGTCTGAGCGTCTGTCTAGGGAGGGCCTTGCTTGAGAAAACGACTCTCCCAAATAAGGATGAAATGTGGTGGGGGCAGGGGAGTGAAACTTTGGTGGCCCATTTAGTTTAACTCCACTCCTGGATTTCTCTTTTAACTTTTTAATTGCAGATTTTGTTTCTTTCAAGTGCTTTCCCCAAGGGCTCTAGGGGCTTTTACAAATCTTTCTAACTCTACAAAACCAAGCAGAGGAATCCGTTTGCAACAAAAGGAACCCAGACTAAAATAAGAGCCTCCCATCAAAATACCAACCAACGCCCCGTGAGTTCCTCACCCAATGATATAAGTAAAAGCCAAAACTGGCAGATGAGTATTCTGCATCCATGAACAAATCTCCATTGCCACTTGACTATCACACCAAGATGGAAGTGAATTCCAGATAGTGTGGAAACCCCCCGACCGAGCCCCCTGCCACAGCAACCATAAAGCGCCTCATCAACTGCTAGTATGGAAAAGTAGTGGGGAGGGGTTGCCAGGTCCCAAACTACGCAAGGCTTTGTGGGCCAGAATCCATGCCATGAATTTTACCTGGAAGCTAATTACATGGAGTTATTTCGGAACAGTTATTCCAGATTAACACCATGTGCACATAGCCTTTTTCCAGAATACTGGCTATTTCCCAGTTTAATTGACTCCACTTTAAAAGCAGATTAAGCTAAATAAGAAAAAAGACACTTTTATTCTGGAATAGTAGCAGCCACTCAGCAAATAGCCAAAACACCTTAAATGTGCGCCTGGCTCTATTCTGAACTATCATCTCTCATTCTTCTGTAGATAAACCCTGAAAACCAACCTAATCCTCTAATCCTAATCTAGCTCTAATCCTCTCCCATCCCTGATGTAGCTTGTCTCTGTGCCACTTTACCTGGTTGTTCTCCTACCCCCTTCTTATAAAACCACTGCTGTACATCACCAGCTTTCCTTCAGACAGCATCTGATGAAGTGAGCTTGGGCTCATGAAAGCTTATGCATCTCATTTATTTAGTCTGTAAACTGCATCTCTACCCTGCCTTTAGCCTTTAGTTTTTTCCAGTCAAATTTTTTTCTGATGAAAGCAACTTAGTATGTTTGTGTCTATGTTTCCATTGTTCCTTGTTGCTCATAAATTGGGTGCCATCAACTAGGGCAAAAGGGAGTCCAGAATGAGCCACAAACATGGCTCCATATTTTTCCTCCACACTTACTTTTCAGATGAATGAATGGGTGCATATGACTTCAGGCTTCCCCTCTACGTCTCTGTGGCCATGTCAACCTGAGATGCTGACTGCGCAGCAGCCCATATTACTGTCTAGTAGCGTTGCATGGCAAAAAACCATGATACAATGCGCAGGAGCATCACAAAAAAGGCATTTGCTGGTGCTACTGCACAGTTACTCAGGTGTCTGCACATTTATTTAGCACTTGTGTATACAAGTACCTAATAAATATGCAGTAATGACTGCGCAGTAGTGTCTCATGTAGATGCAGGCTGTTTGCCTGAAAATCTAACGCAGTGATTCTCAACCAGGGTGCCTTAAGAGCCTTTCCAGGGTGCCATGCAATGTTAGCTCTGTTAGGAGTATAAGCATGATTCATAAAACAAACCAAGGGACTTCAACTAGGAATCCATAGCATTAAAAACATTCTGACCTGCAATGGTCTTTCTGAATTCTTTGCAACAAAAACATCTCTCTATTATTTTTCTGTAGTCCAGAAACGAGTGAAAAACCAAACAGGGGTTCCTTGAGTCTACCAAGGAGTGCCTTGAGTCTAAAAAGGTTGAAAACCACTGGTCTAACAGAAGCCCGAGAGGCTGTGAGAGAGGGAGAAGTCTCACTGACTTTCTAAATTAAAAAATATTTTTTAAAGATTTATGTTTTAAAATGCTATTTTGCAGGAAGTTGCTGGAGATTGCTATGCAACTGTTTAGCCATGTCTAATTTGGTGGCATATTAGAAAGACTTTCAGCCTAATATGCCTGAGTCTATTGTAAATACTCAAACATTCCAGTCAACCAGACTAATAAAAACAATTTAACGGGGCTACTGGCAAGAGTGCTCTCAGATTTGCTAAAAATCATGTCTATGTTCATGCATGCAAAGCAGCACATTTTCACTTACCAATCTGACTGATTGGTAAAAATCTTAATGCAAAACAAAACAACTGACATACATTCAGAGAATTAGATGGTTCTTAATTATTTTTAGTAGACACAAAGAGTATTTTAAAATGCTTAAGTTGTTTTAGGGGAGTTCTCACAAGTTTTCCATATGCCCTGATTCAAACAACAGTCAGACATGATTGCAAAAAAAAGAGCTCTTTGGATGCCCTTTGGTGGGCTTGGTAAAAAAAATTATAAATTCAAGTCTTAGAGTGTTTTTTTATGATGGAAGAAACGTGCTACGTTAGGGGGAAATATTGATGATCAGTAAAAGCCCAAGACATTTAGAACAGTGCCAGTTTTAGCAAAGCTATATGGTACGAATATTAAAGACATTTAATCTCAAGCTAGCTGTAAAGTTATTTAATTTTTCATTTGTTAGAATTTTTTTCCTATTTTTTCACATTACTTCCTGGTTTTTTCCCTTATGTATGCTTATTAGTGATAGCAATAAATCTTGCCCTGTGTTGTACTGATAAAAGATGGATGTGATGTTTCTGACACCCTGTATTGTTCCTGTTTGTGTGGGCAGCTTGTAAACTTAGGACGTTATTTTAGAGCAATGGTATGAATTTTACACACAGGGCATATCTACACAAGACATTTACTGCAGAGCTGCCTAATTAGCTCCACAGTAAAGTCTCAGTGGCTACGTGTGAGGCTCTATTAGGCCACAGGAAACTAATTAACTCCTCTGGAGGTTAGTACTTGTAAACACAAGGACTATCCTGTGGCGGGGTTCTTTAGTGTGCAGCAACACATGTGTAAACACTGATGGGACTAGCTGGGGCATGAGGGTGCTTCAACGTAGGGGCTAGTCCCACACTGGAATACCCTCGCGCCCCAACCAGCCCCTCTGCAGCATGTTGAACCAAGTTGGAGCAGCCCCGGGCTGGCAGGCTGACTCCCACAGATGCCCTGCCAACCCGGGCTGCTCTGACCTAGCTCAATATGCTGCAGCCCCGGGTGCACATGCAAACAAGGTGCTCAGGAGCCATAAACTCTGGTGCGATATGCACCGGAGTTTATTGCTCTGTGCTAATTGCCCGTGTAGATGCACTTGTAGAGTACAACAGCTTAAAGGGGAAAAAACTAACCAGCAACTAATTAAAAAGTATTTCTCCTAAGATCTGAATTCCTATGCATTCAGTTAGACAGAAGTCATGGGACTATCTGTAAGAATGCTATCTGCTTCCCTTGCATCTCCACTGGCTTAATCATACCACTTCAACAATATTTTTTGACCCCAAGTAGATAGATCAATATGGATGCATCTACACGGGGTGAGTTTACTTTAGAGTAATTTATTCTAGAGTAAACCCACCCTTGGCAGGCATCTACATGTGCGGGGAGCAGTGTGCTCCTGCTCCTGCTCCCATGGGCCCTGCATTGGCCCTCTGCAGGCAATTACTTCGGGCAGAGGGCCACTTACCCAGTTTTGGCAGGCTGTCGAGGGCCACATGGGTAGCCCCGCCCCTTGACAGGTGCCCTGCCCCCTGGTCACCATCTTGGGACCAATGTCCCAATGTCTTGGGACCAATGTCTCAGGACCAGCACTGGTGGGGCCCAGAGCAGGGCACAGGATGGTAGGGGTTTGTGGAGCTGGGCTGGGCTGCACCAGCAGGGAGAGTGGGGAGCTGGCCTGGCTCCATAGAGCCCCTGCCAGCTGGGACTCTGTACCCCTGCTGCCCTGCTCTGGGTCCACCGGTGTGGGCCCTGTGCACCCGCTAACTCCCAGTGCCCCCCAGCCACACGGTACAGGTGGGGGGTAGCACACAGCCCCCCCCCCACCCTATGGCTGGCTAGTGCTGAGTGCAAGGAAAAGCGGCCCCTCCCCCACCCTATGGCTGGCACTCCCTGCTGCAGCCACTCGCAGCCTGCGCGGGGTTGTCCTGAACAGGCACAGGCAGCCTCATGCAGGCTGTGAGCGCCAGCTACAGGGCAGGTGAGGGGCCACTGTTCCCAAGCTCAGCACCAGCTTGTAACCTGCCCCTGCTGTCAGCCTGGGTCCTGGACTGGCTTTGGGCTCATCGATCAGGGCTGCACCACAGCAGCAGCAGTTGTGGCTCCCCCACTTGCCACACCAGGCAGCATTTGCCACCACCGTCTCTGTGCTGCCCAGTGTGCAAGCTCCAGGAGGGCAGCATCAGCAAACACTGCCTGGTGTGGCAAGCGGGGGGGTGCTTTCCTTCACGCCGAGCAGCTGCTCCCACCACAGTGCAGCCCTGACAGGTGAGCCTAGAGCCAGCACGGGGCCCAGGGTGGCTGTGGGGGCAGGTTACAAGCTAGTACTGAGCTTGGGAAAAGCAGCCCTTCGCCCGCCCCATGGCCAGCACCCTGCACTGCAGCTGCTCGCAGCCTGCATGGGGCTGCCTGTGCCTGCTCAGGACAGCCCTGCCCCAGCTGCAAGTGGCTGCAGCAGGGAGTGCTGGCCACAAGGTGAGTGAGGGGCCGCTTTTCCCCAGGCTCCTTCCCTGCCCTCTCCTCCTCCCCTTACCTGAGTTTCCAGTGCAGTACACTCACACAGTCCCAGGCCAGAAGCCCCTACTGGGGCTTCCAGCTGGAAAGGCGGGATGGGGCAGGGCCAGGTGGGCCCTGCTGTTGTGGGAGCCCACTGGGATTCCCCTGGGTCCTACTGCCCATGGTTTCAGTCATTTTTGACAGGAACTAAAGACAGATCAACATTAATTTTCTAAAATGTTTAGGGGCCCCGCAGGCCAGATAGAATGGCCTCATGGGCCGAATCTGGCCCATGGGCCATATTTGGCCCACCCCTGCCCTGGATGCTATCCCAGGGGCTGACAGGGAGCATGGGGCCAGGAAACAGCTGTCTCCAGTCAGGGGCTGGGACATTGCTCCAGGATCTGCCTGCTGCTGGGGCAGACTCTGCTGCCAAAGCCCAGGCAAGGACAATGTCCCCCTACCCCAGCAGCAGGGAGCTCCCAGCCCCTGCTCCGGGGTCCCAACTGTGGAGCCAAGGCTGGGAGATTCTTATTTCCCAACCTCCCTTGTGCAACCTCAAAGCCAAAGCTGGGAGATTCTGATCTCCCAGCCTCAGCTTCACGATCACAGAACAAGAGCTGGGAGCTCCCTGCTGTAGGGGCAGGGGGATATTGTCCCTGCTGAGGCTCCATTGGCAAAGCCCACCCCTGCATCAGGCATCTCCCAGGGGCAGGAAGCAATCTCCTACCTTCTGCTGCCCAGCTGACCGAGAGCACGTTGGCTCCTGGTCAGCTGCCATGCCATACTGTGCAAAAATAACTCCCAATTTGCTACTTTTACTTACAGGTAGCAAATTTACTTAGGATTAAAGTAAATTACTGTACTGTAAGCATCTGCACATGTAGACAGTGACACTTACTGTGTAGTAATTAGCTCTAATTGCAAGTAAAATGGCTCATGTAGATGCGCCCTATATCTGGTAACTGTTTTCATCATGTTATCAATTAAGCATAGTTTGAACAAGTCTAATTAACACAAGTCACATCTACACCTAATAACACTGTGCAGTAGTGTGCGGGGCAAAACCTGTGCTAATATGCTACTGTGCAGTAGTATTAAGCTACTGCACAGTTAGTGTCTGTCAAAACCCTTGTGCTGATGCTACTGCGCAGTAGTGCCAGTTACTGCACATTGATCTAGTACTTGGTTATCCAGGTACTAAACTTAATGCGCAGGAACTATGAATGTGTAGATGCACCCACAGAAATAAAAACAGTTGCTAGCATTAGAGTCCCCTGGGTTGCTAACTCAGTTACAACTGGGAACATTTTATAGAAATGGGCTAGCCTGGCAGGTCTGCATAAGAAAAGGAAAAATTAAGAAGTTAGTATCTATTTTTCCATACTACATATGTACCTAAGTGTAGTTTGCTATAAACAAACATGTCAGAAACTATTGGTTAAGTTCAAACCAAAGATAAAGTCCATAACTAATGTTTATAAACTCAGTCTGTCAGATGGTTTTGCAACATAACCATTCTGGGTAACACTAAGGACTTTCAATCTGCCGTGTTTTGGTGGCTCTCTAGAGTCTGACAACAAAATTCTAACTGTGGCCAGAAGCATTGTGAAATCCTCTGGGGGAATAAAATTATCTGGTGGTATGGTCTCCTCCCCTTTGGTTTTTACCAGTCTGCATTTCATGGGCTCTCCAGTCTGTTTCTTCAATTTGTATATTTGAATGTAGACAGTGATAGTAAGTGATTAGATGATAAAAATCATGGCTGTGCTAAGGGTCAGAGTTGGCAGTACTCTCGTAACCTGTGGGGCACAAACGATCTTATTATGCTTATAAAATACTGGAAGTTTGTTGTGCTTTTGAATCTCTCCGATTTAAAGAACTGCTGCCAGCACATTGCTTCGGTTTCACTGAGTCAATGTTGCAAGAGCTCCTCCCATCATGTCTTGTGGACCAGACAGTAGGTAATGATGGGGCATGGGGTCTGTAGAATTTGAGATGTGATGATCTAGGCTAATTAAACATTAAAGAAGCTCTTCAGTTTTGTATGTTCACAAGAGACCAAAACCATAAGTTTCTGGCCCTGAATTTGTATGACTTAATTCCCATGTGTCCTCAATGACTGTATGTTGTTTTCAATCTATGTGATTGTGGTCACATAAATCTTTTGCCTTTATAAATCAGATTATCAATAACAGCTTCCTCTGGGATATCCCAAACTGTCAGTTATGGTAGACAATTGTTTTTCTCTTGGTCAACAAGCACTGATAGTTCCCAGCAATATATCATAACTAGAAATCTTGCTTATTCACAACCCTTGGCTCTGACAGTATCTTGTCTGACAAAGTCTAACTGGACATGACTAAAAGAATTTGTGTTTCAGATGACTCCTCCATATTGTCATGGACTGCCAGAAATGATCTGCTTAAGGTATTAGAAACTAGTATAGGATTCTCTGGTTTGCATTTAACCACCATATCGTATTTCTGCAGGTACATCATTCTTTGTAACCTTGGTGGTGAAGCAGCAGACTATTTTTTTTTTAATGATTGTATTCAAGGCTTATGGACTGACACCACTATAAGTTTTCTTTCATAAGCATACTCATAGCCTTAAGCATGTGAACAAATCTCTTTTTCAATCTTCAGATAGTTTGTATTTTGGTTGAAAGGGTTTTACACCTAAACCAATGGGATCCCTCCACAGCCCCAAATTTTTGGACATGCCCACTTGAATCATTGCCTCATTGTATCCTAGCATGGGCTTGGCCAATCTGCCTGCAGTGCTAATGAGCTGCTTTATTTTGGTAAAGGCAAACTCAAATTGAGCTATTTCCATTTATTCTGAGGGTTTTTTATGGGATACCTTAGCGGTGCTAAGACTTATGAGTTGGCATCTACCCAACTCAGGGAGGCAGCCAGCCAATTTCACAGGCCAATTTCATTGGGCCAGCAACCATTTTTGAGGGCTCGTTGTGGCTGGGGCCACCCATACCTCTAATTGTTGGAGGAGGTCCCAGTGGCCCCTCCCCTCACAGCTAACTGGTTGAGAGGGCTGTCTGTCATATGGCCCCACCCATCACCACTGATTGGTTGAGAGGGCTGTCTGCTTTGTGGCCCCACCCCTTGCCACTGATTAATGGGGAGGGGTGGGGACACATGACAGGCAGCCCTCTCAGCCAGTCAGCAGTGAGGGGTGGGGGTGACAGCCATCTTGTCTGCTCACCTTTGTGCCAGTAGCCCTCCCCCCCCCCTTTTTCTTTCCCCCAGCAGGCTACATGGCTGGGAGGACTACTGGCTCCCAGGGAGGGCAGGGGATGGGGACAGTCAGCATTTTATTTTTAGTAATTTTTTTAATGCAGATTTCCCAGAGATTGCTTGAATTCATGATTTCCACAAAATCCATGCAGTCACTATTTGGGTAGGTCCCTAGTTATGACCATTCCCAATCTATCAACTAGTTCATCATGATTCTTTGTTGGCTGTTACTTTTGCAAATGGGAGTTTAATATTCTCAGCTGAGAGTGCCCAACCAACCTATGTTCAACAGCATTTGTTTAGTTTTTATACAAGCCCTTTTTACCCCACTTCTGAGGCTTGCCAGGTAGATTAGTGTCATGGCCTTCCATCCCACTGGGCTTGAAACCTCACAAATCATAATATAGAATAGGTGTCATCCACTTTCTTCTTAGGCTGAATGAATAACTAAAAATTAGTGGATGACAGAGTTCATAGTTGGCCAACACTGATCTCCCTTTGATTTATTTTATATTGCAATAACCAGATGTGGACTCAAGACTGAAAAAAAACTAGGCATCATCTAATTCACTCTTTTCATCATCACCAGGGTTCAAATTACACTTTGACTCTTGGCAGGGTCTGCAAAAAAAATTGGGCTGCCCATCACAATGCCCTAATAAAACCAGAGACCCTCCAAGTTATGATTTTCAAATCTTATGGGGACGCTTATCTCTTATAGGGGTGGGGCTCAGCTCCCCTAGGCTCCCCCGTAATTCAAA
>NW_017729031.1:27913185-27922660 GCF_001723915.1 Gavialis gangeticus
ATAAAACCAGAGACCCTCCAAGTTATGATTTTCAAATCTTATGGGGACGCTTATCTCTTATAGGGGTGGGGCTCAGCTCCCCTAGGCTCCCCCGTAATTCAAACCCTGTTCATCACATGTAGGTATCTGCAGTGGTCATCTTTGGTTGCCTTCTGTGGTCTCACGGATACAGGCATGGTCTCAGCTCACTTAAATGGTTTCTCCATTATCACCTTTCTAGACTCAAACCCTCAATATCCTATCAATCCTACATTATATCTTGGATTTTTTTTCATGGAGCATTTAGTAAGAGGCCTATAGTGATACCCATATTAATATTTCTCAGTAAACTGACCCAGCCCATGACATATGGAGGCTATCTGGTTTAGCACAAGTTCGTGACCCTGAAACTGGTATTCATCTGACTAAAGATACCAGTTTGACCAACTGAATATATAGAAATATTCTTATAATGAGCACTTGGTGGCATTTTTTTTTCTTTTTTTTTTGGCAATGCAACATTTCTGTATTCTCATTGTACAGACACACTGCAACATTTCTGTATGCTCATTGTACAGATGAAAGCACCTTGCATATTGACAAGCGTCTCCCTTCTATAGTAAAGAAAAAAACATTGTTGTGTTATCATTTGAGATGTTTAATCAATGAGGTACTCTTGGAGGATGTCACGTTGACCTGGGCACCAGTACCCAATTGGGAATTAGCTTGGTTATAGCCCTCTATAGTGGTCACATCTATGAACCCTTGAGGTTGGGAGCTGTGCCTGAATCTGTTGTTGTCCTACTCCTTTTAGCAGGCAGCTAATGGTTTGCATTAAAACATCACCTGTGCTCTGCAGTAGCTACTCACCTGCTTGATGTATTATTTCAGATTTTCTCAATTTTCATTGAAGATATTTTTTTCATATCTGTCATTCCCATGGCTTGTACACCCTCCCTAAGGAGCTCCACTTTATTTACGCTTTACCATCGGCTTGTGGGCATGAAATATTTATGCATTGTTATGACTGCTTAAAAACACGGGGATTTTTTTGCTGCTCCCCCTGCCACCTCCTCTTTCAGTGCTGATTTGAGCTGGACTTTTGCCACTCTGAGCAATAAGTTGGGGGCTTTATGCAAATGAAGATGAGCTTCCTGACTTATCCGCTCTTCATGCGGTTTTCCTGAATTTGCCCAAATAGCTGCTTCCTAGTCATTTCCCCCCATCTCTGTAAATGCAAAGTCCTTAGCCAGCAGCTCTTCAGGTGACTATCAAACAAGCCCTTTGAAGATTTTAGACAGAAAGAGTCAGGCAGTGAATAGTTTTCCTGTCACTTCCAGCCGCTTCCAAAAAGAGATTTGCCACAACTAATGATTCAGGATTTCTCCAAGATTTACCTGCTAGTACAAGCGTTTCAATAGCATGGGGAAGGCTGCATAGAACAGCACCATCTGGTGGTGCCCAAAAATGCTGTATTTTGGGGGGGTGGGGGTGAGGAAGGAGTACAATAGCCTTCCCTGCCTGTCCCCACTCACTGAACGCTGCAGCCCTGATTCTTGTCCGAATGCAGAAGAGACTTCAAAGCAGGGGTTGTCACTATTTAACAAGCCCTGAGCTTCTTGTTCTGCAAGTTGAGAGGTGAGACATCCCTGCCTGCCCCCACCCCACCTCACCCATCCAAAACTAACACCTGCATTGCTTTGGGCAGTCAGTGCAAGCAACCAACAGGAGTGCACTTGGCTTTTTAGGAATGGTGGAAAAAGCACCAATATGTCCCCTAGAGCCCGGTGCCCAACCTGTGCTGGAGGTCATTCAGAACGGGCCCTGTAGCACGGGACAAACTAGCTCATATCCCCGTTCTTTCTGTCCGTGACAATCCAGACTGGCTGCAACGTCATCCTTTGGTGCAAAATCAAGGCTGTCACGCATTACTGCGGTCAAGTAAATAGGGCTAAAAACAAAATCATACAGTATTGCTTGAAGTGAGAAAAATGGCCCGGAGCTTGTTGTTCTGTCCCATTTTACCCCAAATACACATGCTAGGATGAGAAATTCTGCGAAGACAACCCAAGAACTACCACACGCTGTCCTCAAACTCCAAACTGAAAATGGTTGCAATTTTGAAAAGGAACTGGTGCCACTCGTTCAAAATTAAAAAGGGATTTCCCCCTAAAGGGAATCCTTTTGGAAAAGGATTCTAGCAATTTTCACTCCAGTAGCTCAAGAAAAGTGTCGTAGAAAGTGCCACTGGTTTCATTGTAAGACTGGACTCCACAGCCCTGATAAAACTATAGTCCTAGGCAGTACCTACAAAGGAAATTGTCCCAAGACAGCTCCAAGGCTGCATATTCAGGGACCTCAGAAGGGATTCAAAACAAAACAGAGTTGAGCAGGAAAAGCAACCCAGACATGTCATCAGCAGGCTGACCACATGGCTGGGGCAGAGGCAGCTCCAAAGCCATCCTCCACACAGTTTCTTGTGAGGTTGCTAAGGAGGCACATGCGCCTGTTGAAATTATATTTTCCACAAATCAACATTTAGATCATGCAGCTGTCCCAAATAAAGGAGTAAAGTGAATATGCCGGTTGGGTTAAGTACTACCTTTCGTACCAAATTAGCTGAAGAAAGCATTAAAACGGTATGTTTTTGGAGAAGTGTATTTTTGAGCCCTTCCTCCCCACAAAAAAAAAAACAAAAAACCTTTCACCATATTTTTTAGACAGCGCTGAAAACAAATAACTATCCAGTGCACACAAACAGGCAGGCAATATGAGGCCAGTCTGTGCGGTAAATGTGGTCCTTGTGTTGACTGGTCCTTGTAGATACCAGAAATAGAGTAAAATTTTTATCTAGCCTATCTTTAAATGATACATAAATACGCATTCACATAGTGCCTTTTATATCCTTAGATTCCAAAGAGGCAATAACTCTTGTTTTTTCAGTATTTCAGGTAGACAGAGAAAGACAAACCTTCTCCAAGACCTTGCCGTGAGTCAGAGACCCTGCCTGCCAATCCCATGCTACTGCCACTGGATGACAGTGGATGACAGTGCTTCTCTGGTTGTCCTGTCTATCTTCTCTTGTATTTCTTTTCACTATATCCAAGTGCCCAACCACTGCTAGAGCTAGCTGAGAGAGCAGGCCTAAATAGAACCTGGCTCCTCCGTTCCCCTAATTAATTACAGCCAAGGCAAATAACTTTATTTGTCCCTCACTTTAGTCCCAGGCACAACAGCGACTCCGAAAAATAACCTACAGCATCTTGTTCCTCAAACAAGTCCCCAAACTAAACGTCACAACTTAATGGCAAGTTCATAGCACAACAGAGCAGACAATTTTGGGGTAGTTTTCTTGTGTGTGTGTGTGTTGTTGTGGTTTAAACTGACAGCTGTTGAGCAAAGCAAATGAAGAACAAGATCTTACAGTCTGAAGTACCTTTTCTTCCGCCACGTTTAATCTGTGTTGGTTTAAACCAACATAAAACCAAGATATGACTCCAGTGCCCCAATGGTGTAAAGCCAAAGACCTGCGCTGAAGGCACAGAACTACACAAATGAGTTGTAATTTGAAGGAAGAATGTCAAATGCAAAAACCAGATGGATACAATGGGATGTTTCTAAGTATTGTGCAAGGGAGGGGGCATTGCACAGCCTTATCTTAAATTTTTCCCCTTTTTTATTTTATTTGACTGATTTTTCAGGCTGGAAATATTCTCTTCGGTATCCTTAGCTAAAGAGAATGCTTTCCACGCTATTTGTGCTCTGCACATAATAAGTATAGATCAGATTTCATATACCATGCATCCGCCTCAATGCTGTTAGTATACACACAGTTTTGAAGTTATTAGTGAACGTGAGTTATTTTATTAGCCCTGTTACATGCTTTAGCAATTACTGTAACTCAATAAGGACTTATAACTACTTGGACTGATACAAGGCTGCACCTTGCTTTCCTGTGGGTTTTACAATTGCCAGCACTGCACTTAATTCTCGAAATGTGAGCAAGATAGTAACTCTCAGATTATAATTCTAAGAAATAACTGTATTAAATTTTAATTATCTATCTTGAAGAAACTATAAATGTTTGATGAAGTAATAATGAGAGATTGTTGAAAAATATTAATGAATATAAGGAATTATAAGAAGCACGGATGAGCAAAGCAAATCCTCTATGGCAGCTTATTATCACTATCCATGTATATATCACATTGGGATTATTTTTATGGATCCTTTTGTATTCCTCATATAGTGCATGCTTATGGGAGAGACAGAAAGTGATGCTTTATGTCACAGTATTGAAGTCAGAGCTAAAATTTTAATTGACTTCAGTGGAAACAGGATAGTGCCTGTAGAGTGGGACTGATAATTACCTTGTTAATTATAAAGGTTTGGGGGAAAAAACTAGATTGCAGATTTAAACTGATTTTTGGGAAAACTTGGTTACGTTTGTCCCTTCCACAGCCAGTGATACTCTGGGAAGCACCACAGCTAAACCCATCCCCCATAAACTCAAATCCTTTCGTTCGAAATGAATATTTAATTTAAACTGAAGAAATTTATTTTTTTTTTAAACCTTCCTTGGAAAAGTATTGGATAATCAAAAGAGTTCACAGGTATCTGTGAGAACAAAGGTTTTTAGTCAGGCTTCAAAAGCAGCGAGGAACAGGGATGGTGATTAAAAACCACCCAGAGAATTAAATTAGGAGTAAAGAAGTACTTCAAATGTTTTGGGTTCAATAATTATGACAGGACTTCAATTCACTGAATTGTCCAAGGGAGGGATAGACGGATGTTACAGTGGATCCAGGAATAGTCAGGTAACTAAATATGCGGGGGTTAGCCCAAAAAGAGGTATAGTACTTACCAGGAAAATGTAAATATTTCAAAGCAGGTTAAGTATGGCACTGCTAAGTTCAGTTTTCTACTATTAACTGTTCTGCTAAATATAGCGGGTCAGACCCTGCTCAGCTTACTCCAAAGGAAAGGATCAAGGAGTAAAACGAAGTAAGATTTAGCCCGGCGTGTATTGTTGTTTCAAACTTTCTTCCTATAGATTTTATACTCACCCTTCATGTTGCTTGTGCGTTATTTTATGGCTGTAACAAATTTCTTTTGAAACTCCTGCTCAGCTAAAGATTTTCTGAGCTTATTCTATATGATAAATGGGCTGGAGAGGGCTTTATATTTTTGTGATCCACACGTTCCCTTTATTGCTTTTTGCAGGGGAGGGTATAATGAGCTCCTCAGGTAGAGCTCATTGGAAAACAAGACAGCTCATGGAATAAACATGGCATTATCATCAGTGAGCACTTTCAGAACAGCGTGGCATTGCCGTCTCTTTTTCTCTCTCTTAGACAATAGAGTATTTACATCCATCCAACAAAGTAATACAAGTTGATGAACATTCATAGACTGCCTTTCACAGCCTATGCTAACTTAGCATTTTATTCCTCATTTGGGAGCAGAATGGATGCTAATCATTAAGTTTTATATGAATATTTCTATTACTTGAAGCTATATAACACACGTGCTGAGTTAAGGGATGTAACTTATGTAAATGAAAGATCATTCCACATTTAGAAGACATTTTCCGGAGCATCTTTTCCAGTTACATTTCAGCTGATCCAAAGGACATCTAACAGAGCTAATGCAGAGGGGTAAAGTTTGGGGATGGAAGCGTAGAGAATAGTCTACACTGGGCCGGGATACTATTTCTTTGCAGTAGATTTCAGAAATGCCTACTGTATATACTGGTTATGCCATTTGAAACTCAAGGCTTAGCTGGGGGAGGGGGCAGGAGGGGAAAAAAAGGCATTTAATATGAACAAAACATTTTTTGTGAAAAACTAAATTCCTTTTTGTTTCCATATGCAATACCATCAGCATTTTTTTGAGTCTTTGCTGAAGTTCTCACACAAGCAAAGTGACTCCTGGAAATACACCATTACAACTTAATATATCCAGTATGTAATTTGTACTTAACAGAAAGATATTTAGGGCCATTTGCCTCAGCCATAAGACTTTCAGCTGCACAGTGGGAGGTAATGCTTCAATGAAACCTTTGTTTTTAATCTTCTGATATAGTCACTGAGGCAGTTGGCCGGCTTTAAAATTACATCAGTCTTCTTCATAATCTGGGGCTTGCACACAGTAGTTTGGGGCACACAACAGTTTATGAGCCGAACTTCTGCTAGTTTTTCCCCGGTGCTTGGGAAGCGCAGAATTAACTGCTTAAAAGGAAGTGGGAAAAATTAAAAAGGAGCACAAAAATGTTCCCAGAGACCCCCGTTCTGTCTGCATCGAGGGCAAGCCAATTAGCCAACACTGGCTTTGTTTCTTCTTCCGAAAATTAGATTATGGTTCCTGGAGTGAGCACCATGATACTGCGGCCGGACAAGCAGGGATTTTAATCACTTCAAAGCAGCGACTGAATATTGCTCATCGGTTGCAACGCTGCGGAAGGCAAGTCCTCCTGCACGTCTCTCTGCATAGCAAGTTGGGTGGTAGTGGGGACATAATATAAAACTGTTGCCTAGTGTTCCACTAAGCTCTGCCCTCCTCTGAAAAAATCCCTCATAATTCAGGCAACAGCTGGAAAGCTTAGCTTAATGGTCTGTGCTTAAATGTGGAAGGTCACAGGGTGCTGATCTAAGGAGCTGAGAAGTCTTGCTCACCCGACTGTTGACACTTAGTAAACGCAGGAGGAGGGGCCTGTGTATGCATCTGAGAAAGCCATACCCGAGCAGCAAAAAGAATAGGAAGCAACTTCTATTCAAGGTTTGCAGGGGTCCTGGAACCAGTGGGGAAAAGCAACAAGGCCCTTCACTGCCTCTAAGTTACCTTGTATTATAACAGGATTAAAGTACATTTAGCTTCTCTATTAGCATACTTTAGTCCCATTTAGGCTTACTTGATGTTTCCGATAGCCTTTGATCAGCCTTGCATGGTGCTGGTCAGCTTCAGGACACAGCAGTCAAAGAGCGAGACTGTGAAATTATCCTGATGTTGAATCTCACAGGAGATATTTCTGGCTGTTTTCATTCACTCGTCCCCAATATTTGGGATTCTTTTTTTTTTTTTTCCCTTAAGTAATTTACACATTGTTCGAGAGAGAGCGCGCGATTAAAAGAAAAAAAGGTAGCACAGTGACCGATAATAATTAGTTCCTTGTTTGAAGTCAGAGCGCTGGCTTCTGTGCCAGTGTAGCAGCATCTACTAAAATACTATAATTTCTACAGTCTGCCTTTTTATTGCTTACATTTGCATATAAATTAAATCCATATTGTAGCTTTAAGGCAAGCTAGGCTTAGAATGCCGTGCAGCTCCGGGTCCATTGTTTTACATCTACTTTCTATACTGTGGTTAAATGAAAAGGGAGGAGAAAGTGAAGGAGGGAGAAAGTCAGCTTTGTAGCATTTTTAATTGCTTCTCTACCAATTATGGCCAAATTAATATTTAAACTTTCGAGTGCCTTGCGAAAGTGTTTACAAAACCCACTTCCTGGTGTTCAGAGCCCTGGGTGCCTAGAGCAATATTTATATTGGAATCTCGGTCGATGGAAATGAAAATAATTAAAGAGAAATTCGGTTTTCTCTTTTTAAAAATTTTCAAGAAAGTAAATACCATTAATCAACCTGTAAATATGTTAGGACAGCAGTCCTAAAAGCTGCATTGATCAATATTTTGGCGGGTTTTTTTTTTTCACCTGGTACAGTTTATATGCATGAAAAGATCCTGTATCATTTAGTTCACTTGATCTTCTCCCCCCGCCTTCCCTTCAAACCTCTTTTGCTTTATGTTGCTGTCTCTGCCAGAATGACATAGGTTGGCCTTTTTGAATTTCTGTTTCAGTGAGTTTCAGAAATCCACAGGCTGCTAATGCTAACACATCAGGACAGAGCCTGGGAAGACAAGAGACATTTGCAAAGATGAGTAACTAGAAGCAAATGGCGCCTCAAAGTCTCCGTTTAAAAATTCTTTAATGAGATACAGTACTTTTTTTTTTTTTTGCTCTTTTCTTGGGCTAATGCCTAGTATGTACCAACCACTGGGCCACATTTTTAGGAAACATCTAAATCAAAATTCAGAAGATTACACAGGGACATAAGAAAATCTTAGGATGGCAGGAGGCCAGGAAGCCCAGCTAGGCCTGTCCTTTCCTAGAGTTAACAGTTGTTCACCATAATATATTTTATTCCCTTTCCATATGCTTCTTGCTCTCTTTGAAAACTGGTCAGACTGGTCGCTTCTGGAGCAGCTGATCGCTGATAAAACGCACCACCTGAAAGAAAGAGATTGCATTTGTACATGCGAGGCCTTTCCGTGAGTCATGTCCCTTGTTCTTGTATTTAACATTAGCTCTGATCGCTGCAGCATGGCTCCTCTCAAATCCCTCCAGAGTCCTCTGCAGCTCCGCGAGGTCCCTTCTTAATCTTTTCTTTTTTCTAGGAACGCAGACCTAGTTTCACTAACCGCTTTCGAATCACTACGAACCTCCAGTCTGGCTGTCATTCTGGGACTTTGTGGTACTTTTTTCCATTTCTGTAATATTCCTCTCCTAATTAGGTAATCAAGACTGCGCCCCTTTCCCATGTGGCCCTCCGAGATCTATGTTATTTATTAGCTTATTTATGTTTTATTATTCATTTAAAAAGGGACGGCCACAAAGCCGCCTGGCTCTGTGTCTGGCTAGTCTTTTAAACCGGGCAGGCTCAACCTGCTATCACTTTTCCTCTTCTCCTTGTTCCCTCTGTGTTTGTTACATCTATTTTTTGCATGCCATTGCTTATATTAAGATGATGCAAAGACATAGATGTCCTTAACTTCAAGCTGTGTGTAACGCGGAGCATTTCCAGTGACGTCTGTGGAACTGTTTGTGGTTCTGTTTAAACACATGTATAAGCATGAGCAGGATTGAAGCCTTAGACTGTAAATTCCTCTGAGCAAAAGTTGGTCTGTGCTTGACCAGTATGTAGCGCAATGAAGTCCTGATGCTGCTTATCTGTCAGCACTGCTACTATAATAATATTTATTCTGCCGTAGCTCTTTCCATCTACGGACCCCATTCAACTGAGGGAGAAGAGTAACATTAACTCCAAGCTATGGATGAGGAAGCTAAGACACAGAGAGGTGAAATAATTTGTCCAGTGTCACATGCCAGGTCAGCATCAGAGCCATGAATACAAGCTAGATCAGCAAATTCCTCTACCCTCCCAGTTGGACCATGAGGTATCAATAAAAGCCTTACTAATCATTTTCACAGCAATAAAATTATTCTCTTCCACATATGTGCTTCCATGTATATATCCAAATTCTTTTTATCAGCCATAAAACACCACTCTTAAACTCTTCCCCACCTCATTCTTTTGTGGACGATTCAGGTTAAGTTTCCTTTCGGGGGGGCTTGACCTAAAGACCCTCATCATCTTTTTATTTCTCCATAAACCACCAATCTGCCTATGTGCTTAGTGTCAGCTCCCTTGTATTGACTTCCCCA
>NW_017729031.1:27922671-27933360 GCF_001723915.1 Gavialis gangeticus
TATGTGCTTAGTGTCAGCTCCCTTGTATTGACTTCCCCACTGAATCTTTCCGCCAGCTTCAGCAGACTTTGAATCAGTTTGTCGGCTTGGGTTATCAGTGAATTGCATTACCTTACCTTATGGGTTTTTAAATATATTAAAGCTTATATTCAGATTTCAGATAAGCATGCACTCTTACTGTTAATTTGCATTTCATAACAAAAGCCCACTGAAAACTTCCTAAGGGCTGGGGATTATATCACTGCAGTTGTTTCTTACAGGCCATGTTCCAGCAGAGGTGTAGCAGGGCAGCTCCGCACCTCGGGAGGCCACGGGGCTATCTGTGCATGCACACACCTCCACCAAAGACCTGGTCACCTCCCCTCTGCTCTGCTGCTATGTTCCAGCTCCAGTGATCGCTTCAGCATGTACAACCCTAAGGCAAAATGTTGTGTACCTCTAAAGTGCCTTCCACTTGAGGACCACAACGTGTTTCACAAGCATGAATGAGTTCCCTTTCACAAAAGCTCCATAAGGTAGCTAAAAAGGATGGTTCCCATTTCACAGAACTAGGAAACTGAGACAGAGGGGGACCTAGGACTTTGTCCTTCAAGGTTCAGAGCATCTTGGCCCTGATCCAGAATAGTATTTATGCTTAACTTTAAGTATGTGAGTGGTTCGATTGGCTTTAACCCAGAGCCTTCCTGGCCTGAGGCCAGAGTGCTCATCACTTTGCAAGACAGGGCCCCAAGTAACTTGCCCAGTGTCACACCAGAACAATTGCGGCGGGCTGGGACCCCAGCCCCTCAGCTCCCTGTCTGGTGTGTGAATCACAAGGCCACCTGCACTTCCTCAATAGTAAAAATTATTCTAATGCTCTGGCACTACTAGTAGTCATGTCTATCAGACCCAATCTCCCTCTATTTGCAAATAGCCTCACGCTTCGATATATAAGATTGTCTATCATACAACTGACTATCTCATCTCCGATTGAATGCCGCCTTGATGTCAATGGCAAGATGCTCCCTGACATCAGTGGGCTTTGACTCGGACCCTTTTGTGAATGAATGCTCTTTTAATGGCCTAATTTTTATGGTGTTCTTGTCTGTCTCCCCTTGCTACTTCCAAAAGGGATGTGAATCAGTCTGGAGAGAAAGTGAACCCTCTGTCATGTTGACATAGATTTGAAACATACCCAACAATAATTTTTTCTGAGCCTTGTAAAAAGTCAGTTATCTTATAGTCATATTTACCCCCTTGCATTTCTCTTCTCCTGCCAGTGCAGGTCTATCAAACCAGAAAGTTTAAGTGGTTCAAACATCCAGAGAGTGGGAGCCTAAACTAAGCTAAGCCCCAAAATACATGATGTTATATGCATCCCCAAGGAGCTCCTTGTTCTTGAATGTTTAAGTCAAGTTTTAGTTTTGGGCACCATGGATTCCTTTTAGTGTTAAATTAAGTCCTTTCCAGTGTTAGTTTCAAAATAGGATTTAAATATCCCTCTTTCTTGAGGGATCTTTGAAACAAAAAAAAGAATTTTGGAAGTATGTTGGAAGTATATTGAACAGCTTTGCTGCTCTTGAGAATTGTTGATGGTGATACGCTGGGAATAAATTACTCGGATACATAGTTCACAGGACAAACACAAGATAAATGCAGCATCAGTAGTCCCTGTGTTTACAAGAAAGTATGAGAATTTCTCTTTCTTTTACGTCTTTGTATTGTGATGGTGAAAAATTGGCTTGCTTGAGCTCTCCATGCAAACAAGGTCGGATGGTTGGCAAAAATAGCATAAAATATCACGTCTATCAGACAACTTTCTAAACTTAGGTGAGGACCATGATAGATGGAGCCTCCACTATTCCAGATTTTGTGAAATAATTCAGTATCTGTCTGGAAAAATGGCAGATAAATTAAGCTCTTCGTCTATCACTGAACCATTGGACTGTTTTGGGCCCTGTAACTTGGGCTTCAGCTAAACCACCCCCTGGGCCCAGCTCACCGTGCGCCTGCAACCAAGACTTCCTTTTGTGGTGCGCTCCATCAGGGATAGGAGAGTCAGATCTCTCCCAACAGCGATATAGAAGAGTGAACTTCGTTAATGTGACAGTACTTAATCTTTTCCCAACATCTGGCTGACAGCCCCACTGCCCTCCTCACAAATCAGTGTAAGCAATTCTCTCAGTTTGCATAGATCATGGATCCAATTAAGAAGCTTAGATTTTCATTTTGGGAAGACTCCTCCCCATATTGTTCACTGATCTGCTTTGGTGGTTCTTCTGGTCTGACAAATAGTGAAATATAATGAACTTTCATGAGCAAACTTCCATTGACATATACAGTTTTAGCACCCTCTTTCAACTTTGCATCCTCAGTCATACTTAACACATGTAACAAAACCTGTTAGAAGTCTGTAGCAATCCTCTCCCTTAACACATGTAGTCTATAACCTTGATTTTCCTTTTAGTCTTGCTGGGGTGAGGGTTTGGTGAATGTGTACAAGTGCTGGAAAAGTGTTCTAGCATCAAGCATCCTTACTAGGTCTTTTTGGCTCATTTTCTTTTTTTACATCAACAGCTTTTAATATTTTCACCTGTATCATGGTACCACATCCCTGGAGAGCATAACTATGCTACATTAAAGTTGGTTGAGAAGCATAGAAATATTGCCCAACTTCTCACCAAATTACAAAGCAGATTTATATTTGTCCTTTTAGTAGTCATGCATTATTTGCTGTTTGTGACTTCTGTGCAACATACATTTTGCTCAGATAAACGTGTGTGAATTTCAGTCTACAGCTGAGACTTGTTTAATCAAGAAATGAAATGTATTTGGGACAGATGTAGAAGTAGTTCACAGATACTAAGTCATCTAGACAGGGACCTAATACTAGTTTGATTAAAATGACCGGTCACCAGGTTTGAATTGCCAAATATCAAATAATTACATGAGCTTTTGTGATGAACAGTTGACAACTCATCCATAGTTCAAATATATTTGTAGAAACCATTTGTCTAACAGATCTGAATTTAAAAAAAAATGCAAAATTTTTATTGGCCTATAGGCAAGCCTTGAATGAAAACAAGAGCTAAATTTGTTTTTAAAAAGGGCAGCAACTACTTCAAGCTGTCTTTGATATTAAAAAGTCCTTGGTTTGTGAAGCAGAAAAGTCTTACATAACATATATAAGGACACATTTGCCCTTATGTAAATGATCCCTTTATTAACTTGTTACACTGACCTCTCCCTGACTGAAGGGATCTAAAATAACATGTGGAAATGTGTCAAAAAACAAACCTCCTCTTTAAGGCAAAAAAGCAAAGGAATCCCTCACGTTTATGTCTCTTCCTTACCCTTGATTTTTCCTTGATTTATCCTATAGTGCAGGTAGAGGAAGACAGGGATTACAAGTTATGCCCCTTCTTGCAATAGTTCTGACACCAGGTTTCGCGTGATATGCTCCAAAATAGTGTTTGTTGTTAAGATTTGGAGCAGAAGTTGTTGTGTGACATGAGGTGCTGCCCCTTATCTGGTAGGTCGTGCAGGGGGACAGGAACACTAGTGTTTCTCCTGACAGCGTTTTCCACCCGTGGGTTTCTTGCCTGCCTTCTGGCTGTCGTAGACATCTGCCATAGGTCCCTAAGCTGTACATCCACTGACTCGTTGCTAAAGCTGTTGGAAAATGGCCTGAAACAAGTTGTGGTTTTTTTTAACATTCTCATGAAAAATACTGTGAGACTCTTGGGCTGTTTTTTGTTTTTAAAAAGGGGTTGACTTATTCTCATCATCACCTTTATGGCTCTATCTGGACTCTTTAGTAAGCCTTGCATCTTTGGGTCTTACGTCTTCGGATCTGAGAATGCAAACTCCTTAGCTTGCCATCTACTTAAGCCAGGCGGTCCCATTCTGGGCCCCAGCAGTCCTCTTTTTCCTAGCTAATATGGATGTGGGAAATATGAAGGGTTAACTTTCTTGAAATAACTGATATTCAAGAAAAAAAATCAGAGGGGGAATCACCCATCCCTAAAAAGAGGTGTCCAAACTACTGCACCCAATTAGGTATAATTATAAAAGTGGTCTAATTTTCAGATAGGCTGGAAGCCCCAAGCTCTGCTGCTTTCCACAGTTGTGGGAGTTTAGCACCTCAGAAAATCTCAGCTGCCTTTATTTAAGCCCTAAATCTAGTTTTAGGTGCATCGCTTCAGGCCTCTCAGATTGAAAATGCGGGCTATTGTTTTTATTGGCAAATGACAGAAATAAATGGGAAGGAAATAAAATAGGTAAAAGGGGAAAAAAAAAGAAAAGAAATGACTCACCTCTTCAAATGCTATGTAAAAGTTTGTTAGGCTTAAATTACTGAATATAGTTTAGGATATTTGGAAATCTTATGCAGCAGAACAAATTCTCTTTCCTCTCCTAAAAGCTGGCTCCTTCTGTGTGTCAGCTCAGAGTTCAATCACGTAGTCACAATAAAGTATAGGTCAAGTCCTAGAATGTCTGTGTCTTATAGTCTTATTCTTGCCTGACAAGTGCTACATCTAAATCAGCCTATGGCATTAAGTTATAGCCCTGAAAGCAGACTAGAATAGTAAAACCAGTTCAGATGACACACGCTTCTTTTCCCCTCAACCTGACTTAAGCCATTGTTGCTTTTAAGTCACAACTTCCAGCATCCCTAGTATAATTGTAATTCTACGTAGTGAGCAAATCTCAGCAAGACTATCTTACTGGATGTATTTGGGTAAGTTCACGGCTGGGTTGGGTTTAAAGATCACGCGCCGGTAATAAGATTTATTCAACTTAGATATCCAGCTAGGTTAAGACCATGTTGACTCATGCATCCAGACAAAGTCATTGGTCATTGATATATTGTGCTGGTTGTTTTTGATGGATGTAATAGTTGTTATTAGTATGTTTATGCAGAGAAATGGAGAGACCTACCCAGAGAAGGGAGTCACAAGTCGCTTATTAAGTGTCCTGTGCCCATGTTTGAGCTCCTAAAAATCCTGCAGAAAGCACAAAGTCTGAACAAGCATGGAGACTGGGATCTTCTTTTATTTTCCAAGAGGTGGTCCTTCAGGACTTGGCTGACAGTGTATTGGATGGGCAATGTGAAGAAGTCTCTGCCCTGGTGCTACTGATTGGGTGCCTTCACAAACTCTGAATTAGCTTTAAGTAAAAAAGGAAGCTGAATGTGAGATCTGAAAAATGAAAGCAGATAAGAAATGTAGGTTTACCATGTCCATGCTATTCAATTCCTTGGGCATTGGGGTCCAGGTAGAATGTGGTATCTAGAGACAATCTAGAGTTGTTAGTCCACGTTTTGGGGGAAAAAAGAAGAAGAATGAATGTGGGAGTTTGAGACAAATGTAATATGGGACAGGGGTGTAAAGTCCACCAGTGAAAATGATGAACAATGACAGAAATATATAGGACAGCACCGAAGTCAAAGTGAAGGAGCCAAAATAATCACATGTATTCACAGGGAAGAAACAGTATCAAGACGCACTGCAGATTAAATGACGCTCAATGAAGATGAGAAAAAGGAACCAAACAAGTCTCAGAGTACTGCGAACGTCCCTTGAGAGAATTTCTAAAGCGTCTGTGCGAACCTGATCAAACAATTGTCAATTAAATTTTAAAATATATTCTTTTAACCTAATAGTTTATTTTTTAACCTAACTTTGGACACTCACTTTGAAAAACGTGGGCTAACTTAAATAGGAAACTTTGGGGGATGTAACTCTTTACCTTCCTGCCACCTCCTTCCCACAAAAAAGAGCTTTGCCAACTACTTCTCCCAAATCCAAAAGCCATTCTCCACTATATCCTATGGTCATTACTTAAACCAACCCCAAACCATTCTCTACATCCAAGAAAAAGTCTGAGAAAACTGGTGGGTCTGGTTATGTAGCTTCAGATAACTGAATGTGGGCTCTGGCAGCAAAAAGGGTGAAAGAAAATCCAAATGGCAAGGTCCTCTGACTCCATGGCTTTCTGGTTGGGTGGGGTTGCTTCTCCAGAGTCCCAGGTAACCTCAGCTGCCACCACTATACCATGGTCAAATAACTGGAACTCAAACAATTTATCACCATTAAACTCTTAAGCTTCACTAAAAAATCAGACAGCAGTCAGTGCAGATTATATCCTCTTTGCTCAAGACCTTCACCTAATGACTGGTCCACCCAACCATGCTCTACCTTTAGAGATCAGATGGTTTGAAAAGTTGGCTCCATACAAAATGGTGGAGTAACAGAACTGCCAGGTGAAAAACCTGTGGATTGCTCTGAGGAAGTCTGGAGCCAAAGGAAAAATGACGCAACATCTTCACCGCATACAGATGAGTGCAACAGATGACTGCTGTCACCTGACGACTCCACAAACGAGAAGGAATCCAACAAGATACGCTCGTTGTGAGTCCCCGAAGCAGATAGTGAATACAGGCCAAGTCTAGAAATGCTGCTCTGACTTCTTCCTCAATCTATAATCATTTATCTCAGCCTCATCTGGGTTCAGTCTCGCTAGATAGCTCGTATCCCTAACCCAGTCACCATGACACATCCCTCCACATTTCTTAGCTGTGGGAAAGAAAGGAAAATAGGACTAGATGTCATCTAAGTATTGAGGACATTGCAAGCTCTATAGCTTCTCGGTAACCCCCTGCCAGAGCCCACATGGTTACAAACAGCTTTATATAGAAAATAAGCAAGGAGTGAGACCAGACGAAATCTCTCAAGGCAGCTGGGAAATTGATTGATACCGTTTTCTGGGGCCCTTGAGAAATCAAAGATCACTCCATCAAACCCCTACAAGTCCACAGCCCTCTGACCAACATTTTATTCTGTATTAAATCAAGTACATTGATGGCCCTGGTTGATTGATTTCTTTATAGTGATGAACTGATTAACAAGGATCAGGTGTCCATGCTAACTGTTTCGGAGCTTTTAGAGGATTTCTATACCATTGCTCAACTTCTTACAGTCAGCTTCTACAGTGTAGAAATCGGCAAATAAATGTAGAAGGGCAGCTGGCTTTCTATTCAGCACCAAGAGGGAATCATAAACAGCAATAATTAATTGTCCATATTACCCTCATGCCCAAAACCATATTGACTGAGGTCCAAAGCATGGCAGACAGAGCTAGAGAGATACAGCTTGGAAGTTTCCTTTCAAACCATAAGTTTCAAAAAACAGTAATAGAAGACAAGGGCATCCACATCCAGAGACGGCCTTTCAAGGAAGTGTCTAACAACTGATTCTTTGATGAAAAAATATCTTGCTCTCCATTAAGAAATCACTGGCAAACAACTTGAAATAATGACTCCAACACTGTATCCCTAGAAAATCCAGGAGGTATGTGGATCTAATTCATAGCCAGTAGCCCACATATCCTCATGCACCTTCAGAACTGCAGTAACATTTTTGGCTTGAAAGTTAAGCAAGGACGATTGTGTTTTGTCCCCCAAGAACTGCGCCTTCTGCTTCCACCGAGGCAGTAAAAAACTCCGTCTCATGCTGAGCGATCTTACCAGGACAGTAACTGGGAAACTCCTCAGAAAAGGAACAGTCAACTTTCATGATGTGCAAACAGCTTTGATTAGCCAGGTGCTTTACCGCAGAGCCATTCAGGTATTCATGATTGTGAAGGCAAAAAAAACCCCTTCCTTTTCTTTGTTGCTAGACCCAACATACAATTTCAAAAACCATTTATGTTACATTAGGGCCAATTAGGAACTGGAGTTATTCTACAAATATCATAGCCTTATTTCCTCCCATTCCATCAGTCGTGTGAATACCATGGTAATATGTGAGGACAAAATTAGGAAAGATGACATTTAGAAGCCACAGCATCAGTGACTGGGAACAGCAGGTGACTGCAGTGTTTTTCATACAGATGAATTGGGCGGTCTGTCAGGAAGAAAATATTCTTCCTTTGAAACCAAGGGGCTTCTGTTTGGCTCTAGGGTCTTGTAATGTCCTTTGACATCATGAGATAGCACGTGGTAGAGAACTGAGGTTTCCACCCCTTCGAACGGCATCTTTAATAGTCATCTTCCCGAGCCTGTTTCTTTAATCTGCACTAGGATTTGATTCCTGACCTCTAGGCTTTGACCCTTAAGTAACCAGAATATTTCTTGAATGCTTTTAGCATGCACCACCCACTTCCTTACTTTTGTTGTGTTTTATATTAGGTTCAAAAGTATAGACACATCATTTCACGCCAAGTCATTTGATCATATATAACCATCCATCCAAAAGATATCAGCATTACCAAGAATCAGAGTGTTGGAAGGGACCTGAAGGGCCACCTAGTCCAGCCCCCTACACAAATGCTGGATACTTACAATGATGACCCATATGTCTATACTGTCTAACCTACCACAGTTGTCATACCTCTCCAGTGTAAAATATGTACATATTTGAAGGATTATTAAATTAATAGAAAACGTGGGTGTGATGAAAACCTGTCACTGGGAACGTGCTCTACTCTAATGGCCTTTTTAGGTCACATTCTTTGCTAAGACATTTCAATCAGTAGAAAAGTCCCACTGATAAGAATCTGGTGGGTAGAAAAATGGTGGCTCCAGAGTCTTTTGGAGTATTATTGCCTTAGAAATGAGCATTATGTGAGCAAGGAATTGGTAAGATCCTGATCCTGTAACCACCCACCAACTGGCTCACCCAGTCCGTCAGGTGCACACTCAAACCCTGATTAATGCACATCACTGCAGAATACTCCACCAGCCCCAATCCCAGCACTACCCCCTGACACCCATGACCTCCATACCCAATATACCCAAGTATCCACTACATCCTCCTATTATCTCCTGCTAGCAGCACACAGGTACGCGCACGCCTCAACACATAAATGCTCTTAAACCTGCCCACAGTTTCAAACTTTGCACACAATCCTTTGTGACAAAAAAGAACTGTGAGTGGGATGAATGCATCATAGCATGAAACCATGGATGGTTCCCAAGTCCCCCAGAGAAGTCACCGCTCTTGACAATTATATTATGAGAGACATTCTTTGGCTACTCTTAATTATCACTTTCATTCACTAAATGTATGTCTGCGATGTAAATACATGACAAAGGGATGTATTTTCATCCATTTTAGCGTAATGTAATTCAGTGTGACTTGCATTTACATAGGATGTATTATTAGCCAATATACATTATCAAAACCATATGGAACCCAGTGATAAAGTCATCATTGCGGAGCCGCAACAAGGAAAGCTTTGGCCCTCTGCTTCTACTATGTGGATTCTCAGTGCAACCGGTAGCTCAGCAAGGAAGGGTTTGTGGACAACAGCCTAAATAACCATGTTTTCTCTCCTCTTGTACTGGCATCAGGAAAGATCTTGCATGGATTTGAACTTGAAGAAGAGAAGGACTAACCAGAGGTGAAATCATTTCCAGGAACCAATAAATAACTCACTGTTTGGAATCACTGGTTGAAGACCTAATACAAATATTGTTTCCAGAGAGGTTAATGGTTAATACCATTAGGAAATGGTTAATACCATTAGGAAACGACAATATTTGGTAGCAGATTTGTTCCAAAAAAATAAAGGGAAATTGTAATACTACAGAGAAAAATTCTGAGAACATGGAAGGTATTTTAATTTGATGTTATTTATTTGATTTGTTTTTAACGAGGATAAAACATGCTTGTAGCAATAAGGGCAGCTTTTCGCCTACCTAGTGTTAAGCTGCAGTTAGAATTGAACATGGGCATCCATTTTCTCAGAATTGCGCCTTATGGTTGTCCCCCATCAATGAGGGAATTATTCAGGATTGGGAACGGAGCCAGGCACATATGAAATGTTTAGCTTATAACATTTGTCCCAATATCTACAACGTGGTTTTTCTTGATTTTTCCCCCCTCCATTATGCTTCTAGATACAGTATCTGTGAATAATGTTTGTCCTCTAGCTGATTTGGTTGCAGTTCTTGGTGAGTAGTTAATATTGGACCGTTGACATTTTAGCTGTATTTGCCAGACAAGAACAGGTGCAAGATATGAACATAAGGAAAGCCAGCCTTGAGTCTTCCAGAAGGAAAGGGGAAGGCGCTTGGAGTTAGCAACCTCTGCGTTTGAGTCTTGAGGCATTTCAAAATGCCTTTAGCCCTGATGGCCTGACTGATAGCTACTGCAACTAGTGGAATATGGCTTTTACACTGAATTTCATATTTAATAAAGTTGTGGCTGGTTGGCTTGTATCACAACACAGTTTCCAGTTTTATTTCCCATGGGTTCATAGCAACAGCAACACACAGCAGTTATAATGTGTCATAAAATAAATATTAGCAAAAGCAGCCAAGACACTCAACCCAGTTTGAGGCTTGCTTAGGAATACCGTTCCGTATTCCTCTACCACTCTGAAAGCAGAAGGTATCGTCTGCCATGAAGAGCTTTTCGTTTTTCTCCCTCCGTTCTCTTTAAACGGTCGGCTCTCTTTTGAATGCCACAGCTAATAAAAGTAAGTACTAGGACAGCACTTCTTTTCATGTTGCTCCAGTCACATTGCTTTTTTAAATTAAGAGTCTGTCCGCCCCTCTATTATAAACCATATTGCAAGGGCTTAATGGCTCCATTTTGAACAAAGTTATTTGGCTTAAACCTGTCATATGAGTTTTCTCCTTAGAGCAGTGATTCTCCACCTTATGAGAGTCAGGGCCTCCCTCCATATTTTTTTTTTTTTTTT
>NW_017729031.1:27933966-27947818 GCF_001723915.1 Gavialis gangeticus
GTTGCCTAGAGTAAAATCATACACATAGCTATGCAGAGAGACACATGGACTTTGCATGGGTGTGTATGTGTAAGTGTGTAGACAATCTCCATTTAATCATTTCAGCTTCAGAGCCATGTAATCAGTGCACCATGTATCTCGGACCACCTCCCCTGTACTCAACCCACTGTCCAGCTCCCTAGGTTTCTCCTAACATCCTAAATCCCCTGAGTTGCCACTTCTTAAAATGTCTGTCAAAAAGTATTTCCGACACTACCCCACAAATTGGGAACTTCCATCAGCTCACCACGAATTACCCTGGTCCAAGGCCCCAAATGAAGCAAGATACATTCCCAGGGCAGCACCAATTGTTCCGTATATTCCAGTATAAAGTCCAACATGAATGATGCTTTGCCTAGAAACATGGATTTAAATTCCCCTGCTCCATTCCATCGACACACAGCCGTCTCCATTAAAACCACCTGACTTGACCCCCCCATGCCAGGCTAACCTGACCCTGGACATTGTGCTGAACTTCAGGAGCTGAGGTCACACCTGCCTTATACCCTGCCCCTGGTTTATTCAGATGTCGCCCAGGTACTATTGGCTGCAAGCACAGCAAGTTTGCCAGCCTCAATCCCACAACTTCCTGTCCTGCCTTCTGAATACTCTGCACCCCACTTTTTGTCTCTCTCCTAATTAGAGCCAAGCACAGCAGGAAAGACAAGCAGTGGACACATGTTAGAAGGGCTTACCAAGCAAAGTATAGGCAGTATTTGTTGGGGCAATGATGTTAATTATCCTACCTAAGCCACGTGGGCAACCCTTCTCAAGGGAGGAGATACTTGCGAAGGGTTGCCCACGTGGCTTAGGTAGGCTGAGAGTGATGGTCAGGGTGGACATATGATATCAGGACATATCCCAGTGTAAACATATTCTTAGCCTCTTGGTGCCTCAATTTCCCATCTGTAAATGGAGATAATGAGACTTCTTTATGTCACGGGCAGACTGAGTTTAAGTAACTGTAAAAATTGCAAGGCACTGACATACTTCACTGAAGTGAGTCACCTGAGTATCATGGATAGATAGACACAGGGGTTAACACTGGAAGGTTCATACCATTGGAAAGTGGTAGCCTTGATTATAGTGATGGCAGTTCCTAGGACAGTGGCCTTTAAATTCATGGCAAAGACATGTTAAGCTATTTTAGAGGTTTATGTAACTCCCTCTTAGTTCTGCATGGAATAACTAAGGATATAGTCACAGCGAGGTCCCATCCAACCCGAAACATCTGTGAATCTGTGAAAAGTCTCTAAAACATTGCTAAAATGTGTAGCATACACTGAACACACTATGGTTGGGATGGTATAAAGGCTTGATTTGCTTTGATTTGGGCAATGATGTTAATTATCCCAGAATTAGTAAAGGTTTACATAATAAGCCTTAATTCTAGCTCCAAGTAGTTGGGTATTTGGTATTTTGCTATCAAGTCCAAATCACCTTTCCTTCAAACCTGCAATCCTTACTCCCTTAAGCTGTTCCATTAAAGCCATCAACTACATATGGAAGAAGCAGAGACCAACTCAGGCAGCTGCTGGAGAAAAAACAGTGGAGGAGGGGAGGGAACCAGGCTGGACTCAACAGGTAGCCTCTGGACTCTGCTGTACTGTCTAGACCCTCCAGTGAGGCAGCGACATGGGACAGAGGTGTAGTCTTTGTGAAGCCCCAGTGGCTGATCCTTCACAGTCCTGAGTCCCCCCTCCTCTAATGCAATGCTCATTTCTAAAGAGGTAATGAACTATTTGCAGTGCAGGAAGGGCTGAGATTGCTGTCTTCAGAGGCGCCGGCATGTTGGGAGGTGGTACAAGCACAGGAGGGTAAGACAAGTAGTGGGCACGTGTCAGAAGGGCTGTGCTTAAGGAATGAACAGCAAAATATATATAAGGGTACTGTGATATTGGAAAGGGAGTCGGTCCTTTAAAATAAAGGTTGAAAAAGAATGAAATGAAGATCATTTTAATTAACACAACAGGGGATGTAAAACAGCAGCCCATCTGCAGCAGGCGGGGGAATGGGCTCTGGGAGAGAAGTTTTGGGTGACGTTCTAAATGAGAGCTGGATATGGGAGAAAATTACTGACATAAAGAAGAGTTTATAGCATCTTAAGTGTGTTATCTTGGTGTTTGTGCTGCTCGATCACCACATGGCGATCAACAGCAAACCAGCACACAAAAATTGGACGTGTGCATATATAGTGCAAATAAGTTGACTGACAAAAGCCTCATGTCCCATCCTCCAGTCTTCTCCCTCTGTTTTGTCTTGTCTGGTTTCTGCTTAAATTATTAGCTCCTTGGGTCACAGGCTGTATTTTTTTTTCATTTCTCTGCTTGGTAGATTGTTCATTTGAGGAGTTCACTGACTAAGCAACCATATTGGACCTGATTAAATTGTCCCATAAGGAAAAAAAAGAACACCACTGAGATTAAATCTTGTTTAATTTTCTCTCCAGTTATTTAGCCATGAGACAAAGGCAATACGTCTGGCTCCAAGCTCTGGTGAACCTTTGGGACCAACAGGGAGAGAGGACTATCTGCACAGATGCTCTGTTTCTCTGTATTGGCTCCGTGTCCTCAGTGATCCTACTTTTTCATGGGGGTCTAGCTCTTGGGAAGCAATGTTTCTACAGCCTTCTGCTGCCCCGGTTCACCTGCAAGGGGATTTCATAAATGTAGTGGAAGAAGAGGCAAAAAAAGATAATCCACCCTGGAAAATACTGCCATGGAGGCAGATGAACATCTGTTCTGTAAAGACACACAAAAAAGGAACCCAGGATCAGGACCTTATATTCTAGTTTGTAACAGATGCTGAGCGTACTCCGGGAGGCGGGGGGGGAAGGAAATTTTAATTAAGGTGACTCCAAGAGCCACTGTAATTAAAGCACCCAGAGCGTCTCATGTCTTAGCATCCTTGTACTGAAAAATGGCGACAAGGGCTCTTTAACTAAAGCTCGTTTGACAAGCTTTAGTTAAAGTGCCTCTGCTGCCATTTTTCAGCATGGGGACAGCGATACACATGATGCTGGAGTCTGCTGGAGTGCGGTAATTACCATGCTCCTGTACTTCCAGCACATCGGAGCAGCCTCGATGTACGTGTACAAGCACCGTTTCTCATCTCATCCAAACACAAACTCAGACTGGCAGGATTAAACACCTGTTTCAGAAACAGGAAAGCAAGAGTTATTGAAGAGTTGGGATGGTGTGCTAGGCAAAAGACAGCAAGAGCATTCCAGTACACAGAGCAGGGGCTGAAAAGCAACCCAGATTTAGCAAGGAGCTTGTGCTCGTTATGAAAGAGAGATGACATGGTTGCCTGTGATAGCAGGGGACAGGACTCAGTGACCTAGGAGGCTTTTCACAGTCCTGAGCTCCTATGTAAAGCTGGATTTAGACCTTTGAAAATTAGGATGATTTGGGCTTGCTGGACCGAACCAACTCCATTGAAGCTATTAGGTTTAAATGTAAAGACCATTCAGCCAAGTGAAGCCAAGAGTAGCCAAGAAAAGATAATGGGTAAACCTAATACCCAGTCACGTACATACAGCTCCTTGTAGTCACTTAGGTTTATTTTGTTGGCTCTGTTTACAGGCTTCAGCATACTTTATTCAAAGGACGGGGTGTTTATGAGAGGCTCCTGAAAGTATGGGACTTATGGAGGGCTCAAGAGCATGTCTTATTACTTCTAAATTCTCTTATTTAAGATCAATCTCATTGAGCTTATTTATTTGTTATCTGATTATGGCTTTGATAGACTCAGCTTTGCATGCAAAAGAAGACGAGGGTCAGGTGCTGGGAAAAAAGTGCATCCTGAGGACATTTTTTTTAACAGCAACCCGGCTCCTGCCCTATGGGAGTACTGCACTGGTGATCCGGTGGGGAGAAGCGAGAAAAGATCCTCTCCTCTCCAAGTAGAGAATGGCTGTAAAGCTTCCCAGCAACTAGACCCTCAGTGTCCCTCCTTCTTCCTGCAGCCTGGCTCTGTGGAGCTCAGTGACCAATGGCTCTACAAAGTGACAGTCCACCAGTCTCAGCCCTGCCACACGGGAGTCCATAGCCGCCTAGAAGTAAGCAGTCATCAGGGGCTAAACACCAAGCCGCACAAGGGAAATCTACTGCCCAACCATCCATGCCTGATCCAGTCCATGCCATTCCTATGACCTGCTGGTGGGATCCCCAAATATTCCAGTCTACTCCCCCAGCCCGTGCATAGTGATACACCACCTGACTGCAGACCTCATGTTTAGAAGGGATTAAATACTCTATTTCCTACTCACAATAATGTATATGCGCACGCTCCCTATTATGCAAGGATGTTGCACTCTTATGTGTTCATACACTGTACTGAATGAAACAGGACAGCACTGAAAACAATTAGCCAGCATCACCTCAATACGGATTACACGTATTTGTGTAAAATGTGAAATATCATTGAAAATTCCCGTGCAAATGCTCGTTCCTGCATGTCACAGCTGCTGAATAAAGCTTAGCCCTATCCTAATGTATTATTCCTTTCCTTCTTTTAATACTGAGGTAGAGCTATATCTCTATGAACTTGAGTGGGTTTGCCCCACCACATAGGTATATAGTGAAAGAGATGTATTAAATGGACAAGATATTACTGTGTATATGTAGCAGTACAGATCCAAGAAGAAAGCACGAGTCTTTATGAGCTGTATGCTTTCAGTATGAGGACTTCTTCAGACTTTGAATAGCCGTTAAGGTTGCTCTCGTTCTGAATTCTCTTACTATTAATTTTAAGAGAAAATTCTTTGTGACAACTGCTGTTGATTTAAAACTAATGTTTAGCCACTAATGGATAATTGTATTAGACTTGCCAAAACTGCTGTAAGGTTGACCCCAATCTGATTTTTAATTTACTGCATCATCAGCTACTTTTATGATACTATTTAATCTGCTGAAACAAAGCTATTGCTATATGAATATCGCTAACTTAAGAGAGATTGTTTGTAGCAGTTCTTCCCTTGGGGGGTGAGGAGTAGTTAATAATTATATGAATAATCCATGTGGGTTAATGTATTTATATTTGTTTTATCTGCCATGATACTCAGATAACTAGTGTCGTATTTCAGTGTAAACTCTTAACAAGTATGGAGAATGAGCAGCGTAGAAGAAAAATGTGTACTGGTGCTTTGCAATGATAATGTCACTGGAAATTTTTAAAATGTGCTCTGTAATTCTCCGGAACTAAAAGGTGTCCCTCCAATGAAACATTTTCCCTTTTGTTTTTTCTGGACGGTAGCATACACTTCATGTAATTGGGATAATTGTATTCGTACCCATATTAGCAGAGCAACCACACTAATGCAAGAAATATAATACAGTCTCTTACAATAAAAGTGGCTTGCCTTTATGGGCCCATTTCCAAGAGAGCAGCAGAGTCTGGGTCTGATTCTGCTCTCCCCACTGACACTACCCTCCAGTTTCATGTATGCAGAGTCTGCGCTTATCTGCGTAAGAACTGCAGAATCAGGCCCTTGGGTCTTGATTCAAAGCCCGCTCCAGGCAATAGAAAGACCCTGTTGCTTCTAGCTGGATCTTTCCTCCAGAGTCGGTCTGTGTATATTCTTATGCACACTACACTCCTGGCCGCTGCTTCCATCTACATCACAATAAATATTCTTAGAGCTAACTAGATGCATGTTTGTCTTAATTATGACTTTCTTTCAGAAATAACCGTCAAGGCTGCACAAAGTCGCTTTCTAGCTCTGTCTCTGTCTACCTCCAGTTATAGTGTAAAGGAAAAGAACCTAATAAAACAATACTCCAGCTGCACACCAAACTAAAACAGCGACAGGAATACAGTCGTGGCTGTTTAGGTGAAGAAGGAACGTGTGCGGGAAACATTGAACTCCCACCACCACAGGAAGCAAAATTGCAGAAGAAAATTGGCCTAATAAAAGAAGAGAACTGTGAAATGATTTTTTGTTCACCAGCCCATTTCGTTCTCTCTAATGATTACCTGTGAGAGGAATCAATCTGTTAAAAGAGAAAAAAACCCGGGGTGTGGCCAGGGATGTATATTATATTGTACTGTTTGAATTGCTGGTCTGTAACAGTCCCGATACGTTTGTATTATATATCCCTCTGCAAAGTGAAAATGCAGTTTCAGTTGTAGTTACACCGACAAATAATTGATTACTGCCTTAATTTGTGGCAGAGGCCTGTTGTCGAGCCTGTTTTAATATCTGCAAGTAATGGCAACAAGATAAACTAAGATAAAACAAATCATTCTTAATGCTGTGCAACCACCTATTATTTTATCCAAACAACTTCTGTTTTTGTTATCTCCTTGTGGTCGGATGCCTATTCCCTAGAAACAAGAGTAGAAGTCTCTTTTTACCTCTGTAATTAGCTTGTTTGAAAGCTTCCACAAATTCTGCCTATCATAAATTTTGCATTGCTCTATGCACAATAATGCACATAAAATTAAATAAACAATTTAATTAATTTAATTAAAATTAAATATTAAACATATTGTGTATAAGAAGCCCATGTCTTTGATTTAATTGGGCAGGAGAACCCAAAGCAGTTTGGGTAACAGTGAAAAATAATTAAAAACAACAAGTACGGTAGCCTCTGGGTATGAAGAATAGTTGGGAGGTTTCTCCTGAGAAAGGTTTATTTAATTAAAACTAAACTAATCTTTGGAAAACACTTGATAAGCATTTCATAATACAAATCATAATCCAAAAATGAAGCTTATACTGCATCTACATGATACAGGAAAATAGCGTTAAATAATTTAATGCTGCCAGAAGCTACTTTCTTAGCACGCACAAAATAATTCAATAGACAGCATGTTTACTAGCTTTAAATTCTCTGTAACACTTAGTTCATCTAGATAAATATGAGTAAATTGTATAAAGGCATAATGGGGCCATAAGTTATAAAGCTGAGAATTAGTGCTTTATTTAGACTGTTTATTGCTTCTTGTAGATATAATAATAGACAAGGAAAACACAGTGAACTTATTTGAAAGGCAAGCTGTGCCTCTGCTTGGCAGGTGAGCCATTTGGCTGCATTCATGTTTCAGCATAAGGACCGTGCTGAGTTTCAAGCCCATTCTTCGACACCTTTCATTCATAATAGAGTATATTATTTTCAGCATCTCACACCAGTGGAGGAAGAATAGATTATTTATAGGGTAGTGTCTCTATCAATACCTCATTGTTGCCAAATGCTAGTATTCCAGTACTGTACAGCGATAATTTCAGCTCCCAGAAAAACTTGGATCCTTCCCAAGGTGGCAAACTGTCCGCCTGGACATCAAACGAGCTGCTTTGCACAACTGTTCTCAAGCTGGATTGCAAATGCTGACAGGCTTTATAGGTCATTTCAAAAACAAATGCCTTGCTTTAACACCTAGAATGCAGCAACTATTACAGCAAGCGACTGGTGCCAACTGGCTTTTTAAAAAGTGAATGTATCTAAATAGATCCTAATTGACACTTTTAGACAAGTGCCCAGCATAACTGAATATTACTCGGGTTTCTATGGAACAGCTTTTAAGTGACCATATAATTTAACTGACCGTTGATTGTAATTTAAAATGCTACTGTAGGGCCCTGCTCAGCTCTCACTGAATGGCCCCCATCAATGGCAAAATTCCCATTGATGTTAATAAGAGCAGGATCAAGCATCTACGCAGTTAGACTCCACTGAATTATCCAGCTTCATTTCTGAGGTATGTTCCTGGGTAGACTGTGTTCACCGACTTGAAATTGCTTTGAGTATTATCACGTCACCAGTTTTTTTAGCAAAGTTTCCCAATGAAGTTAACAAAGAGTTGCCGCCAACTAGGGTACAGTAGGACACTTTCTAGGCATAGTTCGCTCGTGTTGAATAGCCTTGCAGCTGCAAAGGCAATAGGTCAAACCTACAGTCCTCAGACAGGCAAAAGTTCCCACTCAAGTCCTATCATCACCTCTTATTACAGTCAGTGGTATCTTGGCTTACGAAGGACTGCAGGATTTGTCTTTGTGGGAATCCTTTAGCAACTGGACAATACTAATAACTGATATCAAATGCTTCTTGATCTCGGTGGACAGTACACAGTTGTAATTCATACACACCCTTATAAGACTCAGTAACTTGTGTCTGTAACAGATAGAAATATAGATGTGGGGCCTATTTGGAGTGGGGTTCAGCAACAGGGTACTGCTCCACCAACCTCAGCTGGCCATATCAACAGCTTTCTGGTCCAGGAGGACTGCACCAGTGCAAGGAATAGCCTCCACTAGCACAGAGGTGGCTTGGCAGCTCTTAATTCTCCCCACCTTCCTGCTGCAAAAGAAGAGAGGGCAGGGTTGGAGCCACTTTAAAACAGCCTTCAGGCTGCCCTAATTAATACCAGATGCCCAACCCTGCATGCCAGTTTAAGCCATATTTTACCCACCTCCGGATTTACGTTGTATGGTCTGCCCCATGGTGCATACACAAAGGAGCTGGATGGAATATTATCTACAAATGTACAGTGTTTCTCTCGTATATACTGTAGCTGTTATCAAAAGAAGACAGGGCAACATCCATCATGGTGCTATATCACCAGTAATTTAGAACCACCTTGGAAAACGATATCTATGTCTCATAGATAATATAAATATAACAGAAAGGGTGTTTTTTTCCCCCGTCCTTTTCAGATCACAGACACACTTTTCCATTGTGGCTCAATATTTACTGATCAAAAATATAGACTAGCTTGGAGTTGTGAAATTTGCCAGAAAGAAATATTATCATCAGAAAGAAATGTGCATTCAAAGAATGGTTCTTCCATTTCCAGAATATAAAACAGACATTCAGAAAAACAAACAGAGCAGAGAAGAAATGGTCATTTGCAAGTAAAATACTACTAAACAATATAACCTTGGATTAACTGTTTCATGTATTTATTGTGAAGGAATATATAGGACTTCACACAAGACACTATCATTACAAGCAAGAAACAATACAGACTTTTAAACACACACTAGTCTGCTCTAAGTTTAATGCTTTTTCATATATAGCACAAAAGCTTGCTCCTGCTCCCATTGAAGCCTCTGGAAAAACTCCCGTTGATTCCAAAACAATCATCATTGGGCCCTAGCACTTTGAATTTTTACCATGCATTGATTGTCAATAGTCCTGTGAATACATTTGTCTTAATACATGGATGTGATTAATATATATTTGTTGATGTTGTTATAAGCTGTGTCAAAAGGGGTAGGAAGCCATTTGGATCCTGATCCTGAAAGCTCCTTAGTACCCTTCATTACTGTATGTAACATGACAATTGAATCCCCACAAAAAATCATAGATATCACAGGATTCATAACAATTGAATCACCCCACAATTCAACAATTGAATCCCCACAAAAAATCATAGATTGCACCCTCATGCAAATCAAACCACTGAGGCCAATTTGATGGCAGTAAGAGCTGATTGGGTTGTTCAGGACCTGATTCACTTCATTGACTGCAGTGGGAATTAAACAGAGTGATAAAAAAGTAGGACTATAAATGAATTTCATTTGAGGTTGACATTGTATGGTGCTAGTGGAGTAGGTGGACCTGTATATTTCTGAAAAAAATGAGTACAGTTGCAGTCATTTGGGTTTAAGGATTTTAAGTCGTTTATAACTCACAGAGGTATTCAGAATACTCCTGTAATTTCGGTGGATCTATTGTGAGTAGTAAATCCTGTGGACTCGTGATTAGTTCACGACTTCTAAATGGAGCAAATTCCAAGTTACCTTGGCCCTAAAATGCAGTTGTAAAGAGGTGTCTGCAGTAGAGTTGGTGTGCGGGTACATCCCAACATTTACACTGGTTTCTGCAGAAATCGTTCTAAAAACATTTGTCATTCACTGCATGTATAACCCTGGCAGAATTAGTGCACAGATCATTCCATTATTTAGCTAACCATTAATGATTTACTGGTTCAAGTAATCACTGCAATTCAAGCACAGTTATATTGAGATTTTTTTTTTACTGACCAGTAAACTCCTTTACCAGCTGAACATGTATTTGAGTCTTAATCTAAATGAGAAAGGTTTCCAAGAAATAAAAAGAAAGGAATTGCAACAGTAGAAATGATCAGGCAATGGCATAACTGTTGAGATAATTATGGCACAGGCATTAGAGACATTTAAGATAAAGAGAGGCGAATTTATGGCAGGATTAGTGTAACTTTTTATCCTGCTGGATCTAAAAGGTTAGATCAAGGAGGTGATGATTCAAGAAGTCCCTTCCAGTCCTATCTTCTTGATTCTATATTTGAGGAATAGTCAGGTTTATTTTAAACACTTGAACTTCTATCCTGAGTAGATTTTAAGCATATTTTTCTGCTTATCTGAACTAAATAGAATCTGGAGCACTTTTGGCATTGCCCAGGGCCAAATTCTGAAGTCCTGACTCAGTTTTCATCATCTCTTACATATGCAAAATGACACTTGATTTCAGTGTCAATTTGCCAGAGTTATAGAGACTAAGAGTCAGATTCTGCTTCAAGATAGATGAGAGTAAATCTGGATTCACTAACATGAAAAGGATTTTGGACCTTAAATATGGAGTGAGTTCCCAAAAAATCAGTATCAGGGCCTTAATATATAAATAAATATGTTATTTCCAGGTCACCCATGCATATAGTTCTAATAACTTATTTTCTTCATTTTTCTTAATAGAGAGTGAGAAATTGTTTGGAGTGTATGAAAGTTGCATGATTTTAAATTAACCTTCCCACTCCCTTTTACAAGGTTAGAGAAGTGAAATCCCAATTCTCAGTATTGCATATCTAAGTGCAAAGATATAAGCCCTGACAAAATACAAAAAAATGATGGGCCGGATTCTGCAGTTCCTCGTACATGCACAGCTCTTACTGAAGACCTGAACCCTGGCTGGTCTGAATCAGCGTAGCCCCTTTGAAAGGATTTTGCTGCATGTTTCCACCCTATTAAACACCAGTGAGGTCAGTGGAGCTATAGTCGTATATACCAGCTGAGAATTTGATTTCAAAATTGTTTTGAGGAGTATATAAGGAAAGTAGGATACTTTCCTTGATTTTCAAGTGATTTTCCACTGGGGTTGGCACTGCAAGATGTTAGCACCCTGGGAGTCTCTGTAGCTTTCTGAAAATCAGTAGCCCCAGTCATGTAGTTTCATGAACTTTGTTGCCGATATGACTATCAGTTTATACATAATATTAAATCCACTGAGATTTTTAGGGCTTGTCCTGTGGTCGTTAACATGGAGATCCAAATCCTAAACTATTGTAAGCTACTGTTAGGTTCACTGAAATTAAAACACTTTATACCAACTTTGAATCTTCAAATCTGAGCCCCACTCTTCAAAAATTGGAGTTTTAGTGAGCACTTATCTGTGCTGGTTATTCTTCCACAGCCTTGTTTTCTTATTTCTACATCAATATTTGGACCACCAGTCTGCTTCACTGGTGTAGACAATTTCGATAGCCGCTTTTCAATTAAACATCATATGGAAGGTGGCAAACAGCACACACAAATCTGCGGAGCCAAATCCAGAACTGACCAGCACCTGTTTTACAGCAGTGTAACTTTGCATACTTCACTTACACCACCAGGGTAAGTGAAAAATTAAATGAGATTATGATTTCCTATTCATATCTTTGCCCAAACCCGATCCTGAAGTCAGTGGCAAAACTCCCAGGCTCTCTAGTCACATCAAATTAGCTTTAGTCCATGGATTGAAACAATACATTAGATGCCAGGTGTCTCTGGTGGAGCTGGGGTGGTCTATCAGGCATAAATGGTCACATTTGCAAATGTGAAATATGAAAGATCTCCATGGCCGAGACTAGAGGAAGACAAATCAATAGCTAAAATACAACTAAATACACCTCATATAGCAGATATCTCTGGTGCAAGCTGTATGTAAACCATTGCATACAAATACCCATATTTGTGCCCATTTCCATACACTTCCACAAGAGCCTTTGTCTCTTGTGTGTATAATTGCCTAAGGAAAACAACAAATGGAATAAAGCTGGTGGACCTCCTAAAAACCTGACCGTGACTGACAAACCCACAGAAGTAAAGAGACTCACACTAGATGCCTGAGCTGATACTTTGCCTTCAACTCATAGTTAGTGCGCAAGTTTGTAGCAGCATGGGGAAATCTCATGCCCATTTTTCAGCAAGGATCAATGGTACCAGCTCCGCAGCAGGCTGAGTGTAACCGGCACAGAGGTGAAATCACCTATACCTTGGCCTACGCTAAGACATGCACTTTGGTAGCACCGGTGCAGCTGAAAATGATATAAGGAATATCCTGGTGCCCAAAAGCAGTTTTCCTTGTGCCAGCAAAGCCCAGAGCTGTAGTCCTCCGTCAGGTAAAACTTTCAGGGCCATATTCTCTGCTGGTATAAACTGGTCTAGCTTTTGTGCCAGCTGAGGATCTGGCTCCCATTGTGCCTAATGCAAGTTGTACCGGAGTAAAGACGGCTGCATTTGAACCAGTGTCTGGAGAACCAGGTCAGTATTATGCTTGTAGCACTTATTCCTGTTGCTCTTAATTCTGCCTGCCCTTGCTCATCTGTGCTGTAGTCAGACCGAGGGAACTTGCTGGATCGGGCACTGTAACGGGAGGCCAGGGACCTCAAATAACTTTCCGCCTCTAGCAGTGACCTGGAGTAAGACTCGTCACCCCCTTGTGCCTCCGTTTCCCCTCCAACTCTTTCTCATGGGGGTTTGTTCCCTGTACTGGGAACTTCATTTCAGCTGAGGCTTCGCAGAGATGCTGCTAGGAAGAATGTGAATTTAGTGCAAGGTTTGTGGTGTGATATACAGGGGCAACATCTGCATTTGGAGGCATGGTTAAGCACTGCCCTACCCACTGAAGGACCCAAACTAGTATTCCTTCCTCACCAAAAAATGGGGTAGAAGTTGACCTGGGCTAGATGTGAGTGGGTGTTGTAGCACTGGGGTTTGGCAAAAAGACAGAGTCCCATCGAGTGCGCGTGATTCCATTTTTTTCCCCTTAAAGGGAGAAGTTTTGTGCTATCTTAGCACCTTATCTTGAATCAGCACCATCTTGGCATTGCCTTTTTTTTCTTTTTTTTTTTTTTTTTGCCCCTTTTTTTGAATCAGCACCATCTTGGCATTGCCTTTTTTTTCTTTTTTTTTTTTTTTGCTCTCCTAAATGTCAGATAAAAATCTGGCAATATACATTCTGGGATAGCTTATTTTAACATTAATCACGTTTAACAAGATCCCCCCACCAACCCCCCCCCCCCAAAGAATACACATAACTAATGAGTGGCAGCTTTTGTCAGCTTTATTGTAATAAGCAATTGGCAAACAATTATGATTTATTTATTTGAGGGCAGTTAACGAGGCACTGCTCTTTCACAAAGCTACAGCTCTTCTCAACCCTGCCATCAGTGATCTCCCCCATCCTGCCCGCCCTTGCCACCACTGAGCTTAGCAATGCAGCCTCCAAGAGGGCCCCGCTGTTGCCTTGTCTGCTCCAAACACCGCGGAGTCGTGAAGCGGAGCCTCTCCGCAGGCTCGGGGGGGGAGTGAAGATGTGTTACCTTCTTTGCATATTTAAAAAATATCTATATCTATTGCACCCCCTCGTGCAAAGGTGACACCTCGATGCGCTGCCTCTTTACATCCTCCAGGATTTCCGAGCCGTGTTCAAGGGACCGGCACCCCCGCCCAGCGAGCTTGCCTTTCTGCCCCCGCTCGTGGCCGACACGCGGGCAGCCGCGCCACGGCCACGCGCCCTTCGCCACGTCGGGCAGAGGCTCTGCCCGCGCCGGCCGCGCACAGACGTGCAGGCGA
>NW_017729031.1:27948309-27950331 GCF_001723915.1 Gavialis gangeticus
ATAGATAGATAGATAGATAGATAGATAGATAGATATCACGCCCATGGTTGCAGGGATGGGGATAAAAACCGCAGTGAGTTGACTGCAACTGCTCCTCTCCTAGCTTTGGTTTTTCGCCCCTCGGTTGTTTTTAAGCACCAGCTCTCCTTTTTTAATTCTTATTTTTTTTAGCCAGGCAGGTTCACTGCAGCTCGCCCGGCGCTAAAACTCCTGCCAAAAAAGTAGCCTTACACCCCTGCTCGCGCACGTGGCTGTGGCTGAAGCGCCGGGGAAAGTCTCGGCTCCTTTCGTGGCGGCGCAGGCCCGGGGACGGGGGAGTCCGGGGGGAAGCCTCGCTCCAGAAAGTGCCGGCGTTTCCCCTCGCTTTCCCGCCCGGGCTCCGTGTCCCGCCGGCACCGCTACTCCCGACCTCTGCTTTACACCTCTCCGTGCAAGAGCCGCGCCTGGAGCCTGCCGGCCGGCTGCCCACCTGCGGCTGCCTCTGTAGAAAAGGAGCGAGGATTAAGCCACGAGCTGCTCGAGGGAGAAGGGCAGCGGGACGAGGAGTCGGGAGCACCGCCGGGACCCGCGGTCCGAGCAAGCCCGGGTGGGAGCGCGGAGCTCGGGCCGCGCACCGCCACGCGCGTTTTCGGACCAAAACCCCCGATCTACCCTAGAAAAGCAGCCCCCTCGCCTCCAGACAACTTTGTTTTCTATGCTTTGATTTTGATCTTTATTTTTTCCAAAGGCAAAATTGGTTTCTGCCCCGCAGATTTTGCCATCGGGCTGAAATAGCCCCGGAAAGGATTTTCTTCTGACCAGTCCGTTGCCAGTGTGAAACCTTTCGCTATCGTTACGATCTTACACACACACACACACACACACACAAAAACCCCAACCAAGTTTCAAAGAATCGTGATGGATAGTTTCGGAAAAGATGTGAATTGCAGAGACGCCCTCTAAAAAATTAATTGGCAATGTGTCTAAAGTCATTTTCTTTCTGGCTTTGCTGTTGCTACAATTAACAAAGTTTTTTATGCAAAGAATAAAGTGACATAATAAAGAAAAAACATCTCTCTCTCTCTCTCTTTTTTAATGAAGGGATTGCTCACCTGGTCCAGTAAAGATCAGATCTCAGAGAAAATGACTTCTACTTCCACCAAAGTCTGGTTCACCGACTTACTCAACCGGAAGAAAGAGCTTCATTAGCTAGTTCACATACACTCTTTTAAACCTGTTTCAAAGGCATTTGATTTAGGACACAAAGATGCCCAGCACCTTATGCTCTTGTCTGAGTAGTCAGATCCAGGAGAGGACTGCCTGTGTCTGCCCTCGCTAACTCGCTTTCTGAGAGAGGGAAATTCAAGATTTGTTTTAAACTTAGACTTCAGTCTTTCCCCCAAATTTCTGCCCTTTGCTGGTTTGCGTCACTTTTCTTTTCTTTTCTTTTTTTCTCCCAGGGTGCTTTCAGATTCAATGGGAAGTCTCCCCTTTAGTTTAGGCCGGCTTGGAGGTTATTTCACAGCTGGTTGTAAAATGACTGGCGCTGTGCTTTGTAAAGGGGGGGGGGGAATAGTTTTAGTAACGGCAACAATTAAAAGCGAAACTTAGTGATTTCGGAGGAAGTTTACGCAAGACAGGAGCCTTTCATTCAAAATGAGCCCGGTTATTTTAGCGCAGCAAGCAGGGCAGCGCAGCAGAGAAACGCTTTCTTTGGTTGCACGGCAAATCGCGGCGAGCGGCGCACGGACACGCGCGCACACGCGGGGATCTGCGCGGGTTCCTGCCGAACGGCACAAGTCTGCGGTGCCATCAGGGAGCGAGAAAAATCCCGGGGCGCCTTTGCCGGCCACAGGTGGATGATTGATGGTGGAGGGGTGTGACCAGAAAACACAAGCCCTTGTTTCATAAGCCGCCCCCGACTCCCCAAGAAGCTGAGCAGCGCTTCGGGATCTGCTGAGCTGTTAAACTGAGGGTAAAACTTAGGTTTGGTGTGGGGTCGTTGGGTTTTTTTCTACCTGAACTAGTGCTGCGAGGGAAGAG
>NW_017729031.1:27955331-27956180 GCF_001723915.1 Gavialis gangeticus
GGGGGAGCGGGGGGGCTCGGAGGTGTCCGAGGGCAGCCCCGTCCCCTCACCCCTGGGTCGCGGCAGGTGCCAGCAAAGCCCGCGTGCCCGGGAGCCCGCAGAAAAGGGGCGGTGTGCAAGGGTGCGCATCTGTGTGTCCCCCACCAAAAGCCCCCAAACACTGCACCCGGGGCCGTGAGAGCCCCTCTCCCCAGCTCCCCCCAGGAGCAGGCTGCGGGATGCCACAGGGCGCTTGGCCCCTCCAGCAGGACCCGCGCCCGGCACTAGGTAACCCGCCCGCAGGGTCCCCGGTGCCCGGGACCGGGCGGCCAGGGGCTCCCTGCCAAAGGGCCGAAGCAGGTGCATGCGGCCAGCCTCCCTCTGCGGCCGCCCGGGGCTGGCGTGGCCTGGGGCTGATGGTGCTGCCAGGCCTGGCTTGGTTAATAATCCTCTTGAACCTGGTCTGTCTGTCTCCGCGTCTACCTGAGCCGTGACCCTGAGTGCGGGACAAAGCCTTGCGGGGCATCCAGAGCCCCCCGCTGTCCCCCAGCCCGGCCCGCCGGGGCCTGCCCGGGCTGGGGGAGCCCACGGTGACAGGAAGCTCGGAAATAAAATGTTAATATCTTCCAGGCCCCGCAGGCATTGACGATTCACAGCAGGTTTGCGGAGAAGGCAGCGGTTAATGAGCGAGCGGAGCTGCGCAGGGGGGAATAGCGGCGGGGCTGGTCCGCATCCTTTTCGTGGGGGGGATTGAAGTCCGGGGTTGAAAAGTGAGGGTCCGGGGGTGGCGGCCCCTTTGCTGAAATCACGCTGGGAAGAGTCCTTCCAATCAACGGGGACTGGCCCTGGCGGTGCGCGTGTGCGTGTGCG
>NW_017729031.1:27956213-27958408 GCF_001723915.1 Gavialis gangeticus
ACACACACACACACACACACACACAAAAACCCCAACCAAGTTTCAAAGAATCGTGATGGATAGTTTCGGAAAAGATGTGAATTGCAGAGACGCCCTCTAAAAAATTAATTGGCAATGTGTCTAAAGTCATTTTCTTTCTGGCTTTGCTGTTGCTACAATTAACAAAGTTTTTTATGCAAAGAATAAAGTGACATAATAAAGAAAAAACATCTCTCTCTCTCTCTCTTTTTTAATGAAGGGATTGCTCACCTGGTCCAGTAAAGATCAGATCTCAGAGAAAATGACTTCTACTTCCACCAAAGTCTGGTTCACCGACTTACTCAACCGGAAGAAAGAGCTTCATTAGCTAGTTCACATACACTCTTTTAAACCTGTTTCAAAGGCATTTGATTTAGGACACAAAGATGCCCAGCACCTTATGCTCTTGTCTGAGTAGTCAGATCCAGGAGAGGACTGCCTGTGTCTGCCCTCGCTAACTCGCTTTCTGAGAGAGGGAAATTCAAGATTTGTTTTAAACTTAGACTTCAGTCTTTCCCCCAAATTTCTGCCCTTTGCTGGTTTGCGTCACTTTTCTTTTCTTTTCTTTTTTTCTCCCAGGGTGCTTTCAGATTCAATGGGAAGTCTCCCCTTTAGTTTAGGCCGGCTTGGAGGTTATTTCACAGCTGGTTGTAAAATGACTGGCGCTGTGCTTTGTAAAGGGGGGGGGGGAATAGTTTTAGTAACGGCAACAATTAAAAGCGAAACTTAGTGATTTCGGAGGAAGTTTACGCAAGACAGGAGCCTTTCATTCAAAATGAGCCCGGTTATTTTAGCGCAGCAAGCAGGGCAGCGCAGCAGAGAAACGCTTTCTTTGGTTGCACGGCAAATCGCGGCGAGCGGCGCACGGACACGCGCGCACACGCGGGGATCTGCGCGGGTTCCTGCCGAACGGCACAAGTCTGCGGTGCCATCAGGGAGCGAGAAAAATCCCGGGGCGCCTTTGCCGGCCACAGGTGGATGATTGATGGTGGAGGGGTGTGACCAGAAAACACAAGCCCTTGTTTCATAAGCCGCCCCCGACTCCCCAAGAAGCTGAGCAGCGCTTCGGGATCTGCTGAGCTGTTAAACTGAGGGTAAAACTTAGGTTTGGTGTGGGGTCGTTGGGTTTTTTTCTACCTGAACTAGTGCTGCGAGGGAAGAGGGGGCTTTGTTTCGGTGGGAAGCGGGCAGCGGGAGACCTGACCTCGCCCGGCCCGTCTGCGGAGACCCCGCAAAGCCGGCGCTGCAGCCAAGCGCTGGTTGCCCCTGGGACTCGGACCCAAAACCCAGTTCAGCCCGGTCCCAAGCTCTCCGGCTCTCCAATAACCACATCCAGACTCGGTTTCTAAGCCCCTCTGCGCCGCACAGACGCCCTGGCATTTCTTATTTTGCCGGGTGAAACTCCAGGGCCACAACAGCGGGCACGATTCGTATTTAAATAGATTTTTTTTCTCCCCCCCCCCCCCCCCAGCCCTGGAGGCATCCAAACCCTCGGAGCTCTCAAGATAAACATCATTAGAAATGATTGTAATTGGGATTGTGAACGCTGACCTTTGACCTGGAAAGATAGGTTTCACAATCATGTCTGCTTTGATTCCTGGAAGGGAGCACAAAGGAACAAGCTTCCTGACAGAAGTCACCGGGATCTCCCCCTCCAGCTGGGGGCGGGCAGGAAACGCGTGTCTTTCCCCCGGGCCGGGGCCGGGGCCGGGGTCGGGGCCGGGCCCTGCCGCCCCATCTGCATATGTAAAAGAGCAGGGTCTGGCCTGGCCCCCTGCACCTCGGCACGGGGCAGGAGCTGCAGGCAGGCTGCAGGAGCAGGCTGGTGCTTGATCACATCAGCCCCGTGCCCTCGAAGAGGACTTTTTGTTGTCCCTCCACCCTGAGCAATGGGCTGGGGGGTGGTGTTAGGTTATATGCACCCCCCCCCCAATGCCAAAGGGGTTCCCGGGGCCCCGGCAACTTCCCAGCAAGCCGCTGATTTCTCTTGGTGGCTTTTAAAGAAATTAGCTCCTCGGTGCTTTCAATCAGCGGCAGGGGTGGGAGCTTAATCTGCCAGATATGAGCTGAGATATATTGTATATATATTAATTACCTCTGGGAGGGTTGGGGCGCGGGCTGGTCTGGCCCCCGTTTCCTCCTGGCCCGGGGGCCGCGGTGGTGTGGGCAGGGGAGGC
>NW_017729031.1:27963838-27964093 GCF_001723915.1 Gavialis gangeticus
CGCATCCTTTTCGTGGGGGGGATTGAAGTCCGGGGTTGAAAAGTGAGGGTCCGGGGGTGGCGGCCCCTTTGCTGAAATCACGCTGGGAAGAGTCCTTCCAATCAACGGGGACTGGCCCTGGCGGTGCGCGTGTGCGTGTGCGTGTGCGCGTGCGCGTGCTAGCGCGAGCAATGGGCAGCAAGGCGCGCAGCGCGTGTGCGACAGCAAGACAGGGACAGTGGTGTCCTATAGGAGTGAGAGAGAGCTACAGCTTCC
>NW_017729031.1:27969093-27969409 GCF_001723915.1 Gavialis gangeticus
GGGGGGCACGGGAGCTGGCCATGGGCAGGACAAAGCTGCCTGCGCCCTCCACACCGGCCCTAACACGGTGCCGAGCCCCCCTCTGCTCTCCCTGCCACCCCAAAGCCGCCAGCTTGGGGCACTGCTGCCTAGGAAGCTTCCCGCACTGCCTGGCCTTGCAGATGCCCTGCTCTTTTGGAGGGCGGAGGTGGGGAGCTCTTACCTTATTTATTCTAATCCTGGGGGAAGCCCCCCGCTTCTGCCCCCGTGGCGCCTGCTGATCCACGGGTGAAAAAAAAAGCACCCGCACGCGCGCAGCTTTCAGAAGAAAACGCCG
>NW_017729031.1:27974409-27975399 GCF_001723915.1 Gavialis gangeticus
AGAGAGAGCTACAGCTTCCTATTTAGTGGGGGGGGGGTATAGACACAGACACGTCGGAGGTGTGTGTGCATACGTGTGTCGATAGACAGAGTACTCGTGTGTGTATGCACACTCGCACGCACACATAGATATGGGTGGGAATGTGCGTGTGAATGTATGTGCGCACACACACCTGACACCCATGTGACACACATGTGTGTGTGTGTTTCTATACACGCACACGTCTATATCAGCCAGGCCTGATAGCCACTAGCCTGGGGTGGCTTCTCCCTCATATATAAAGTTGGGAGTGTGCCACAGATGTGTGTTTGTATGTCTATAGGGGTGAGAGCGTGTGCATACGCATATGTACGTACACATCTGTGTGCGTTTCTATACCTAGAGAGACACGCACATGTGCATAGGGGCGGGCGCATGTGCATACGCATATGTAACACATATGAAACACACGTACACATCTGTGTGTGTTTCTATACCTAGAATGTGAATAGAGGTGGGAGTGTGCAGGTGAACGTGTGTGTATGTACGTATGTGCGCACAGACACACATGACACACGCAGAGACACGCACACGTGCATGGGGCGGGAGTGTGCAGGAGAACGTGTGTGTACGTACGTATGTGCGCACAGACACACATGACACACGCAGAGACACGCACACGTGCATGGGGCGGGAGTGTGCAGGAGAACGTGTGTGTACGTACGTATGTGCGCACAGACACACATGACACACGCAGAGACACGCACACGTGCATGGGGCGGGAGTGTGCAGGTGAACGTGTGTGTACGTACGTATGTGCGCACAGACACACACATGACACAGGCGGGGACGTGTGTGCGCTGCACGCCCGGGGGCGGCCTTGGCGGAGGCCTGCGCGCCTTGCTGCGCGGACTCCGCTCCGCAGGGAGCCGGGCTGCGGGATGCCGCACGGCTGCGCCCTTCCCCGCACCCGCACCCTCACCCGCGTCCCTGTGCCCGGGCCGGGCAGCC
>NW_017729031.1:27976158-27978442 GCF_001723915.1 Gavialis gangeticus
CGCCGCGGCGCGGGGCCCCGCCGAGGACCCACCCGGCCGGGCTGCTTTCGAGCCGGGCGTTTTGTGCCCCGGATCCCGAGCGGAGCTGAGACCTGTGGGTGTTGTTGTTGCTGTTAAAATACGCTTTCTCCCTCTGTGTGGGAAACGCACGTCCCTTCAGGGAAAAGCCAGCAATTATTCTGGCTGTATATCGGAGCAAAACAAAAACAAACAAGAAGTTAAAATATGAAAGCTATACTTATCCTCGGGAAGCCATGATTACATTTATCTTCTATAATTTACCAGCCTGCCCTTCCTCTGGCCCCCCGGCCTGTCTCCGAGTTTGGGCAAATGCAAGGGGCAGACAAGTGCGGGGGTGGAGGGGCAGCGCCCAAACAGACGGGAAGGTGAGCTCGTTCATACGATCAAGCGCAATCGGTGGGAGGAAAGGGCCGCGTTTAATCCCCGCGCTCGCGGAGACAGAAAGGCCCCGAATGAAAAAGGACGGGAGCAAATCCGAGGGAAAGGTTGGGGGCGCGGTGCAAAAGCGGCTCAGCAAGGCGCAGGGCCGGTGCGGATCCAGCTGGAGGCCAGGCTGAAAGCGCTGCTTGGCACGGGCCTGGCCCGGGACACGGGACAGCAGCCCGGCTGCTGGGGAGCACGGATCCAGCGAGCTCGGGGCCGTCCTGTGGCCTCCGCCCCCTGCACGACATCGCTTCCCTGTGTGCAAAAAACAATGTTCCTTAAATGCCTTAAAAACCTGCAATGGCGGAGATGAAGGCTAAGAGTGAAAGTACCATTCATTAGGAGATGCTGCTAAGCAACCGCCTGCGAAGTAATGATCATTTCTACTTCTCTCCTTCCAGCCTCTGCCTTTCCCTGGAAAAAAAAACACAGCTTCTCTGTGGGATTCAATATGGGACGGGTGGGATCTCGGAAGCAGACGAGGAAAGTCTTTTTTAAACGCAGTCTCGAGCCTTAAAAATATCCAGACGCTTTCCCATTTTCCAGCACTTGCGGATGGATTTGATGAGGATTTTTCCCCCTTGTTTAAAAAAAAAAAATAGGTATGATTTAGCTAGTTTAAAAGGAGACTTTTTTTTTTTTTTTTTTGGAGACGCCAACAACCACTTCTGAGGGGTTGGATTCGCAGCTAAAAATTAATTAGCACTTTTTAAGGGGAGGAAATGTTTCGCTAATTGCTGTGCTAATCAATTTAAAACAACAACAATTCATCAAGCCAATGGAAAATGGCGTCATACAGGTCTTAAAACGCAAAAAAATAATGACAAGCAGCCTGGATCCTGAACACAGTCTACACTTTATTTCAGACTACAGATTTCTGAACATAATAAAATCTTTGGCTTGTAGCGGCGGGTTCAGTCTCGCAGTCTGTGGATCAGATTTTTTTTTTCCCTCGGAAAAAAAAAAAGACAGAGATTCACACGGAAGAAAAAAAGAAAAGAAAAGAAAAGGTCGAGAGAGTCAGACATTTACTTCAAAGCAAGAGCCAACGACATCAACAAAAAAAGGCAGAGAGAAAACGAACAGAAAGGAAGAGGAGAATCAAACGAACAAAAGGAAGAAAGGGAAAGAAGAGAGAGAAGCTGTCCAGCAAATAGAGATCGCTACACATATTTCTTACCTGAAATTAAATATATACAAGGTCATATGCTGTTTGGCTATATAGAGATAATTTTTGCAAGTGTTCATAATTTTTCCTTTTTAAATTGGAGTCCTTATACTATGGATAGACAATAGATTTGATTTTAAATAGCACCTGTCCAAGTCCCCCTCCGTGTGTCCCTTTGCACTGGTCAGTCCTTTGTGTGTGCGTGCGTGAGTGCGTGTGTGCGTGTCTTTTTTCGTGTCCTTCCCTGGCAATAATAATATTAATAATAATAATAATAATAATAATCGGGGTGGGGCGGGGTGGGCTGGGCTGCCTGACTACTCGCTGTCGTCTTTGTCTTGCACGGTGGTGGTGGAATGGTTGTACAGTCCCTGGGCCATGAGGTGAAGGGCCAAGCCGTTCTTGATGCCCGTGGCTTTCTTGATCTTGGCCCGCTTGTTCTGGAACCAGATCTTGATCTGGGATTCGTTGAGGCTGAGTTCCTGGGCCAGCGTCTGCCGCCGCTGCTCCGTGATGTAGCGATTGGCCTGGAACTCCGCCTTGAGTCTCTGCAGCTGCTCGGCGGTGAAGGCAGTCCGCGGCCGCTTGTCCTCCTTCTCGTTCTTCTTCTTCTTCAGCTTCCTGGTGCGGGGACCTGGGGACAGAAGCCCGGGGAGGCGGAGGGGAGGGGAG
>NW_017729031.1:27978453-27978826 GCF_001723915.1 Gavialis gangeticus
TCTCTCCATCGCTGCTGCTGCCGCTCGCCGTGGTGCTCGCAGGCTCCCGGGGACTTTGGCTGTCCGGCTGCTCTTCCATAGTCAGCCCCCGGGCGCGGAGATCTGCCTGCCCCCCGCCCCCCGGGTCCCCAGCCCGCTCGGCCCGCGGGCGCCGGGGTGCAAAAAAGACCAGATCCACTTGTTGGCTTGGAGCTGAGCTCCGGGCAGAGCCCGGGAAGACGGGTAGATCCAAAAAAAACAACAAAAATAAAAAAGGAGAAGAAGAAGAAGAAGAAAAACCCCGGAGCGAGCGAGGCAAAAATGCTCCGCTCCCTTGCTCCGCTCTATTTGCACCAAAAGCAAGGAAAAGAATCATAAAAGCAAGCGCCCCCCC
>NW_017729031.1:27978879-27981796 GCF_001723915.1 Gavialis gangeticus
CCCCTCCCCCCCAAAAAAGCCTCCTTCAAAATCTACCCATCTCCCTACAAACGCGGCGGGTCTGCCTCGCCCCCAGTGCCATGCTGCGCCGTGCCCACCGCCCGGCTGGGCAGAGCCCCTCACTCGCCAGCCTGCACCGAGCCTGGGATGATGATGATTTTTTTTTTTAATTTTTTTTTCTGTTTTTTTTTTAAAGCAAATCTCTGACAGCTCCGATCTTTGCAACAAACTCTCCCTAAAAAATCGCTCAGCCACACTTTTTTTCATTCCAACCGGAAGCACGTGAGGCTGGCCCGCACGTGGAAGGGACCAATGGGGAGCCGGGGATCTCTCTGACACCCCTGACGTCCGCCAATGGGAGGCCCGGCAACTTTGCGGATAAATAATCCATGGGGTTGGATAAATCAAAGGGAGCCAGCAGCCTTCTTGCCCTGCGCATCCCTTCCCCAGCCTGCTCCCACCCCCAGCCCCGGGCTGCTGCTTTATTTATTTTGTATTTGCTGTAAGCAAATAGAAAAGCAGCTCCATAAACAACTTGTTCAAGTAACACGGGATTATAGATGGGCAGAGCTCCTGCGGCGCCGGGCTGGGGCGCGGGGCAGAGCCGAGACTTTGCCATCAAGTGGTATTTTTTGCTCTCCTATAAAAATAAAACGAACACCATTCTCCGTTTGCTTTCCCCTGGGTTTCTTTTGCTTTAATTGCAAAAGGAGGGATGAGAGAGAGGCGTGGGCTTTTCGGAGCTCTGGTGCTGACAGTGAGAAAGACAAAAATAACGTTTTTTGCCTTAACGACAAAAATAACATGTCGTTGCCAGAAAAAAAACAACAACAATCAGGAGTGAGATGAGTTGCAAAGCTACAAATGCTCTTTTTTTTCCGCACCCCTCCTGAATGCTAAGCAGATCGGCGCTCAGGCAGTAGCTGCATTTATAAAGGGTTTTATCAACGTCTTCATCATCATTATTGTTGGTAGCGTTAGTACTGTTATTGTCATCAGTATTATATCGTTAATACATCGTGAGATCCTCTGTGGGCCAGACATGCAAGTGAACTATATATTTTTTAAAAAATCAGAGGATCTGTGCACGGTTGCAGAGCTCCTGCATCTTCTGGCAAATACTAATTTGCAAATAGCCTCGCCTCGGTGTTAGCGTGTGATGGAAAACTTCCGGAATAGAAGCCTGTCCTTCAAAATGCCCCCGCAAAGTTTTTTGCTGCGGTTTAGTGACTTGCCCACCCGTGATGGACACGTTTGTAAACACGCGGACACACCGCGCTTGGAGCCGGGTTTGTTGCGTCCGATGCAGAAGTAGAAATCAGCGGCCGGGGGCACGCTGCAGCGGCGGGTCGGACCCGCGCACCCCGGCGCACCCGGGGATGGACACGGGGGGCCGAGCCCGCCGGCTTTACTTTGCGGTGACTATTTATTTCGGGAAGTGGGGATCCGGCACGTTTTCCCAAGCTAGTGGCCTGACTCCTGCTGCCCAAAATACAGCAGCACTCCAGCAAACAGCAACGCCCGCTTGTTGTCGGAGCAGCCCGGCAGCCCCTCGTAGGAGAATGCACTTTTGGCGTTTTGTTGTGGGGTTTTTTTTTTTGTGGTAGGTTTTCTTTTGCATATGGTGATGGGAACGCGGTGTTTCCCCGCTTGGCTCCGTCTGACGTAGCGCTCGGATTGTGATAACCCCGCGTGCACACGCACGCATACACACACACCCCAGGTATACGGATACAGGTACATACACACACCCCGGATATATAGATACATACACACACACCAAATATAGATAGACACCCCCCCCAAATATGGATACACGCACAGAGATATATAGATATATACATGCACACACACCAGATATATAGCTACACACCCCCCCAATATAGATACACACACAACGAGATATAGATAGATACATACACACACCAAATATAGATACACACACACACCCAAAAATAGATACACACACAGAGAGAGATATAGATATATACATACACACACACCAGATATATAGATACATACACCAAATATAGATACACACAGAGAGAGATATAGATATATACATACACACACACCAGATATATAGATACATACACCAAATATAGATACACACAGAGAGAGATATAGATATATACATACACACACACCAGATATATAGATACATACACCAAATATAGATACACACAGAGAGAGATATAGATATATACATGTACACACCAGATATATAGATACACCCCCAATACAGATACACGCACACAGAGATATATAGATATATACATACACACACACCAGATATACAGATACATACACACACCAAATATAGATACACACCCCCCCAAATATAGATACACACAGAGAGAGAGAGAGAGAGAGATGTACATACACACACACCAGATATATAGGTACATACACACACCACATATAGATACATACCCAGAGATACATAGGTACATATACATACACACACCAGATATACAGATACATGCACACCGATATATAGATACATATATACACACCCCAGATATATAGATACAGAGAGAGAGAGACACGCCCGATATATAGATATACACAGACATATAGATAGATATACACACACACACCAGCTATATAGACACGTTTACATATACCCCCCCAGATATATAGATACACACACACCAGATCTATAGACATACACACGGAGATATACAGCTACATTTCCATACACACACACCTCAGACATAACGATACACACGCAGATATATAGATACACACACATATACCACCAGATACATGCATACGCACACAGAGATAGATGTGCACACAGGCACAGATACAGGGATATATAGACACACACACGCACACACGGAGGGTGTGATGGGGGCACGCGTGCCGGGTGTCGGGGCCGGGGCTGGCTGCTGCCGGGCCTGCCCGCACGGGG
>NW_017729031.1:27981970-27982292 GCF_001723915.1 Gavialis gangeticus
AGCCCCGCACCTCGGTGCCCGCATGGCCGCAGCGACCCGGGACGCGGTTTGCAGCGCGCGGCGTCACGCGCCCGGCAGTGTCTGCCCCGCTTTTTCGGTAACTATGCCCCGATTTCTTAGTGATTGACTTGCACTTCCCGCGCCGGCTCTGCCCAGTGCCCCCGGCCCCGCAGCCCGGGCTGAGCCTCCTCTCCCAGAGCCTTGCACGAGGCGTTTCCAGGGGCCCATTATAACCCAGAAGAGCATAATTGAAAGAGGTCAGTGCGATCATTAATTGAATGAGACACGTCGCAGTGTGCAAAAAAAAAAAAAAAAAAAAAAT
>NW_017729031.1:27987292-27987521 GCF_001723915.1 Gavialis gangeticus
AAAAAAAAAATATCTGCTGCGTTTCCAGTGCCTGGATTTGTCCTGCTGCCTGGGCTGGTGTGCGGGGAGACGGGGCTCAGCAGGTTATTTTCTAGAAGGGGGAAAGCCTCACCAAATTGTTCCTTCCAGCCACACAATCTCTTCTAAAATAATAGCCGGCATCATGCAATCAGCACTGGAATCAATATCCGCAGTCCCCAATTAAACCCCCCCCCCCCCCCCCCGGCAA
>NW_017729031.1:27987531-27990568 GCF_001723915.1 Gavialis gangeticus
CCCCCCCCCCCAGCCTCGGCAATATCATATCATTTCCTCACACCGAAATGGGGTTTATTTATATTTAAGTTAGCAAAATTGAAATCTTTATCCCAAAAGCGAGCGTGGGTACTTAATTAAATTCTAATTAGGACACTATCAATATCCCATTTAGCCACGTAGCCTTTGTGCGCCGCGGTCCCTTTCAGAGCTGTAAATGGGGGCTCGCTGCCTTATCTCGCCTGCAAAGAGACGCGTTGAGAAGGGCTGCAAAAGATAATTTATAGGTTTTAATTACTCTTCATTCCGCCTGATCAGCTTGGCGTTCATCACAGGACGGCGAATAAAACCTGGTCAAAAGCACTGTCACTATTCCCTGGCAAGACGCTTAATCAAAGTAAGCAGGGCCATATTACACGCTGCGGGCTCCTCCACGTAATTTCCCTGCTGCTGATAAAGCTGGTTGAATAATGCTGCAGTCCTTTGGAGACACCATTTACAGAAATGACTTTATTGACGGCTTAACGTCGGTAATTCATTTTACCTTTCATGTATTCGGAGCCCGGATTTGTTACAGTAATGGGATGATAAATGCGCTGGCGGCCTATCGCTTTTATTATTGAATACAATACACACACCCATCCTTAAATGTTCCAAAATTGGGTAACAAAAAGAGAGAGAGAGAGAGAGAGAAAGGGGGGGGGGGGAGAAATCGAAGGCTTTAACTATTTAATTTGCTTTCGTGTGTGTGTGTGTGTGTGAGTGTGAGTGTGTGCAGGGGGTGGGGGTGGAAGTGAGTGGAGCTGGAATCCTCCTCCCTGCTAGAAAAGATTGAGGGTTTTAGGGTTTTTTGCTGGGCATGGGGCAAGTCTGGCGCTGTGTGTCCCAGCCGATCTCCGGGGAGATGAAAGCTATTCCCCCCCATGAAATAGAGAAATATGCCGCTCCCGGAGGAGGATGTCCGCACAGCCTCCGGGAGCAGGAGCGACCCGGCCCGGCCATGAGAAAGTTCCCTCCTGAACTTCCCCGGAGCGGGTCTCAAACCCGGGCGCGGCTCCGGCAGCTCCTCTCGGCTCCAGCCGGAGCCGGAGCCGGAGCCCGGCACCGCGCTCCTCGGGGGCTGGTGCCCTCCCGGGATTGCTGGTGTAGGCACCCCGGTACACAAGTTGTGGTTTTCCAGCAGCCCCTGTCCCGGGCGCCGGGGCTCTCGGACGAGGTCTTTCCTCCTCCTCTGCCCGGGTTCCCATTCAGTCCGGTTGCCTCCACGGGCTCCGCGTGCAAACGATCGTAAAAACCCTGGCGTGGAGACAGAGAGCAATCCTGGAAGGAGTGCACTGAATTGTAAAGAGGCTATATCTGAATAGATATCACAAGCAAAATATATATATTTGGGTGATGATGAGTGCCTGATGTGATTGTCACTTCGACTCGGGGCTGCTGGCTTGGAAGTGAATAGAGAGATACCAGCAAATGCCATTTCCCCCTTCTTTTTTCGATATAGGATCCATGCTCTCCTATTCGTGTGCGTTTACACGCGTCCTTATCGCAAGCCCGTGCAAACCTCCGCGGGTTGCAACATTTTTTTTTTCAGTCCCGATGAAAATATTTTTTCTTCCCCCCCCCCGTTTTTGTTTGTTTGTTTTTTTTCTTTTTTGCAAAAGTGCAAACATTTTAAACAGGAGAACAATCCTTGCATTTCTCGGCGCCTTATAGGACGGGAGAAAGTATATAAACGTGTTTAATATACACTGTGGTAATCCTATTTATAGGTCTAGATCAGATCTCATTGGGGCCTTTGCTGAAGGACATAAATGAGTTGTTCTAATACAATAGATTTCATCCTTCCTACAGGGACTGGCTGACCAGAGGTTTTGTTAAAAGTGAATGCGACTAGATTTCTGCTACAAGTGCGGCATTATTATTATGAGCTGGAAGGTCAGACTATACATTCCGGGTCCCGAAAGCCTATAGACCCTGGGAAATGTACGGGGTATCCCACGTCATTGTACCTGACAGTCTTTTCAATAGACTAATTCAATTATCGCTTGGGGATTCAGTCTTCATTTGGACGCAATAATAGGAGTGTAATTCGTTTGTAAATAGGTATCGGAAGCAGCCCCGGCTATCAACTTTTGCGGGCAACTGGCTCCTACCTACGGGCTAGGTGCTTAGGGGGCAGTTTGATGTCGCCTGGCGGATGGCGGAGGCGAGCCCGGCTGGGGGGCAGGGAAGGCGGCGGATCGGGGGGGCCGCAGCCTCCAGTGTCTGCCACCTCCGTGCCCCGGTGCAGGCAGTGCGTGTTGCCCGGCTCAGCTCCGGGCTCTCCAGCACCCAGGACATCCAGCCTCCTTTCCCGGGAGACCGCGGGGACTGGGGCACGTTTGATTTTCTCCCCCGCCCCCCCGCTCTCTACCAGCCATCGGAGCCGGAAACACCTCCTAGACATTTGGGGAGGAGGGGGAGAAGTGTCTGTTTGGCTGGTTTTTCTAACGAGAGCCGAGATGGGGTCTTTTCAAACCCAGATCGCCGGGTTGTCTTTCCACTGGGCTGCTCGCAGCCCCCTTCCCCCCCCCCCGCCGGCCGGATCCCCTCCTACCTCGGCGGGAGCAGCACGAGTCAGCGGGCCGGCTGCTCCAGGCAGCCCCAGCACCGGCGCACACACACGTCTGTCTCTCGGGAGAGAGGAGGAACATCTTCCCGAGCCGCCGGCAGTCCGAGGGGCTCCCCCGGCCCCTTCTGCCTCCCGGACAATCTGGTTTAAGTTACCCCGGGGCAGCCGGCTCTGCGCGCCCCGCTCCCCGCATCCTGCACGCGGGCTTAAAGTTTGGCGCTGGATTTCGATCTGGCTTTCATCTCTCATCTTTGCTTCATTAAGCGGAGCCCCGCGTGCACCTCGTCTTCCCCTCCAAACAGTGTCACATCGGCTGCGCCCATTTACATTTTTTTCAATGTGTTTCCAATTTCCTCCCGAGCCCCGCACCTCATGCCACGCTGCTTCGGGGGGGGGGGGGGGGGGGGGAAAGGACCGGACAAGGAAAAAGGCCCCCCGTTGCCCTTG
>NW_017729031.1:27995568-27997038 GCF_001723915.1 Gavialis gangeticus
CGGTCAAGGCACGAGACATGGAAAAGGCTCCAGCTTCGCCTTGCTGGAGTCAGCTCCAAAAAATAATGTGGTGGTCCCTCACTCCCCCCCCCCCCCGGACATAGGGCTGGGTGGATCGTGGCGGGTCTCTAGCTCTGTTGGATGCGGTGTCCCGGGCACGGCGCTGCCGTGAAGCCCTCCCCACTGAAGAGCGGCATGGGGAGTGGGCATCGGGCGTCCTGACTCAGCGGAGATCTTCACCTTGTCCCCTTTGTGCCCCCCACCCTCTTGGCCCCCTACCCCAGCCAACGGGGCGGACGATACTTTGTGCCGTAAGTCCCGCCAGGTACCGGGCACAGCTCCCAGCTCTTCTCTAGTTGCACCCGCACACACTCACACTCACACACACAGTGCATAGACGTGTGCATGGCTATATGCCTAGCGTGGTACCAGACACCCAGCGATGCATCTAAGTGTTTGCGTGTGCATAATGTTTGTCCATATAGTACACGGGTATATGGCCATATTCCCGTCTGTATATTCATATCACATGGGATAGTACAGTGTGTGTGTGTACACGCGTGTGGCATACGTGTCGGGGTGCTCCGACGGGTATGCCCATATGCCCACACCCAGGCAAATGCGTAGGGCACAGCCGTGCAAAGCGCGGTGTAGGCTGCCCGCGCTCTGTGCTCTGTGCGCGCACCCCGCGTGCATCCTGGCCCGCGGCGTGGGGGAGTGCAGACGTGCCCGCACACACGTGGGCACCCCTCCGTGCAGCAGCCACGGAGACGCCCAAACTCTTCTCCCTGACCCCGACCCCAGCCCTCCCTCCCACTTGGTCGGTGCCCGCGTGGACCCCTCCTGCCCGGGCCGGGCGGGGGCTGCTCGCCCAGCGGAGCCCGGCCAAGAGAAACCCTGCTGCTTCCCAGGGGCTTCCCCTTCAAAGCAACGGGGCGGCCCGGGTCGAGCAACGACTTCGCCCGGGAGTCACACACACGCGCACACACACACGTATGCATGTAGGTATGTACGTACGTATGGAAGGATGTTTCCGATTAAATTAGGAGATACATAGCTAGCTAGATAGATAGATAGATAGATAGTTTCCTAATTTAATCGAAGCAACATTAAAAAATGCTCGTGCGTCTGCAGGGATTGGGGAAAGCTTTGGACCCCTGCCCCTGCCCCCAGGGTCTGGGCACAGGCTGGCTGGATCGGTGCTGGGTGTATTTGTTTCTCCCCCCCGCCCCACTCGCTTGGCACGGAGCTGAGGGCGTGTTGCCCTCGCCATTGTGCTCCAGCCGGCTCCATTCACGTAGGTTAATTAATTTGAAATTTGTGCGGCTGATTACAAAGCCAGGGCCCCTGTTTCACTCCCGTCCCCGCTCAGGCAACAGCTCCCAGCACTGACTTCGCCCAGCCCGGGGGGTGGGAGAGCCGGGGGCTCAGCCCTGCGTCCCGGAGCCACTTTTCTTTAGGAAGTTTCGG
>NW_017729031.1:27997210-27998069 GCF_001723915.1 Gavialis gangeticus
GGGGGGGGGGGGGGCACGGGGTTTGCAAAGTCCTTGTGTTTCCTTGCTCCTTTGTTCTGCAGTGAAGCCGCCCGGCGCCGCGCTGGGGCAAGCTGGCATCCTACCAAACAGCCAGGACAACCCCCGACCCACGAGGCTTTTTGTATCATCTCAAGGCAAAACGAGCCGCGGCCGGATCCGCGCCCCGACTTCGTCTGTGCCCCGGGTCTGGCCCCGCCGGAGCAGCGGCCCCGGGGCAGGGGGCTTCTCCCTGCGCCCTCGGTCGCACCCAGGCGAGGGGTGACCCCCGCGGGGGCAAAGGCCGAGCTTCCTAAATATATCCGTGACGCCGGGATTTAACCAAAAACCCCCAAAAGCCACGGGACGAGCAACGGCTATTGCCGGAGCGGTGACGCTTTCCCGAGGCTGCCCAGCCGCAGCGCCCGGAACTGGGTCATTTTAGGGGCAAAAAGGAAAAAAAGCAAAACGCGAGTCACGTCCCGGTGTGCACTGGGGAAGTTGCCCCGCGGGCAGCACCGCCCGGGACGGGGCCTCCGGAGAGACTTACGCCGCATTTAGCTGCCCTGGGTAACGCAAGTCCCCGGGGGTGTCCTGCAAGTCCCCGCGCGGCAGAAGGAGACGGGCACATCAGGCATCCCACAGGGCAGGGGTGGGCACTGCCGCCTGGCACACCCCGCCACTCCCGGGGACAGGGTGGTGGTGTCTGTCCCCGCCCGGCCCTGCGGCGGAGCAAGGCAGCGGGCCCCGCAGCCGGCGGGTTTTGCGGGGGGGAAGCGCCACCTGTCGCCGGCTGCTGGAGGCGCGGGGCGCAGCCGCGCGGGGGGGGGTCTCGGGAAAGTTTGGAGGCAAGTGACTGCTG
>NW_017729031.1:27998155-28005628 GCF_001723915.1 Gavialis gangeticus
GGGCTCAGTGGCTCTGGCCCATCGCGGCCCCCATGTGCATCTCGCCCCCACACGGCCGTGGGAGGGGGCGCGGGGGCCCGGAGCAAGCAGGTCGCTTGGCCCGGCCCCGGAGAGACCCGGCGGGAGCAGGAGGGGCCCGGCTCTCCCGGGACGCCCCGTCTGTGAAGCCAGCACGGAGGGACGAGTCCGACCTGTGAGATCTGGCTGCAAAGAAGAGAAACGGGTGGAGAGAGCCGGGCTCGGTGCTAAACCGCGCGCCCAGCCCCGGGCCAAATGCCCCAAGAAACCTCCCCTGGGTTTTACCGGGGAGCAGAAGAGGCAAGCACTGGCCTGCCCGGCACAGGGGCGCGAAATGCGGGGCTTTGCCAGGGGCTGGGGCCGGACCACTGCCGTGAGGCTGCAGCTCGGATCAAAAAGGGATCGGGCAGTCCTGGGGCCAAGAGGAGCAGGAGGCCGCCCCGCCTCTCCGTGCCCTTGCCCCGAGGGGCACAAGAAGGCCAGGGCATCCTCCCCCCGCCGGGTCGCTGCGGTGGCCCCGGGGCTGTTAGGAAACCCCACAAAACAGCCCCGGGGAAGCGGACGGGCCTTTCGGGACGTGGCGGGACTCGGGGTGCGGGTTTGCAGCCCGGGGGACGCGCCGGGGCGGGCGCAGGGTCCCACCCGGGATGGTCCCTCGACGCCAGGGCAGAGGGAGCAAAAAACACCTGCACCCCCCGGGGGAAGATCTCTGGAAAAAACAGAGAGCCCGGGGGGAGTGTCGGCTCCCTGTCGGCCTGGGAGAGATTTACTGTGGAGCAAAGTCGTGTTCATGCAACTGCTGCGGCCCCCGCTTCCGCCGGTGCTGAAAGGAGCCGGTGATGGGCGGAAAGGCGGGGGGGCGTGTACCCCCCTCCGCTGCTTTGCACACGGGAGACAGGGCAGGGGTGGGCGCGGAGCCCCCGGCTCGTGTCCCCAGCTCCACGTGTCTTTGCCTTTGACCTCTGCTCCCTACCAGGCTTGCTGGCCTCGGCTCTTTCTTCACGTTTCTCCTCCGTGTCGGACCGAAGCGGGCTAGGAATAGAGTTATTTTGGCTGCCAAAATAAAATAAATCCGCAAAAATAACAACGGCTCTGAAGCTGACGCGTATGCTGGGGGAGATCTCGGTTTCTGGATCCAAGGCACCTCAAGGGGGAATGATTGAAGGAGGATTTGGGAGATGAGGGTTGGGGGATGTTGCAAGAAAGGCGAAGGACTTGACAGTGCTATTTGCCATCATATTTCTTGACGGTATTTACTTTTGCAATCACTTGTGAAACACATCCTAGGAGGGGGGGCGGGGAAAGGCAGGCGGGGGGAGGAGGGAGGCAAGCCTGATAGGGTTATATAGCACCTTTCAGATACATGCCAAAGTTGAGAACTATTTCCAAGACATGCCATAGGAAAATGGAAATGTTCCATAGCATGGCACTTTATCTCCACTCCCAGCCCTGCAGCCAAATCTAAAGTCCCTAGTCAGACTAACATTACATTCCTGAGCTAGACAAATGATGAAAAAGTTCCAGTTACTGTCTAATGAAAGGCCTCCATCTCCCTTCCCCAGAGGTTTCCGATGCACATATAATTAGCTCTCAATATTTCATGAATATGGGGTTTACTAATTCCTTTTCACTCAGGAGATTTCATGCTCAGGGTTTCACCAGCACTATAACTTTGTGCGAAGCCTTCAAACGTGGGAAGAGCTGTTATGGTTTGAAGCTGATTTTTTCTGCTTTGTTGCACAGCACCTCACAGGTCCCCAAGGTCCGAGTGCGGCTCACGGTCTGCAACCAGCTTCCAAAAATTCGTGCGGGAAACAAAACCTGTTGGGGGTCCATGCCTCTACTGCAGAGCCGCAGTTTGTTTCTGGTGGACGTAATGTTCAGCTGTGGAAGGCGCCTACTTTCTGAAAAAGCCATGATGGCCACGAGGAACACATGAGAGGTCTGGTGTAGACCCATCAAAGCATACCCAGGCACTCCATAATCATACCTTTAAATATTTTGAATATAAGGAAATAACTCTAGTGATAACTCCCTCCACTTCCCTTGGGTAAGAAAAGGAACAAAACTCTTCCCGTGTTGCCTTCAGCTCCATTGGGTTTGATATGAAGTGATCCGTGAGTGCTTGGGATTTTTTTTTCCCAGTTTCTTTCCTTTCTCTCTTCACTTTGATTAGATGTAAGATAATAATGCTTTGTGGATGTAAGAGGACACAAGGCACATGAGTGCGGTCCAAGACTTGAGAAACTTGCTGAGCTTTTGAGGATGGGCACATTTTGGATACCCAAACAGATACCATACAGAGGGATAGCTTTTAATGAATAAGTGTTCAACACCTGCTGAAAACAGGGATACTCTAAAATCAAGACACCCAAAATCTCTTATTAAAATGTTGATTAATTGAACTTTTTAAAAAAACTAATGTTGTAGGAATGAAGCCCAAGTGTCCAACCCAAAGCCCGTAGAAATCAGTGGAAAGAGTCCCCATCTGTCTTTGTATCAGGACAGCTAATAGGTTGCAAAAGCCCACTGGTGACAACTCAAAGACCCCATTTTTCTTCATTGTGCTTTGGCTCATGCCTCAGATCATTATAGTCTCTCCAGGATCAACATGGCTACATCACACTTGGCTTCCTTTCAAAGTCCTTACTGGCTGAAACGCAGTGGTTCATTTCTACTTGGGGAACTAAGGTATCTTGAGTAGGAGACATAGGATTTATTCCCCTGCTTCAGTTCTAGCCTGGCAGAAGTCTCTCCATCTCTCCTGTTTCAATTTCTACTGCAGTGAATCTGCTCTACGCCTGAATTTTTGTTATCCAAAGCAGACCAACGCATGTATGCATATGCACATCGGCTGCACATTTACTGTCAGTATCAGCTTTTTGGTTACTTCTTGATCTACTGCATGAAGATTTGCCCATGTTAGATCAGCTCCTCCAAGATAGGCCAAGGATGGGACAAGTTGCCTTTATACTCTCCTTTTATTGATCATATTAATCATATTGATAGGCATCAATTCCCACTAATCCATTTGTTCTGTAGGCTTGTGCTTCTCACGGTGCCTGCATTTTCCCCTTTGCTGATATGACCATCTTCCTTTTCAGGTCTTCCTATAAAAACAGAAAATGTTTCTCTTATATGATGATGTACAGAAGGTAACAATTTGTCTGGTCATTCGGCAAGTTTCTTAATTGATGTGGCTTGGTGCTGCTCCTTTGGTTTCAGTGGATTTATGCCAATTTGCTGCCTGAAGATTTGGCCCAATTAACAACAAAACCTCGCTGGAATGTCCCCTGTCATAAACACAGACATGGCGTATCTATATTTTGCTTAGAAAAATGTCCACTTCTGCTGTTACCAGATATTGCACAGGAACCTGAACTGAGCTGAGCTTGTTCCACATGTTTCCCCTCCCACTGCTGAAAGGTGGATGGGGTCCGGTACGAAGCACTGACTCTGGTCTTGCTGCTGTAGAGGGAATTAGACCTAGTTCAAGAGCTGTGGCGCTTGATGGGCAGAAAGTCCCGAGAGAGAAAGAACAGAGGTAACAACCCGAGAACCACTGGAAAGGTGGACGGCCTGTGATGCCTCGTGCCAAAGTGGACTGCTGAACCCACGCAGAACCCAATGGGACCCAAAAGGGACTTGTCATTGGACAGGGGGCTGCCTCCCTGCAGAATCGAGGCCATCGTACAGACAAGGAAAATGTAAGAGCACCTAATGATCCTCCAAGCAGGTCTAAACAATAAAAATCTTGGCAGTTACTGGCACGTTGTCTCCATTACAACTTCTGCCTGGTGGAGCTGCACCCATTAGGAATTATGGGCCCATAAAATTGTGTAGACAAAAAGTCTTTGTGTCTGAGCATGGAAATACATGATGGAACACCTCCCATAAATCACTGTTCCTATTTTTATTGTTTCCTGTTACACCAAGTATATTCTTTAGCTTAGGTTTGAAGGTGTGCATTTATGACCCTTATTTCTCTGCCTTTACAAGACAATACTGTTGCTAATAGGCTGGAGATTTACTGAATGTGTGCGTTTAAGTCACCTGCCAAAGACCTCTGTTGGGTAGGGGGATGCATGTGCATGTGCGTGTGATATTTGGCCAGGCATCTCAGCACAGAAGATCATAGCTCTGTTTGTCTTCAGTGGGTATCTGACCTGAATGTACATCCACATTGATACACGGGAGCAAGGGGAGCCTATGAAATTTGTCACATGGTGAATGGGTTTATTTTGCTTTTGCTCCTTTTCTGATGTCTTTCAACTGCTGGTTTCAAGAGACATCTTGCGGCCTTCCTTAGGTACTGCAGATGAGTTGTTCCCACAGAAGCCAAGAAGCCAATTCTATTGTTAGGATTTCTTCATAATACAGCAGCACTTTGCCTCTACTTCTTGTAAGGCTTTTTTTTTTTTACTCCTGTCTCTGTGGTTGCTGCTTCAGACGAGTCACCTTCCATATATTTCTGGAGGTAGGGAGTCAACTGAAGCCCTAAAAGATTTTCTCAACATACACTTGAGGGGTAAAGACCTTCTCAAACATGTTACTAGTGTGAGGGCATATTCAGTATGTATTTGTCCGGAAGAGATTTCTACTGATGGAGATTGCTCCTTACATTTTAGAGTATAAAACACAGTCTCTCTTACCACGCAATTGGGGTCAGCAACGTGATGTGCTATTTAAACACCAGGAAATCATTTTACACAGAGGTTATCTCATGGCTCATTTGATAGCAGGACATTACAGACAAAAGAAAGCCCTTCATGACAAATAGCTAAAGGACAGCATTGGCACAAGCACTTATGGTTATAAAATGGCCAGGGATAACTTCAGGCTGGGAATTAAATGAATGTTTCAAGTGATTTTAGGAACGAGGCGCTGGATTAGCCTGCACGTAGGAACAGCAGGGGCAAGAAAACTGAGCTGGTTTAAATGGAGCTGGATAAGGTTGTGAAAGGGATTATATGAGGCGATTGCCTGCCCTAGCAGGGGGCTGCATTCAGTGACCCAGGAGGTGCCTCCAGTCCTCTCAGTAGCACAAGCAGCCCTGGAAAAACAAATCGATGTCTGACACACAGAGGGCGAGAGGTCAGCGTGTTTGTTAACTGTTTTATCAATCAAAAATGAACTGATCAGTAGGAAGAGAAACTTCAGACTCTAGCAAAGACACAGGAGCGGGCCTTAACAACTGGGCAGAAGTGTGGGCTGTGGCCCTTTAAACCTATGTCAGGAATATAACTGTGAAATGTCACATTGCGCGTTTCTTTGGACTTTTGAAGAGTGTTAATGTAGGGCTCAGTTCTGTTATGGTCAATCACTCAGCGCCCCATTCGAGCACTCACGTCCACACTTGGTAGCGCCTGGCTTCAGGAGTCAGCCATACAGAAAGAGAAGAGCCATACTACTCAGGGTAAAGCAGTAAGAGACTCAGGCCCGCTGAGTTACAGCTTAGTTTCACTGATTTCCACAGATGACAGACTGCCTCAATTCTATTCTCGTCAGATTTGGATGTAATACTCATTCCTCTGGTATCTGAACTGGCAGGTTTTTGTGCTGCGGTAAAATTATCCAGTAGAGGATTGCCCAGGGAATTATGTTGCATATACTGGGACACCTCAACTGATTTTTTTGACTGTTTCCCATGAATCTGCACTGAGACAGACTGTCTTGCTGGAAGCTCTACAGGTCGTTCCCACTGGTTTATAGTTTCTTGGCTTCTACTCATTGACAGATGGGATGAGATGTTAGGAAACACATGAAGTGACTGCTTCATCGCTGACTAAGTGGCGAGATTTACTGCAGAGGACATGTTGCTTACAGTTTTATGGAGACTTCTTATCTAAAGCCATGTAACACCCTATGGCAAGGGTCCTGCAGACTCCATGAAAGCCTAAGAGCATCCTAACAAATGGCTGTGAGAACAAGAAGCCAAGTTACCATGTATGTGCACAAAATCTGGAAGCTGAGAGAGGCTGAATAGCTCCAGCCACTCCCAGGGTGCAGGAACCTAATATTCTTCATCCCAACATAAAGTAGATAAAATATCACAGTTAAAAAATAGCTTCTCAGGTGCCTGGGACAATTGTTTGACGATATTGGATTAGGCAGCATCTGCAGTCTATTCAGCAGCTCCTTTTTCTGATGGCAAGAGGCAGCCTAGTTCACATGATCTGGTCAGAAGATGAAGAAATCTGATCTTTGGCCTCTCACTGAAGATCCCTACCTTTTCTAGAGGTGTCCAGCCATTCAGACATGTATCTGATCTACTCTGGATTCATGAGGTATGTGGCTTTCCTCTATGGCTATATTTGAACTATAAAAGCAGCATCCACAAAGGCAATCAAGCATCGTAATCACAAGAATCGATGCAATGGTGCAACCTGGCAATACTTCATCACGTATGGCCACTAAAAAGCAAGACAATAAAAACAGAAAACATTGTAATGTCTTAAAACACAAAATATAACATACTGTTTTGTAGTAAGTCCGCAAGCCTCTGTAATGTCAAAATACTCTCATGAAACAGATTCTGATCTCATTCAAACCAGCACAGTTTCAAGAAAGCCAGCTCAGTTCATTCGGGTTTCCAATGGCCTGACGATTCCCGCTTCCCAATATTTTTATTGCTGATATGTGGGGAATCAGCCTACACTTTCTTGTCAGCTGTGATGAACCATTCAATTAACCCAAAGGCTGGCTTTAGAGATGTTACTAGATGAATCATTAAGGCTGACTGATGACTATGTAGGTGATATATTAAGGATATGCCAAACAACATTCCTTGGCAAAGGATAATATATGTATTGCAGAAGAATTGGAAGGTGGTAACTAAGAACTCTATTGCCGAGAGACAGCTAAAAAGACTGTTGATTCATATTTGCATATATTTGGGAACAGGCATAATTGTTGGTCAGCTTCAACAAGTATCCAAAAGGAACATGTTTTTGCTGTTAAGATAGGCAGCATCTTATGCTAGACTTCAGGACATGTCCCTTCAAATGCTGCCAGGTGTTTTGACACATCAGACTACATTAATCTCTGGTGTAATTCTTATGCCAAGGATCAGTATGATCCAGGGATTTCAAAGGCAGTAGGTGGGCACATCTCCTTTTCCAGGTGTGGACTGTCGGAATTTGTTCTTCCCTCTGAAAAGGATGCTGCAGTCTCATGAGGAGTAAAGAAAAGGTGAATCTGTGGCACCGGCTAAATACTCCACACTTCTAGCAAGTTCTGAGTCATCCTGAAGTTGCTATCTGTAGCCTTCATCTAGGCAAGTTTATTTTTTACGTGCCTCTTATTTTATGATTTTTGCAAAATTGGCAATGAAATATGCTTTCCTTTAAGATGATCCTGGTTGGCTCTCAGAACTAAAAGAGGAACCTGTTATTGGCACCTAGGAAAAAATATTGAGTTCCAGCTTTGCAATAAGTTCTTGTATCTGTTCCATCA
>NW_017729031.1:28010628-28014535 GCF_001723915.1 Gavialis gangeticus
GCTTGGCTCTCAGAACTAAAAGAGGAACCTGTTATTGGCACCTAGGAAAAAATATTGAGTTCCAGCTTTGCAATAAGTTCTTGTATCTGTTCCATCAGTCTAGGATGGACCAAAATTACTTATATCAGCTGTTTGTAAAAGTATTTTTTCCAATAAAGGAAAAGGGACTACTTTTGTGTTAGAAAGTATGCATAATAACCATCGTGTTGCCTCATTTACTTACCAAGGTGACTGCTTTGTGTCTGGAAACCTTTATTCTTCCAACACTGCTTTGAGTAAAATGTCAATTTTTACTCATTTCTTTTCCAACTGGTCAAGCTGATCGCCTTTTGAGGTTCTAGTTTGTTCTTTTATTTTAAGTCATGCTTTTAACATGGATGGTTTCCATTTATTTGCTACGTGAATTTTCTGTCCATTACCAGCAGTTTCATAGGAGACCGATCCCTTTCTTGCCTTGTTTATCTGCAGTGTGAGGTGCTTTGCTTAGCTTCTGTGCTCCTTGGCTTCATATTTCAGCTTCAGCATATCAGTGGGAAGCTTTAAAAGCATAGCTCCATTTCCATAAATAACCTGTAACTTGCTAGTAACGACAGAGGTGCAGCTAGCTATTTCTGGCACCCTGGACAGAGGCGGGTGGTGTGGGGTGGGGGTTGTGTTGAGCACAGGAGAGAGAGGCAGTCTTCTCTGCCATGGCCGTGGCTCACCCAGAGCTAAGGGCTGGAGGCTTTCACACCATGGAAAGGGGGCAGGAGTCCCCACCTCAGGCTTGCGCCCCCTCCCCTGCTGCCGAGGGAGGTGTCTGCATGGCCAGCAGCTATGAGGTTAACATAGCCAAGTGACCCTGTAAAAGCCTGACTTCGGGAGCAAAGGAGGATGTTGTAAAAGGGTGAACCCTATCTCTCCTCCATTGCACTGACTCGTCCCCCTGTAGTAACGGCATCTCCCGTGGTGGGGAGACTCCTGATGGGGACTCCTATCTCTGCTCCTCAGGGCCAGAGTCTCCAGTCCCCTGTTGTCATTTTGGGGCCTCCCTCCTTGGTCAGCACCGAGGACTCTTGCCTTGGTCACCCAGGCTTAGTAATGCACTTGAGTACTGGTGCAGTATAACTGTAGGGACCCTGCCATCCCAGTAGTGATAAAGCACCCTTCTATCATGCTTGTCACAGCTGTTCCACTTTTGCACACCAGGTGGCAGCACCACCTCCATCTCAAGCATGCACTTGTGATCCCTGACATCCTGCTTTTCAAATGCAAGTGCCACTGGGCCTCTGGTATTGTATTGGCTGGAGCAAAACACAGTTGACTACAAACTGGACCCTATTTAAATCCTTGGAGGTAACACAGGGCACGGAGGACTACAGTTAAGACTCAGAGGCCCTGTCTGCTACTGTCGCTGCACTGCTGCATTTTGTGCACGTCTACGCAAGATGCTTAACTGCACAGTAGCATAATTTACTGTGCAGTAGATGCACATGCGTCTACACGGGTGCATGCTTACTGTGCAGTAAATGATGCTACTCAGGAGTAAATTGGGTACCTGAAAATAAAAGTAGCAAATTTACTTGTGAGTGGTTACTGCACAGTAATGCCTGTGTAGATGGCAACCGGGAGCATATTTGCTCCCAGTCAGCCCTGCCACTAGGGCAGCATGAGGCTAGCCCCAGGACTGGGACCCTCTCTTGCCTTAAGGATGGACCACCTCTATGGCAGCCCCGAACTCAGGCCCTTAAAAGTCTGCAGGCAGTTTGAGCCCTGAGGCACACGTACAGGCAGCGTGAAGCCACTCCAGGCCCCTGTATGCCCCTAGGCAGGCTGCAGGCTAGCAGTACCAGTCTGCCTGCACCCTGGCACCACTGCCTAGCACCACAGTGCCGTGCACCTACCAGACCCATGCCATCCAGGCCTGCAGGGTGTTCCAGGCTCCTGCCAGGCCTGCCAGCACCCAGACCCAGCTGCCAGGTCCAGCTGCCTGCAGCCCACCCCCAGCAGCCTACCTGGAGCCTGCCGATGCTGTGGGGCATCGCTTCGCAGCACAGCTGTCAGTCCCACACCATGCCCCTGCACTAGGTGTTGCAGGCTGCTGCCCAGGCCCAGCAGCACAGGGACAGCCATGCACAGGTGCAGGAGCCCCAGAGGCCTCATCTTCACCCATGCTAGTGCCTGCCACCCGGGGCCCCAACTGGTTGCAGGAGGAGACTGGCCATGTCATAGTGGCAGTCTGCATGAGTGGGTGCTCCAACGCCCACATCTATGAGGGACTGTCAGGCCGGATGCGGGAGCATGTGCACAACCAGTTGGCACGGCGGCGCTGCGTAAAGGTCAAGGCCTTGCAGGCACAGGGGGTCACCATGACCGATCACAACTGTCGGTGCGGGAGTGCCCACGAGTCCATGCCCTTTATGTGCACACACCGTTGCCACCAGCCAGGACCGAGTGGAGCCACTGACCATGCCAGCCCCAGCCATGTAGTAAGCCCTGCACTGGGGGGGGAGGGCACCCCCTGCCCCAGACCCTGCACCTGTCCCTGGCCCCCCTGCCTATGCAGCCCACCCTGCTTGCACTCTCCTGACCCCAGGTTCCTCCCCCTACAACATGCAGGGAGGTGGGAGACGATACAAAAGTTTATTGAGCAGCCGGTGCCCCCACAGCTAGGTGGGCATGGGCCTCTCACACACCAAGGAATGCATCAATGCTGGAGTGATGTCCTCCTCAGTTGCAGGGGATAGGGATGTGTAACGCAGCCACAGGTAGCCCTCCAGGCAGCAGCAGAGGCTGTAAAGCAGCCTGGGCTTGTCCCCTGTGCTGTCGAAGCTCAGGGTGCCATGCCAGCTGTGCAGGGATGCTCGGGGCACCATGGCGATCGGCAGTAGCATAGTGAAGTGGGTCGGGCCCCCGACAGTCTGCACAAACAGCTCCTCACACACTGCCTGCCACATGCACAGCAGGGGAACGCTTGGGGTGCAGTGCTGCCTCGGGGGGCTGGACTGGGGGCACCTCCCCAGAGAGGCTCCTTACGGAGAAAGCGGGAACGTGACCAGCTTCATGTCCCAGTCGTCTGAGAGCCCCAGTCCCCCAAGCCTGGGTGCCATGGGCTTGGCAGCAGACCAGCTGGTGCTGGCATAGGAGGACTGGCTGGTGGACACATGGGCCCGGTGGGAGGAGATGCGGGACCAGGTGGACCTGCAGTTCCAGGCGCAGCTCCTGGCCCTGGAGCGCAAGCTCCTGGGCAGGGCAGTGCATGCCACAGGCGATGACCACTGGGTGCTGGACACTGTCCTGGACCTGGCCATCGCCTTCATCCCACCCACTGTCTGGCCCCCAACCCTAGCCCCGCCTGTCCCCTAGCAGCTGCCTACCACCCAGCAGCAAGCCCCCACCTGAGGTCCAGCACCACCTCCACCAGCCAGGAGTCCCTGCCCCGGGTCCCCCGCCACCCGGCCCCCCTGCCTGGGCCCAGGACCACCACTCGCTCCGGCTCCATGCGGGCATGGACCCGGAGCTGCCTGCAGCGGGGCCAAGACTGCATATCGGCCCTGCTGGGCTTGGACACCAGCTGCTGGAGGGGGAGCTGCCCGTGCCGGGGGACCACCAGCCGCTGTCGTCCTAGATGAGCCTCCAGCCACCGGACTCACTGCAGCGTGTGCATCCATGGGGAAATAGCCAGAGGCCAGGGTGCTGGCCACCTGCCCCCACACTCTGCCCCCTAGGCACCCCCACCCCATGGCCCCCCACCCCAGGACGGCACACAAACCACCATGTAAATAGCTTGTACAGGAAGAGGGTGTTTGAGTGTTGGTGGGTGAGGTGGGTAGTGGGGGGGCTCTGTTTGCTGGGAGGGAGTGGGGAGGGGGTCTCTATTTGTTGGGGAGGGATGGGGAAGGGAAAGGGGGGCATGTCTGATGTGAGG
>NW_017729031.1:28016680-28033357 GCF_001723915.1 Gavialis gangeticus
TGAGCCTGCGCTTCTCCAGGCTGAGGAGTGCCGTAGCTCGCAGCCTCTCTTCATAAGACCTGTTCATTTGCCCTCTGATCATGCACGTGGCTCTCCACTGGACTCTTTCAAGCTTCGCCACATCCTTCCTAAATTGTGGAGCCCAGAATTGGATGGAGTACTCCAGAGGTTGCCTCACCAAGGCTGATTACAGCAGGAGGATGACAACCTGGGTCTTGCTCAAGATGCAAGCCAGAGTTTTGTTTGCTGTGCCAGCTGCAGTATCACATTGGTGGCTCATGTTCATCGTGTGGTCAGTCATGACCCCCAAGTCTCTTTCGGTCATGGTGCTAGAGAGCGTAGCATTGCCGAGCCTATGCGGGTTTTTATTCCTGAGGTGGAGCACCTTGCATTTTTCCATATTGAATGCCATCAGGTTTTCATCCGCCCACCTTGCAAGCCTATTGAGATTGGCCTGGATCACCAGCCTATCCTCAAGTGTGGAGACTGTTCCCCAAGGTTTGCTGTCATCAGTGAACATGGCCAATCCACTTTTGACACCACTGTCCAAATCATTTATGAAAACATTGAAGAGTACAGGTCCAAGAACAAATCCTTGGGGGACACCACTGGTCACTGAGTGCCGCGTTAATTCAGTTCTGTCGACCACCGCTCTCTGGGTCCGACTTCGGAGTCAGTTCCCCACCCATCGGACCATGGAGTAGTCCAGGCCGCAGTTGCCCAATTTTTCCATGAGGCCATCATGGGACACCAGGTCAAAGGCTTTTTTAAAGTCTAAATATATGACATCAACCTCTTCCCTTTTGTCCAGGTGATACATCACCTGGTCATAGAAGGAAATGAAGTTGGTCAAGCAAGACCTACCCGCAACAAACCCGTGCTGGCTATCCCTCAGGATGTTTCCTTCTGTGAGCCTGTCAAGAATGGTTTTTTTGATAATTTGTTCCAAAATCTTCCAAGGGATTGAGGTCAAACTGATTGGCCTGTAGTTTCCCAGGTCTTCTTTCCTCCCTTTCTTGAAGATGGGCATCACATTGGCCCTCTTCCAATCTTCAGGTACTTCGCCCGAGCGCCGTGAGTTCTAAAACACCCTCACCAGTGGCTGCGCTGTGATGTCTGCCAGCTCCTTTAGGGCTCTTGGGTGCAACCTATTTGGACCAGCTGATTTATGGGGATCCAGCCTCTCAAGATGCTCCCTCACAAGATCCACACCAATGGGGGGCATATATTCATCTTTACCCTGCTCATCCCGCATCATGTCCGGCAGGGTGGTCCCTTTGGGCTGGTGAAAAACCAATGCAAAGTAATCATTAAGCAGATCGGCTTTTTCCTGGGCGTCAGTTGTCAGTTGCCCCAGCTGGTTTAGCAGGGGTCTGATGTTGCTCTTGTTCTTCTTTCGACTCCCCACATATCTCAAGAAGGACTTTTTATTGTCCTTGATTTGGGTAGCCGGATCGAGTTCAGTTGCAGCCTTGGCTCTCCTAGGTCACTCCCTGCAGGTGTGGGCCAGTGCAGTATACTCCTCCTTAGTGGTGTTTCCTGCCCTCCATCCATTATACACCTCTCTTTTTGGATGTAGGAGGTCCATGAGTTCCCTGTTGAGCCAAGGGGGGCTGTTGAGCCCTTTTACCACCTCTCCTACAGGTGGGGATGGACTCCTCTTGTGCTTCTAGGATCACTTCCTTAAGGAGCAGCCACTCATCATGAACTCCCCTTCCTGTGAAAATATGACCTCCCAGGGCCTCAAGAACAAGCCTCCTGAGCTTATGAAAGTCAGCTTTCCTGAAGTTGAGGACTACTGCATTGCTGGATGTCTTGTCAGCTTTACAATGGATAGTGGAAGTGATCAGCTCATGGTCACCGTCACCCAGCTTCCCTTCAATTCTTAGGTTTTGATCAGACCATCCCCTTTGGCCAGTACCAGATCCAGCAGCGCCTTGCCTCTTCTCGGCCCATAAACGTCTTGGGACAGGTAGAGCTCATCCACACAACTGTGACACACCTTCCTACTGAATGGAGCTCAGCTACAGTGCACAAACTCACCCTTCCTGGGACACATTCAGCCGTGCCCTCCAACCCTCAATGAGCTTATTCATACTAGGCTTCATCTTGGCTCATTGCTGCTGCTGCTTCTTGCTTTCCTCCTGACCAGTTTCTAGTCCACCTGCAGACAGCCCATCATGGGGTTGGTCCCAGGGGCCAAAGTGACTCTCTTTGCCAGACACTCTCATTCTGGAAATGCACTACCACTCTCCAGAGACAGCAAAGCATTTTAATTAATATTCCCACAGACATGCCCTGCCTGTAGGAGCCAATAACATGCAAAATGCAAACACGCAGCTCCCGATCATACCACTCAACGCATGCTCAAAATCAATAGTGAGCCAACAAGAAGGTCAGGCTCGTAAACCCTATCTTCATAGTGTCTTTGACCTCTGGTCTCAGTGTTTTCCTGGAGATATGTATGGCCCATTATAACCTCATTATTTTTCATGACTTTTCACCTTCATGACATCCAACGAACGTCCTTGAAAGCTGTAAAGGAACACAAGAGCAAAACAAAGGTTTATTCGTAATATTATTCATGTTAATATTTCTTAACAGTAATTATAATATTAGTTTTCTATTTGGCAGGCTGGAGGGGAATGGGAGACAAGTACGGAGTTTAAAGATCTGCACAGCTCTCAGACTAAGGCCTTCTCTGGCTAGTGATACAACCAACCTGGCAGAGGCCCCTTTGCGGATGCTCTTATTCAGCTGTAATCAGGGTGTCACAGATCCGGCCCATGAATCCCCATCATCCAGCCCCGGTGCCACCCCTGGCACACTGCACACAGCACAATAAGGCACAGAAATGCAAGCCACACATGGTGCTTGCCCCAGGCAGCTCGGGATGCAAGGCAGACACGGTGCCTGCCTCAATTGGTCTAGGACTGCAGCCCCTGCTCCGAGATCTGCACTTGCCTTGGCTGGGCCAGGGTAGCTGCTGCATACAGTGGGAGTCCTAGACTGGCTGGAGTGGGTACTGCATGCTCTGGATTTGGTATACTCTGGGAAGGCGCAGACTGCGGGGTGAAGGGATCCATCCGCTGAATTGGGCCCATGGGGCTGGCCCTGCACTATTCATCTAGGCTGTGGACTGGTCCCATATCACTCATGCGACCTACGAGCCAGATGTGTGTGACACCCCTGAGCTATAAGAATGTCTTTTTTGGTTTGGTTAAAACATTTTGCTAAATGATATAAACTAACTCAGAAAAAAAGAGCTTTTCCCCCAGCATAACTGTGTCTGAAGCAGGACTAAATATTTTTCCTCCTCATTTAAGAGGGTTGGAAATGAGGAAAAACACACGTACCCATTTGTCACTACAATCCTCAGAGGGACTCCTTGGTCTGAAAAGCTAGAACTTCTTAGGCATGGGAGCACTCAGATGACCCAGCTGCTGGCCAAATCTCTAGGTTTTGTGTTTTCTGTAAGAACTCTATGTTAAGCCCAACATTTAATAAGGTCAGTGAACCAACTGGACAGCTGTACAAGACATTTGGTGCCTTAGGTAGTAAAGACAGGAATGCTTTGAAGAGAAGATTTGTAATGCACAGAGAAGCCACATAGTCCTTAATCAATGGAGTAACAGAAGCATAAGGAATAAGTTACCCCTAGTCCTGCATGGCACATTTTAATTCCTCTCCTGTGGTATCTTGTGTCTGGTTTCCCAATGAATTATGCATAACACACCAATATTCTGGGTTGTTTTTCTCCTTGCTCCCCTTTCAGAGGGCTCTGTTTCACATTAGCTGATCAGTAGGTTGTCAACTAAGCTCTCTTGGGAAGTAACTTTTTAAGACTACACCTGCAGATTGCCACTTCATTGACAGGTCTCCTGTTCAGTCACTGGAGGAGAAGGCAGGAAGAAAACCACCACCCTTTTGTCCTAGTAGTGGTCTGCTGTGAACGTGAGCAGCCTTTGTTACTTGATTAACTTCACCGCTTTATACAAGTAAAGCGAACACAGCTCTACATCCTGGGTCTCCTGATTAAAAACACTGACAGCTTTACTTAATGAATGTTGCAGTGATTCATTTCTATCAGTTTGAGGGTGATGACACAACAGAAAAATAAGAGAGTCCAAATTGCATCGGTGAATAAGAAATCTGGATATTCCAGATCCATTCTTCTGCCTGTGTAGCGATACACACAGCTCCGTTTTGTTCAACAGATCTGGAAATGGATAAACAGATTTATATTTAAATAGTCTGCTGCTCATTTAACAAGGCTCAGTGCCATGTGTTCCATTTTTTTTAAGCCAGCTTTCCTAAAAGAATGAAAATTAAACACTTTTCCTGCCACCACAACATAGATGACTTAGAAAGATGAGGTTCAGGCCAATGTATTGTTTCCTTGCACATGAATGTATCATCTATATTCACTTCTGTGCCTTGGGCCCAAACCTGCAAGGTGCTGAGCATCTTCAGGCCCTGTTTCAAGCAATGGCACCTGATCATCATATCTCACAGGCTTGGCTCCCTGGAAAGAGGGGGATCTGGCTTGATTGATCATCCAGTTTGTCTTGTTGATCTGGACTGCAGCATTTCAGAGCTTAAAAAATGATCTCCAAGTTTTTCACCTTCAGAAAATGCCTTTTCATTTTTGATGAGTCAACCACAAAGAGAACACGTCTATATAGGGGCACTTGATTACAGACAAGGGTAGCGCTTTGATTGCAAGGATTTATAAATAGATGAGCTCAGAAAAGTCCTGGTACTTTTATAGCAGGAGCTGATGAGGAGTCCCAGTGAGACTACTTATTTTGCCTGCAAAATATAATTTCTGCAATAATTTCATGGTCACTTTGATTGGCCATCCTTGAAATGACACTCTGAAAACACATCACAGAAGATGATTTGTTAGATATCCATGGGGTACTGATGTGGTCTCACTGAAAGTCCTTTCTTTCTAATTTGTTTGACGGATGCTATTTAAAAAAAAAGTCACCTGTACTTTGGTAGCAAAACTGTCCACGTTAGCTTTTCTGCAGAACTGCTTCGAAGCATGGCAAGAAACTGGCAGCTCCCAACCAAGCCAAGTTGAGCTTCTGCAATTCCTGCCAATGTCCATCCATAAGGAAAAAAAAACCCCAAAAGCGAACAAAGAAAGAAAGAAATACTGGGCCACACGTGCAGAAGAATATACAGTGAAAATTAAAATTTGGCCCAAACTAAAGCCCTGGATCTGGGCTTGAGGCTACAGTTTGTGAGTGGAGGTCTGCAATTGAGATTCCAACGGTACGTCTCCGTCTCCTCTCTTCTTTGCTACCGGTGGAAAGCAATCTAGCATCGTGCCACAAGATGGAGATATCACAATGATCTTTGCTAAGCAGCCTGCTAGATAGATCCTGAGTGAGTGAAATGCAGAGCTGTTTCTGTTCGTCCCCAGGTGCTAATGATCTCAGAGAAACTCAGCAATCCTAGTCTTAATCACTTATTCCTACATGTCTGGACCCAAGCTCCTGACAGTCCATATATGCCATATCCTCTTGTGCGTGAATGGAAGAACCTAGTTCTGAGTGCCAGTAAATGACAGGTCAGCAAAAGGAGAAACTCCAACCTTGTAAAGCCATTTCCACTTGAGCGCAATTTCTAGCCTGTTGATTTGGACACATTTTGCATTCCTATTGCCCAGGCCCCAGTGACTTCACAGGGAGCAGCTGGGCCCCGGATGTCTGATAGCCACCAATTGCCTCACACTTTCCAGGATATTTCATATACACTCCTGTAAAGTGCTTGTCGGTCCTGAGGCTGCTCATGTCAGAGCCTCTGCTAAATAGCTCTACCAGCAAACGCTCCCAATTTCATATCACAGGAGATTGCAGGTCCGGTTCGTCTCATTCTTATTTGTCAAGGATGTCAACGCACATCTGCACAATGACACAATTTGCCAACCAGGATCTCCATGAGCCTCTCTGCCAACTAGTTTGACATCCCAGAGCACAGCCCAATGTCAGGTGGTGCCACTCAGCCACAAATGCCACGTACAGCTGACAGTCTCAACAGCGAGATCAAAGGCCGGGTGGCAGAAAGACCTGTCCGCCCTAACAGGTGGTTCTTTCAGGTGAAGCATAATGGCGAGGAGCATGGCAAGCACCTTCCTACCGCTGCTGCCTTGATTAAACTAGGAATGGCTGAACAAGAAGCTGTGCATCCAACCCCTTCCCTTGGGACAAGATATTCAGGGAGAAACTTGTTTTTCTGCACCTTCTAAGCAAATAATATACCAGAAAGATAAGGAGAAGGCTTATATTTATAAGCAAGCTCCCTGTTATTGGTTATTTTTATCCTGAATCAGCAACTCTCAGTTGTTACCCCTACGCTTTCCTTGTTGTTGCGATGTATGGGGCAGCATTCTCCTAGAGGAGAGATGAGACAGAGCATCTAGTTAAACAGGCCATTGTGGACTCACAAAAGATAATCCGGGTAGCAGTTAATACAGTAGCAGAGGACACAAATATTTTCTCACCGTTTAGGTACCTGTGGTGCATTTTTAAATTTGAGGAATGTAATAGAAAAAAAAATCACATTCAAAGAGCAACGAAGAGAAAATTATCTCTACATGATTATTTTATTTATAGATAGCTTAGGAGATGAAGGCATTCATCTGTGACTGGTTTATTGCTATAGCCAGCCATCCCAAAATGAAACATCATGTTTAGCAGTTTATTCTGTATTGCTTTATTCTTTTGCTCACTCATATAGTAGGGAGCACTACCTTGAGGGCTGCAACACTGGAATGAACATCACTGGCAAGAGCCAAGGTTTTGTTTTGGGAGTTTTTTGCCATGCTGCTGTTAAACCGTTCGGTCCAGTTTATAAAATCAGGTAAATTAAAGATACTTTGTAAACAGAAGCCTCAACAAAAGAGCAAGGATTGTGCCTTCCTATAGAGAAGTGGCCATTTTCATGCATGTATTGGTCAGAGAGCCCTAATAAATGGCCTGAGATGTGTCTGCATAAAAGAGCTCCTTTCCCCCCTGTGATGAACTCCCACATCTGATCAGTGCACGGGCTGCGACTAGATCCCACTTGATTTTGGTATTCTCAACGGGAGCTCCCCAGGGATCCCAGTTTGCCCAAACTTAATTTTCCTGGCATGCTCTAAAATTATTGGACAGGACTTTGGATAACAGATGAGGAAATGCTCCTGGCTGGAATAAAGGGATAAAGGTCTTTTCTGCGCTGATTAATTGGCTGAATGAGGTAAATTGGATTAATTAATGATGCTGGATTAATTTATTACTAAATCAGTATTTAAGATGCTGCTGGGTTGTTTCGTTGCCAGCATAAGTTTAATTTCAGTAGGAAGCTACCAGCTTCTTTGTGGACTCTGTTATGAAATCTACATTCAATCACTAATTATAAATTTAAATTTAAATGTATTACCTGCTAAAGAGCTCCCAGCACAGAGTTTGGTGGCATGCACTTTCCTTACTGTTGCGCCACACTGGAAAAAAACAGCAGCATTTAGAAATCTTTTATTTTCTTAAAGCTATGAAGACATCATGAGATATGTTTCCTAAGACCCAGGCATGAAGTTAGTTGACAAATCCAGTTAACGCCAATAGGATTTGTGAGGCTAGTTCCCCATACACTCCAGTGGGAAACATAGCCCAGAAGGTATTTTTTTCCTTAAAATGTCAATCTAGTCCTATTAGCCACATTGAGCTCTTATTTTATTAGCACTGTTTTGTTTATCATGCAACATCCACACTGAAATGAAAGCTATATTATATTAATGTTTGAATCTACTGCAGATTTCTCCCTAAGGACACCATTCTGGTTTTAAAAGCTTTCTGCTCAATTGTACTAGTATGTGACACCTAAAAGTCCAGTTAGGATCACATAATGCACATAACGGAGGAAGGCTCCGTGTTCTGCGTTCCCGCATGCATGTGGTCGGCATATATATGTACAGGTGTATGGTGCAGCACCTGTGAGTCGCAGCCTTTTCTCTGCTGATGAATAGCAGCTTTCAGCCTGGGCTCACAGATTTCTTGGCAAATTAACCAGTGATGTTAAGTCTCAGTCTAATTTAAATGAGAGAGCATGAGAAGAAGGCAGTTTTTTACCTCTAGGCAGCCATTTCCATCCCCATTCCAATTATACACTGTTTTCAGGAAACTCTGTGGTCCCAATCCTGGACAAAGCTCTGCCTAGGCTTCAAAAGGCTCCTAAGAAGCTAGCAAAGTCCATGACATGGAACCCATTGCAGAACCGGGGTACATAAAGACAGTGAGGAAATTCTTGAATTTAAGATGTACGCGCATTTTCTGACACTTAATTTAAGAAAATAATAAGACATCCAAAGGCACATCTATGGTGCCTAGAAAAGATTTTTTTTTTTTAACACTTTTTTTACCTGAAATTAAGATACAGGACATTTTTAGAAAAAGAGAATATTTTGTTTGAAAAAGACCATCTTACATTTTAAAAAAATACTAAGTACTACATTCTAAATAAATTCTAAATACTAAATTCTAAATAAAAAAAATCAACAATCCCTAATGTTTACAATGGACAGTCTCTTCAGAAAGTGTCCCTAGTAGGATTTTCTTTTTCTTTCCAAAAATTATCCAATGAAGACTACCTTTTCAGAACTGGTGGTACTTCATCCTGTGGGAACGCATTTTGATCAGCTCATCCCTTTCATGTTATTATTGGCCTTGTCTTCTAGCGATTAGAGGGAAATGTGATTAAAGGAAATTTTACATTCCACTATTATTGTAAAGTGAGAAGAGTCTCAACAGGGCGGATGGTGTAAAAAAAAATAACTGTGTTAATAAACAGCACAAGGGGAAAGTGCATTGGCTGTCAGTTTTAACCGAACACCTGATAAAGGGTCTTTAGTCATTCAAAGCCAGTGAATAACTTTAATTAAAAATTGAGTTTTGAGAGCTGAGTAAAATCTCCCTGGCAAATGGACTTCCAGTGAGAGAGAGGCAGAGTGAGCTCACCATAAAACGACAATGAGTTTAATTAAAGTCAAGAGGGATGCTAGCAACCCCTAATTTCCAAGGTTAATATTTTCATATGCTTAATATTCATTTTGGAACTCAAGTATCCCATCCTTTCTTCATCCGCCTGGCGTCGTGGTCAGTGTCTTGTTGGCTGCACACCTCATGATGAGAAGATTTTTTTTTCTGGAGCTCCAGCTCACTAAAAGATTGATTGTAGAAGAACAAGCCATGCAAAAATGGCAGGCACGGGTAGGAAAAAGGGGGCAATATTTCCCTCCCTTCTCTTTGCACTAGCCAGCAGAGTTCGCTGGCATGCAGGCCATCACGTGCTGCATCTATTTAAAGGGAGCACTGGTAGCCAAATATCTTGTGCCTGCCTGGCGCTTTTCCATTTGCCATCAGCTCAGGACAATGCACTGATGGCAATGCAGGACATTTCATCTGTGGGAGACGCAGTGAGTTGGTGACCACTAATGTCAGACTTCTTCAGATTTTGATATTTCCTTTGTGTTCTCTTTCCTTTCCCCTTTGTGATCTGAATGAAGCTTTCTGTTAGCACGTACGCTCCGGTATTGACTGCTGGCACAGTCCAAGGCATCGTGTCCAGAATTGCTTCCAGCATGCCGATTCGGAAAAGACAAAAGAGCAGCGGATGGACATTGATGTAAGGGAGAGAGAGGATGCCCTGCAGCTAGTTATGAAAGAATTATAATTGAGTTTGCTTTAAATGAAAAGGAAATCACTTTACAGGAGGAAGAAGACAGCTGCGTATGGAGTAGATGAAGCAAAGGCACTTGAGACTTAATGGCCACATCTCTACAGGGATGCATTGACAGCATCGTTATTTATTCCGGCACACAGGAATTCTTTGATACACGTGATCAGAATGACTGCTGGGGAGACACAGACAGCCTTAACTTATGTAAATAAAGGCTTTTTCTACCATGCTCTATAAGCCATCACCATCTTCATGACAGCTTAGAGAGAAAACTTCATTTGGTTAAGCAAATTTACCTTTTCCCAGTGCTTTATTTTATTATCTTTGTCCCAATTTTTGAAAAATTATTAAGAAAGGGTCTCAGAACCATTCACTGAGAGATGTCTTAGAGAGGGAAACCAAACTGTGATACGTGGTCCCATCAGATATATAATGCTACGTTAACTGCGGTGAGACCAGCCTGTATGGAGTCCTAGTAAAATGTAATGCCTAGCGAAGCAAGAAGAAAAATCTGGAACACAAATTGTGTGGAAGCCTGTTAATTATGGACTTGAGGAAATGGATGTAAGGCATTTCTACAGTGACTTGAGAGTGGCCACATGGTGCTTTGCATGTCTTTAACTAAACCAGGTTAACCAAACTAAAGCAAAACTGTGTCTGTTTGTAGGTGCGGACAGAAGTGCAGCTCCCCGCTGTAACTCATGGTACTTCACCAGGAAGCATCATGGGTTACAGCGATCCCTTGGACCCAACAGACATTCACTATTGGGTCCTGGGGGTTGGAGGATTGAGCTGCAGGTTGGAGTGGCTGTGAGTCTGCAGGTGCTCTCCCCTAGCCCTGTCCCTCCCCACTCCCATCCCCGGCACTGTCTTCATTATGGGAGGGTGGGAAGGAGCAGAGGGAGCTCAGTCTGGGGGCTGCCCAGCCAGCACTGGAGGGTGGGGCAGGTGGATTGGAGCCCGGTTATACCAATAAAAGGAGCACAGTACACAATTTCCACTAAGTTGTTAGCTAAACTAACAAAAGCATTCCCTGTTGGCATAGTTGTGTCTACACCAGGGGCGCAAGCTCACCTGGCCACGGGCCAGATGAAAGGTGCAGGCCTGGCCTTGTGAGCCAGATAAGACCCATGGACTCCTCCTCTCTCCCACACCACATGCGAGATCCAGCACCCATGCTGTCCACTCCAGCTGGTCCGAGGCTATGCCACACATAGTGGCCGCTCTGCAAGCTGTATGCGGTGCCTTTTCCAGCCAGTCCGGGACAGGCACCATGTGCAGTGCAGGTCCCAGACCAGACAAAGCAGATACGGGATCCAGCATGCATGGGATCCATGAAAAACCACACCTCCCCTTGCTCCCTTGTCCTGGCATGCCTATCCAAAGCCTGCCAGCCCCTAACCAATTATGGAAATCTGAGGTTAAATCTCTATATGGTGTTGAAGCCAAATGCTGGCTCTGCTTTGACTGCTGACCCTTTATCTTGAAGTATTTGAAATCTAGATCTGGATGAAAGTCTTGCATCCTTAGCCTATTTTTGCTCAAATATACTTTTTTCTAATGATGTAATGTCTCATGTGAGCTACTGTGCTTTATTTGCCATCCAGGAGGAAAGTCTCCCTTAATTCCCTCTTCGACTGTTTTTAAACAGACTGGCGTATGATACATATATTTCTGGCACATACGTTTATCAACACATTGACATCTCTCTTTATATTTTCCCAAAACTACAACCATTCCATCAATCTTTAATCATTATAACAGAGAACATTTAAGTACTTTAATTTCTACAAGGGAGAAAGGAGATCAAATCATATTTTCCTAAAGCGGGACTGTCTCTTACAGGATTATCCAATTTGTCATCGCTACTCAAAGATTCACTCCCAGCAAATCTCAATTCTCTTCTAAAAATCAAACCATGTATAATGGGACTGGCATGATTTCATAAGCAGATCCTGCCAAGGCGGAGATTTAAAGACATTATCCAGACAAAGTCCTGTAATGATTAACACCTGTTACCTCCATCATACTCACTAAACTATGTACTTATCTGGTAGTGAAAATTGCTCACTGGCTTGCTAGCTTTCTTTGTAATTTAATTAAAATAATTTTAAAGATTAAAAAGCCCACAACCCCAAAAGAGTCAATAATTAACATACATTGTTTTGAACCATGATCTGTTCCCTTTCATGTTCACAGTTTCTTTCTAACATGCCTTGGCAGGGATATAGTCTCAGAGCCTGATCCTGAATTCCTTGCAAATCTTCTTGAGGCATAGACAGAAAGGGGATAAAGTTTGATGTCTCCAACATTATGTCAAATGGGTTATCTTAACCATTTATTCAGGCTTTGATCCAGCCAACTACTTATATGTATACTGAATATCTAGTACATGAGTGTCCCACTGATTTCAGTGTTCAACCACTTGGCTGGATCAGCAACTTTGCTGTGGTGCACAGCACACCAGTGTTTGTATATCAGTGGTTCTCGACCTTTTTAAATTCAAGACACCCCATTTTCGACTCAAGCCACCCAAATGTCAGCTTTTTGACTACAGAACAATAATAGATCAATTCTTCCGTTGCATAAAAACTCAGAAAGACGACAACACGTCAAAATGCCTGTGACACTATGGATTCCTATTTGAAATCTCTGGGTTTATCTCATGAATCATGTGTAAGTGTTTTTACATCTAACAATGCTAATATTGTGTGGCACCTCCAGCACCCTTAAAAAGATCTCAGGATCCCACCCACCACCAGTCGCACTCTAAGTGGGTCAGTCAAGCTGGGGAGTCAAAGGTGATTGGACGCGGTTAGTCCCATCATTCCCTTGTGTGCACCTGGCTGCAGAAACTGGTGTGTCTTAACCACAGTATTATAAAGGGTAGTTTGACTTAGGTGGACCTTTGACCCTGACTTTTTTCCCTACTTGGGGTTTTGTATGAGAAGGAGTGAATTTGAAGTCTATTGAAGTCAAAGGAAAGTCTCCCGCTGACTTCAGTGGGTTTTGGATCAGGCTCTAAAAGCTTGGCCCTGCCCATGACTTAGAAAGGTTAAACAATGTACAGTGCAGGCATGGCCATCTGCGACCTTAATTTAAACACAACTGTGAATATTAATCAGCCACTTTCCTGTCAAATTTTTCAATCCCATCAAGAGTGCTGTTCTGAATTACAAATATCGGACTTGGGTTAATAGAGGTAAATAATGACGGTCAGATCTTATTATTTTATTGGGTGAGAGTTAAATATTTGACCAATAATGAAAACATATTTTTAAATGATTTTATCCTGCTATTTCTTCAATGTGTGTGTATGTGTGCACGCACAGATTTTTTTTAGTTGATTTTTTTTTTTTAGGCTTTTTTTCCCTGCTAAGGTTTCTTTATTACTAGACTAGAGGACATTTATTTTGAATTTTTAAATATATTTTTAGCAGTCAACTTCTCTACATAGAGTTAAATTTCTATTTTACTTATTGACTGTGTGTTTTCACGTACAACCTGTCTGTCCCCCAAATAAGATATGCACCTTGTTTTTGAAAAGCAGAATTAAAAAAAAATCGTTCCTTGGACACACTGGAAAGTAGCAATAAATAGCTGAGTAGCAGCACCTAGGGACCCCAGCGCGTTCAGCGCGCTGCTTTTGAGGAGTGCGTACTTTCACTTCCCCAGCAGAGGCTTACACTGCAGAACCTGCTGCTACCATACTTCCTCGATTATAACGTGCACCTCAATTTCCAGCAGCTGATTTTATGGGGAAAGAGTGCATACTCTATGTAAGAAAATATGGTACTTTTTAAATGGGTTAATACTTACAACAGGACCAGAACCCCATTGTGCTGGAACCCCAGTGAGATGCTGTAAATGCTCTGCTATTGTACCCCATGCTAAATAAACCATTGGTCTTGCTGCTTATGTGTAGCATTTGCTCTCAGCACTGTACAGTCTTCCAATGAAGACAAATCCTGTTGTCTTTAAAACTCCATCTTGCCCAAAATGACCCTGACTTCCATGAGCTGAGAATAGCTGCCTGATGAGTACAGATTGCCTGGGATCAATTCAGCATATGACAGGGTTGAATGAAAATGGCCAATAAATGCATGTGATAATTTGACACTGCAGTTCACACACACTATTGCCGTTTCTCAGTGAACTCCATCCAAAAAATCGGCTACTGCCAAACAAACAACAAAAAAGAACTTTTCTGGCAGTTTTGAAAGGGGAACTGAAGCTTTCTGCAATGCAGTTTGAAGCTCTCAGTCGCCACGATGACCAGTGATGACATAGCTATTTCTGTGTCAGGCTCCTTGAGGAACAGAATGGCAGGATGTCCTTGGGGCCACAAAAGGAAACAAAAAAACCCAATTAACAGTGGAGAAAGGGTGGGAAATTCAGGGATGATAGACTTGGTGCTCAGTCCTTAGTTGTTCCCAGGCATCTGATGAGTGCATCGGTTGAGGGGAAGCCATTGGTGTTCACCAGTCCTGAGATGGGTTAGTTTCAGTGGCCCACTGGGTAGCTTGGAGCAATGGTTCTCCACCAGTGGGCCATGGAAAGCCACAAGGATAGATGCAGGCAGGGCTGTAAGATTTGTGCACCCAATGAACATTCCCACAGTGCTAGGTTCCTCCACATTCACTACCTCCCACATGGGAAGCAACAAAGTGCCTGAATAAGATGCTGTAGGAGAAATAACTGGTTCTATGGAGAAGCAAAGATCATTAGTTCAAGAGCAGCACACAGCTATTGTGGAACTCACTTGACTCTTTCTGGAGATGCTTAGCAAAAGGACAATGAGGGAGGTAAGCGATAGGGTTGTACGAAGCTTCAGTCACTGACTCGATCTGGCAGAGATTCGGCTCAATTCGGTGGCTGAGTCTCCAGATCGAATCTTTAATTTCTCCAGATCGAATCAGAGCCCTCTGAATTGATTCAGAAAGATTTGGAGATTCAGACGTAGACGTAGCTTTAAATGCTTTTTCTACATGCCTCTAGGTAGCAGGTGGCTTGTGAATGCTGTGATGCTGGGGCGCATGGAGTAACCCACAGCAGCCTGGGGGGCTCCCCAACACACTTGGCAGCAGAAGTGGACCAAAAGCACTTCCAGTCCACTTCCAGGTCCTCCGGGGAGCACGCTGCCCCCCACCCCCCACGCGCCCCTGGCTCAGCAACTGGTGCCTCCTGGGTCTGGGGGGGCACCTGGAGTCCCCCTATAGCCAATCGCTGAGGGGGGCCCCTGTGTGCTCCCCGGCAGACCTGGAAGAGGACTGGAAGGACTCCCCCACACTGCTGTGGGACACTCCATGCACCCCAGCATCACATGCCTGGTATCTCAAGGTATGTAGAAAAAACATTTAAAGCTGCATCTATGGCTGAATCACTGAATCAAATCAGGGACAGTATTCCGAATCAACAAATTGAATCACTGTCCCTGATTCAGGCCGAATCTGAATCTGAATCGAATAGGGCCCACTTCACACACCCCTAGTAAGCAATGGAGCTATACATGGGGTTGTGGGGAGGTCAGCTACAGGGCTGGGACTGTACAGAGAGCTAGAGAAGATGGGCTTGAAGAGTGTGTGGGGGTCTGGAAAAGGGAGCTGGAACAGCAAGTGGGAGGTGGGGAGGAAGCTGTGGGCCTGTGTTGTGGAGGGGGAAGTACGCTATGAGGCTGCAGGGTTGGGGGGCTAGAGGTGAGTTGCAGATTCAAACATGTTGAGAACCACTGGGTTCAAGCCAATCATTTTCTATAGCTGTCCCAAGTCACCCAGGCCAGGGATCTTTTGGAGTGAGACGCCGCGTGATGCAGTGAGCTGGCTCAGCCAGCGATGAGTTTCACCCACACATTCATGCTTTCAAGACATTTCAGGTTCCAGATGAGCTAGGCTGAGGTTTGCTTGCTTGCTTCCTTTGTGCCAACAGGCTAAGATTTCAGTGAAATAATTATTCAGTGGGGAACAAGCAGGAGGAGCTCGTCCTCCTGCTCAATGCAAATAATTATGATGTCATAGGGATAACAGAGACCTGGTGGGACTCCTCCCATGACTGGACCACGGATATAGATGGCTATACCCTGTACAGGAGGGATCATGTAGATAAAAGGGGTGGGGGTGTAGCTCTATGTTAAGAAAAGTTACATGTCCCTGCAAGCTGATCTTGGCGACCAGAGTGGACAACTGGAGACCCTCTGGGTTAAAATCCATGGGGAACACGGCACAGGAGACACAACGGTGGAAGTCTACTACAGACCTCCCACCCAAAGTCCTGAGCTTGACCAGGAGTTTGCCCAGGAACTGGCTGAGACCACATGCTCCAGCACCATGGTTGTCATGGGTGACTTCAATTACCTGGACATCTCGTGGGAGGATCACTCAGCAAAATCTGAGTGGTCGCAAAGCTTCCCCTCGTGCGTGGATGACCTCTACCTGACTCAAGAAGTCTATGGGCCAACGAGAGGCAAAGTGCTGCTCGACCTGGTACTGGCTACTGGGGATGACCTAATCAGCAACCTAGTGATTGATGGGAAGCCAAGTGACAGCGACCACAAGCTGATCACCTTCACCATCCGCTGTAAAGCTGGCAAGTCAGTCAGCAACACGGAAGTCCTTGACTTCAGGAAAGCCGACTTTGACAAGCTCAGGAGGTTTGTCAGTGAGGCCCTAAGGGACCATGACCCCAGGGGGAGGGGAGTTCAGGAAGAGTGGTTGCTCCCCAAGGGAGTGATCCTCAATGCACAAGCTAATTCAATTCCATCTTGGAGGAAAGGCAGCAGGAGGGCACAGCAGCCCCCCTGGCTCTCCAGGGACCTAGCAGACCTCCTGAGGTGAAAAAGTAAGGCCTACAAAGGATGGAGGATGGGATTCACCTTCGAGGAGGAATATTCTGCACAGGTCCAGTCCTGCAGGGAGCAAACCAGGAAAGCCAAGGCTGCAGCTGAACTCCAACTAG
>NW_017729031.1:28033396-28034012 GCF_001723915.1 Gavialis gangeticus
AGCCCCCAAGGTCTGGAACAGCCTGCCATCAGAGGTGGTTCAAGCACCTACATTGAACACCTTCAGGAGCAAATTGGATGTTTATCTTGCTGGGATCCTATGACCCCAGCTGACTTCCTGCCCCTGGGGCAGGGGGCTGGACTCGATGACCTTCCAAGGTCCCTTCCAGGCCTAATGTCTATGAAATCTATGAAAAATGTATGAAATCTATGAAACCCTTGGTAGAAATGTGGAAGAACATCTTCAGACATCTCAGGTCCAACACCTCCTACATGCAGAAGTGGAACTGAACCCGGAACATGGTGTTTATGCTCAGCGGTTCAAGGGGCATCATTTTGAGGACACTATGAACTGCAGGATTGGGGGTTGCTCTTTTATAACCATAGGAAGCCCTACAAGTCTAAAGGAGAAGTCTAAAGGTTATGTTCTTTTAAATTCCCCATATGTAGTAACCAAGCAGAGTCAGGGTTACCTATTTCACCCCCTCCACTTTTCTTTCAGAAGATCTGCTTGGTGTCTACCATGCACTGCTAACAGCCTGCCACCGTTTCAGACCTGTACTCTACACTGGCAGACTCTTTCCTAGTTTAATCTGGGGCTCTGAGTGCAGCCCAAG
>NW_017729031.1:28039012-28053772 GCF_001723915.1 Gavialis gangeticus
TATTTCACCCCCTCCACTTTTCTTTCAGAAGATCTGCTTGGTGTCTACCATGCACTGCTAACAGCCTGCCACCGTTTCAGACCTGTACTTGAGTATACCTGCTCTACCTACCCAATGAACAAATGGAACGGGATAGAAAGAAACTATGGTGCTTCAAGCTGAAATGTTTGACAGTAGCATTCAAGACAGAAGTGAGAGCACAGCCCAGGGATCCTTACCAAAGGCAAGCTACAGCCAGGGCTGTTGAGCAGAAGCCAATGTGCTAATTTTTATTTTAGTTACACCACAGCACATCCAGAATGACTCCAAATGAATGTGGGTATTTTGGATGTTTGCCAGTGTAATGGAGGGGAGGATATCTGAGAGTCAGGTCTAATGGAGCAATAGTTGCTCTTCTTCCTGCTCTACGAAAGGGAAAGGGGTCTGTAGGTCAGACCTCCAAATTAAATGAGAAAGAGGGCTAGGCTAATCTCCTCCCTACAGTTCACAGACGCTGTGTGTGGATTTTAACTTGACAAGGTACATCACGCCAGCTTTCGTTCTATTGTTTTTAATAGACCATTAAAGAGGTAGCCTGTTTCTCATGTGGCTGGTTTTTACGAAGCTCCCATTTTTGTAAATCTCATTATCATATCTATCTCTAACTTGGCTTTTTTGTGAAATGTTTGGGATCAGCTATTGCTTGTGTAGGGAGCGCTCACCTATTAGGATGGGAGGGGGTGAGTAATGATGCTGTACAGGGGCTGTTTGTCAGAGGGGGCTGTTCCAGAACACATTTTTCTCTTTGAGGGTGGCCTGACTTGGCAACCCTGAATACTTTACCATGCAGAGGAGGCCTCCCTGCTATTAATTCACCTCAAAGAGCAGGTTGAAGTCATTAAAATATTTTGCAGGTGGTTTCTCGAAGTCATGTTGCAGCTGTGTCTAGCAGAAAGGTGGGAGCGGGGAAGCAGCAAGTTCTGATGAGCCACGAATTAACATAATGCGTGGATGGAGAGAAATCTGGTTTCAATCTCTACAACAAAGCCAAGCAGCGCTTCAAGCTCGAAAGGAGAAATGTCAGCCCTCCCGAGCCTGCATTTTTATTGCTGTAGTTCAAGTGCTTCTTCATTGGTCCCCTGGGAGTCCCCAGGTGCACGCTACTGCATACAGCTGGGAAACCTCCACACAGACAGATTGTCATACTGTGCCCTTTCACTTCAGAGAGCCAAATTCCATGTCTTTTGTTGCCACCGCTGTGTGCTCGCTCTCTTGTGAGAGCACACATACACGCACGCGCGCGCGCACATGCACTCACACACACACACTCCTAGGCATCTGCTACTACCCCTACTGTACCAAAGTCTGGCTCCAGTCCCCCTCTTGGGACTAGTAAAATATGCATCATGTTCAGGGGAAGAGGAATAGATGGGCAAGCCAATGTGTTTCTATTATGGCTATCCCCAGAGAAAAGGAGGCAGACCACTCCTACTCCAAAACTGGCCTAAGGATTTCCAATGCAAATGGCCTCATCCCTTGAGAACCGGGGTGCTTCTCGTGGTAAAGAATTTCAGCGTCAACGAAGCTGGCAGGCTGCAGATATCTCCTCCAAAATTGCTGCCTCCGTTTTTGGAAGATTGCCAAGTATTGTTACAAGAGACATGTTCCAGAAGGGGGGAAAAAAAATGGATCTAGATTTTGGAAACCCATAGTCTGAGGATGTTAGATGAAAGTAGGTTGGTGCAGCATGGGTCAAGCTGAACAGACTGAGAACTGGACTTCAAAACGGCATTTCACAAGATGAACATCTTGGACAGCCCTCTGTGTGAATGCGGTGTCCAGGAAACAGTACGGCACTTAATCGAAAGCGGCAATTTTTACAAATGCCCAGGCGGGACACTGAGCGGTAGTACCAGACAGTGGCTCATAGATTTGGAAATTGATATCTGCTGCCATATGGAAGAGAGGTTGGTGGACTCTGAATAACCGGCCTCAGAACAAATTACATTTAATCAGACCCAGGAGCTGGTTCAGCCTAATCTTTTCAGTCTGTTCTCGCATGGATGTGTCTCCAAGAATCTAATTTCTCACATCCATAGCTGAACCCCTTCTGTTTCTGCCATGGCATTTTTGAACTGAAAGGACTCATTAGTGTGAACTCGCTAATGGGACATTCACCCAGGAGTCATGCATTGTACTTTAAGATTCAGGGATTGCATTATAAGAAGGATATAAGGAAACTGGAGAAGATGTGGAGGCAAGCAATGAAGACGATAAAAAGGCTGGAATGTAAACTGCATGCTGAGAGGTTGAAGGTACAAGGTATGTTTAGCTTGGAGAAAAGGAAATTAAGATAGGGACCGTTTTTTAATGTTTGAAAGGCACACAAAGAAGATGGCGATAAATTCTTTTTCCTTGCTGTAGAAAGCAGGACCTAAGGCAATGGGATTAAATTATTGCAAAGATGATTTAGTTCAAGTCTCAGGACAAAAAATCCTAAATGTAAGAACTGGAGGACAATGGAACAATCTGTGGAGAAGCACTATAGGATTTCCTTCACTGGAGGGTTTCAAGAAGAGGCTGGATGGGATGGTTTAGGGAACAGCAAAGTCTGCACTGGTGCAGGGGTTGGACTGGCTAACTCTTAAAGTCCCTTCCAACCCCATGTTTCTGTGACCCTGATGTGCCAATGACTTGCTGGGAACCATGGGCAAATCAGTTAAGACCTGTACCTATGCCCATTGAACTCAACAACCTACCTTTGACCTCAGTGAGCTCTGGATTGGGCCGTTAGTTTCTCACTGTGATTACTCATCTGAGTGAAGTTACTCATGCTCTTGCTTGGGGGTCATAGCCAGGAGACTAAGACACCTTGCTATGGGGCAACAAGTACACGAGTGACAGGAGTACATGGCGGGTCCAAGCTCATAAAAAAGGCCCCTTGTCTGCTCAGCTGTGAATGGGTACCTGGTCACTCAGACCCTGGAGTCTAAGGAAGCTGGACATCATGTTAGGTACATCGCTCCCTTGTTGGCTACAGAAATGCATTCGATATACTCAGGCAGACCTTCTTGAGTTTTTTGGGGTTTTTTTTTACTCCGTTCTAAGTGTTTTCAGAATCATGCCCCATAAAACTGATGCACACTGCAGAAATCTCTGATACTGATTATTTCAATAAAGAAATGTTTGAGAGCGGGAGAGAAACTCTATGAATCTGAGGGTAAGCAACCCAATTTATTATCAGTCTTATTGCTAGGGCTAATGCAACATGAATCTCAGGTGCCTCCTATTGTCCATAACGCTTTTGTTTCCCCATTCAATGTCCTTTTGCATTTTAGGTAAAACCTACAAGGCTACATTAGCAACAAAATTGGTGTAGCGATGTCAGGAAAGGGTGAGATTTTTGTGACGCCCTAAACCAAAGGCCTCAGTAAAGAGGATAGTTATGTAGCTGCATAAACATGCTTTCTCTGGTGCAACTAATTTTGCTTCAGGAACTGGCATAAGCTATGCAGACAGAAGGCTGGTGTGAGTAATAAGATGTGGGTGATCTGGCCTGCTGGTCAGTCCCTGGATCCAAAACCTAAGGCCAGAAGTAGGTGCCATGGGAAGGTCACACTATGAGTGGTGAATAACATTGGGTGCATCTAACACATTGCCCTACGTTGCCGGAGCAATGTGTGAGGTTGCCGTATGGCGCGTTACACCAGCATAGCAATTACGTGGGACTACATGTGATCGGCAGCTATGTCGCCATAGCGGTGCACGCCCCCATTTTATGGCAAAATCTAACCATGAGCACAGCGCAGTACGGGCAGTTACTGTGCCGAGCTTTAGTACTTCCACAAGGAAGTACTAAAGTACTACAAATACAGCACAGCAATATGTAGATGCATGAAGTAGCAATTGCTGAGGCTGGGAGAGAGACAACTGCCCTTTTTGACTTCTTCTGTAAAGGAAGTGCTTACAGACTGTGGCTGGTTAGCAGGGCCGGACACAGGCATAGGCGAACCGGGCAGCTGCCTGGGGCTCGGACAGAAAGGGAACCCAAAAATGATGAAAAGAGTGATTATTATTATCATTATCTCTGGTAAAGGGGGGCCCGATACTAAAAGTTCACGCAGGGCCGCCAGGAGTCTGGATATGGTGCTGCTAGTTAGTATTGGGAGTGAGAATCATTTTGCTTTCATACAGTGAGGGAAAGGGAACATTGCTTATCATCCTACTGGTCATATCATGTGCTTCAAGTTGCTGCTCTATTAATAAGTACATTGCTTAAGCCTTAAGCAAACCCTCCACCCTCCATGCTTCAGCATTTATTTCCCTAATTTAGTGATGCCATTGTACAATCCAAGTCAATCAATTGTTGCAATCAGTGAAAACACACAAGAACACGACAGAAGGGAGCAAGCAGCTACAGTGCAAGCACAGCAGAAGCAAAGCAAAAAAGTCAATACATTGTTCTTTCTAGTGCCCTTAGATGATAGTTTTATCCTAGAGCTGGGGCTGAGTTGTCACGGAGAAGTGGGTGTTTATTGTTTTATGTAGCTGCATACTGTTGTGCAATCATTTTATGAAGTGTCCGAATATCTGGCGATACACAGAACAAAGCAGCTTTTATATATAAAACAGCCCACAAAAGTCACTTTTGCCAGAAAATTGGCACTTGTGAATGAAGGAGTGGGAGCCAATCCGCCTCCCAAAATCTATTTAGGCCAATGGATCCAATTAGTGGATTAAGTGCAAGTGGTCTCAAATGTTAGCCTGTATCCATCCTACTTATGTGGCCAGCGTTACTGCAACAACTGAGAGCCTCACTATCATCAGTAAATTTGTCTCACAATACCTGGTGGGGCGGGTAAGGAAGTGCTATCATCTCTATTTGAAACAAGGTACAAAAGACATTAAGCCCTAGGTTTAGGAACTGAGGTGGCTGGGATAGCTCCTATTAACTTTACTGAATTCAGTGGAAGTTAGGCACCTGAACATCGTGCAGGATCTGGACCCCCAGTGGCTTGTCCAAAGTCACACAAGAAATCAGCGGTAGAGCCACGGTCTCCTGAATGCTAGACAAGTCACATTTGGGAAGTAAAAAAATGGGGTGACAGAGATGGGATCTGGCTTGAGCCAGGTAGGGAAGGATGGGTTTCATAATTTCACTATCCAATTTTGTGCACAACGATGGCCATCCCTGTCAGCAGTAGCTCCAAGCCAGTCTGCCCAGGAGCCAGGGACATGGGAGGTACTGGACACTGTGCTGCTAAGGGACCACAGCAAGGAAGTTTGGGAACTGGTACTCCAGCGCTTTGTGGTGCCTGGCTTAGCGTCAACCGGCGATGTAGACTGCATTAACGCCCTGCAAAGCTGAACTGCTGAGGAACTGCAAGCATTGCAGCTGAGGAGGGGGAGGGCTCCCAGGCCTTCAGTTCTCCATCAGCTGGGGAGGAGAGCTGGCAGCAAACTAGGCAGATTACAAAATTCGCTCCAATTCTGTTGGAAGTTTGTCAGAATCAAGCTACTTCCACCACCAGCTCTGCATATTCATTTGACCCAACTCCGCAGTATCTGTATAGATTGTGTGCTTCAGCAGGGCTTTTCAGCTACCAAATCAAAGCACCAAAAAAGCTCCACTAAAGCACCTGATCTATACAGACAATGGGCAAGCCAGGTTAAACTAACACGATGCTTGTTCTGGGCAGGCACTAGGCTAGGCTTGGGGGCACACTGAATTTAAAGTAAAGTCCCTGTTTTGTTTTAGTTTTTTAAGTCTGTAAGCAACTTTGATAATTGTAGAAAAAGAGATTTGGAAAGCAGGGCAACTTCGTAACAGCCTGGGGGAGCCTGCATGGTTTTGTGCTGACTACCTTGTCACAGGTCCAAACGCCCCAGCTCTTGGTCTGATGTACTTGCTAGGCCACAATATGTTAGGGTTGTGCTTGTGTAGACAATAAACCTGGCCAAATCTTTGCCACCAAACCAAGCCTGTGCCCATTCTTTTAGACAAGATTAGTGTTGGGATCTCCTGGCTGCTACCTGTCGACACTCCAGTTCCTGAAACTTCAACTTATCCATAACACCCAACGAGGCCAACAGCAACCATGGCACCGATAACCCCAGATGACAGTAACCAGATGGCTTCTGCAGTACTCTGTTTGCTGATAAAGTTGATCTCAATGTGGATACATTTCTACCTTTCATGAGAGCCCTATGAGTTAATGTTAAGCTGAATATAGATCACTACCAGCTTAGTGGTAGCACCGGTGGGTGTCCACATGGCTCCCACAGAGAGACAGGTTTTTACTAGCAGATGCATTAAGCCTTAATTCTGCACTGTGGTGGGGAGAAAAGGAAGAAAAGACTGCCCCAAAAGTGGTCCAAAGTCACAAAAGAAAGGAGCAGCTCTTCAGCCTTCTCCTGGGAGACCCTTCAACCTAGACATCACATGGTCACAGATCTGGGCACCTGCAAGGATGCAGCCATATGGTATCATAGAGCTCAGGGGACCTGACAGACATAAGAGTTAATCCTGATTAGGACACGCCTGTCTGCCCCTCTGCAATCTTTCCCTCCCCATTATACATTACGTGTGCCAGCTGCCAAATTTGGATCTAAGTTTGGATTCTGGACCCCCTCCCCACTCCTGAAAGACCAGGAGGACTCAAGATTGGAGGTCCACGTACAGTTGAGGCTTATTCAGGTTACTTGTTAAAAATGGCTACTCTGGATCAGGACAGGCCACTTTGGGTCAAACCCCAGAAGATGCCGAGGAACTCCTGTGAGCACTGAATGGAGTTCATGTAATAAGATAAAATCTTAAAAGTCCATCCAGATTTTGTCCTGAATAAGCATGAGAGAAAAGCTGAACATTGAAGTTTAATGGCTTTTGGGGAACTGACCATATTACGTCAGAAGTGTTCTGCAAGTCTAGGGAACTTGTGCTTATAGGGAATGCATTTCAGCTGCCATGCAAGCACAGTAGATGAACAGAAAGATCCTTATTTCCTCAGCATCTGTAATCTGACAGGACTGTAGGTTAGCTACAAAGAATTTCCCATGGAACCTGGAGATGGACTTCCAAGGGATATGAAAACATGCCCTGATTCACGCAATATGTGGTTTACCTCACCTTGTACCGCTTCCTTTGAAGTCAATGGTAAAGTATTTTTCATTGTTCAATAAGCTAAAATCTTATTACTCTGCTCTACCTGTGAAGAAAATAGCAAATTAAATGAAATTCTATACTTATGATACTTCCACTGCCTTTTTATTCTTTTGCTGTGACCTGTATCTGAATGTTAATAAAGAGATGTATGTAGGGCATATTTCTTCCAGGCAAAAACTAACAATTAGCAGACATTCTCCAGCAGACACTGTCACTTTCTCTCCTGGTGTATTTAAAAAAGCCTAATTATATTTCCATTGTTACACATTTCAACGTCTTAAATACTTACAATATTCAAATCACAAATTCTAACAGAAACTGTACAGTTGAATCTAAATACTTTAAACAGTTGCACTGTTAATTTAATTAAAATGATTGTCCTTCTTCAAAGTGTACCCTTTAAAACACAGCATTATATTATATTGCAGCACTCAATTAAAGGCAACCTGCTTGCGATAGTTATTGATACCTATGAAATACTTTCCCTCCACAAAGGCTGACATTTTCCCAAGCAGTGGTTTGTATATTTATTTCTTCCTTTACTTTTCAAAATGTGTTTGAATCTGTATTAATCTGTTTGTTTTGTTCTTCTTTCCAGCATCCTACTTATTATTCATTAATTTAATTTAATTTATATATAAATTGCTTTTTTTTAAGGAAGAAAAGCATGTATCCCATGCTGTGGTTGGAGATATATATATCTATATATATATATATAGATATACACACACACACACACACACACACACACACACACACACACACAAAATACATTCCTTACATTTGTATGATCCCAGATTTCTATTAAAAACAATATATATAGATATAGATGTATCTACATATATATCCCAGATATCTATTAGATAGATAGATAGATAGATAGATAGATAGATAGATAGAAATCTGGGACCATACAAATACAAGGAATGTATTTTGTGTGTCTGTGTATATACATATATATATAGATAGATAGATATAGATATAGATATAGATATCTATCTATATATATAAATCTTTTCCCATATAATCCATATATTATATAATAGTATATAACTTAATATATATTGAATATATATATATTCCACACATTGTAGAATTTTGTACAAAGAAAATGTGCATTCCTTACATTTGTATAGTCCCAGATTCCTATCAATATATCTCTTTTTAATAGGAATCTGGGACCATACAAATGTAAGGAATGTACATTTTCTTTGTACAAAATTCCACAATGTGTCCATATAAATATTCCTATTGGTTTGTTGAAACAGATAGCTAGCTAGCTAGATAGATAGATAGATAGATAGATAAGCGCAGATGTTATAGCCCAAAGTAAAAGCAAATGAGAGACAGCCCAAGCAGAGAAGGAGACTGCACACTGAAATGGACCCAGAAGGAGCATTTAGGGAAGTCTCAGGGTGTCGGGATTTCAGCACGGCTACCCCCAAAACTAAGTGGGAGCTGAGGTTGGGGAAGCCCTCAGAGCTGTGAGCTCCCTCCTACGGCAGAGTGGACTGAGTCTCCTTCTCATCCCGCACATTCCACAAAACGATTGAGCACAACCGCTCAGGGCAAAAGGGGCCACGTAATGTAGGGTACGTCTCCACGGTGTCCCCACACCTCTGGGGAGTGTTGCTTTCAAGCCCTCATTCCTGCTCGCACGCTCCAAACCCAGAACAAGGCAGTGCAGTAGGTGGAGGGTGCCCTTAGCACGGCTTCCCCACCTCGTTTCTAGGTTGGACACATCAAGTGAGAGGAGGTGGGAGGACATGCTGAAAAGAGAAGGTCCCAGGAGCGCCAGGGATGGGGTGTAGCTCCAACCAGTGAGAACTCTTTGTGAGCTAAACGGACATTCAGGGATGCGAATTTTAGGGTTAGGCATGCTCTACGTCAAGGCAAACGTAAGGGCAATACATCCTTTGATACATGTTCTTGGAGCTTTCAGTGTTAGTAGAAATTATGTGTGGACAGGACAGAGTGGCTTTTGTACAGCGCAGGGCTTCGATGGTCACATTTTTAAAACTGAAAGCTTCTCACAGGAGTTCCTCCTCTTTCAGTACCAGTCAAGAGCTCCACCAGAAACCCTTTGTGAGACCCTCTCTCACAGGGATCTCCCTGCTCTGTGTTTCAAGAACAAAATGAATGCTTCATTCACATAAAATGAGTCAAGCTATAGCAAAGCAACAGAAATGAGTGTGTTGTAAGCAAACAGAAGTCATGGGAACAGGGTCTAAAAAGATGCTTGTTTTATTCCTATTGGATTTTAGAGCCACCAACCAAAAAAAAGACATCCTCATACTGTGCTTGGACTGCACTCATCTTCTACCAGTTTTTGTTAACCGCAGGCCTAGGACTGCTGGCATATAAAGGTAATTGCAATGATCATTTGCTGTAACCTCCTGCCCTCACTTTTCTTACTTTCTTTCTGTCTTCAAGCTCTTCATTTCATTCCACCAGTTAAGACACCACGGTGATCAGAGATAAATAGGCAGGCAGAAGGGGCATCTCCAAGATCAATAAATGGTGCTCCTAGAAGGGAGCTCACTCCTCCCAGACTGACTCTAAGGGGAGAGTCTGCTGCAAGCTGAGAGGGCTTTGTGCATGCTTATTCCTCATGGGAGGAAGCTGAGCTGAGCCCTTTCAGAAGGAGGGCAGAGAGACAACTCAAAGTGTACTCATCTGCAGTTCCTCAGAGGAACTTTCCGAGTGCGAGCGAAGAATCCCGCGTGCTCTGAGAGTAGGAGACAGTCTGGCTTCTTCCAGATAAGCATTTGACACAATACACTCCTATCTGGTCATATACATAAAGTCCTTGTGCACTTTTAGACTTTATAAACTTAGGTTGTAGGTATGATAGAAACAATCTGTAAACAGCATTTAAAAGCAAATGTATTAAAGTTTTAGGGCAACTCGAGTACACAATGCTAGACTTCATAAGTAATAAAAAATTTATTCTTAAATAAGATGGAGCTCCGTGCCGCTGTGCTCTGAATGTATGACAGTTCCTAAATGACGTTTTCCCAGAGAAGCGGATAGGCAGAGGTGGACCAATTGCTTGGCCACCTCCTTCACCTGACCTGTCACTGTTGGACTTCTTTTTATGGGGTCATGTTAAAAGTGGAGTTTACTTGTCAAACCCATGTTCTTTGGTGGAACTTAGGGCTAGGATCATCAGTGCAATTAGTGCAGTAACTCAAGAGCCACTGGGAAATGTTTTCAAGGAGTTGGAAGATCGGATTGCGCACTGCAGCATGATGGATGGTGGTTATGTTGAAGTCTAGCATTGTGTACTCTAGTTGTCCTAAAACTTGAATACATTTGCTTTTAAATGCCATTTACAGATTGTTTCTATCATACCTACAGCCTAAGTTATTAAAGTTTAAAAGTGTACAAGGACTTTATGAAGACCATGCATATCTGGTCATACCCAGATCCAAGAGTGATAAGCATGCTATAAATGCCCATGTAAATAGACTGGAGAGCCCTGAAACAGTAAAACTCTCCCCATCCTAAAGGAAAGAAGTGCATTTCTCACAGGAAGCTCAATGTTATTCGATAGAAGAGAACTGACTGGCATAGGAAGAATTTCCTAGATAACCAAGGAGTGGCTCTTTATGCTGTACTGTGTTTCATTTCCACAGTGTTTAAAATGGAGGAGGGTTTACATAACCTCCCAGAAGAAGACTACTCATATTTGTCAGAGCATCTAGTCAGCCCTTCCCACAATGAAACATTCCTGGAGGGGATATCTGATGCCCGGTACCTCAAAAGTAAAAACAAATTAATCTACAGTTTAGCCAAAGAAATCAACGTCATTAAAGTCAGCAATCAAAACTTAATGATGAAGATGGGCAATATCACACGGCTTGCAGGTATTGCTTCTCTTCTCCTTACCTTTTTTTTTTCATTGGTTTGTGGTGCAAAGTTCAGTGCAAAGCAGTACAACAGGCAGAGATTTCCGTCACTGGGAAATGCACAACTCAGCAATTACCTCCCCGAAGACTTTCACAAGATGATTGGATGGGTCAGTTTGCAGCTGGTAAAAATGCAGGTCACAGCAGTAACATGAATTTATCATCATCATCAGTCCCTCCGGTGCAGTAGAGGACAGGGTACTAAACACCGTACTAATACAGACAAGCAGGCTTCTCCAAAGAATGACTGGTGCACTGGGGACCTGCACCAGCAAAAGAATTGGCCCCAAGAGCTCTGCTTCGCCCAGAGAAATGCTGTGCAGGTCCTTTCACCTCGGCATCATTCAAACCCTGCCAGGATCATCTGTGACCTCAACCAGTGAGAAGATAGCTTATGATGATGTGAAAGGTGACAACATCCCAAGAGACTGTGACAACAGCCGGGGGTTGCTAGCACACAGAAGTGTCATGAGCATATCCTCTTTGTCCTGGGTACCCACCAGGTATGGAGGAAGGGTTGTAGTCATGGTGGTGACGCTGTGCCCCCAAGAATGCCGCGAAGCAGGGGAAATCCTACAGCTATACTGCATCACAGGCTGCCTGGTGCATTGGAAAGCAGCCTACATGCATGGTCAGCAAATCTGATCCCCAGATCAGAGGCCACATCCATCCTTGGTGCTTGTAATAATTATTGCCTACATAAAGCACCACAAATGAACACGTTGCAATACAAGCCCTAGAACAAAGCATTCAGGAAGGGTGGGCCTGGGATCAGCATGCTAATGTAGGGCTTGAAAGATCTTGGCCCAATTCCCTGCTCTGCTACACATTACCTGAGTGACCTTGGTCGCATCACTTAGTCTCCTGGACTCAGGTCTTCATTTGCACCTACCTTTGTTGAAGACCAGGGAACTAAGTACTATAGGAGTACCACGGATGGTGCAGAGTCAGGAGAATAAACAAGCTATGCCAGATTTGATCACTTCCTTTTCTACTAACTAATAGCATGCAAACAGATGTTAACTCAGGGCTGTCCTACTTCTAACCAGCCAGACTGCAGCCTGTGTGAGTGCCTCACCACTGCACCACTCTCATGGTCACCCTGGCCTCACCTTCAGCTCCCCAACCACGGTCACACTGCCATGCTCCACCCAGGTGCCCCAGGACATGCATTCCCCTGGCACCACAGTCTGCCCCGTGCTGCACCCACACTGGCCCTGAGGCAGGAAGTGGAAGCTGGGGGAGCCCAGAGACTGCCAGCTGCTGCTGCAGCTGGAGCAATGGGAGGGAGTGGTGGCTCTGTGGAAGCCTGAGGGCTATAAATTGGTGTGCTTCGTGTTAAATCATAGTTCCTGAGTGCCAGGAGAAGGCAAGGACTATCAGTACAACACTGTTTAGGTGCTGAGGTGGTGCACTCTTCTACCTGCCTGCTCCATAGGATGGACGCAGGAGCACAAGCTCCAAACCCCCTTCCTGCTCTCACTTCTCCGCTGGGCATGGAGCGGTTCCCAGCACCCCCTCCCCACCAGCCAGTGCACTCTGTAACTTTGCTCAGGCCTCTCCAGGATGATCGTCCCTCCGGTAGCCAAGGTGATGTTTCCAACTGGCAGCTTAATTCTATTAGCTGCGGGTTTGCATACTATTAAATCATTTGGAATCAATTATTAAACACTGATCATTTAAAAATACATATTAAATATCCATTTCAGGGCCACCTGGGAGCAAAGGAAATCCGGGTCCTCCAGGTAGGTACATATTTGAGCAATGTGCATCTCCCCTGCATTCTCCTCCCTCCCTCCCACTTCACTGTGATGAATCTGGAAGTAGAATTTGTAACCATATTTAATGACTCTGATCCTGCAAAATCATAAGGACCTGCTGGATTTTATGCCTGTGAGCATCCAAGAGTCTTGGACCCCCTCTTGTTTGGCCTGCTAGTAGTTTGACTTTGCTGCACCATATGGCGTTTTCCCACTGGATACTCCCCACCAAGAGCAACCGGGTGGGGAGCAGTTAGGAGCTGGTAGCACCCCAGCTCCACCCCCTCTGCTCACACCCCAGAAGGCTGCCCGTTCACAATGTGCGGAACGAGTTGGACCTTCTCTGGGCCTGTAGCAAGCTACTTCCCTCTCCCTACCTGAACCAGGATAGGAACTGGTCAGGAGCTGTGATGTGCCCATAGAAGAGCAGTCACATGCTACTTCTCAATTAGGGTTGAACCTCGAGGAGCCATCTCAGTTGGGCCCATTAGCTTCATCAGGAGCTGCAAGCACTCAACCATGCTGAGGGTCAGGCTCTAAAATTTCCCTTATGTTCGCGTTGTTGTTTTCCACAGGCTAACTCGGATGGAGGTTTCAAGTAATACCCTGCTTTTTCTATTGTAATGGTAACTGCACCCTTCCCAATTCCCCAAGTCCTACACCCAAAAATCAGTGCCAAAATTTTGTGCATGACAGGAGCAATGTTTCTCCATGATATTCTCTCAGTCTATCAGAAATGACGGCTTTTCTTCCATTCAATCCAGGTGCCAAAGGGGAGAAAGGACTTCAAGGAGAAAAAGGGAATTCAGGTCAGTGTCCAAGTGTGTCCCCCTCCCTTTCTCCCCTCCATCATCCAACAAGTGCATTGGCTCTAAACTGAAGAATACATGGGGCCAGGACCTTGCTTCGTGTAAATCAGCAGCATGTAATATACAGTCAGGGAAGTTACCTTGGTTTACACCAGTGAGGCTCTAGCCCACGGTATGCGTTGGAATGTGACCAAATCCCAGTCCCATTCAAATCAAAAACAGCCTGTATTTGGCCCACAGCTTTGTATTTACACTTGGCAAACCCACTTCTAGGTCAGAAGGGAGACGTCGGCCAGCAAGGACCATCTGGAAGCAAAGGAGAACCTGGGCCAAAGGGTAAGCAAGGAACCCCTGCATTGCAGGAGGGGAGGACCTATTTCATAGTGGAGCCAAGCAGAGCAACATAAGAATAACTCTCTTCTCTTGTAGGTGTTGGACTTCCTGGGGCAAAAGGAGAGAAAGGTAAGGCATGGAGGGGAACTCTCTTGCATTATAATACCAGTGATCAGAAGGAGGGCTCAGTGGTTCAAGCACTAACTAGGCTTTAGGAAAAGACGGTTCAGTTCTCTGCTCTGCCACAGGCTCCTTGCTTGACTTCAGTCCAGCCACTTAGCTTCTCTAGGCACATTCAGACAAGCACAAGTGCAGTATGCACACGGCATACACAGCACATGCAGGCATTCCCTGAGCTGCTAATTTGCAGTGCGGGATGGGGGGGAGGGTTTGACACTGGCAGATCCTGGTGTCAAAAAAACCCACGCTAAAACAGCCACCTCCCTGCTGGGCCCCCCTCGGGCCCCAGGGGAGGCACACCTGGGCCAAGGGTTAGCGAGGAATTAGTTAGGGCGCTTCTGGAGAGGCTGGATGTATTCAAGTCAGCCGGTCTGGACGATCTCCACCCTAGAGTACTAAAGGAACTGGCCGAGGTCATTGCAGGTCCCCTGGCACCGCTTTACGAGCACTCATGGTGCACTGGAGAGGTGCCAAAGGACTGGAGGAGGGCCAGCGTGGTTCCCATCTTCAAAAAAGGGAGGAAGGAGGACCCGGGAAACTATAGGCCAGTTAGTCTTACCTCAATCCTAGGCAAGCTGTTCAAGAAAAGTATTCTGGCACACATCCAGGAGGGGCCAGCAGGGAAC
>NW_017729031.1:28054553-28082669 GCF_001723915.1 Gavialis gangeticus
GTCCCTTCCGACCCTAGAAACTATGAAACTATGAAACTATGAAAATAAAATAGCACGGTGCACATGGCAGCAGCATTCACTGCCTGAAACCAGAGCCTGGCCAGCTGAAGCCACACTCCAGATGCTAGCCAAACTCCCTGCTGGCAGATCACCACCGCTGGAGCCCCAGGAGGCTCCCAGGACCCCACGTAAGGTTGCTAGGGCCAGCCCAGGTGCCCCCCAGGTGCCCCAGCCTCCCCTACCCCACCCGGGGCAACTTGCCACACGCTAAAGCGTGCACACACAGGTGTTCCCCAGGGACAAGTTGCAGTGGCCCAACTATGTGCTGCTGCTGTTTGTCCCTGGGGGTATGCACATGCATGCTTGTCTGGATGCGGCCTCTGTGTCCAAAGGGCTGTAGTGAGGTACATACCCTACCACTTTCTGTGAGCCAATACAGCAACAGGGACCAAGTGCATATCTCAGGTATAAAACGGCCCCAGTTTTCAGAGATTTCTCAGCACTTTGATTTCAATGCCTACAAATGGCCTGAGGTGCCCAATTTTATGCCTGTGGATTTGAAGGGTTTTGGCCATTGTTTTGAACCTGCCTTAACACATCCCACTGCACAGCTTGGAGAACCCCTCTCATACACCTCTATTTCACTCCAATCACGTCTAGGTAAAGTCTAATATGATTCTGCAGCTGCAAGTTTGTAACTGGCCCGTACTCAGCTCTGCCAGGGAGAGGAAGTTGTGGTTTTGTTCTTCACCAAAAAATGAATGTCATTGCTTTATTGTTCCCCAATGCACTTTCAAGGTCAACCAGGAGAAAAAGGTGCCACAGGATCTTCTGGCCCAGCTCAGAAAGGGGAACAGGGTTCACCTGGACAACAAGGAATACCAGGTAGCTTTCTACCAGCCTTTCCCTAGCTGTATAAATGTTGTGCTGCATAATACTCAGGCCACATCTTGCCTTCTATATTTTAGGCATACCAGGAAGCACAGGTCCTCCAGGTGAAAAAGGAAACAAAGGAGAAACAGGTAATGAAGGATGAGTAGCAGCACCTCCTGTAAGATAATATAGGTAAAGACCTGATGGCACAAAGCACAGTTAAACCAAGCGAGGTAGTAGTGAGCTGCATGCTTCCCACGGGGGTTTATAGGCTCTGTGCAGTAAAAGGAGAGTGCAAACAGAACACTGTTTCTCAGAGATGAGAGTCCTGCCATAAGAGCCATACTGATACAGTACGATTATATCAATCACTTTCCTGTAAGACCCATACTAAAATGAAGATGTAACCAGTAGTTATCTATTCCAGATTTCCTGGCTTTGGGGAACCAGCGTTTGGACTAAATTCTGACCTCATTCACACTGGATTAAATTGGGAACACACTATGTGGGATTCCTAATTTTCCACTGGTAGAAATAAGAAATGTCCTTTCCTTAGGACTAAATGCTGGAGCCTTTGCTTAGCCCAAAAGAGCTGGGCTAATGCACTGTATGAAGGAATGCTCCCCCAGCACTCGCAGTGTTGTACCCACCCGGCTGCTAATTTCCTTCTTGGTTTAGGACAACGACAGACACCGAGTCCACCAGGTCCTTTCCCTTCTTTCCCTCGGTGCTGCGTCTCCTAGGGTGCACATCGAGAAGCCACGTGTTCTCTGCCTCCAACCCCCAGCACCAATCTCCAAACCTTTCTGCAGCGTGAGGACACCAGTTTCGTACATAAGAGCCCTCACAGCTAGTCAGAAGGCGGCAAGATTTGGTCCTTTGTCATGTAAAACCTGCTGCCCCTCTCTCGCCCATCTGTGGTTCTTGGCTACATTTATGCTAAGCAAGCTTTCTAAAAATCATCCATTCATTCTCTTTCCTGTTGCACAGCAGGATGCACAACAAAGAAATATAACCTCGGGCCAAGCCCTGTGGTTCATTTCATACGTATTATAATCCTATAGCTGAGGGCTGTTCCAAGAAAAATCCCCACTGCGTGAATAGGGACAGCAGGATTTGGCTCACAGACATTTGGCCAGATCCTCAGCTAGTGTAAACCAGCATAACTCCATTGACTTGAGTTTGGGGGATCTGCCTGTTTACACCAGTGACCCAGTTGGTCCATTTTTATTGTTTATTACACTTACTAATATATATCTGTTGGGATTTCAGGAATACAAGGACCTAAGGGGGCACAGGGAAGCGGAGGTGTCCAAGGTAATGCTTTCCTTTCGTAATATAATTTCCTTGGGGGCATACAGCAAGACTTTTGATTTTGCTCGCAATCACCTGTGTAAATCAGGAGCCGCACTACTGAAGTTACCAGAGAAACAGCCATATAAAACATCAGAAATGAGACCGGGCAGGATGTTCTGTTTGATTGCACATCCTTAGGGTCAGTGATATCAGTGACCCACATCTAATTCAAGCATAACTGAATTGGTCTAATTGGAGTCACTCTGGTTTTACCCCAAGAGCAGGAGGTACTTGCATGTTGCTCTGCAGCGCAGGTGGGCACGGTTCTCTGACAAGGTCCTGGATCCAGCATGGCACCAGAAGTCTGATATTTTCCGTCCAGGTTTAAGAGGATCTCCGGGTGAAAAGGGAAACAAAGGCGATGCTGGGTTTGCCGGTGCAAAAGGTGAACAAGGAGTGAGAGGAGATAAAGGAGACATGGGCCCCGCAGGTAAGACTGTGCATGTGATTATTGTTCTCCAGATAATTTTAACCAACTTCCCAGCTTTGCCAGTGAGCCTGTTCTGTCTACTGTAAAATGCACTCTCTCTAGACAGGCGGTTTGCTTTAGCTCTGAGCAAGGGGTTACTTCTCCATAAAGGAACGGGCTGAACAAGGTAATTTGTCTTCTCTGAGGGATTCCATTTTGTGTCTTGCTCCAGGGAGGGTGGGTCCTCCAAAAATGCTGACTCCACACCATAAGTTTTAATAGTCTCTTTTGGAGAGAGGTGCATGTAATGAAAACAGCAGGTATTTAATTATCGGCATATCTCTGATCCTAACGTTCGTGTTTATAGCAGGATTTATAGGGTATAAACTAATGTAATATAATTTATATGCACAGGCATGTGTATATTTGGTTAGTTCTAGTGGTAGTAAAGCCTGTTTCTGAGTGGTTTATATCCCTTTTAAGCCAGAATTTTGTGTAAATTAAACAGAAGCATTATGCAGCATGTCTCTCTTGTGTAACTTGCATTAGATTGGTATTCGCCAGCCTGGTCCGAGAGGTGGATAGGGAGAGCAAAGGAGATCAAGGGCACAAATGAGTGCAGAATTGTGAATTCTGCAAAGGAGAGTTGCAGTCACTTTTGAACTATTGTATAGCCCCACTTTCACTGTCTATCCTGAGCCTCTTGGTTGCCAATTGAAGATGCCGGAGATCTATAAATGCAGACATAAAACTAAACCCTGATCCCACTGAGGCCAAAGACAGATCCACTAAGCCCAGGAAGACTGAAAAATGAATCAGTAACTTTATCTATTCTACTGTTCAACAGGTCCGCAAGGAAGGAAAGGTGAAATGGGTGAGAAGGGAGACATTGGGCCAAGTGGACCGATTGGTGCTCCTGGAAGCAAGGGAAACCCAGGCCAGCCAGGCTCCAGTGGTATGTGAGCAGGGCAAAATGCCCAATTTGGAGGGTGTGGGAGCAGGGTGGTGGGACTGCTAGTGGGGAGGGGAGATGCCATGTCTCACAACTGGTACAAGTCTTGCTGGCACTAACATTCATGTTGTATTGTAGGCGCCGTAGGAAGACAGGGCCTTCCTGGACAGAAGGGAGAGGCAGGTAGGTTGTGCAAGCAGAAAGGGCTCTTCCTGGGTGTATAATACTGACGTCTGTTAAAGGCCTGTTTAATTAAAAATAAATCATTTGCTCCTGTAAATGGGCTAAGCCAATCCACTTCAATGGAGCTCTGCTGATTTACAGCACAGGTCAACCAGCCCTTAAAGTTTAATTTAAATGAAAGAACCCATCAGCCAAGAAACCTCATTTACCCCAATCCCCAAGGAAGAGTATCAGGAAAAGTGACGTTCTTATTCTCTCTTTTCACCCTCGACCCTCCATCCCCTCCCCACAGCTGATGTACTGGTTACAGACCCTAGCTTTGACTCTCCTGTTGCAAACTATCTGCTGGGTAGTTCCACTGAATCCAGTGCAGCTGCGTTTCAGTAAATAAGGAGGAAAAGGAAGGATCTTTATTCTATATAGCAAGAGATTTCAGAGGCAGGAGACCCCATTGTGATCATTAAAACTGAAGTCTTCCATAATATAGGTTATAACATTTCATCCAGGAAGTCCCTGTGTAAGGCTTCATGCACCCTTGTGTGATACCAGTTTCACTCCACTGAAGAAGCAGCAGCATGAAACCGAAATAACACCGTGTTGAACCAAAGGCCCCTTTTTTCAACTTCTAAATTCATTTATTCTGTCATAGGTTTCATAGATTTTGTAGACATTAGGGCTGGAAGGGACCTTGCAAGATCAACGAGTCCAGCCCCCGACCCCAGGGGCAGGAAGTCAGCAGGGGTCAAAGGAGCCCAGCAAGATAAGCATCCAAATGTTTCTTAAAAGAGTCCAGAGTAGGTGCTTGCACCACCTCTGCAGGGAGTCTATTCCAGACTTGAGGGCTTGGATAGTAAAGAAGTTTTTCTTTATGTCCAGCCTAAAACGGTCATGGAGGAGGAGTTTGTGACCGTTTGACTTTGTCATCCCTTGGGGGAACAGACGTTCCCCCTGATCCTGATGTACACCCCATATATATATATATATATATATATATATATTTCTGGCCTGGCTGCTTCATTTTGTCACTGAGATATGGAAGTCCTGCTCTGATTTTGCTAAGAATCAGTTTTATACCAGTTTAACTTCATGAACTTCCTTGGATTTGCTCCGGATTTAGTGGAAGTGAAAGGCATGTTGGGCTGGTCACACCTGGCAATACTGAAGTTTGTGTAGTTGTTTCCAGTCTATGAACATTTCCCCTATGGCTGCTTATAGATGGAGTGTCTTCATGCTGTTGTGGAAGCTGCAATGCCATCTTCTCTCTAGGATTTGGGAACTATGCAGTAGAATTATGTCATGTATAAAATTCTGTGAGATGGCCCAGAAAATCTATAAAAAAGATGTCTTCTTTCATTAGCAACTGTAGGCTTACTAATTCCTAAATAAACCTATATTATTTCCATAGATGCGTACTAGCCTCATTCCAGTTACATTTTAAAGTATACTTCCACAAGAAACTACTCAAATCGGTGTGCAAATTCTTTGTTCATAGCTAACAGTTGCTCAGTTCCTGCCATGGAGTGAGTCTATGTCAATGGTGCATGAAAAAGGGTGTGAGGGTTTAGAGAGGATACCAGTCATTAAGGTGGCTGTGGTATAGTAGATACAGCCAAAATGAGCTATAAGTTAGCTAGCTCAGGTACCAGTAACAGGATAGTCATGTCAGCACAGAATTTATGGTGGGCTACACAATCCTCCAGAGAAACTGGTTCACATGCCAGTGGCCAGTTCATGCTGAGCTCTGTGATTAGACTGATACCAGTACCTAGCCAGCTATAACTACAGAAGTAACTGCAATGTAGACATACCTTGGGAGCAGGTATCTCCTACTTTCACATATGCACACCCCAGTCCCACTACAGGTCATGTGAACCACGTGCATGCAAAAAAGGGCAGAATTCAGCCTAGATTCTGTAGGGCTCTGTAGGATCCCCGAAGTAGAAATGCTCTGCAGGCTACATGTCCTGCAGCCTTGCCTGTAGTGGGATTATTTCCCCCGAGCAGGTGAGGATTTTGAGTTGGAAGCAATGGACCTCTCTTTGCCCTCATGCTGCATAGGGGTAAACTTAGAGAAGCAGCCCGAGATACTGCAGATCACTTCACCTTTAATTTTTGATTCACTTCACCTTTCATTTTTCTATTTTTGCTGCTGTTTTTCAACTTTAAGGCTTAAAAGGAGAGTCTGGCTCACCAGGACGTCCTGGTTTGGATGGAGCACATAGCCAGAAGGGGGAGAAAGGATCATCTGGGCTCCCTGGACTACCAGGTACACACAGCTGTCAACCATTTTAATCCATTATTATCAAAATAAGTCCTTATTATCTTTTTAATCTATGAACCCCTTTTCTTTTAAACTTCAGGACAGACAGGAGCGAAGGGAGCAAAAGGAGAAATGGGAAACAATGGAATAGCAGGTAAAGGGAGAATCAGACTAGTTCAGCAACAGCATCACAGAAGGAGAGTTGCTGGAAGGAGTCACGAGTCACCAAGAGGTGCCTCCGTGCTGTGCCATGCACCGAGCTCTCCCAGGCAGCCTTGAAGAAAGTTCATTTACTGATGTGGCTCTAGCAAGGGCCTTTCGAGTGTCGAGAAAGATGTCCTGTGAAGCATTGTTATATAGCATAAAAAGACCTCCGAGTAATGCTTAAGATTATTGGAAAGAACAATGAATTTCCCCAGACATGTTTCCATGCAATGCACTCTGTTGATGTTGGCATGTCACGAATGGAAAGTTTGCTTTGCTTTCTTGCTTGATTTATTTATCTATTTATTTTTGGGCCAAACTATGTAAGTTATTTTTTACCTTTTATATATTGTACGCCTTTTCCATAATTCATTCACCGGCATGCCTTCCCTTCTGAGACAATCGAAAATTGATTAGAGAGTAGATATTCTAATCTATTTATTATTCTAACCTATTTATTCTAATCTGGGATTTAACTAGTAATTTATTTTGGTTTTGATGATTGTAGGCCCTCCAGGACCAAAAGGGACAAAGGGAGATCATGGAGTTCAAGGTAAAGCACTTCGCCTGCTGAGCAATTGGTTATTTACTCGGTCAAGGACTGTAGATGGACTATTTTGCTGTTTTCTTAAGGCAAGCATGCTCTTTTCTTTGGAGCCAAAGAAAGACATTCACTCCCCAGTATTTTTCACCTAGGTTTGAAGGGAATCAGTGGTGAAAAAGGAAGTCAGGGGAGTGTTGGAAGTCGTGGCCCAAAAGGTGAACCAGGAATCAAAGGATCCAAAGGAGACACTGGACCCATTGGTAAGACTGTTTGCCATGGCTTCTGATGAGCCGGTGGTACGTTTTGCATTTTGTACACATGTGTATAACAGCGGGACACTGACTATTTTCTGATTCAGCTTCATGCTTGCCTTCTGTTAGAAATACGATCCACCACCAACTTACCCCATACTAACCCAAGCCACTTAAAACTGTTGATGCTACCTCCCGTGCTCAATATAGCAGTGCATCAAACTAAACACAAAGGAAAATCTCATCCCAGCTATATCCCTGCTCACTAATTGTAAGACTAGATTTTTTTTTAAGATATGACTGTCATCTCTACTCTCACTACTGCACATCACACAAATAAAACATGAAAACTGTGAACCTAAAACATTACGATTCCTTAATTTTAGTAATGATAACTGTTTACAGCTGTCATTCTCATTAACCATTTTTGTGACCATCAGCATTCAAACCTTAACTTTTACTCCCACAAAATTCTTCTTCATTTGCTTTAAAAATATAATTGCTCATATTAAGTGGCGTGTACTAGGTTCTTTGGCCTGCTCCACATATAAGCCTTTTCTTGTAATGAAGGCAAAAGTGACAACGTTAACTAAAAAAAGAGCTTGAATGGTAGAAACAAAAGACAGATTTGTTCTACTGAGCAGAAAAAAATGTACTGATAAATGGAAAAATGACTCAGAGCAACCAGGATCACAGGAGCAGTATTTTGACCATAATGCTGAATTCTTGAGCGATTTCCTACAGTGCTCTATAGACACAACAGCTTTCCTTTTACCATCACTCATCTATGCCTCCTTGTTTCATAAATTTGCCTCTTAAAGGAGAACATTTTAGAGCAGCCATTACAAGGAAAATTTCACTTGCTGCTTGCAACTGAGTCCATATATTTCTTCCAGACACTACATTAAGGCAGTGATGCAGCACAGGAACCTATTTTACACATCTTTATCTGTCTTCAGACAACCAGCAACAAGCTGGGGAGGGGTGCCATGCCAGCCTGCTTAGCCTGCCTAGGTCACTCTTCCATGTTTGCTAACAGGAGGGCATGGACTGGTCCGAGGTGGGCAAGGACTTGGGAGAGTCTCAGTTCACACCCCTCGGTTCATCACCAAGTTGGCATAAAGAAAGAGAAGACACTGCATAGTGGGCACATCTACACGAGACATTTACTGTAGACTAGACTTGCTCCACAGTAACCGCCATGTGTGTCTACACATTATGGGTGTGCAAAGTGGGCCCTATTCGATTCAGATTCAGATTTAGCCTGAATCGGGGACACTGATTCAATTCATTGATTCGGATCGTTGTCCCTGATTTGATTCGGTCAAATCTGAATCTGAAGATTCAATGCTGATTCAGAGAATCAGTGATTTGGACATAAACACACCTTTAAATGTTTTTTCTACATACCTCCAGGTAGCAGGTGTGGCTCATGAAGACTGTGATCCTGGGGTGCATGGAGCATCCCACAGGAGTGCAGAGGGGGCCCCACGTGCTTGGCAGCAAACCCGGAAGTGGACCGGAAGTACTTCCAGTCCACTGCCAGGTCTGCCGGGGGGTGGGGGGCATCCCCCCCCAGCTCAGTGATCAGCTGCAGGGGGATCCTGGGTGCCCTCCCAAACCCAAGAGGCACCAGTTGCCGAGCCAGGGAGGCATGGGGGAGCCCCCAGCCTGCTCCCTGGCGGACCCAGAAGTGGACTGGAAGTGCTTCTGATCCACCTCCAGGTCTGCTGCCAAACATGCTGGGGACCCCCCCTGCCCCCACGCTCCTGTGGGACACTCCACGCAGCCCAGCATCGCAGCATTCATGAGCCCCTGCTACTTAGAGGTATGTAGAAAAAACATTTAAAGCTGTCTCTATGTCCGAATCTCCGAATCTTTCTGAATTGATTCGGAGGGCCGTGGAGGCTGGGCCACTCCTCCTGGGTTTGCAGCCTCTGATCTGCCTGCCAGAAGTGGGAGGGCAGCTGGGTGCTGCCGCCTGGGGCTGGAGTCCAGGGGAAGGGAACTGAGCCCAATTGCTCAGTTTCCCTCCTGCCTGGGATCGATTGGGCTGGGGAAGGGAACTGAGCCAGATTGCTCAGTTCCCCTCCCCAGGGCCACGATCAGTCTGGGGCAAGGAACGCAGCTCAGCTGGGCTCAGGTCCTTCCCCCTGTGCTGCTACTGGCTTCCCGCAGCCGGACCATGGGAGGCAGGGAGAGCCAGGGCCGCGCTCCCCGCCTAGCTGAGCAACACGGGGCTGCGGAGCCACTGGGAGCACAGCCCTGGTTCTCCCATCTCCCACCACCTGGCTGCTGGCTGCTTCAAAACCCGAAACGATTCGACTAGCCTCGTTTTGTTTCGAGGCTGGTTCGAAAGCCCTTCATTTCATTTTGATTTTGCTGTTTCGAGCTCAAGAGTCGAAACAGCGTCAAACTGAAACTGAAACAGCTGGCGAAATTTCTCACAGCCCTACTAATTAATAGTACTGTTTACAAGTAGTATCCTGCTGCAGAGTTTTTGACTCCACAGCAGTGCATGTGTAGATGCTGCCCTGGCTGACTGGGGCAAAGGGTGCTTTAGTGCAGGGGCTGCCTGCTGGCTGGTCCCGTAGTGGAGTGCCCTTATGCCCCAACCAGCCCCTCCACAGCATGTTGAGCTGGGGGGAAGCAGCTCATTCAAACGGTGCCCTGGGAGCAATAAACTTCAGAGTAATAAGCTCCAGATTGTATTACTTTGTATTAGTTGCATGTGTAGATACATCCCGTGTGAAGCAAATTACTCCTCGGGAGCATGTGGGGAGCCTGAAAAGAGTCATGGGCATCTGGGGAGATGAAGTCTGTCTTTCCAGGCTCCCACTTGCTCACACGGAGTAAAATGCTAACACAAACATTTTGAGATGATCTAGCTGATTTTTTTAAACTTCTCTTCCAACCATTTTTAAATATCTACACTCTTCCCTTTTGCTTTACATTTTTAAATACATATGATCTCTCCTTTGGACCCAAGTAGCTCGGCAAAAATGGGGGTCTTGCTTGCGGTTGCAGTTTGGAAAGGAAACAGGTTGTGGAGTCAGGTATTTCTTTGATACAATCCTATTTACTTACAAAGGCTTGTACAAAGTCGTGTTTCCCCGTGGAGCAAACAACATGCGACAGTGTCTTTGCTCAGAGCTTCAAGCCTCTTTCTGCCAGTCAGCGTTTTGCCTCAAAAGAGCTCTCTCTCGGGGCTTTTCTTAGGGCTGTCCTCTCCCTGTCTGAGGAAGCCATGTCCTCGGCTTTTCTCTACTTTCCCTGTGTCTGATCTGGTGGTGTTCCCCCTCTGTCTTATTCACAGCTGTACACACACACACGTGTGTGTCTACACAAACAATAGCTGGTGAGACACCACTGCCCACATTATTCAGATGTCTCAGTGGCAATGCCGGTATCCCTGCTTTGGGTAAAATGAACCTGTGCTTTTGGTCTGGAAGCAATTCGAGTTTATCATAAATGAGCTTAATTCTTTCTACTGTCTTATGTATGACACCCCCAAGCTTGACAAGGCTCCAATAAAATATATTTCTTTGTGCTTTAGTACCAGAAGACCTTTTAATCACTATAATGCACTGAGGATAATGTGTCATATAGCATACCCCTGCTTTTTTTAACATGCTGCTATCCTGCCACAAGACATTAACCACATCGGGGATTTCATCCTACAGGGGACTAGGTTTTGCCTGGTTATAGGCTTGCATCTCCTACCTGCACAGCTGTAAGACAAATTGATTGTTACCTTTATCTCGAAATTATGTCAAATGCATTTCTGTTCTTTTAATATTTAAACAGGTCCCCAAGGGCCTAAAGGCAACGCCAGAGGTAAGGGGTTTCTTTTTCTTGTTCTCTAGCACTACAGTTCTACAGTATTAGGTCTAATCTGTATTCCAGATGTGCATGCTTACCTTAAATATGGGCATAATCCCACTGAAGACAAAAAGGAATTAACCATGGTTTTTAAGTTAACCATATTTGCAAGTGTTTGCAAAATCAGGGGTCTGAACTGAGATGATATTTGCTAGACATAACCTGTTTTCTATGTGGCTGTGCTCATTTGAAGATGAACATTCATTTGCATTATTGAATTCTCCACTTTATGCACTGTTGTCATGTGTTATAATTGGGGTCATTACCCTAACTTTCTAACCCTCCAGGTGGAATCTATTCCATTGTCAGAATCAGTGGAGGAGGTAATCGGGGCCGTGCTGAAATCAAACACAATGGAGAATGGGGAACAATATGCGATGATGACTGGGACATCAAAGATGCAAAAGTGTTCTGCAGAATGCTTGGATATACCACTGGAGCTGCAGGCTATACTGCAGCTGGAGGTAAGTTAATAATTAATCATGCAAATAGCCAGCTAAATACCCAGCCTTGAAATGCAACCTACATTCAGTCTATATGGAGACCACATGTGTTGGCCTCGTGCCATCCACCCCTACCCCAGACAGACAGGGAGATATGGACCTGGAATTAATTCAGTCCAGAGTACACCAGTAGGTTGGGACCACTTTTGTTGTACATGATTTTTGCTATTCATAGTAGCAACTCTCATAATTCTTCCCAATGCTAAGCTTGAACAAAATCTGTACACTTTTTCTGTTGGTGAATCCTGACATCTTTGCGCACACATGTGGTGGAGGGCTCTTCAGTCTTGCTGCCTTGAAGAACAACTGTAGACTTTTTCTTATATTCTCTGTCTCCTTACTACTAAGTACTTTCATTTTTCCATTGACAAAATTCCCACCCAGTTGCCCCAAATAGAAGCAATGGTTCCAACCCTTCCACTACTAGCGAGGTCCACAGGCATCCTGCTTAAGAGAGTGCAGTATTGTAACCTTTGCTAGGCAATTATTCTAGCCAAGGATGGAAAAAGGTAATGTACTTATAGTAAGTCATATGCGACAACTGGCTATAAGCCATTCAAATATAAGGATGACTGACAGAAGCCAGGTTTCTAGAGATACTGGTTTTACATCCCTTTGACTGACTGAGATTCTACGTTGGTTCACCCAGCTAATTAAAATGGAGACCTGTTCCCCCTCAGTCCCCAAATTTCTCTCACAACCTGAACTCAAACTCTTCCAAAGTTCACAAAAGTTCACTGAACTCTTTTTGGTCAACCCTTTTACAAATATTTTTTTCTGACCTTGCACTTCCTACTTCTAGCCTAAGATAGATGCAGAAGTACTGCGGTAATATTATAAAGGCTTCTCTTCCAAAATTTCCAGCCAGGTTTTGCTAACCTGGCTAAAATATGGAGAGTTTAGATAAAAGCATCCATCCTAAATCTCTGCATAATCTTGGCTGTGTCCTTTTATTAATGACAAGTAATCCAATGTAAAGGTGCCCAAAGCCAGGGAAGCAAATATTATCTATATATGTTGCAAAGCATGACAAAAAAGAGACTTCCTGCAACACAGAGAAAATTCAAATCTCCACCTATCAGATCAATGGTTTACCCTCATCCATGCACTTTCAGCTGCTCATTAGGCATTCCTTTTAGCACTGTCACTGGTAGCAAATGATGGGTGTCTGCCCTGCCCATACAATGACACAAAGGGAAGTGAGAGGGACACAAAGAGGAAGCCACTTCCCCACTTTGCATTGACTCACCATGGAGGTGTTCTGTACACAGCAGTCTCTCCTCCTCCGAAGGGTTACTTGCACTACAGTTCCCAGATCACTGAAGACTGGATCCTCTACCAGACCACTGGTCCCATTCTCCTGGACAAGGAGAAATGGCTGGAGTTGTGGCTGTCCCCAGACAGGACATCCACGTGGTTCAAGATCAGATTATGCTGCATTCAGAACTTGGCAGCAGTGAGTTATTTTCTCTTGAGAGCAGGGAGGGAAGTCTGACTCGGGGACATTTCCTTTCCAAGACTCCTTCTGCAGCGACCTGGCTCTGCATCTTGGGCAATGCCTTGAAGCTTAGCGTTGTCCTAAGCAAACTGCGGAACTAAAGGATTGTCTCATTCACCATAAAGGCTGTCCCTGGGGACTGCAGGTTTCTGTCTCACTCAGCTTATGACTATTGCCATTTTTATTTTTAACCATGTGTTCCCAACAGGTTCTGGAAGGATTTGGCTCGATAACGTAAACTGTAATGGATCTGAAGACTCTCTATATGACTGCTCTAAACCTGCCTGGGGTGAGCACAACTGCGCACATACCGAGGATGCCGGTGTTGAATGCATCTAAGAGAAGCACTGCAAACTGCACTCTGATGGAAACCATCTTTGATGATTTTGTGGCATATCTATTATGTTACATAGTACAGGCTGGAACTTAATTCTTGGACTCTGTATTATATCTTGGCTTCTTTACCTGATAACATTTACCAATGAGGCATGTAATTGTTCCATAAATTGGTAACAACTGACTGGTCACAAGAGACTCAGCTGCTACAAAAAAAGCAGAGGCATCAGGAATAAAATACTCAGCTAGTGCATGTACTTCATAGTTCTCCAAACCTGCCTCATACTCCAAAAAGCTCATGTTATGCCAGAAAAGGATGGCTGCAAGTGAAAGGCCACAAATAGGAGTGTAGAGATATACCACTGTCCCTGGGTCTACCAGAAACCTCCTTGTGACCTCAGGCAAATCATTTAACCCTTCTCTTACTTCCCCAACCTAGTAAAGGAATAGTGGCTCTCTGGAGAGATTACTTTTTATAATATTCAAAAGGACTTCCAGATCTTCAGACATAAGATGCCACAGAGAAATAAAGGAGGAGCATATACTAACAAGAGTACCACTCAGGCAGGAAGTGGCTAACAATTAAGCTTAAGAACTGCAAATAATTCTCCCATCTGTGTACATAACACACAGCTTCCATCCTTACAGATGCATGTGTTATACAGAGCCATGGCTGAGACCGCAACTTTGATTTCTGATGAGAGCTTTCTCTCAAAGACCTCTATAAATATGAAGCCTAGAACATGTTGGATGGCCAGTAAGTTAGGTACACAGCAGCTTGTTTATAACCATTTTGCTTTAAAGAAAAATAAGTTTTCAAGAAATGCTTTCCCGTGCTTATTGTTAAAACTTGCAAGCTTTTTTCTTCCATGCCATAATATGGATTTACATATAAAGGAAAGCCTCTCCAGGCAGCGTTGTGGAGGCTTTATTACAAAGGCAGCATTGAGTCTAAGAAGAGTAAGGGAGAGGCCTACATTTTGTAATACTATGTCGTATAAATGAAGCTGCTTACACTACTTACAATAAAGGAAATAATGGACAGTATCTGTCTTCTTATTTTAGCAGGTACCTACATGGGCTTTCTCTGATCTTGCTTCTTAATGGGATGTGGGATGGAAGGTCTGTCACAATTCTCAGGCTAGACTCTGAGGTCTTTGCTGAATTTGTACTCAGTCAAAATGTCCATTAAAGACTAAGGTTTGGTACCTCTCCCGCAGCAATTCAGAATATTAAAGTTGTCACATCCAACTTTTGAAAGTCATTCAGGAGTATCTGCCTCTGGGGAATGATATCTCCATACTCATCACCACACTCACACTCACCACGCTCTACGCTTCCCACTCGCCACTATGAAAGCTGCATGTCTTACAGGTTTTTATGATCTAAACATGGCTTACATTGGTTTTCACCTATGCCCAGGCCTCACTACGTTTCCACGTGTAATACCTGTCTGTGAGTCGGAACGATGAGGGCAGCAATCGACTGCTGTGCTGGTGGATATGTTAGAGACCTCTGTTGACACACAATATTTGATGAACCAGTGAATCCTGTCATTGTCAAGAGGCAACAGTAGTTTATTTAAGGGTGGAAGTGATGGAATTCTTCGTGAATTTAAGTTTACCTTCCTCTCTTTAAAAACCGCATCTGGTTTCTTTTGCACAGTTAGTTCTTGCTTTTCCCATGTGCTTTTCTATTCTTGTTCCTCCAGCTCCCATATTTACTTCTTGTTTTCTCCGTGTTAGAATTTAAAATAGTTAACAGTTAAGGAAATTCACAGATCTGGACTTCCCACTTTGCAACACATGCCTTACACAGAGCTCAGCTTGGATGCAAACTTTCATGCAGGCATGCCAAGCGAAAAGCCTGACTGCTGGTTTCACATCCCACTCAGACTGCAGCTATGACAGTGAGGGCTGTTAAGGTGTGTGAATCTCCACCAAGAAAGCTGAGGCAGCAGAAGTGCAGTATATTGTGGTTATATTGGCAAAAAAACGCACACCTTTAGTGGTTTTGCTTTGGATGGAGGGATACTATATCAGTGCAAAACACAATGCTGCTGAGGGAGGGAGAGTTGTTATACCAGTACAAAACACTACTTTTCTGATATAGCTCTATCCACACTAAAAGCACTTGGCTGGTACAGTACACTGATACTTGTATTCCTGCAAAGTATGCCTAAAATCAACCTAGCGTCATTTCTCTACAAAGACCTTTCACCTATAACTTCCAGGGCACAGAGAAATAATTAAATGGGAATAAATCCTGTCATTTAGACAGGCAGTGAGACCTAGGTCTAGGAAACTATAATAACAGCTTTTGCTTTGGACTATGATGAAAAGAACCATTTCTATTCTCCAGCGTTCTCCCTTCTTTAGACATTCTGGTTGAAGGCACAATGGGTGGCACTTTTAAGACTGAATAACATATAGCAGGAGCAGGAGGAAGAGTTTTTTATATTATTGCAGTATCCAGGGATCCTAGCAGCTTTTGATGAATGCTTCCCTTAAAAACAACAGCAAACATGGCAGGTAGCACTTGCTGGGCTGAGGTTCGTCTGCTTCCATCACTGTAGGTTTGTTGAGTTTACTACCAAAAAGGTCCTCTGAGGATATTCCTCGAGGGCATCCTGTGAAAGTGCTTGCTCTGCAGGCTGCTCCAGGCTTACTGTGGGCTGAAGCAGGCTGATCACAGTCAGATCCTGAGCCTCCAAAGCCTCCTCCTACTTTTCTTCTCCATACATGGGGTCGCACTGTAAAAGAAAAGGGTTGGAAGAGGTGGTCAGTTTAGAGCTTGAGCACTTTGCCATGCTATGCATAGCCAGGACACACTGCAAGATCTCAGGTTAGTAGCCTTAGCCTTGCAGCTAAGTTAGCTCCTAGTCCTTCCAGTCCTGTGCCTACCCTCAGCTAAGCTGCCTCAAGATGATGCGATGTACATTGCTGTTATTGCACCTGCAATCACAATTCCTGCAATACATGCCCTGTAGGCATTTGTGTATGCTCACTAGGATGGCTAGCTCCATGTTAGGGGCATATTCTTAGCTTGGGAGAGATGGAGCTGTTACGGGTTACGCTGGCAATCCATAAGGAAAATGAGGGGTTTTCCCTCACACAGGGCAATATAAAGTGCCACTTAGTATTTATAAAGTGGCAGCGGGGAAGTGTGCAGAAGAGCCAGAAGACTGGGGGATGGGAACTATGGGAATTCCACGGAAGACGACAGGCTCCCGAAACACGGCGCTCTCAGCTACGCTGAACCACGCTACTGCGTGGCTGTGCGCTGTGCAGAGGCGTAAGGCACAGCTGGATGGGTTACCTACCCAGAATCAGAGCAGAGCCTGTGATCAAGCTGTCCTCACCTTGGAAAATGGGCATGTCAGTGTGCATAAAGCATGGGCAAGAATGAAACCCACATGTGCAGACACTTGCCAATGCAAAAACAGCCTTATGGTAAAACAGGACACGTTCTGTATAGGCCTCTGCGAAGCGGCTAGTGTTTGCTTTGGATTCGGATTTGGCCGATTCGGGGGAGAGCGATTCAATTTGGTGACTTGAATCATTGTCCTGATTCGATTTGGCTGAATCTCTGAATTAGCCAGACCAGGCCCATCTTCTGCTAGCTCTTCCAGCCAGGCAATGGCTGCCCTGCCCACCCCAGCTCCCACCACTAGTTAAACAAAAAGCCCTGATTCAGCAGGTGCTGCCAGGTGGGCGGCGATGCCTGCTGCCCCCCACTGCCCGACACTGCATGGGGGGCTCTGCATGAGCCCCCTGACTTCCCCCCTGAGCACCCCGCCATGGCTGCCCCACCTGGGCCAGCTCTGGCCTCTGGCCCTTTAAGAACAAAAAAACCCAGACTCATCACTCCTACCCAGGGGGAGCCCCATGCCACATGGGGGGCTCCACACAAGCCCCCAAAGGCCCAAGGCCACTGCAAGAGTGGTGAGTCCCAGGGTTTTCTTGGGCTTTATTTTTCTTAAAGGGCTAGAGCTGGCCAGGCAGGGCACCCATGGGAAGGGCTGGAGAAGCAGGGGGCTCACGTAGAGCCCCCCATGCAGCATGGGGCAGTGGGGAGCTGTGGGGATTGCCCCTGCCCAGCAGCACCCAGTGAGCACCGGGGCTTTTTTTTAAAGTACCGAGCTGGGGTGGGCAGGGGCAGCCATTGTGGGGCTGGGGGAGTGGGCAGGGCTTGTACCATGACTATACCAGTATAGTGCATATCGGTGCACCTCTACCCTGCCTCATAACTAGTATAATTACAATATCATTTTTTATTGGGATTACTGTGCTGGGATAAAATAGAGCTAGCTGGGAAACTAGAGTTTAGTTCCTCCATGTTCTTCAAGTTTTCAAAGTTGTTTTCATCCTGAATCTGGATGAAAGCCCCAAAATCTCAAAATTTTGTGCAGAACTGGTTGGCTTCAGAAACACCAAGAACAAAATGAAAATCAGACCACTCAGTGAAATGCTGATAGCTAAGGAAGACAGCAGGTAAGACGAGCACTGGTCTGGCAAGTGAGGCATATTTTTAAGTTATATAATTATTCTTTCATTAGAATGATCTGGGATTTTGCTGCCTTTTTTTTTACGTGTCATTTTATTTCACATATAAGAGTGGCGATGCATAGGGGGTGCACGGGGGTGCACGTGCACCCCCTGAGAGCGCCAGTGCACCCCCTGATCAGCCGCACTCGCCGCTTAGCCGATGGGCAGAGGCGGCTGCAGCCACTCCTGGATGCGGTTGCAATGATCAGCCATGGGGGAACTTCCTCCGGGCATTGAGATCTGCCACGGAGGGACACCTCCTCCTGAGGCCGCGAGATCAGCTGCAGGGGACCCCCCCCACAGGCAGCAAGACTGGTAATGGGGAGGGCTATCCAGTGGTGCAGTAAATTAGCCTATTAAGCCCTAATTGCCATGCATATGTAGACAGTGATGCTTTAGTGCACAGCAAATTAGTCTACAGCACAGTAAAATGTCTCATGTAGACACACCCACTGGGTAAAAAAGACAAAACATTGCTAAGACATTCTGCATTACCAGAAGGAAGAGAGGCCAACTCTAATATGGAATGTAAAAGAAGCTTCACGTTTATCTGAAAGGGTATTGAGAGTGAATGAGCCACTGTGTTCACATGATTTTTAAGTGTTTTTTAACTGCACAGCCAAGCAAGTGAATTTCCCATAGTAACCCCTCTCTTTGGTGAAGTGGCTGATTCTGCATTCAGCAGCACTTCAGATGGGTCATCATTAAATGGACAATGAAGGTAAAACTGAAAGTAAAACTAAAGACAAATCTGGTAGGGTCATGCAGTCGGTGGCAAACCCTTGCTCTCTCATTGCCGGTAATAACATATGCTCAACTAAGCAGAATTTCTGATCTGAATACTTGCAGATCTGTTCAAATATATCTCTTCCTCTTCCTTACACCTCTAGGGGTTGACTTTCCAGTTCCTTTTCCTGAACCCCTGTAACCCTGTTGCAGGTTTCCAGCAGCTTAAATTGTGTGGAAATCCACGGGACCATGCAACCCTTCACAGCTCTGTTTCCCCAGGAACAGAGTCCCAAAGCAGATTCATTACAAGGGCTATTTAATTAATACTTGTGTGATGGGCTGGCTGGCAGTGACCTGGCCCAGGGGTTTTGAAAGGGCAAAAGATGATTGGAGGACTTGGGATTCCCTTTCTGCACCAATCAGGCCCCAGAGACTCACCCCCCATGTCCCCTGATTGGCCCCTTGGGTCACCTGGCGGGGGATAAAAGGGGCAGTGTGGGCTGCATCGGGAGAGACCAGTGAGGGATAACAAGGGAGGAGCTTCACAGAGCTGGCAAGAGCTAAGACAGCGGGGTAGGAGCAGTGCCCCAGAAGAACCTGAAAGAGCAGGACCTGCAGGCAGCAGTGGGCCCCTCAGCAGCGCAGCGTGCGGCCGGCAGGAGAGGCTCCCCACTGGGCTCCAGGATCCCTGGGAGAGGCTGCAGCCAGCAGGAGAGGCTCCCCCGCTCCAGCAAGGATCTGAGCAGCGACCTGAGAGGTTCCCAGCTCTGCTTCCAGCTCCTCCAATCAGAGGCCAGGCAGCTCGACGTGACGCTGGGGCTCCAAGAAGGTCAGGACCCCTAGCAGGCTGTAGCAGTGCCCCCAGTGGTGGCTGTGTGGCAGTGTTCATGCCTACCATGTGGGAGAGCTGGATTCAAGTCCCAGCTGACGTGACTTAGGATGAATGAGCTAACAAGAAGCAAATCTTCTTGCAGTGGAAAGGGGCCATTGTGTTTTCTCGCCCTCCAGGCACCAAGGCCCTATATTTCCTTGTCACTTGACATTTTGCATTTTGTGCCTTTTTTATATTTCACCAACCTGTATTGTTTGCTCTGCTGTTTGTGTTTTATATTTTGTTAACCCTGTTTTTTTGTCAGTGATTATAAGTGTCTAACCTTTGTTGAATCCTGCCACCTTGGGGCATTGTAGTGTCCACTATATCCTCTGATTTATGCCTGTTATGTTCCCAGTATTAAAAGGTATATGGTTAAGTCCCCATTGGTGGTCTGGCTCTGCTCTATAGGGGGAGGAGAGTCCCTACACCTCCCACAGTGCTTGTGCACCTGCTTTGATCCCTTCAGTTGGAGAGGGGGTACCTCTTGCAGTACTGCCCAGGTTACGCTAGATTTAAGAAAGGGACCAATAAAGCACAGGAACAGGCTACCCAGGAAGGTTGTGGACATTTTTAAGACCCCACCAGACAAAGCCTTAACTTGGATGAGACACTAGATGACCCTTCCAACCCTCATTTTCTATGATTCTGTGATTCTAAGTGTATTGTGTACCTATACAACAAGAACCCAGAGAGCTTTGCCTCCAAGTGTCTTGTGCAAGGATTCAATTTCTGCCCCCTACACCTTACTACTTACTTATTATGGTAAAATGAACCCTGAAAAAAAAAACTGTGCAACAGAGGGCCCCGGACTTGGCAATCACATGGTTTGTAGTGCCCTAAAGCTAGGTCTGCAGGGAATATTTATAGAATGACTTGATTGCACAAAGATGTAATCTCCAATCTAATACAGTGGTCTCCTGCAGTTGAGTCGGCATCCTTGGTCCATGTAAATCTAGGTGTGCTAATTTACACGTGGCAAGGATCTCATCTGCTCTGGCAAGCTGCACTCTGGAAGGTTTGATCAAATGTGCTGAGGCTGGGCCAAACTTTCTAGTGGTGTCAGAAGATGCACCACTAATTAATTCAGATGAGTTAAATCCCTTACTTTGGCTTCTTGAGCTGTTTTCACATGCTCCTATTCCAAGGGTGAGACTCTTGCCAGTAGCTAATTGTTCGATGATAGCTTTCATGCCTACAGAAGTCTGATTTTAAAATGATCCCTGCATCTTCAGAGCTATCTATGGAGATCTTTAAGCAGCTTAGCTTTCTCTCCCACTGTCACAATATTAACATGAAGAATTTACAAGGAAGCCTGGACTCATGCCATGTTTACACCAGTGTAAAAATAAAAGGAATGGATAAACAGCTTTTTCCCCTTCCACCAATGTAACTCAGTACAATCAGGTATAGACTTACCCTGGGATAAATCAAGGGGAAAACTATGATATAATTTACATTATAATGTAACTGTGATATAATTTACATTAGCATAAATGTTGCTTGGCCACAGTTATCCTGTGGATAGCTGTTTGCTCAGTGCATACAAGCTATTGACAGCTCTCCTGCCACCAGTGGTGAAACCCCAGAATAACTATTTTTATGGCAGCTACTCCAGAAACATGGTCATTTCTCTCTGCTCTTGGAGACCAGTGTAATTTATACAGGTTCCCTCCTTTTATGCTGTACATGTGTTCCCAAGAGCGGTGCATAAATCGGATTCACATAAAGCAAACCCACTTTGCAATGTAACAAATAGGGAGAGGTTCATAAGGCGGTGAGGGAGGGAGTGAGGCTGGGACTAAGGAAGGGGTGGGGGGAGGGGAGCCACTCCTGGGGCTGCACAAGACAGCAGAGGGAACAGAGCGGCACTCACCCCAGCCCTGGCTGCAGCAGCCCCAGGAGCGGCCCACACATGCTGCCTGCAGCTGCTGGGCTGCACCATGCTCCACCTGTCCCCACTTACCTGTGCTCCTGGGCTGCGCCATGCCCTGGTGCAGGCAGCTGCTGTCGGCCACTCCCAGGGCTGCTGCAGCCGGGGCTAGGGTAAGTGGGGCCATGGCCCTTTCCCCTCCCCGCACAGACTTACCTGCTTGGATGGAGGGGGAGGGGCATCTATGCTGATAGCATAAGAGCAAATTCACATCGCACATAACAAATTATGTGTCTAACTATGCTCCTCGCATAAGAGTGAATTCGCATATAAAGAACCCGCATAAATTGAGGGAAACCTGTACTGGTGTACAAAATGGTACAAAAAGCACTCATGTTAATGCAGCATACGTCCAGACTGTGAATCATGTCTACCATCTTCCATACCTTACTTTTGAACTGGAAGAGGGCCTTTTAAAATGTTGGAGTCTCTACATCCACCATCCAAAATAACTCACTGAAATTTAAGCACCAGGGGATTTGTGTTTCTGTGCTACTTGCTTACTGGATAGACAGTTTAAGTAAATGATCTTCTGATTGCTTAATCAACACCAATATGACCAGCTGTAGCAGGGTGCCTTCCAGGGGTGGCCATGAAGCCCCTGGAGTCCCTTCTGCCCTTGCACACTCTGCTCGCTGTGGGCAGTCACCACTTCTATCACCCACCATGCCTTGCTGTAATTATTTTTTTTTATGAGGGAGGCTGCCACAGGGCTTTCCACTCTGCTCTCTCTCATGAGACCACCAGGTGTCTGTGGTCCCCACCTTAGGGGCTAATTGCATGGCTCCAATCCACCCCTACACCGTGCCCCATGCCTTGTACGTGTTATCACTCTTCAATGTTCACGGCATGCGTTATCACTCTTTGATGTTCACCTGATCTCACTCAGCTTCTCTCTGGGCTCTCAACACACTCAGCCCCTCCCTCTGGGCTCCTGGACCCTCTCTGGGTCCCCGGAAACCTCCTCCACCCCTTAGTTCCTTCCCAAATCTCCAGACTGCTGGCTATACTCTCCCTGCTGGCTTTCAGAAGCTGCAGCCATACTGCTGAGCTGATGTTTCCTCAGCTGCCTCCAAGATCTTACTGCCTTCTCATCTCAGGTCTGGGACTTATATCCTTCCTAAACTCAGGTGAGGCTCTCATTACCCACCCCCCATCACCACCTGCAGGTACTTTTCAGGCTGCCTTTCCTTCTAAACGTAGCAGACACCCTAAGTGCCCTGCCACACCAGTACTCAAGAGAGCCTAGTGGTTGGATGTCTAACTCTCACTGTTTTTAAAATCCCTTAAAGATCCAAGTCCTAATATCTTCCTCATCTTCTACTTCCCATATGTAATATACAGATAAAGTCACTTCTTTACATCACAGGGTGTCATGCAGAAAAATATGTTAGCAACCGGGAGGTAGTCAGATACCATGAGAAAGGAAAAGTAGGTAGTGGTGTGACAGTATGGAAGCTCCATCTAACCTCGCAAATGAAACAACTGCTCAGCACCGTTGTCTATTTTTACAGTTATTTTTTCTTAAGTTCTGTGTTTCTCCTTTTCTAATGTCCTATCAGCACTGGAAAACAAATAACATGTGGAAATACCACAAGAGAAGCTAATCTCATCAATTTGCTGCAAAGCTGGGAATGGAAGTACCAGACATAAAAGCTAGGAAGTTCATTCAAAGGCTTCTAATCCTACGTTGCACAAGCAGGAGCACTGGCTACATCAGGGGTGGGCAATTATTTGGGCCTGAGGGCCACTTAGGGAGTTATGGTGAGCTGTCATGGGCTGGGTCAGCACCCTGGCTACCCCTCTGCCATGCCAGGTCAGCACCCCCTCCCACCACCCCTACATTTGCCCACAACAACTAGCCTAATCAGCCGGGTGGATGGGACAGGGCCACAGGCAAGCAAGGAGAGGTATCCCACTCCTAGATGCCACTCCCTGCCCACCCGCAGGCCCATCCTGTCTGTCCAGCCATGCAGCCTGCCTGCACGGGTCCCAGCTCAGTCTCCATTTAGTCTCCACTAAATTGTGACCCTTTGGTTTCAGGGCACAAATATCTGAAGGGGAGAGTTGCAGCTGGTGTGAATCAGCATAATTCCTACTATTTTTACATATCAAAGGAAGGGGAGACATTCCAACTTTAAAACCCTGTGTCTCAATTACTGCCATGCTGATTCAGCATCCTAGGGCAGAAGTTTGATTCTTTTGATTCAAAACGATGTTCACACAACAGCAAAGGTGGTAACTGCTTCTGAAATATTTGACAGTAAAGCTTTGTATCAAATGAATGCTGGCATGACATTTTTTGGTCTGTGATTGATGTAACCTGCAGTCTGTCTTTATTTCCTACTAACTAAGTACAAAAATTGTTAAACTATAAAAAGGGGAAAAAAGGCTGGCAGGTTCAGAAGAATTTCTTGATACACCTTTTCCTGTGGCCAAGTCGCGAAACTTTCATTTGGAGTTTAATCTTTGAAGACTGCAGATTTTGACATTCAAAACAAAGTGCAGCTGCATGCAAATAGTTTAAAGGCTGACATGCATCAGACCAGTGATTTAGATTTCAAGCAAAAATACACCTTCTCAACACTAAGGGGAGCTCACGGGCCATGACCCATTCTGAATAGAGATGTACTCTCCTTATCAGAAAACTTTTCTGGCAAACTGGTAGAAACAGAGACTATGTTGATATGTTTATATATAAGCTTCCTTATTGGCCTGGTTTTCCAGTGTATCGATTCTCAGTCATTTCACTAATATTTAGATGTCAAGGAAAGGCAATTTTCTTTATTCTGATTTTCCTTCCACCCAGCTTTTTAAAAGTTCCTTGGGCCTGAATGATCTCTCCCAAACGCCATTGGAAGAAAATTAAGTCAAACAGAGGCAATGATTCAAAAATGTAAACCTACAATGTTTAAAAAAATCCAGCCTTGAGCTGGACTAGCTAAGCTCGTGAGGTCTCTTCCAGCCCTACTTTCCTATGATCCAGTGACTTATTCACTTAACGAAGATATTTCAAAAAAGTCAGGAGGGCTGGTGGAAGACTGGGATTTCCTAAGTTGCAACTAGGTATCTTGTAACTTCAGTGATTCCTGCCGGAAAGTGGAGAGTCTTGTAGCTCTGATTGGTCCTGGGGTTCTCCGGGCTTTCAAGCTGTTGAAGCTGGAAGCCAAGGCCCGTCATCTCCTGCTAAAGCTACTCTATTTCTCAGTCAGGCTTACTAGCCCATCTGGGATGCTCTACTAGTCTGGCTGCACATCCTACAGAGTAGCTCAGGTATCTCTGCACCGCACTGCACAGTGTTGCAGTGTTACACTAGAAGAAGTCAGCTTTGCTTTCCAGTGGGGATCTCCAATCTTCCTTCCAGGATATGTGTGCAATGGAAGTCACACAAAACACAAGGGTCATTTACACGGGCTTTCACATCAATGCGCATTACATCTGGCTCCGAGATGGACAGATGAGCCGCTATCTTAGGGTACCTGCACACGGTGGGCTGCTATAACTGCACTCCCCCACTTAAGCCTAAAAGGATGTATGTGGAGAAACAGCGCCTGTTCTGGTGTAACTTAAACTTGTAGAACTTTGTCCTGATTCTTTCAGGGATTATTCTCAACTGGATTGGGCAAAGATACTCCAGTGCATAGGTTTACATTACCTGTCCGCTCCTTTTCCATGCCAGCATGATAATGCTTGTCAGCTGTCCAAGCTCTTAGTTGGAGTGAATTTATAGCCAATTGCCTTTAAAAAAAAATTGATTTACACTGGGCAAACCAAGGCCAAAAATCAGATCATTGGTGGCTGACAGATGCTGTCACAACTTCACGGCAGTGATTTGTAAAGGGGGAAAACCCTACAGATAAGACCACCACCATCTGGCCAGGTTTGTTAATTCAGCCCAAGCTGCAGTCCTCTCCCTGTCCAAACAACCAGCCCAGCCTTAGCTGGCCTGATGAGCAGGATGCCTAGCCAGCCGACCACAGCACTTTGCATTCAGATGTCCTCAGCACTTCACATGTAGCTCAGCCCACCCTTCCAGAGCAGCAGATAACGTGAACTATATATAATAACTAATAAGAAACTGGATGGCTCTACTTATCATCCCCTCCCAGCGCCAATTAAAAAGATTTAGTTAAACAGAATGCAATTACATTGTCATGGATAAAAGGGATACAATTAATTAAAAATGAATATTTTCCCCTAGGAATGCTGTTATTTCCAGATGTTCCCCGTCCCCACCCCGATCACTTTTTACAATCTGAAACGAAGCTATTTTGGAATTTGATAGTGGCTGACTAGAAAGAAGTCCAAAGTTAAAGGGAGCAACTAGTCCAGCCCTTTTAACTCTCTCCTTCTCACACACACCTCAAAGCACTTGCTTCTTTGTGTCTTTCAAACTTTAGGGGCACATGGATGAAGAACGAACATCTTTAATGTGCATCGCCTTCTTAGGAACTTGTGTTCCAATCCTGAAGCTGTTCGACAGATAAAGCAGTGTGCAACCGAGGGGGGTGACTTGGGCAGTAGCCCCAGGTGTCCTCTGCGGAAGTAGGGAAAATGCAAAAATAGCAGCTACTGCAGCTGCCAGATGGCCATAGCACTGCCACTGGCAGTCTGGCAGCCAGCCCTGCCCCATATGCTGCTGCTGCTCGGGGAGCAAAGCTGCCCTGTTACACCTCTGGGGTAGGGGCTTCTGCTAAGGGCGACGGAGCTACTCAGACACATAAGCTTCTGACCAAAGTACTCCAAGCACTGTCAGCCCCTAAGCTGCTACCCGGAGCCAGCAGCACATCCTTTGTCACAGATCCTGGCCATTTTGTCAGGCAGGGTTGGAGGTGAACAGGGCAGCTGGGAGGGTCAGAGCAAGTAAAGAGGGAAACCATCTCAGCATTTAGTGGTGGGAGATGGTGGCTTCTGCTGGACCTTGTTACGCTTCCCTTTTTTAAAAAAGTCAGCAATATCCTTTGTGGAGAGGGAAGTGGACAGTAGAAGAGAGAGGAACTCTGCTACTGGGATGCTGTCACTGAGGAAGACGGACAGTCTGTGCCGCTTGCCCTGGCCAATGGCAGAAATGAGTGAGGAGTGGGAGGGCCGGCGAAGACCTTCAGTATCACAGGGCATGAGTGGAAGAAGCAGACGCTGGGGAACAGAGAGGGCCCGTTGTGGGGAACGCACTGCATCGGAGGAGAGGACCAACAGAGCCAGGCTAAGGGGCAGTGGAAAAAAAGAGAATTAGCAACTGCTGTCTTGCCTGCTAAACCCTACCCTGGCACGCGTATGCTCAGTCCCCCCCATGTTTTAATCATGGGCTCTGAGGCAGAAGTACTGGCTGAATGTCTCTTGTGCGACAGCCTGTTCGCAAAGAAGCACTATAGTTTTAGTGAATGAAATAAGAAACTGAAGATTGTCCAAAGAGCCCAGCGTTACCTTTAGATTGGATTCACCGTGTCTTATCGTGTCCCCACACTCCTCCAGTTTCCAATAAGCCGAACGCTGTAGAGATCGCAGGGTGAAGCTGCGAGTTTTGCCACTCCAAAAGGGGTAAGCTAGACTTCGGGGATGTGCGGCGGAACTGGAAGCAATAAACCTCCTGGCTGGAAGTTTTGACCTAAATCAACAGCAGCAGAAGTTGTGAAAGGTGAGGACATTTAAACTCTCATCCTTCACTTTCAGCACTGGAATGAATCCGAGTCTTCACCCCTGCAGATTATATTGTCTGAAGAGCCTACAAACTGTGGAGCAGTGCAGCTTCTCCTTCTCAAGGCTCCCTTCCCGACAACAAGGTGCAGGAACACTTGTTTCCCCCCTAATGAATCCCAGCTTCCGCTCTGCAGCAAGGAGGGGATCCCACAGCAAATGGTATTATGCGACACACCGGGCTCAGCTGATAACTGGCATTTATTTAATCACTGCTCTGTCTCACCACTAGCAGGACCTTCAAAATGCAAGGAACCACATGTATGAGAACATTATGATGAGTGGAAGTTTTCTCCCGTGGACAATGCAATTTTTGTACCTGCAGTGGAATCTGTATGAAATCCAAACCACTGAGAACAGTGACACCATCCAAAATAACCAGAGACACAGAGAGGCAAAATGTTTGCTGCCAGAAAAAAAGGCTTTTGGATTCTACAGCCTGGGATTTCTGTTGAATGCATCCAGGGAATAGCAATAACTCTGCCATGGCAGCCTGAGCTAGCTCTAAAATGCAAGAGAAGGGCAATTACATTTGGCTCACAGCTAAAAAGTTGATCTGTCTGGTTTTTTTGGAAGTATGCTAAAACTATAATATTAAATGTCAGATGTAATGATGACTTCTCCTGCTCACATTAGAGACAGTTAGAGAGGTAAAAAATGTACTATGCATGCTGAGCCTGCCTAAAGGTTAAAATCATCCCTTAATAAATGGTGTAATAATTTCCATCCATCTCTTCTAGACTCCTATTGTTTGGGAACCTGAATTAAGATCATACCAGTGAAATGCTGCAGGAACTTGTTCAGGCTTAAAGGCTTTCTACTCGTCCCATTCAGATAAATGTGACAGTGGAACAGGGCAGCTGGCCACAAAATCTTGTTGCGTTCAGCCCCCTCCATATTAATTACCTTCAGCAGCCAACACCAGTGGCTAGTGATAGTAGGCATATGCCTTAGTAGCTGTCCTCATATGCCTTAGTAGCTGTCCTCAGTTCTTCCGCCAGCATTCACTGCCTGCAACCAGTTCATTGCTTGAGGTCTTGTTGGTTAGCATGACAAAAGCTACTTCCTTGCAACCGATATCAATGTGCATC
>NW_017729031.1:28087669-28092141 GCF_001723915.1 Gavialis gangeticus
TGGCTAGTGACAGTAGGCATATGCCTTAGTAGCTGTCCTCATATGCCTTAGTAGCTGTCCTCAGTTCTTCCGCCAGCATTCACTGCCTGCAACCAGTTCATTGCTTGAGGTCTTGTTGGTTAGCATGACAAAAGCTACTTCCTTGCAACCGATATCAATGTGCATCTGTCTGTGCAAATGTAAATGTGTCTGAGTCCTTCCATGCTTGGTGAAAAATAAGAGAGCTCTCAATGAAGTCAACAGAAAGCACAGGCAAGATCTTTGGCTTCGGCCCCCTAGACTGTTTCTTCCTGATCTGGTTTAGCCTTGGATTTGCCAAAGCAACCAGCTAGAGATGCTCCTGGAGTAGAAAGATCCCTGGGTGGGGAAGAGCTGGTAAGAACAGTTGCAGTGCTTCCTCGTAGCCTTTGGTATAGGGGCCAGGAACGTGTGCCTAAGAGAAAGAAGAATCTCTGTATCTTAACATAATGGCCGTTTCAGATATACGGTCTTGTGCTCCACGTTCTTAAACACTTACATGTAAAGATTCCTAAATATCAATGGCCTTACTGATTTCAGTGGGACTATTCACAGGTGCGAAGTTACTTGCAGGTACAAATCTTTGCTGAACCAGTGACTATATGTGCATGTTATCTGTATAGTGCTACATCCGTTCAACATAAGCTTTCTGAGAAATAAACATTGGCAACACAAGGTGCCTCGTCCTTCTCTAACTAGTTACCTAAATATCAGGGAACAGAGTAAAACTGACTCACTTATATTAAAAGCCCAGCATCAGTGTGTGTGAAGTGCTGCACAAAAGGCCCCGGCAGCTAAAACAACCAGGCATTCAATTCACATAACAATTCCATTTAATTCCTCTCTCGACAGGCAGACAAATTCTGCTTGCAGCCGCCCTGGTGTAGACCTGGTGTAAAACCTGGGAAAGTCATTTATTCTGAGATGACCCAGAGCTGAGTTTAGCACAAATCCTTAAGCCAAATGTTACCTGTGACTCCAACTGATTATATATTTTATCTGAATATTTATCTTTTTCAAATTTGACTTAAAATCTATAAGTAATTAGTTATTGTACTGGCTACAGTATTGCCAAATGCTTCCCTTAATTTTTTATTCAGACAATGAGTTATAACTCTGAACTCATTCCAGTCACACCAACCTTCAAAGGTCTAAATGGGGGGGGGGGGGAGTTAAATGCCTTAATATCTCTGAGTTTTGCAAAGATACTAGAAGATTTGCTGAGGGATTCTCTGTAGGAAGAAGAAAGAGTTTTATAAGCAAACAGAATAACTTGTATCTACAGTTCAAAAGGGAACCGGCATCAAAATGCAGATTATTTAGATGGAAGCATGCTAAATCACTGCTGTTCAATGGCTGCCTTTGTCTTTTGAGTCTAAGGTTAAAACTAGTTCAGAAAAAATATGAAGGCCTAGTCCTCGCCTTTGTTGGTGTTAAATGAATGTTAACAATACAGCTCCCAGTGTAAAAAAAAAATTGCACTAATTACTGTTTGGAAAAAGAAAAAAACCTGAGGACAAAAGCTATAAAGTATGTTTGAATGGTCTAAATGCCAGCATCCTTTTCCACATGGGATAGGAAAAAACTCTTATCGGGGCATTTAAAGCTACTTTATACAAATTCTAACAAGCTGCAGCAGGAACGGTTTTATTGAGGACAGCCAATAATACACAGTACAAGGAAGGTATTTAACCCTAATCTCTGCCATAGGAAATCCTACTGGACTCAGTAGAAGCCCCACGCAAAGGACTTGTAGTACTGAGCCATAAATAATTCAAGATGTGAATTATTTCCCCATACGTAGCTGTAACTGCAGATAAATGCATGGCTAGCCTGGCCTCTTCTGATAACATGCCAAATATCACATTGTGGAATTAGGCAGACTTTTTACTCAAAGAAATTGCAAAATTGCAACCAATTTACATAGATTTCAATAGGACTAAAGACTACTATCGTCATTAAGTCTGACTTCCTGTAGAATGCAAGCAAGAGACTTCATCCCATAATTTCTGTCCCAAGCCCCTAACTTTTGAATGAGCCATCACCTATATTCTAGAAAGATGCCTCATCTTGTGTAGAAGATTGAGTGACAGAGAATCCAGCACATTCCTGGGCAAGTTGTTTCAAGTTAAATTATCTTCACAGTATGGGCGCTGTATTTTTTGTCTGCGTTTCTTAGGCTTTCCGGCCTTGATTTTGTTATGTATTTTTCCATTAAAAAGCTTTTGAGTATCAGAAATTGCTTCCCTGTGTGATCGTGTATAGGCGGTTACAAAGACATCTCATGACCTTCTCCTGGATAAACTAAATAGATTGAACGTCCTTAGCTTCTCACTGCAAGGAATGATTTCCAGACCTCCAGTCATTCTAGTAATCCTTTCCTGAACCTTTTGTCATTTTTCAACATCCTTTCTCTTTTACTAGTTTTCTCTTACGCTCAGAGTGTTTTTCAAAGTCTAAAGGGTCCAAATGAAGTCCAGGAAAAAGTCAAAGTTTTTCTTAATTTATACCAATCCTTCTTGGAAAGCACAATCCAGCATTAACATGTTAAAAAAGCCATCATGATATATTATTAATATGTTATATTCATATTTATTATATTCCTGGGCCTGAGCTGGAGAGGTGCTTCAATCTCTGCTGGAGCCAAAGGCAATAGGAAATGCATAGCACCCTGAGATTTGGGCGTAGCAGATTCTGTTCGCTTCTACTTCTTTTCAAGCTGTGAAGGCAATTTATTTGAAGGAAATTGTTACTACAGCCTTCACTCGTGAAGAGTTCCCATCATGATCTTTTGGTCCAAATCTTGTCTCACACCACTTTACACCCTGCCGTTCACATGATTCAGACAGAGACACTAAGTTTAAGCTGAGATCCAACCTGTATCCAGCTTCTCCAGTGGTTCCCAGTGGAAGTGGAGTGTACTTGGGTCCCTACCAGAAAACCTTGGTTATGGGCCCATCCCTGGGTTAAAATGATGAGAGCAAGCCCCAGTAGCCCTCTACGAATGTATAATCACTACTCATCTCCAAGGGCTGCAGGGTCAGGGTCACAGGACTAAAAGATAAAGTATATTTTCCAGACCCAGGTAAAAACTGTTGATCCAACTTCGGGTGCTATAATGTTTCTCTAATAACAAGTCGTGAGAGGCTCCTGCAGGGAAGCCGGAAGGGGGAAATACTCTGTCTCCACAAATCTATTTATCCTGATCAGCTTTTAAATGAAGTGTCTACTTTATACTACAAACAGGGTTTGCCGCTACTACCAAGGTAGAGAGGGGAGAACACCTTTTGGCTTGCTTTCCGTTTTCTTGTTTCCCATGACAAAAATAACACCAACAAGCAAAAAAGCCCACCCTTAACCAATGACAACAAAAAAATACCCCTCCTCTATTAGAAAAATCTATTCTTGGTTTTTCTGCTGGAGAGCTTTCAGCTTTGGCACGCGCGCAAATGCAAGTTGGGGGTGGGAAGAAAACAAAGATCTTTTGTTGTGACGGCCACTGCTGCAACGGTGCTCTGAGGCAGCACGACTTTCCAGCCCTCGGATCAGAATATGTAAAAGCATAAAACCCCAACTTTTTCAACATTTCATTGCCCTGAGCAACTCAGTGCCACATGCCATTACGTCCCTGGATGTCATCTGGGACCAGCCACGGAATGACATGACGTGACCCAATGCAACCAGACACAGGGCATGAAGGGTTTAAAAATAAAAAGTACAATCCCTGGTAAACATGTGGGGTTCTGCTCTGCCCTCAGTGATGCAGAGACAGCACCCACTGACTTCAAGGCAAGCCCCACGGGCAGGATCGAGAGCAGAACGCAAGTCTCTGGATGTCAGACAGCACATCTCAGGCCACATCTTCAGCCGGAGTATATGGACATTGCTCCCCTGATGTCAAGGGAGTCACGCTGATTGACACCAGTTAAGGACCTGATCCCTTCTTCTGCTGTTACTGTACCCAGCCTTCTGTGAGGCTGCTTGGCTCACATTAGCTATATAAAACCATTATAATTACATGTCAAGTGCACTTCAATTATAGGCATATTTTATAAGCTCTAATCCACTCTTGCTTCCCAAGTATCCTTTATTATAAAATTATAGCAGCATTTCACCAGGATGGATGCACTTCTGTGATTCCTGTGTATGTAAATACCAGCTATGGGGAAAATCCATAGCTGCTTAGAAATCGATCCCTTTTTACACCAATTGAGAACCAAGCCCTATAGACTCATAGGGCTAATCCTATGGGTTACTCAATACGTATCAACAGGAAGCAAAAGGAGGTTTCAGCAGGCTGCCCCCTATGAAATCCATAGTCTTCCTCATGTCACAAGCTGAGCACAGGGGTCCAAAACCTCTGGTCAGATCAGCTAATGCCTCTGCAATGCAATGGGCTAACCTGCATTATGACTAGCCTCATATTAATTAAACTGGTTTCCATATTTGCTTCT
>NW_017729031.1:28097141-28098795 GCF_001723915.1 Gavialis gangeticus
GATCAGCTGATGCCTCTGCAATGCAATGGGCTAACCTGCATTATGACTAGCCTCATATTAATTAAACTGGTTTCCATATTTGCTTCTCCCATTATTTGTGCTGCTGATGCATATAATTCAGGTACTTAAGTATTTTGTTGAACATTGAAGCTAGGTGCTTAGGGAGCTAAATGACCTTACTTAGGGATGCAGAAAGAGAGACAAAATTAAGGGCCAATTAGAAAACACATCCCCAATGAAAGGTCTCAAAAGCCTTAATCCATTCAACTGCAGGCTGATCCTCATTCTCACGGCATAATCCTTGATCCCATTTGAACTCCCCTATAAAAGTAAGCAGCCCAAACTTCCTGGCTAAACAAAAGCCACGGACTCTCATGACAGAGAGTGTACCAGCTGCAGAAGCACAGCATTACATATGCCAGCAGATCTCTTTCCCCAGAAAAAGGCTGGAGTTATCCAACTTCCCCAGCTAGCCAGGGAAGCATTGGGCAAGAGGGAGGTAGAGTGGCAGGTGTAGGGCACTGGGGAGAAATAGGCCAAGTATCAAGTATTACAGCGATGGGCAGAGCCAACCCACCCTGCTGACAACTCTGGCAGCCGCCCTGGGCAGTAGAGTTCAGGGGAGCAGCATTTCTAGAGGAATGTGTAAGTGGCCAGCACAGCCAGCTATGCAAGTGTGTAAGTGGGGGAAGCAAAGTATCCACATCACTGCTGGGGATGGGGATCCACAATATACTGAATGGGGGGAAAAAGGAAACTGCGCGATGCAGTTGCTCCTGCTGATGCAGAATACAAGTCTCCATCTCACTGCTCCTGCAGGAGGGCAGCCAGGGCACAGTGCTGGAGTGTCTTTGTTTCACACTAAGTTGGCTTTTACTTTGGACATCCTAAGCTTCCCCATGAGTGTTTCAAGTCACTCTGAGGCAGCTTTCTGCTCTTTGGAGTAGCTCACTGCAGTTAATTCACTCTTACAAGAAATCCAATTTGAGCTCTTATTCTCCTTGAAAATGCACCGGCTGTCCTGAGCCAAGTGCACCTTGTCCATCACTTGGAACGACTCCCATTACCCTCAGCTGTTTGCAGTCCGCAAAACAGCAGCTACGGCCAGAAGCTGACACAACAATTTCTAGATTCCTGGTGACATTAATGCCTTTCCCTTTCCATCTTGTCATAACCCACTTACAGGTATTTCTTTCGGATTGGGGACCCTTGAAAATCCTGTAGCATTGCTTCCTTTTTTCTACCCATGCCCCTAAGCAGAGGCATCTGGAATAAACTTTTGTTAAACTCTGCTGTAAGTCTGCTGTCTGCCTTTAACCTAAAGGAAAATGTACAAAGAGTATCCTCATCTGCAAGGCGTAACTCCACGTCTGGGAAAGGATGGAGCAGACAAGTAGTAAAGGGGAAGACGCCACATGAGCTTCGGTCTACTCCATCTTATGACCACATCAGTAATGGGTAGAGAGACTTCTCTTCTCCCTGTTTCTGCTTCAGCCCTCCTGTTCAGCCGTACAAGCACACCCCACCTCACCATCCCCAAGCCCTGACACCCGAGCACGGCCTTGTGGCGAGTGAAGGAGGGAGCGTGGGGTGTGGCACAACATTTAAAAAAGGATTTAAGGATTTAAATCTTTGTGTTTTCATAACTTAATGT
>NW_017729031.1:28103795-28106949 GCF_001723915.1 Gavialis gangeticus
CCCCACCTCACCATCCCCAAGCCCTGACACCCGAGCACGGCCTTGTGGCGAGTGAAGGAGGGAGCGTGGGGTGTGGCACAACATTTAAAAAAGGATTTAAGGATTTAAATCTTTGTGTTTTCATAACTTAATGTACCAATCTATTGATATTTCGGTACCAATGTACTTAATGCACCAATCTATTGTTGCCAAACTTTCAGTCACTTTCAAATGAGATCTTCCCAGCTACGATTATTCAAATATATCAGTACCTAGCAAATAGACTAGTAGAAAGAAAAAGAGAATCTTTCTTGACTTGACAAAACAGCAAAGCAAAATTCTCCCCAACCAATAAAATAAAGAAGAAAGGGCATTCAAGATAGGCTAAGAAAAGATATTTTAACTGTAAATAACGCGCATAAAGAGATCACTCATTGTTAGATCAAATAGATCATCAGCCAGTACAAATAAAGCTCAGCTCCACTGAGATCAAGCCGGTTTACACCCCTGAGATATTTTTTTCCAAATGAGCTGAAAGCTCCCAGTCAGTTTGGGAATCATTTTCAGGGATCTCCGGTAGCCCTTGCTGCAGCCTGGAAAAACTGTAGCTATAGGAAAGGAGCTATTGTAATTCCCTTAGGCTTTCGCCAGAATTGAAATTGAAAAAAGAACTGAAATTAAACAATGAATTGTTCCAAATATATGCAGGCAGATTATGGAGCTTGGCAAAACTTTCCAAATGTCATTGGTATCAATGGAACACTCCATTGATTTTTGAAGGAGAAACATCAACAGTTTCTAAATATTGGAAGGAGGACAAAAAATGGCTTGTTTCTGGAAAAAAAAACCCAGCATTGTTGCTGTTCCCTCCATCACCAGCTGTCCCAGACTCACTGTTACTCTCTGACTGCTTCACACCTTGCATGTGCAAGCGCAGTGGTGCACGTTTTTGGTCCTGTGGGCCAAATGAATGGTGTGAGGCCGGTCCACACCCTGCGCCATCCCTGGGCACCAGGTTCAGGCCCTGGGGCTTCACCCCATCTCCGCCTGGCCACTGCACACCAGAATCAGGGCCTGCACCACTGCATACCCAATCTAGCGCACAGGGCCACGTGAGTGGATCCATGGGGAACCCCGCCAGCTGGATGACACTATACCAGGTGTCACATCTGCAGGCCAAGGGGTCGAGCACCCCTGGTCTAGCGAGTCCAGTCCATGATGTTGCAACCCTTGTCGTTCACAGAAGGCTTCAAGGAGCAAAGATACTTTATTAACCTCTGAGTGAAAGAATGAAATTGTCACTGGGAAATAAATAGGAGGGGAAAAAAACATTTGAAAATATACTAGTGATGGCTACAAAATAGTTATTTATCCTTGCACACATCTTTGCACATATCCTTGCACGATGTTTAAATCTGAGTCTAATAAACCTCAAAAATCTTGTGGAAAGTAATAGACAGGGCTCTGTATTTTCATGACATGCATACTCCCCATTTACATAAGTACGGTTCAAAGCCATTCCTGTATCACCGTTAATCGACCCATCTTTTTACCCTTCCTTTTTTAATTAAAGTGCTTTTCATAATGCTTGCCAGTGTCCATTTGCAGAATGCCATGTTGCTGCATCCACTCACAAAGGCGTCAAGAAGTAGGGGTTTTGTTAATGCACCAGAAGCAAGAAGAGCTATTACTGCCACCTGTTACTTCTCTTCTTCCCACTTCCCTTTTCTTTGAAAGAGAAAGCCGGGAATTGCTGAAATTCTGATCTGAACTCTTCAGCCAGACTGTGGGTAACAAACTGTGGCTGCGTTTACTGTGTTCCTAATGAACGAACGACCCAAGAACAATGTTGAAATGATTATACCATGGCTCATTACATCTCTAACTTTAATAGTTGCTGCAATGTGCTGTACGCACAAGAGGAGCTTGTGCCTGCAGAGCTGGAAGTAGAAGCTTCTGTCTCATTCTCCAAGGCTGTTCATTGAAATTCATCCCACTTCATGTGCAACTTTAAATATGACTTCAGCTGGAAGAGTCAGCTGCTTAATAGTATGTGCTTACATGATCTTCTGGACCAGGGCCCAAATAATGCACTTGGCAGACAGATGGAAAATAAAAACAAGCACACTCCAGAAAGAGAAGGAAACCCTGGGTTACAGACGTACAGTGACACGGTTCCTCCATTCACTTTTTAAAGGTGGACACACTTATTTGCAGAGGCAACCCTAGAGAAGTGTCATTACAGAGTACTTTGAATGAATCAAGGGTAGGGCACGGGCAGACATTTGGTTTTGAAAGGGAAAAGGAGCAAGGTAGAAAAAGTGAGGTAGAGCCAGATGGGGTAGTCAGGCTGGACTAAACATAGGGAGGAATGAGAAAGCAGGCCAAGTTACAGCTAGCTGATGTAAAGCTTTAAAAGCAGGGCAAAATGCTTGAATTTGCTACATCACCCAGTGAGGTGGGAAAAGGAAATGGTTGGTGGAGCAGGCAAAACATAACTGAAATCAGTTGGCACGAGGGGCAGCTAATATATAAATACACCTGCATAAGTAGCATATCTGCATATAAGCAGACAGATATACATGTCCACTGAAGTGCACAGATACAATGATAAAACTAAAAATGCAATGGTAGTTGGAAAAACCATGCAACAGGAAGGAGGTCCGTGCTACCAATGTGAATGGAGAATGAGAAAAAAGTAGACTGAATCATTTAGCAAAAAAGGAAAAGATGTATGAATTGTCCACATTCCCAGTGAAAATGTCCATAGTAACTCTAAAGAGATGTGCACATGTAAATTAGTGTTAACAGTTAGGCTGTATGTTTAAAATTTACAAACCTTAATGGTGTCAATTATTGTAGCTCCTGCTGTATGAATAACTGATTGGGGACTGAGCTGAAACATCAACATTATGCTGACACATAATTTTGAGCTATTTGAAACAAAAATGTTTCAGTTCTCTCTGTGAGCATTTTGAGTTGAACAAAATATTTTGTTCCATTGTGGGGGGGTGGGGGTTACTGTGTTTTTTAAATTAAAAAATTCATAAGCTTGGTTGGAAAATTAAATTTTAAGACAAATGAAAATGCTGAACCAAAATATGCTGACTCATCAGCAATTTTTTCAATGCTTCTTAGTTTCATAGTTAGTTTCATAGTTTCTAGGGTCGGAAGG
>NW_017729031.1:28106960-28113986 GCF_001723915.1 Gavialis gangeticus
GGGTGCTTTGCACCGCCTCGTCCAAATCACTGATGAAGATTTGACTATTTGGCAAATCATTGTGGTCAACCTCAAATGACCATATTTCCTCAAATGTAAGACAATCCTTATTATAAGATGACCCCCAATAATTAGAATCTGTATATGGAAAAATTATAAATTTGTTAAATTTTCCAGGTCTAGAATCCAATTATTGGAAGTTCACCTCGAATTTGTCCCTCACCCACAGCTACAGCAAGGAAAATAAAACTACTAGGGGATCAGGTAGCTCCCTTGCCCACTGCCCCCCAAATTTGTTCCCCTCCAGTCCCTTTCCCCCTTCCTTACTGTGCTCACTGTGGGCACGTAGAAGTGAGAAGCAAATCTGAAAAACCTGACCTTGAAGTAAACATATCTATAGTAACTTATATACAAGAAAATTATTACAGGTACCCATAGACTTAGGTCATCCAGAATTGATGCAGTTTGCCTCTTTTGAAACTGCTGCAAGATATGAAGTAGCTTTAGCACAGGTATTCCATGATTACCCTTTTAAACAGTTCTTCTGTTTTTATGTATAGGTCAAACCATAGGGTGTGCACGCATAGGGGGTGTATGTGCACCCCCTGAGATCGGCCGTCCACCCCTTGCAAGCACCAGCCACAAAACCAGAAGTGCCACCAGAAGTTCATTTCTCATTTTGCCACTGGCTCAGCGATTGGCTGCTGGGGGATCACCCCCCCGCCGATAGGGGGTTGGCAGCTGGGCAGCAATCTGGTGCCCCCCCAAACTTGGGAGGCATCAGTCACCCATGGTACAAACTGTGCATGACGAAACCAAAAAGCTCAAGATTTACCACATAGTTCATTGGGCTGGGCCCCAGCAGAGACAACAGCTTTTCAAGCCTTGGTGACCCCACAGCTCAGCACTGCTCAGTATGTGTGTGTACTCCAGATACCCCCTATCAAGGATGCATGTGCTAATTACCTCCCCCCCACTACCTCCGAAACAGGCATTCAGCATCTCAGCTTTTTGGCTAAGGTCGAGCATTTTTGGCACCAAAGGGAAGGTGTCAGGGCTGACTCTGATTTTCCCGGTGCTGGCCTAGGATTGTAGTACCTCCAGGACCAGTGCCAGTACTCTATAGGAGGAACACACCCCCTTTTTTTTTCCTTTTTTGTTTTATAAGGGCCAGAAAAAAAAGTTCCCATCAGTATATTTGCCCCAGATTGGCCATGTGTTTTAGTCATGTTCAGTGCTGGCTGCATTTAATCAACTTTATGGCTGGTTTTCATTACTGATCACATGCTACTTTTAGCAGCTTCTTAATGTGAGGCAATGTATTTAATGAGGTTTCCTTACATGTGGCTGAGGGGAAAAATACTCATCTGGTATTCAAGTAAATACGGTATAAATGTGGGTGAATTGGGTATTTGATAGGGCTGTGCGAAACGGCACCGTTCCATTTTGGCTTGAGTTTCAACAGTTCGACAGAACAGTGTTTCATCTCAAATTTCATTTTGAGTCAAAACACCTGTTCTATTCCGTTCTGTCAAAACAGAAAGGCTGTTTCGAGGCTGTTTCGAGTTTTGCTGGGGATGGGAAGTCAGGCCAGCTGGGCTGACTTCCTATCCCCAGTACTAGATCACCCACCTGGGCTGCTTCCCCAAGCCCCACACTAGATCGCGCCAGGGGCAGGAGGCAACCCAGCCCGAGGGTGGGAGGCAGCCATAGCGTGGGGGTCAGGGAAGCAGCCCAGCTAGGTTGCCTCCTGCCTCCAATCCAATCTAGTGCAGGGTCAGGGAAGCAGCTCAGCTGGGCTGCCTTGCCGCCCCCTACCAGATCTTGCTCTGGGGATGGGAAGTCAGCCCAGCTGGACTGCCTCCCCCCCCCCAGCCAATGGTCGAAACGTTTCGACCATTGGCTGGGGATGGGAAGGCAGTCCAGCTGGGCTGACTTCCCATCCCCAGCCAATGGTCGAAACGTTTCGACCATTGGCTGGGGATGGGAAGGCAGTCCAGCTGGGCTGACTTCCCATCCCCAGCCAATGGTCGAAACGTTTCGACCATTGGCTGGGGATGGGAAGGCAGTCCAGCTGGGCTGACTTCCCATCCCCAGCCAATGGTCGAAACGTTTCGACCATTGGCTGGGGATGGGAAGGCAGTCCAGCTGGGCTGACTTCCCATCCCCAGCCAATGGTCGAAACGTTTCGACCATTGGCTGGGGATGGGAAGGCAGTCCAGCTGGGCTGACTTCCCATCCCCAGCCAATGGTCGAAACGTTTCGACCATTGGCTGGGGATGGGAAGTCAGCCCAGCTGGACTGACTTCCCATCCCCAGCCAATGGTCGAAACGTTTCGACTTTAGAAACATTTCAACTAGCCTCATTTTATTTCGAGGGCTTTTGTTTTGTTTTGATTTTAATGTTTTGACCTCGAAATTGGTCGAAACAGTGTTGAAATTAAACAGCCTGCAAAATTTCACACAGTCCTAGTCTTTGATCAAAACATTTCTAACTGTAATACCATGCTAGTAATAGACTCAAAAATGAAACTGACCATGGACTGGGATGAAATTGGCTAACCTATTATAAGTATAGAGAAAAATAAATACATGAATGAATGAATAATGAGAACCCTGTCCGTGAATCAGCTGGGATGGGAACAAAGGACTTCCTGAATCACCAACCTGAGCCTGTTCTTTCAAGACCATGAAGCCAAATACAAGCCTGAACCTGGCAAAAAAAAAACAACTACAGTGATAATTATCTCTCATGAACCACCACATTTCCCTGCTTTCTGTTAAGCTTTTTTACGTTTGGGTTGGGCTACTTTCTAGAGATGTTTTCCATCAGAGGAAATTTGCCAGAAAAGAACACCAGGGGAGAATAAGTAACAGACTGCCAGGAAACACTGACAAACCAACAAGTATATTTAACCGGAGACAGATGTAAATACAATGGGATATCGTTTGGAAATTAAGGGAAAATCAGAAAATCTTGTATCATTCTCTTGAGATTTTTTTCTCATGTTATACAAATGGGAAAAAAAGCCTGGGAAGAAAGTAAGCAAGCTAAATGATAGTGTATAAATCTACCATTTTACAGAAGCTCCCGGAGGGCTCTGCTCCTTCTCAGCTGTAGTTCTACTGCCACCATTACTAGAAGTGAGATGTATGCATCTGCAGCTACTTAATGCTACGGATATGTCTCTATCTGTACAAGCACGAGCATTTTTTATAACTATCAATTCCCCAATTCAGAATCAAATATAAACAGTTCATTCTGCCTTATTCCTTGGACACTGGTGCTCCTTCTGAAATAAAAAATGTACACAGAAACAATGTAGAAATGATATTCTTGGAAGCCTGATTGCATTGCTATTTTCTCTGGTTAAGAAGGGAAATATTTCCTTCTTAGGGAAATATTTTCCTTCTTAGGGAAATATTTTCCATGCATAAGAAGTTAAGATTTTGAAAAACTCTCTCAATCTGAGTGAGGGAGATTTTTTTTTTAAATAAGATTAGAATCAAAAAATCACAGGCAGGGTGATAGAAGGGACCTCAGGAGGTCACCTAGCCCAACCCCCGCTCAAGGCAGAATAATCCTTATCTCCATCATCCTAGACAAGTGTTCATGTAACCTAGGGGTAGGCAATATTTTCTGGCTATGGGAGAGAATGACTCACTCTGACTCAGAAGTGGATGGGTGGGCAGGTGGTAGGACCCAGCCATCAAGACCCGATGAATGCCAATACTTGTCTCCACAGTGGCATGGGGAGGGCACCCATAGCCAGCAGCATGGGGCCTGTAGCCAAAGCCCCTCATGGTCAAGTGCCACTGAAGCCCCATGTCTAGAGGCCAGATCCAATGTTTTCATGGACCAGATCTGACCCAAGAGGCCATAGGTTGCTGACCCCTGGTCTAGCCTATTCTGAAAAAACTTTGGGAACAACCCTAACAAACAACCCTAACTAACAACCCTAACAAACCCTAGCAACTACTGGGCATCAAAAACTTACAACAGACAGATCAGGAGGATAGGGCACTGCCAATGTCCTGTCACTGCAAGGACAGAAGACACTCCAGAGAGCCCAAGGAGCTGCATTCGAGAACAAGAGAACTTCTTTCTAGCCTTGAGAGCTTGTCTACACCAGAAAGGGTGTGCTGACCCTTTTATGTGCAGACATAGCTTCTCTTGGAGCCATACTGATACAACTTGTACTAGTTCTCCGTATATTAGCTGTGGTCTTTTTCATCGATAATATGTCTACCCTATGGTTTTTACTGGCATGAGATTTTCATTTTTTTTAAAATCACACTATACCAGTGGTCCATTTAATGCCATCCTGTCTCCAGACAGCTCCAGATGCCTCAGGAGAAAGTGCAGGAGATGGATGAGGTTTCATCTGCCCCATGATTCTTATCCCAATCCACAGTAGATACAGACTGGTTTAAACCCAGAAGCAAAACATTTTTGTCCTTTCTAAAACCATCTGCACTAACAGTTAACTCTGGATACATTGTTATCTATACAAATGTCTAGACCATCTTATTAAGAGAGAGCCACGTGCATCCTAGCCTTTCACATAGGAGTCAATACAATTCAAAATAAATGGGGAGACAAGAGTCCTTATGGAACGGGCTGTCCTATAAGTAGTAGAAACAATGGGAGAGCAGGGTATAGCCTGTCTGAAGCTAGGAACAGACGTCACCAAATGAAGCAGATCATCTGTACTATGATATGTTCTCACACAGCTGATCCACTTCACTGGGTGAACCACATTGCCCACTGTCCCGCAAGATCAATGAGCAGGGCAGTGGAGGTTGTGTTCCCTGCTTCCAGAAATGCACCCCCGGCAATCTGTGGGGTTTCAGAGATGTGCCCCAGAGATCCCCAGGGCACATCTCTGGAAGAAGGAAAATTCAGGGTCCCCCTTTTTTACAGCTGTACCCCCAGAAATATCTGGGGCAAATCTTTGGAAGCAGGGAACCTTGACTTTCCCTGATTGTAGAGACAGACCCAGGCGCATCTCTGGAAACGGGGAAAGCTGGGCAGGTGCTCTCCAGGCTTGAGGGGTCCAAGCTTGCACAGAAATACAAGGGGTGCACAGGACAGGGCCCCTCAAAACCAGGGATCATCCACTGCGGTAGCAAGAGAGTACAGGCAGCTCTTTCCTGCCATAAAGCAAATCGATGTCCATTGCAATGAATGGCCACAATTTATTATTACCTTTTCCCACGGCCACATTGTAGCATGACAAAAAGTATGGACATCTACCTGCTGTTGCTTTGCATCACCATAATTTTTTTATGGAAACACAAAGGTGATGTCTGCATCTACCCCGAGTCTAGGTCTTACTGGATAGACTGACTGAAAGGCTGGCTGACTAGAAACTAGGACCTAAACTCTTTTCCTCCCCTCTCCCTGTCAACGAATGCTACTCCACCAAGGAAGCTCACTATTGGTTCAATAGAGACTTCTTTGTATTTTTCCTACTGAGACACCCCTAAGCCACTCACATTAATAATTAAATAACGGCGAAGCACCAGGGGAAGGAATATGACAGATATGCCAAACTCTTCACAAGATATTTTGACAATCTGTAGACTGGTAAGATTGTAAATGAGGAACTACCCCCTTGTTACACTGCTACTTTATCATGCTTATCTTTAAACATAACGTGCATTGCAGATCATTCATTCCAGAGACACATTTTGATGTCATAACAGTGGTTACGAAGCTGGAGTACACAATACTTAACCGATGACACCTTGGCACCATGATTAACAGCCACTCTTGCCACTGTACCTTCTGTACTCCCATCAAAGTTGAATTTGTCCCTATTAATCAAATATAAGTGCTCTTTCCTGAAATGCTCATTTGTACCGAGTAGAATTCCAACATTCATCTCGGATGCTGTGTGCAACTGCTAACCTTTCTCTGGATCTACTGGGAGTTTCCACTCATTTGTATACAAAGCATGTCAGCTAAAAGGGCAACCAAACATAATTTACCTGGAAGTGAGGTTAAAAGTGGTGTGCCTGCTTGATGGTGTTTGGCTTGAGAAACCAAATGTTAATTAACACCCACCATTGATTAATATTGACCAGCTTTTAGCTTTCTGCAAGTTTCAAGTAGGTATAATTTTTTAGTCAAATATGCTCTGAAGGTGGCAAGTTTTGCTCAGTTACAAGCTCACCCCTGCTCCTACAGGCTGCAATGAAAGCAGGATTGAGCCGATATTAAGTGCTCAAACGTTGTGCTCCTTCGAGAGAAAATCCTCTTGATCTCAATAGCAGAGTTTCACTTCACTATGGCCTCTACTATTAAAACCAATTATGTCGGTGAGCTTATGATCAAGTCCTTAGAGCCAAATTCTGCTGTGCTTAAGGTCATCCAAGCAAACGATCAAGGTCATTTGCTTAAGGTGATCCAAGCAAATAACCGAGCATTTATGATCAGCTCTTTGTGGACTTCTTGGAAAATCCTCAGGCAAAACACCCAGGCCCTCCGTTCCACTGAATGCTGTAGTGCTTACTCTGCACACAGTTGCATCCAGTTCCCTGTGATGTGCAGCACAAAACCATTACCCCAGCTGAGAATCCAGTTCTCAACATCTACTCAAGGCCCCTTCCTCTTCATACTGAATTGGGGTCCACCAGTTTCTACAAGCTAACTATGCAGCCTTGCTTTGGACTATTTGAATTTATTCGTATGTGGGTCACAATGCAAAAACTGTTTTAGCAAAACATTTATATTAGAGGAGTGCTCCCAGCTGAACAAGAAATCAATACTAATGAATTTTCTAAACAGTCTCTTTTTATCACACCTTACTCATTTGATGTGCCTTTAATTCAATAGCACTTGCTGGTACAAGCACAATAAAAGCCGTATATGAATGTGTTAAAAAGGAAGCTCAGTTGCAGGTCTCTTGGGATAGATGGGGGTACGAATGGTAGATTGATGTAAATGCTGTCGGTGACCATAGGTGACTGGTGGGGGTGAGTACAGGGGGCATGTGCCCCCCTGACAGGGTTATCCCTACT
>NW_017729031.1:28118986-28122330 GCF_001723915.1 Gavialis gangeticus
CCGTGTATGAATGTGTTAAAAAGGAAGCTCAGTTGCAGGTCTCTTGGGATAGATGGGGGTACGAATGGTAGATTGATGTAAATGCTGTCGGTGACCATAGGTGACTGGTGGGGGTGAGTACAGGGGGCATGTGCCCCCCTGACAGGGTTATCCCTACTGCCAACGCCGATGCCGACACTGGTTTCTACGGGTGCTCACTAGCCCTGTCTCCACCGCAGGTGATGCCAGTGGCTTCTGCAGGTGCTCACCAGCCCTGTTACTGACACCGCCGGTGGCTTCTGCGGGCGCTTGCCTGCCCTGTCCCCGCCCCAACACCTGCCTTCCCCGTCCCTGCCGCCAATGCCACCTGCTCGCCAGCCCCATCCCCACTGCCGACGCCGGCTTCTGTGGGTACTCGCACCAGCTCTATCCCTGACCCCGGCTTCTGCAGGTGCTTTCTAGCCCCATCCCTGCCGCCGGTGCTGCCACCGGCTTCTGCAGGTGCTTGCCAGCCCCGTCTCTGCCATCACCACCACCAGCTTCTGTGGGTGTCCCCCCACCAGACTCAGGAGGCACCAGTCATCAGTGACTTTACTATTAATCGAATGACTAAAATCTGTTATAGAAGTGAAAGTTCACCTCGTAGGTCCTACCTGAATCTAGATAATGTACTTATGTCCAAATTAAATCCTGTTTTAAGATCATCTGTGAAACATGAGACTCCCCAAAACTGGGCTTAACTAGAAACCATATGCCTCATGCTGGCCTGCTAGGCAGGGGTGAATTCCTTCCTAATAAAAAATCAGGAAGCACTCAAAGTATCACTGAGTACTCCAAAGTCAAGATATACCAGAATTCAAACTGTATGTGCAACAAAAACTCTGCACCCTTGTTTGTATGCAGCATGAAACTGCTTCTGGTTACACTATCACAAAGCATCTTTCAAAGAATAATCTTTCTTAGACACAGTCCTTGAAAATTACATTCATAAAAACAGAAGAACAGGGGAAACAGGAAAATTGTTTTACTCCCCAAAATTCTGAAATCTTCAAACCACGTCTGTTTTTCAGGGCTTGAAACCAACAATTTCCTTGATTATTTTAAAAATCTTTGAACAAAATATATCAAAACATTGTTAATTTGTAATCAAAATATTCTTCCAAATCACCCTCAATCATTTAGGTTATCCAAATCCTCATTTTCTTTCTAAATCATATTTTTATACATAAATACTTTATTCACTTTGAAATCTGCCTTGAGTCAAACTATTAACAAAATGTGCTGGTTTTCAGCTCTGTGCTGGTGTCCCCCTGCCCACCAAAACAGAAGATGTTGACAACATTACAGGACATTTCTGCAGTAAAAATCTTAAAACATTTCATTTTTACAAGTCCAAGACCCTGATTCAGCAAGGTAATTAAGCACATGACTAACTTTAAGATGTAAATAAAAGTGTTACTGCAATACAAATACTAACTAAAGATGTTAAGCCCTTGCTTCATTTTTTGTGCATTTTGCATGATGCTACAAAGTGATAGTAGAAAATACGATTACTTTCTCAAATAACTACAAACATGCAATATACAGTTATTGTAACCACAGTAGTTTTGGCAGGGTTTGTTTTTTTCAATTGGCCAAACATGCAGTTTCAGGAAAAAAAATGCAGTTTCAGGAGAATGGAAAGATTTCCAAGTTTGGGTTATATTCACTAGTGTTCACCCCAAAAAGGGAAAGAAACATTCTGAAAATGGTGAACTGCTTGGTTTCAGCATTTTCCAGAGGCATTCTGACTTTCCATTTCAAAATGGCATTTTCCATTTCAAACTTGACCAACGTGTTTAAAAAAAGAAGAGTAGGGTTAAAGAACTCTAAACCAAATTCAATACTGCATTTTTAGTCAAACAAAACATTTCAGGTGGACTTAAAACACTTTTTCTTTGCATTTTGCCAAGAAAAATTCATTTTGACCCAACCAAAAATTTATTTTTCAAGCAAACTGAGAAAATGCATTATTTCACTTACTTTGATCATCATACATATCCGTAAGAGTATGATTGAGCTTTTATGTGCCATATTACCTCTGGTGTTCTTTTGCTTCTGAGTGATCAATCACACAGGTATGAAGTTGTCAGCTTCACAGTATAGCTAGAAGAGATTAGAATAACATACTGAATGACAGACACCTCTATCATGTCCTCTGGATTGCAGTTTCATGGTCATACCAATGAGCCCTTCATCTGGACTCAGGACACAGCAAGCATTTTTGCCCTGAGAATACAGACAAAGTATATCTATAGAGCCCTTGCCTATATCCCACCTCCCTCATGCCCAGCAAAGTAAGTAAATTATTCCCTGAAGTTTAAATTCAGCCTCGTTTATTCCAAGGCTGGGCCTGTTTGGAGGGGTGAATTTTAGCCTTAGTGATGCAGGGATCTTATGGAGCATTTTTAAACATGTACTGCTTAAATATGTAAGGTTTAACAGGTCCACCTTCAACACCTAAAATAAATGAGGCAGTTACAGTCTGTTCCACAACTCCTACTGCCTTTCACGGATGCTGGGTCACAGGCACGGGTGGAGCAGGGGACGGGGTTTGCAGCCAGCCAGGAGCAGGGTAGAGTTTGCAGCCAGCTGGGAGTGTGGAGTCAATAGCAGGGAGGCTGCGAATGCCATGCCCCTCCTCCCCCCCGGCTACTGTGGGATGCTACACCTGCCCCACCAGTCTCAGTTCACCAGTCATGCCCACTGGATCATTTGTGTTATAAAGGCTAGGGACAGACATACAAAAAATTGGAGCTTGAATTCATAGATTCATAGATTCACAGACATTAGGGCTGGAAGGGACCTCGGAAGATCATCGAGTCCAGCCCCTTACCCCAGGGGCAGGAAGTCAGCAGGAGTCATAGGATCCCAGCAAGATAAACATCCAAATGTCTCTTGAAGGCGTTCAAAGTGGGCGCTTGAACCACCTCCGGCGGCAGTCTACGCTAGACCTTGGGGGCTCGGACAGTAAAGAAGTTCTCCCTTATGTTCAGCCTGAAACGGTCATGGAGGAGTTTGTGACCATTCGATCTTGTCACCCCTTGGGGCACTCTGGTGAACAGACTTCCCCCAAATCCTGCTGAGCACCTCTGATAAACTTATAGGTGGCCATCAGATCGCCCCTGAGCCTGTGCTTTTCCCATGGCTCTCAGCCTCTCATCATAAGGTCTGTTTTCCTGACCTCTGATCATATGCATGGCTCTTCTCTGGACACCCTCAAGCTTCTCCACATCCTTTTTGAATTGTAGGGCCCAAAACTGGGCGCAGTACTCCAGCTGCAGCCTCACCAAGGCCGAGTACAAAGGGAGAATGACGTCCTGGGA
>NW_017729031.1:28127330-28128274 GCF_001723915.1 Gavialis gangeticus
CTCAGCCAGCGGATCGTGGTGAAGCTGAGGCCACAGTTGACCAGTTTTGCTAAGAGGTGATCATGGGATACCAGATCAAAGGCTTTTTTTAAAGTTGAGATATATGACATTAATCTCTTCTCCCTTGTCCAGGTGATAGGTCACCTAACCCTAAAAGGAAATAAGATAGGTCAAGCAAGACCTACCCACAACAAACCTGTGCTGGCTATCCCTCAGGATGTTGCCATCGGCCAGTCTGTTAAGAATATTCTCTTTGATAATCTTTTTTAAGAGCTTCCCTGGAATAGAGGTCAGGTTGATGGGCTTGTAGTTTGCTGGATCCACTTTCCTCCCTTTCTTGAAGATAGGCACCACATTGGCCTTCTTCCAGCCTTTGGGCACTTCACCAGAGTGCCAAGAGTCCTCCAAGATCCGTGCCAGGGGCTGGGCTCTGATGCTCGCCAGCTCCTTGAGTACCCTGGGGTGTAGATTGTCAGGGCTGGCTGACTTGAAGGTATCCAGCCTCTCAAGGTGTTCCTTCACAAGGTCAGCACTGATGGATGGTAAGGAATCTCCCTCTCCTGAGCCTCCCTGTCCCGTATTGGGCAGGACATCCCTTGGGACTGGTAAAAAACTGACACAAAGTACCCATTTAGCAAGTTGGCTTTTTCCTGGGTGTCAGTTGGCAGTTGTCCCATCTGGTTTAGCAGGTGTCCAATGTTGCCCTTGCTTTTCCTCCAGCTCCCCATACATCTAAAAAAGGACTTTTTATTGTCCTTCATACTTGTAGCTAGTTGGAGTTCAGTCACAGCCTTGGCTTTCCTGGTCCACTCCCTGTAGGTCTGGACCAGCGCAGAATATTCCTCCTTGAAGGTGGATCTAGTCCTCCATCCTTTGTAGGTCTTTCTTTTTAGATGCAGGAGGTGCATTAGTTCTCTGCAGAGCCAAGGGGGCTGCTATGCCCT
>NW_017729031.1:28133793-28134016 GCF_001723915.1 Gavialis gangeticus
CTCATGTTCATCTTGTGGTCAATCATGACCCCCAAGTCCCTTTCATCCGTGGTGCTAGCCAGCGTAGCATTGCCGACCCTATAAGGATGCTGCAGGATTTTCCTCCCAAGGTGGAGAACCTTGGATTTTTCGGTGTTAAACACTACCAGGTTGTCATCCGCCCATTTCCTGAGCCTGTCCACGTCAGCCTGGATCACCCTCCTGTCCTCAGGTGTGGACACTT
>NW_017729031.1:28139016-28139514 GCF_001723915.1 Gavialis gangeticus
TGCACCAGGAGCACGCGGCCTCAGCCAATTCCCTGACAAATTCCTGGTCAATCTCTTGATCCTGGGTAGGAGGTCTGTACTAGACTCCCACTATTGTGTCCCCTGTACCTTGTTTACCACAGATGTTAACCCAGAGGATCTCCAGTCGTCCACCCTGGGCACCAATGTTAGCTTGCAGGGACCCACAGCTTTCCTTGACATAGACAGCTACACCCCTGCCACTTTTGTCTGCTTGATCTCTCCTGTACAGGGTATACCCATCTATACCTGTGGCCCAGTCATGGGTGGAGTCCCATCAGGTCTCTGTTATCTCAATGACATCATAGTTATTTGCATTTAGCAGGAAAACAAGTTCCTCTTGTTTATTCCGCAAGCTCATGGCATCTGTGTATAGGCACGCAAGTGTCTCCTTGGGGGCTCTTGCCTTGCCCACAGATTCTACCAGGGCTGGGGCAGGGGTGGGCTCCCTTATGTGCCTTGGCCTGCTTGCTTTGCAAG
>NW_017729031.1:28144514-28155212 GCF_001723915.1 Gavialis gangeticus
GTCGGCCAGTCTGGCTGAGAAGAGTCTCCTCCCCAGTGGAGAGAGGTGGAGGCCACCCCTTCCCAGCAGCTCACTGCCTCTCTCACCAAAGAGCGAACTGTGGTTGGGGAAGCCGAAGCCTTCACAATGACACCAGTGCTGCAGTCTTTGGTGTACTACCTTGATCCTCCTCTCCCTCCTCAGCCCATAGCTTGAAACTGGGAGGATCAAAGAAAACACCACCTGCACCCCCAACCCCTTAAGTTGATTGATTGAATGGATTTGCAAGTGCACAGACATTCATGTTTAATTCTGGAAATGCAGGCACATGCCTGCAGTGGCTCAGGCTAGAGGCCAAGGGGCACTAGAGCAGCCCTCCCTTCCCTTTGCAGCAGCCACAAGGCTGGAGGGAGGCTGACCTGGGGGGGGTGTTGTGGGCCCTGCAGGGGCTAAATTTGACTATGGAGGGGTTTAAACCCCCACCCTGGCTTGTAGGGACCCCAGCCAGGCTGTGCCTGGATGGGCAGAGGGGAAGCAGCCCTTGCCAGGCTTGTCCTTGAGGACAGACACTGGCCAGGGCAGCACCTCAGGCAATGGCAATGCATAAGGGGTGCATGGGGGTGCACACGCACCCCCTGAAAGTGCTGGTACACCCCCTGACCAGCTGCACTCTCTGGTTAGGCGATGGGTAGGGGGAGCAGGAAGGAGCACCAGTGCCCCCCCTGCGAGTGCAACTGGGGAGTGGGAGCACTGGATGTAGCATCACGGCCACTTCCGCTTCCCAGTCAGTGAGATCGGCCATGGGGCGACCCCCCCCCCAACTAAGGTGGCACCAGTTGCCCATGGCCTCAGGCAAAGGGGGGCAGGGGGTAGGGATTAAACTGCCCTGTCTGAGCATTCTTTAGGATGAGAGCGGACATTGGGTCTCCTGCTGGATTCTGGAAAGTTCATGTAAAAGTTTCAAGGAGAACAGGCGGTTTGCCCTGGTGGGCAGGGCAAGCTAAAAACTGGCCGTAAAGTGCAAATTTGGACTCCTCAAAGTGGATCTTTCACAACTCCAGATCTACTAACTTCTGGTAATATCCTGCACAAACACCTGCTAAACCTTAGGGAATTTGAAAGCAACCTCAAAGCACTGCTATCCCAACTGAGAAAGCAATGTTGTCTATGTGGAGAACTGCTTCACCTTCCACAAAAGCTCAAAGCAGGAAAAAAATACCCCCGAAGCCAAACAAATCACAAGCATTCAGAAGCAGGAAAGAGACTATGGACTTGGCACCCCCCTGAACTCCCCCAATTTAACAGCCATGTAATCCCGCTGGAAATCAGCAAGGAAATAGGTATAAAAATAGAGCGGCGCCATGATGAATGACCAGAACTTTGGTCTTTCAAAACAGTTCTCTAATTAAATTAAAACTGACTCTCGCAGTCGTGTAGTTCTGGGTCAGAGGCTCAAGGGAGGATTTTGTAATGCCAAATAATCCATTTATTAAAAAGAAAGAAAAACTTGCTTTCTCATCTGCTATTTTGGGTAGGAGGCTTACAATGAGCATCTGCAGAATGCTACTATTTTGACTACAAATGGGATTACTCACAAGAGTGTTTTTTTCATTTGTAAGTTTTCTGTAGAGCTTAAAGGTCAAACATTAAAAGGGCTACATCCTCCTTCAAAAACAGCAAGGGGAAATGCATTACCTTTGCCGCTGGTGGTTATGCAAGGAAACAATCCGTTTGAGAAGTGCTGTGCTTCTTAAACGGTATAAATTGAACTGCAGTCGCATTTTACAAAGCCGCAAATTGCTTATCTTATTCAAGGGCCAGAGTGCTTGCTTCTTGATGGGATTTGTACTATTCCTGCAAGCTGGACTCTAATTTCACAGGGGCTTGTGTGGATGGTCAAACTGACCAAGTAAAAGGACACTTGGGGGCAGGGGGGGGTATAGTAAGTACCCAGATTCTATTGTCCTGTTCAGCAAAGCAGCTAAGTATGTACCCAAGTTTAACCAGGTCAAGGTGCTGGAGCACTCATGGGCATGTTTAACTGCTTTGCCACATCACAGCTGTGAAGTACGAGCCCTGCTTGACTTCCTGACATCAATGAGACATGCTGCAAGTTCAGCATGTGCCAAAGTGCTTCCTTATTCAGAAAGCGATGCAAGTAGGACTGCAGGACGAGGCTAAAGATGACTTTTGATTTTGCTAAAATAATACCAAGGATGGTGGGGCTCCATTTTTCCTGAATCTCCAAAATGTAAAGGGTGAAGAACACTCACATAAAGCCTTACACGTCTGCAGTCTTTTAACTTTTACATGGTGACATAACAGATCAAAGCAAACAGTAAATAGCCGGATTACCTTTCCAGGTCCAATAAAATGTTTGGCCTGCTGTGCTCCTCCCTAGAGCTATAGGCAACCACGAGGAGATCATGCACTGTAATGCAAACCCTCTAGTGTCTTCCTACTGACAATTGCTTCAAACTTCCCGAATGATAAGCTGCAGGCACTTGAGTATTGAAAAACCAAGGTGACATGTTTTCATGACTTCTTTCTCCAACCTCAGGCACTGCCCGTTCTGCCTACCGTATACTGATGGGTTTTTTTAAACTCTGAGGAGGAGTGGTCAAGGCTTGTTTAGAGATGAAGTGAACTCACCTAAGTCTTGTCTCCAGACTTCACAATCATTAGTGGACAACTAGCCCAAAGGGGAGTGAGGCCAAGAATAGTTCATCTGAAGAGACCCTCTCACTTTGAATTCATTTTAAAGTGGGTTTTAAGCTTCTTCCTTCAAAGCAGCTTAAAGATTTAGTTTCACTTTTTGTTTTTTAATTTTTCTAATTTGAATGACCGAAGCTGGAGAGCTCTGAAAGAGAAATGTGGAGTTTGGGGGCAGGGGTATAAAATTATGGATTCTTAAAATACTTAGCACCGGCAAAACTGACACTTTAAAAAAAAAAAGAACGAAATCGTTGTTAAGCCCACAAAATACCATTTTTTCTCATTTTTGCTTTCATTAAAAATATCAGCAACATTTCTTTAATAAGCAAAGTAGGCATAATTAAAGCTTCCCATTGTATAACCATTAATATGCATCGTCTTCTACATCTACCACACCAGGAAACAGCTTATTTCATTTTGCTAATACATTTCTATCCTGATCAAGTTAAAGGCGTCGTGTTCTGATCTAATCCAGCAATGGTCCACACACTCCATCAGGTATTTGACACCTATGAAAGCCTACTAAAAAAGTTAGCCAGAGGATGCCACTCTGCCCTGCCTGTTGTCCATCATGTATGGAGCCAGGTCTGGCGCAGCATTGCTCGAACTAGTATCGGCGATCTAATCAGCTGGTAGCCAGTATTTTGAAGACAACACATACGCACTAACTGAGCTGGTCAGTTCCTAACTATCTATGAGCCCCATCATTAGGTACCAATTACACACCGTTCAGCAAATAAATAAAAAAATACCTTGTCCCATACCTCGAGGAGACCAAGTGAGGTAGCTTACAAGCTCCCTCTTTGGCCGATATCACAACAGACAAGGGACCGACAGTCACAAACAGTGAAGGGACTCCAAGCACAAAGCCACCTTCGAGACCGATCCCGATCCTTTGTAAATCCCAGACTCGTTAAACTGCAAACCAAGTTCTCCTGGCTGGAAAAGGTAGGTATTGGAAAACAAAGGGAAAGTGGGTGACGATGGCTTGAATTAGGAAGAGAGGGAGGGCTCAGAGAAGGCTTAGCCTGGGGGAGTGGGTCTAATCCGCAGTGTGTTTAAAGTGCGTGTATGTGATTATGCCCAGTCCTCCTCTCCCAGTGCTGGAGCAAGAATCACTCTGGCCCAACAGACTTCATTTTAATGTTGGCTCAGTTGTGTTGTAGACAGTGTTATTAGATGGTTGGTATGGTACTGCCTACTTTAAGTAACTGGTGACAGAAAATTTGCCATCCACATGGCATATGCAACAGGCATCGCTTTACAGCTCCTTGCCTGTTTAAATAGTATATTTTTCTCAGGATCAGCTGTGACTAACTCTCTTTCCGCAATTTTCTTTTTTCATTATTTGTGACAGTTTGCGTCTGAGCTTTGTTCCAGACTATTAAGTCTGTGGCAGTGGGGGAGAGGGAAGGGAAAGGGAGGAGCATCTCTGAAAGTGCATGCACAAAACTGAATTGTAATAGAAGCACTGATATAGCTGTCTTCTAGAGCAAGCTGCAGCAGTTCAGCTCACTTGTTTGGATGGTATCAATATAAACTTCAGGCCTAGGGTACCTCCTATATTTCTTTCCTTTCCAGGGGCAGGCAATTATTTTGGGTAGAGGGCCGCTTACTGAGTTTTGGCAAGTCCTCGAGGGCCGCATGACAGGCAGCCAGGGGCAGATAAGTATTAATTTTCTTAATTTTTTAGGGACACTGCGAGCTGGATAAAATGGCATGGTGGGCTGCATCCAGCTCCCAGGCCACATTTTGCCCACCCCTGCATTAGACAAATGGCTTTGGCAGTGACAAGGAAATAAGATCTGTGACAATTTGGTGTGTATTCAAATGCCCCCAGTAGCTAGGCCTGTACATACAAGAGTGTTAAGAAAAATCCTGGACCTAACCACAAGGGAAGGATTTGGCATTAGGGAGGAAAAGGCAAACCTGAGTCAGAATTACTTACCAGGTATTGGCTCAAAATAAAGCCATTGACACTCAACAGCAAGCACTGTCACTGAGGTCTTATAAAATATTTTGTTCCCCTCTCCCCCACCCTAAGTAACCTGGTGATCTTTGTTTCCTACTCTCTTTATCAATACAATGTAATGACATGGTCTTTAAATAAATCTCATCTTTCATAAACATTTATTGCCCATTAGTTTGGGCACCGAGCTAATGAGTGACTCATTTGTCTCCTAAATCCTAAAGTTTATTAATTATACAACTAACCAAGGCTTCTTAGAAAAGCAAGTAAGAAACCAGTGGTAGATTGGCTACAGATGTATACGAAATACACAGCTATTTTTAGGACACCTACATGTTTTGTCAGGTAATTGCAGTCACTCAAGAGTGATATGCTTTAATTGCTGCAGAGCATTTTGCCTGGTAATTGTTAAGTAGTTAAATGATTGCTCTCCATTGACAAATGATTGAATGGCAGGTAGCAGGTGTTTATATGAATTCATACAATGCAGCAACATGCCAGTTCAGGGCTTGTATCTTCAGTTACTACTGAAAAAAAATCCAATAGAATAAAACATTTACCGTGTTTTTTTCCTGGTAAGTAGCTGACTGATTGCTCTGGACCAGCAAGCACTAGAATGAAAGGTGCCAGGTGTTGCAGTTTCCTTCTGCACTACAAGAGTAGCATACTTCCACCCCACCGTCTCTTCTTACAAATTGTCCATGGCACAAAGTGACAACTAAAATTCAGGGGGAAAAGGGCCAGATACACGTGTTACACTTATTGTGCAGCAAGCACACAGAAAGCGCTCATACAGCTGTCATTGAAAGACAGGGCATAGAGTGCTGTCAAAACTGAGGACTCTGCTCTAAGATAACCCTGGATGGATGTGGTATCACACTTCAGTGCTGTAGGTTTGAGTGCTGCAATGACCATGTGTACCACATCCCATTGCCGCAAATGTTAGGTGCAATTCCACCAGCATCCCATAGGGCTTTGCACCACCCCGCTCACCCTCCCTCTCAGGGCGGCGCTCTAGCTTTGGCCAGAGCTTGTCTGGTCTGTCCGAGCACCAAGCCGGCCCTGCCCCCAGACAGACCAGCAAAGTCTCTGTCCCCAGGCCTGCCCACGTCCTCCCTCCAGATAACATAGATCCATCCACACAACAAAAACTGCTTATTGCTGAATTCCTCTTATTGCATATTGTCATGGATGCAGTTGAGTACCTGCTGAATGTGGTTCAGCTGATATTTTAAGCTAAAAGAAACTAGGGCTGCTTCTGCTCACCGCTAACCTGTCTTAAGAATTGATTCAGAGGCACTGATTTCTGGCAATGGGCAAGTTCCCTGATGGACGTGAGGCTTTTGACATAAAATCATGGTTAACTCCCGACTATTTAACATAGTTCAGAATGGCATCAGGATCAGTTTGGTGATAAAAATGCCCTTGAAACCAGCCGTTCCCAAACTCTGACAGATTGTGCACCACCAATTTAAAACGATACAACCTTAAGTACCACCAGCACATTTTTGTCATATAAAGTAATTATAAGCAATCTATTAATGCGTACCACTGACAGGTTGTCTGGACACCACTGGCGGTACTCCTACCACAGATTGGGAACCGCTGCTCTAAACCCAGCCTCTACCAAGGTATTTATCAGTTCTGTAACACTGCCAAATTGTACTGTGCTTTTCAAAGTCTGTTACAGAGTCCCTGGAGAGGAACCCCAACTCCTATTGCTATAAAAAAAATGCTTGAACATGCCTATATGCACATCAGCACACCTATGCATACTAATATGTAGCATCACTACGTTCCAACTTGCTGGGGAAACCAAATGTACATGTAAAATGTAGATTGTGAGACGGACTTACATTTTCTGTGCTCAATACAGGATGCTTGAGGTATGCTGCTGGGAGACCCACAGCTATATACGTAGGGCAGCTAGCTCCAGGAACTCTTCTTTTGTCAAGCTTCCACATAATTTTTTTTATTAGTTACTATTTTATAGTTCTCGCTTTTCCTGACTATATGAATAATAATGTCCACTCTGCTCAAAAAAAATAACCCTCTGGGACACAGTGCCTATGATGTTCCCCTTAAGAAACACTTCATATTCTTCAGTGGAAGGAGAAGAAACTTTTTCCCCGCCTGCTCAGCCTGCTGCCTGCAAAAGAAGCAGTGATTGTATTTTCCCTTCTGAGCCCAATAGATTCCCTAAAATCTTGTATACAATTTAGGAAGCCAAGAAAAAAGCAGGGCCACCCTCCTGAAGCCCTAGTGAGTGGAAGCAGTCAGGAAGTCCCACCTGCCAGCACAAGCCCCAGAAAGGGTGATTTAGGGTTACCAAGTATTTCGCACTGTGTCAATTTTCCATCAGTTCTTTTTTAATTGCCTAATTAGCTGGTGCCCTAACATAAGCAGCCAATAGGAGGCATTGTGTGTCCGAAGGACAAACAGGGGAGCCACGACCTGCAGTGCCAGTACAATACATGGTTCACTAAGAAATTGTTCGAAGGTTTTCAAAGGCATTGTGGGCATTTAGACACAAGCTCTGGGAGGGGTGGGGGGGCACTTTAATTAGGGCGGCTCCAAATAAGCTTTAGATAAAGTACCTCTGCCACCGCCACCTTTTTGAAGTGTGGGGATGCTGATACACAAGACACTGGAGGCGGCTGGACCACGGTAATTACCACACTCCAACCGACTCAAACAGTGGAGTCTGCTCCAATGCTGTGTAATTGCAGCCCATCGGAGCAACCTTGCTGCTCATGTATAGGCACCCTGTTTGTTCACACTCAGGGCAGTGACACTTTGATTGTGTGTTTTCTGAAGTGGCTTAATAGGGCAGTGAACTACGGGAGGGATTGGGGGTTTTCTCTGTTTATCACACAGTTCTTTAGTCAAGTGGAAGTTGTTGAAATGTAGTAATACCGACATCTGAAATTGGACTTGCTGGTTTTTTAAAGATTTACGGCCTGATCCTGCACTCATTGAAGTCAGGGGTCATTTTCCCTTGATTTCTACGGGACCAGCATTGGGTCTTTGTACTGGACTGTTTAATCTGTATAGAACATCTTCAGCCTGCCTTTGTTTTGCCTCATAGCAATGACATAAGAGAACTAGCCTGGGCTGGGGAAACTCCCATCTGCAGCTGCGGGATCATTAAGAGCAGCTGCAACTATTCAAAAATTCTAGTTTGTGGAAAGGAGGAGAGAAGACAGCAAAGTCAGGGGGGAATCAAGCCAGCTAAGGTTACTAGGTAAAGCTGCTGAGCTCTCTACAGCAGTAAAGAAAATTAAGAATAAGAGCCAGGTACGTGTGTGGGTGTAAATTAGGAAGCAAAATCTTGCCTGAAATATTTTAATAGCACTCCACTTTCTTACTCCATCTGCGGGGGGGGAAAGTAAACTGTATTTCTTGGTCTCGGTATTTACAATCCATAATATCTACTCTCCATCTTGCATTCTCCAAAGTGATTTCAGATGCATCTGATGCAGTAAGTGGCTGCTTACTTCAGAGTTTGTCTATCAGGAGAAAATCTACCCTGCCTTCTGCCTGTCTTCAGACGCACGTGCCTAAAAACCTCTCCCAGAAGATTGTTGTAACGTCCGGTGCAAACAGTGTCTTGTTCAAACCATGTTTGTGTTTGCTTGAGATCTGGGTTAGATCTGAACTCTCAACCAAAGCTTCTCTGGATTTGCCTAGTGCACTCCAAAGTCACTTTCACTTAGAGAAGGAACAAAGCCTTAAATATGAAATTTCAACTTAGGCGAGCCAGGGAGTGTTTGCATTCGATCTTGGATCTGAACCTGGCATATCGATTTGGTGCCAACGCTAAAATAGTTCTGCTTATGCCTGTTCTTGAAGGGTTACAGCTCTGGAGGATGGAAAGTAATAGGAGGAGATGATTTCTCCTTATCTGTGTGCAGGCTGGCTCTGAACCCCAACGCACCAAAGGACTAATGTGTTCTGCTTGGTCCCTGCCTAACCTGGGGCACTTAAAGCTTGAAAGTTAGAGCAATTCTGCCTCGGGCTTCTTGAAAGCCGGTACACAGCCAAGAAGGTTAAACTGTTCAACTGAAGGAAAATGAATAGCACGTTTGCTATTATGTCAAGTTAATTCGGTAGACAGACCACATCTCCAGTTTTTTAAACTGGAATTTTCTACCAGCTGCAAAATAACAGAAGACATGACTTGCCACTCGTGAGGCAATAACATCCCACAAACCACACAAAAGGATCTTGCCCCATTGCAAGCAACGCATTGCACTGGTTTCACTGTGGGCAAGACGGAAGCATTTAAAAGTGCAAAACAGAAGTCTCCCCTACCTCCAGTGAAGTGACAGAATTGCAAATGCTAAATAGTACAAGCTAGGTTCAGTAGCCGCTCTTTGGAGCTATTATACTGGTAAATGATTGGCTTTCAAAGCACACCGCATGATTTTACTTATCCGTCTTCTGCTCCCTCAAGTCCTCCTCAGTTACAGACGACTTCTGGATCCTCAGTCTGCTGTGGGAGGCCTCCTTCCATTGAAATGAATGCGAATTCTCATGTGGCTAGATGCAATATCAAACCAAGTACAGTACACAGAGGCAACCTTATTATTTGTAAATGCATCGTTCTGGTAAACCCCTCCTTTAATCCCATCCCCTCTGGGATTAAATGTACACAGTAATAAGAACAATACAGCCAAGTACGAGGTTTGGGGAACGTTATGAACCAGGAACAGCGGGTGGCAGATGAGAAAAGAGGATTCTGCAATTGTACGCAGTAGGTTGCAAAGTTAATTTCGTCTTCATTTTATCCCGTATCTGGCGAAGTAGATGAGGAGTATCAACCACAGCGATTGAACTGTTTGCTTGCTTAAAGGTTAGTTTGTAGGTTGCTGAGCAGCCTGTTTCTCACAGGAGCCTCCCAATGTCAAATCATGATACTCATGATTGCCACAGCATGTGTTGCTCATAAAGCACTTTGCAAAGAAAACTTGCTCCCAACCTTTGCTACTGTGGCTTACAAAGGGTGTCTTCACTGCCTGATCAACGGGGCTATGCCTGTGAGTGTGGATTGCAGAAAAAAAACCCGAAAGCCCTCCCACACCCCAAACATTGTTCTGATTTAAAAGCCTCATGACCCAACCCCAGACACCCGTTTCTTGCCGGTTCCCAGTCAAGTCTTGAGAAGTGTTTTCTCTTGATATGAATGCTACCTGCAAGCCCCTGCATCACACCTATGGTCCTTCAGACTGAATGAAAACCCTCTACCTGTCAACACAGCCCCCCGGTCAGCCCAAGGGGCTAGGGATGAGTAACCCAAAGTGCTGCCAGATCCTCTCCCTTCCCGAGCTGGCAGAGAGAATGACAGGGAAGGAGCCAACAAAGTGCCGACAGTATAAGAATTGGGTCGTGCCCCTCAACATAGTTTGAGCCCTCTAGCAGGCTTCCCTGAATTTTAGGGCAGAAGACGCTCACATTTTGTATTTAGCTAGGCCTTATGGTTTTGTACACAGTTAGTAGACTTGCGTATTTGGAACCCAGCTGTATCCTTGGGACCTCCATGAAGTGCTACATGGCCAGGCACGGATTCAAATTTGACTCTGTCATTTCTCAGTTAAGGAGTTTGTTCAGACCCAGCTACCATATAGTTCGTTAGTACTGGTAGGAATGAATGGCCGAAAATGTACATGCACAAACACACCCCTCCTTACTCTTAATATAGATTAGCAGAGCTGGATAAATGGATTTCGGAAGAAAAGGATAGACAGTGACAAGTGGTTCAATATGGTATCAATGGCTGTAGGTAGGTAACCCCTAGGTCCAGCAGAACATAAGTTACTTCTGTCTTCATTGACAGACTTCAAAAACCTATCATGTTGGCTGGCATGATTCCTCAGGGTTACGTTCCAACTTGATGAACATTGTCAAGGTCATGTCCTGATGACCATCTCAAAAGGAGAGGGCGCGGGGAGGAGAAGTTTACGTTCCTGAACTGCAAAAGTTTTGTTTGAAGGCAGGAGTAAAGGTTCAGCATCTTACTTTTCACTGTTAAACCT
>NW_017729031.1:28160212-28161650 GCF_001723915.1 Gavialis gangeticus
TCAAAAGGAGAGAGCGCGGGGAGGAGAAGTTTACGTTCCTGAACTGCAAAAGTTTTGTTTGAAGGCAGGAGTAAAGGTTCAGCATCTTACTTTTCACTGTTAAACCTGCCTTCCCACCTTGTGAGCACTCACTGGTTCAAAAGAAATTGGCTGCAGGATAAGCAAGAAAAAATAGGCACTAGAATTAGGGATGGATATTTGTCAGGGAAACTAATTGCTCCAACACAACTGACTGAGGCAGAGCCATGGCTGCTGAACCTATGACACCACTGTCAGACCACGAAGGACCTACAAAGTCACACAAGGTCCAAAAAGACAGCTTAAATAGTTACATCCAATACAGCCAGTGCTGTGTTACACAGAAGATAATAAATGATCAGAAAGGCCATTATAACAAAGAGAATGAAAATCTATTTTCATTCCACCTGGCAAAGTTATTTTTATTTTGAAGCACCTAAAGCAGACTTACTGTATTGTACCAAATTATTTGCAGTCTGTTTTGAATTTTCCCCTAAAATTGTATTTAATACAATCAAGACATGGTTAACAGGATTTGCAATAAATAGTTTTAAAAGATGCATCTCAAAAAAATTTTTAAAGTAGTTGTCACTAAATTGTGAATTTAAAAAAATAGTTTTCAAGTTTACAGAAGGTTAAACTTTATTATTCGAAAGTATTGAAAGAAAACTATTTACAGAGAAATCTTGGGCCCAGTGAAATCAATGGGAATTGTTGTCAGGATTTAATTCTGGCATTTCAAAAGACAGCTGGGTTTTTTGCTGAAGGGTAGAAGTTTTGGGGTTTTTTTAAGCAGCATAAGGATAAAACAAGAGCTAAATATTATGTTGAGTTGCTTTTCTCCTGTTCCCAGAACTTGTTCTGTCTGCATAAAACTAAAAACATGAGATAGGGAAGTTGCCAAACTTTTAAGGCCTCCCATAAAAGTATTAAAAAAGTTGCTTTATCCTGTCATTACACTTCCTGGATGTTCTTTTTAAGGTCTAACTAAGACAATTGAGAGACAATGTAAGAGCTCAGTTGCTGTGTACTTGGCCTGTCGGTGGCATCCTTTTTATATCTGATGGTGACTGAAGGACTGACTCTCCTTCACTGATGAAAGTAAGAGGTCGGCAGGAATGCTCCGACCCACTGTTGCAAAACCAGGAGGAATGATTGAGTCTGTTCAGGAGAGACTCTTGATTCAAGTTCCTTCCTCCTTCACATTGCTTGCCAGCGAGCCAATTTCAAGACCTCCTGTTCAGGGAGCTGACAGATTCTTTAGTAACCACCCGGGCATTAATAATCCTCGACAGCATCCCATGGCAGCAGTCATTGTAGGGGAAATTTTCAAGGGCGCAAAAAAAGGGAGAAATAGCACATCTTCACTGCTGAGCCCAGGAGCATCACCCACCCATTCGTCTGGATCATAAGTGTGCAG
>NW_017729031.1:28166650-28167403 GCF_001723915.1 Gavialis gangeticus
AAATTTTCAAGGGTGCAAAAAAAGGGAGAAATAGCACATCTTCACTGCTGAGCCCAGGAGCATCACCCACCCATTCGTCTGGATCATAAGTGTGCAGAGCCAAGCTAGCTTTAAACCAGCTACAGTACTGAAAGGCATGGGCTACGGTGAGACTACAAGCCTGCCTGGACACAAGTACTCAAACCTGGAAATGAGGCAATATCACTACTTTATAACAGCCCCGAGCACACATCCTAGCTCTGCTCTTGGATTCTCTCTTCTATGTTTATTGGCATGTTCTCAGGATGAATCTACGGTGGCTCCTTTGACTCATTTCCCAGATTTCACGTGCACGGAGCAAGAGAGAACGGGCAGGGCAGGCATCCCGGCAGGGCTGTGCCACAAATGATTGGAGGCCATGCGAGCTAAAATATACTCTGAAATGTGCTGTGTGGGTGTTGCACTAATGTAGCAGCTGTACTAATCTAGACAAACATTGTATTTAGAGCCATTTCAAGAGGGTGGTTCATCAGGTGCTGACAAGGGCACTGATGGGTTTTGTAGGACAAATAACATTTATTGCACATTGCAGACTGCTTCCTTTTGCAGCCTTTTGTGGGCATGCCTACACCAAACGCCAAATTTCATTCATACTGAATTTTCATCATATCAAAACAAGATGTCAAGGGGTCTGATCTAACATCTATGGAACTCAATAGGAGTTTTTCCACCTTAGTTTCCTAGTAGCTAGGGTCAGGAGGGACCTGAACAGAT
>NW_017729031.1:28168740-28171625 GCF_001723915.1 Gavialis gangeticus
CTTAAAAATGGGGACCACATTAGCTAGTTTCCAATCCCCTAGCACCTGGCCAGATGACCATGAGTGCTCATACAGCCGTGTGAAGACACCTGACTTCAATAGGCTTTCAAACATGCCCTAAGAGCCTGTTTTCTACAGGTGACATTACACATTTCACTAAGACCTTACTAAATCTGTGGCATGTTAAGCCATATTAAAGTTAGAACATATTTAAATGATTATATGTTAGGGGTTCATACCGTTTCTCACCTGCACTGCTCTGATTTGCCACTAGAGCAGAGGTGTGACTAAGAGCCTGGGCTCTATCCCTGCTCTAGTGGGGAGGGGCAGCTGGAAATGGTGCATCCTGGGATGCTGAGGGACTGAAAATTGCTTATGTTATATCCAGGGAGCAGACTGAAGTTACCCCAACATGAGCTAGGTAGCACAACCCAGAGAGTTAACCCTTGCCTGAAGTGACATAATTTTGAGATGGAAAATTTTAAGTTCATGAGTATTAACATGTAAATGCTCATGTTTTAAGTGCCTTTAGTATGGTCTAAGTGTAACGTGTAATTTCACCCTAAGACATGCTGGGCTCTTCCATCTCCTGGGTTTTGTTCATACTGAGCTATTGACCTGTCCATTAAGAATGCCCCAAATGTTGCAACCTCACCTCTTTCATTTGCCGCCTTCTAAGTGGGACTATGAAGGCATAAGGCACTGGAAAAATCAGACTCTGGCTCTTTCCTTTAAGACAAATGTTAACGTCAGACATCAGTGGCATTTTAAACGCTGCAACTAATGCCTGTTCTCAGGCACTGATACCAGTGTATCCCCTAGCAAGTACCCAGGAAGGCTTGTACATGCTTCAGTGAAGCCCATGCCACTCCATACCATAGCTGGCTGGTTTAAAGCTATCTTGGCCCTGTAACCTTATGATGTGCAATGACCCCTCTGGATTGCAGCATGAAAAGACCCTGAATCAATTCTTAATAACTCCTTGCCTGCTTGTACTTAGTAAATCTCTTAAAACTCTAAAAGCATAGGACTAGTAGATATCTTGTGTCAGATTTTTGTGACACAATCCGCATCCAAGTTGATGAAAACCCTTGACATCCAGTGACTTCAATCAGAGCTGGAAATGCCCAACATTTCTTAAAATCAGGAGCTTACAGCTTGATCCAAAGTCTATTAAAAGTCAGGTGGGAAAACTCCTATTGCCTCCACTAGATTTTGGATGAAGCCATTTGATAACACATAGATTCTGGCACCTCAGAAATATTGATATATAAGACAAATTATTGCCCTGATATCATTGAGCAATTTGAACCAAGCAAGGCGGGCCGTGGTGGCTACTTTTTCAAAAGCAGCAGACCTCCAGGTGGCTCAAACCACTCACATCTCTCAAAGCACATTTCCATCTTTCTAAAGCCCGGAGATAAACAGGCACGTCCAGCCACATTGGTATGTACGTCAAACCGCCACTGTTCTCTGAAGAGAAATACGCAAGTGCTGAATTCAGCAATTGTCTCCTCCGACCCATCGAAGTCATTAATATTTTGTAGGCAGAGGCCTTCCCAAGCCGGTCTTGGTTAGTGTGCACCGGTTCTTATATCCAGTAACACACTACAGAGTCACGTGACCTACTCAAAGGACTGCATGTCTGTTTACAGCTGGGGCTGGCCTTTGCACCAGTCTTAAAGCAGGGTTCAGACTCCCATCTCTGGAGCCTTAGTGTTTCCCGCAGAATCCCACCCTCAAGGCGCACAAGAGCAAAAATTGCACATCGCAAACAGAAGGTCCTGAGTTTTCCTCAAGGGGCTCCTGAGATGTTCAAATTCCATCTGATCCGTAATGGGGAGATCAGCGTTACTAGATAGGAGAAAGGGAGGGCGTGGAAGTGGTAGCACAGCAAAGGAGGAAAGACTGAAATGACAAAAGGGGAGAAAAAGGACTAGGAAAGCAGCAGTGCGAGGGAACGGACGGGTGGTAGGGGGGAGCCATTTTCCAGAAGGATGTGGACTCATCCAACACCCACTGAAGTAGCTGGGCATTTTGACTTCAGGAAGCTCTGCCGCAGCTCCAGACTGCAACAGGGCACTCATCTGCCAACATGGCCTTGGAAGTCTCCCCCGCTGAGGGAGCCACAGTAGTGAAGTGATACAGGCCTAGTTCAACAAGGGAGCAAGACAAGAAATGAAGGCCCCCGTCTGCCTCGGTTTCTAAGGGTCTGTCTATACTGGTTCTGTGCCACAGCCTGCAGTGCTGCCATAAAGCGCACACTGCCTGCTCACTGCTGCTCCGCGCGTGCCAGATCCCAGAAACAAAGCCAAGCAGGTGCCTTAGAGTAGCCCTGAGCACATGAATATAAGCCTATCCAAGATGGGTCATGTGCTTTGGGGTGCTCATAGCCTCACTTTCAGGCAGAAAGAAGTGAAGGCAGAGGGTGGCGGTGCTACAGAACTGGTTGTTTCTCTGAGCAACTGGAACTTTTAAAAGTCACGGAGAAAATAAGGGAATTCATCAGAAACAGCGTCCTATGTTCATTCTCCTGACCTTCCTTTTCCCCACAGCGACCAAGAAAGGCATCTACCGAGGCAATAATCCTTGTCCTGGGAGGAGACTTCACTCGGACTCCCAAGACTTAGGCCAGCTTACGCTTAAACGGAAAGACTTCAAGCAAGTCCGCAAAAACTACTTCACCAACATCCGCAAAAACTACTTCACCGTTAGGGCGGCTAGGAGCTGGAACCAACTTCCAAGGGAAGTGGTGCTGGCCCCTACCCTGGGGGTCTTTAAGAAGAGGCTGGATGCCCACCTAGCTGGACTCGTTTGAGTCCCATTTCTCTTTTTGGGGTTTTTGTTGTTCTCCCGCCCTGGCGGGGGGTCGGGCTAGAAGATCT
>NW_017729031.1:28176625-28179462 GCF_001723915.1 Gavialis gangeticus
TTGTTCTCCCGCCCTGGCGGGGGGTCGGGCTAGAAGATCTACTTGGTCCCTTCCGACCCTTAATCTATGAATCTATGAATCTATGAAAGTCTTTCCCACTTCCCTCGACCTTACTTTCCCTTTCTGTAAATAATAGGATCCCTGTTATAGAGCTCGCTAAAAGCTAGCTGAAAAGAGTCCCAGTATGGATACTACTATTGATTTTTGTCAGGGAATATCAAGTTATGTCCACGTTGATTTTTGTAGCATGTTGTAGTCACTAAGGATGCATGTGGGAGTCTGAGGAGAAAAAGAAAGAGATTCCAGAACTAAAACCAGAGGCAAAGGCTTACTTGAGCCGGTCGGAAAGCCAACTGTTCAAAAAAGCAGTACAGTGGGATGTCAAAGGTGGATGGGGTTGGAAGTGGCAGGAATGGCAGAGAATGCAGCATCCCATCACCATTTGATCCAGACCAGGGACTGTCAGAGAAGAAGAGGACTTTATAAAAGAAGGCAGCTGCAGAGGCAACAGCCAATGTAAGGATTGCAGGTCTCTGTGGGTACATCTCCATTGTGGTCTACATTGCAGCAAAGAGATACCTGAGCAGGCTTTAAACTAACCAGCATGGTGACTGAAACCAGTCTAGCTGTGGTAGAACAGACCTGTCAGCCAAGAAACTGAATTAGTTCATGCAGAGGCCTGGGATGCTGCAGCTAGACTGCTACCAGCACCCAAACCAATCCAGCCATCTCTAAACTAGACTTAAGTACAGACGCGCCTGAAAAAGCCAGGCGCTGGAGAAAGCGAGATATGAAGAGGTCATGGATAACTGAAATCATCTTAGAAAAGTAGCAGGCCTTACAGAGGCTGCAGGAGGAGGGAAAGTGAGGCAGGCAGGAGGAAGATGGGTGTGACATCTGAGAGGTGGTATGGGTGGGGTGGAGGGGGTGGTGGGAGGAAGTGGGGAGAGGACAGACATTCATAGATGTTAGGGTCAGAAGAGACCTCAACAGATCGAGTCTGACCCCCTGCCCTAGGCAAGAAAGAGCGCTGGGGTCAGATGACTGCAGCCAGACGCCTGTCCAGCCTTCTCTTGAAGGCCCCCAAGGTAGGGGAGAGCATCACCTCCCTTGGAAGCCCATGCCAAATTTTGGCCACCCTTACCATGAAGAAGTTTTTCCTGATATCTAGCCTAAATCTGCTCTCTGTCAGTTTGTGACCATTGCTCCTTGTTACCCCAAGAGGTGCCCTGGTGAAAGGATCTCCAATCCCTTGCTGCGTCCTGCTAATGAATTTGTAGACAGCCACAAGATCACCTCTCCGCCTTCTCTTGCGAAGGCTGAAGAGGTCCAGGGCTCTCAGCCTCTCCTCATAGGGCTGGTCCTGTAAGCCCCTAACCATATAAGTGGCTCTCCTCTGGACCCTCTCAAATCTATCAACATCCTTCTTGAAGTACGGCGCTCAAAACTGGACGCAGTACTCCAGCTGTGGTCTGACCAGCGCCACACAGAGGGGAAGTATCAACTCCTTGGATCTATTTGTCATGATGTGCTGATGCATGATGAAGTGCGGTTAGCTTTGCTGATGATTTCATCACACTGACGACTCCTGTTCATCTTGGAGCCCACGATGACTCCGAGATCCTCTCAGCAGCACAGCAGAGGAAAGGGGTCACTTCCCAGCCAGTAGGTGTGCTGGAGATTTTTGCGCCCTAGGTGCAGCACTCTGCACTTGTCCTTGTACTGTACCCTATTGTGTACCGCCCACTTTTCCAACCTGCTCAGGTCTGCCTGCAATCGTTCCCTACCCTCCAGAGTGTGCACTGCACCCCATAATTTAGTATCATCCGCAAACTTGGACAGAGCAGACTTCACACCCACATCCAAGTCACTGATGAACTTGTTGAAGAGTACAGATCCAAAGACCGAACCCTGTGGGACACCACTACCCACATCCTTCCAGGTCTATATCAACCCATCTACTACCACTCATTCTCTGGGTGTGGGCCTGGCATTTCCAGGGACTACCCCACCACCCCATCCTACCCCAGCAGGGTGCAGTTTTCTATCATACCCAGGAGAGGGAACTCCCTACCATACCCATAGAGCCCCCAGACCTCCAAGGTGTTGTGAGCACCAGTCTCCATCCATGTGCTGTCCTCATGGCTGCCAGCAGCAGACTGCTGGCCACTGCTCAGGGCCCTGTTGTTATAAGGAACAGCTCAGCCCTGCTCCCAATCAGGCAATTAGGCCTGATTGGGGAGAATAACCAGCTGCAGGATGTTTTGCCATTACCCACACCCCTATGAGTAATGGAGCACACCCTGTGCTCTGTTACACACAGACAGTCGCCAAGCTTATGCAGATGGGGAAATTAAAACTTTAAAGTACTCCATTAACCTCAAGTATAAGTGTAACCATCTCTTCCAGGACATATCAGCAAGGATGACCTAAGTTATACACCTCCAGTAAATCATTTTACTGGATGAAGGGGTGGGAAGCACCCTGTCCAAATTCGCGGACGACACAAAATTATGGGGTGCAGCTAACACCCTGGAGAGGAGGAACCAGATCCAGGCTGACCTAGACAGGCTGGGGAAGTGGGCAGAGAGCAACAGGATGCAATTCAATAAGGACAAGTACAAGGTGCTTCCTCTAGGGAGGAAGAACTGCCATCATACCTACAGGCGGGGGGGCGACCTTCTCAGCTCCACTGAGGCAAAAAAAGATCTTGGAGTCACTGTTGACTTCAGGATGAACATGAGTCACCAATGTGAAGAAGCAGTGGGCAGAGCCAATCGCACCTTGTTGTGCATCTGTAGGTGCTTCACAAACAGGTCCGGGGAAGTGATCCTCCC
>NW_017729031.1:28189570-28194299 GCF_001723915.1 Gavialis gangeticus
GGAAGTGATCCTCCCCCTCTACGTGGCACTGGTCAGACCACAGCTGGACTACTGTGTCCAGTTCTGGGCGCCGCAGTTCAAGCGGGATGCAGACAACCTGGAGAGGGTCCAAAGAAGAGCCACGCATCTGATTAGAGGCCTGCAGGGAAGGCCCTACAAGAAAAGGCTAAGGGACCTTAACCTCTTCAGCCTCTCCAAGAGAAGGCCAAGAGGGGACCTTGTGGCAGCGTACAAATGCATAAGGGGAGAGCAACACGAAGTAGGCGATGATTTCATCACCAGGGCACCCCCTGAAATGACAAGGAACAATGGCCATAAGCTACTGGAGAAAAGGTTCAAGCTGGACATTAGGAAAAAGTTATTCATGGTCAGGGTTGCCAGAATCTGGAACAGGCTCCCAAGGGAGGTGGTGCTCGCCCCATCCTTGGGGGTCTTCAAGAAGAGACTGGACAAGCACCTGGCTGGATCACATGACCCCAGGGTTGGTGTTTCTTTTCTTGCCTGCCAGGGGCAGGGGGTCAGACTAGATCCTTCCGACTCTATGAATCTATTTTAAACCAGGCTGATGTATTAGCACCACACAACCACTGCTCTAGTTTGGGGGCAGTCAGGTTGCAGTCCAACTGCGTTACGACACTCGTAACAAGCCAAAAGAATTAGCTCCCTGCAAGTCAGGTGAGAACAAGCAGTACCCGCCTTGAAGGAGTCAGGCGCCCACACAGAACTGAAGTTGCCTGCAGGCCAGAGCAACGCAACTGGCAATAAGCTCTGGGCAACAATTACATCTGCTTTATTTGACTCCTTTGCCACTTGCTTCACCAGTGCCAGGAGCTCTTTGGCCAGTGCTCTGTGGTTTCTTGAAGTGCTTCAGCAGTGAAAGCAGGATGCTTAAAAGTAGGTGCCAAAATATTGATTACACTGAGCTGGCACATAGGCCCGTGGCGAGGCTCTCAGGTGAGAAGAGCTGCAGTTGGCTCCAGGTGCAATGACATATTGGCTCCAGGTTGCCATGAAAAGACAGTTCTACCTATTGGCCATATTTTTTCCCTCACATATGTCCAGTTCCTGTTAGCTTCCAATATGAGTTGCTAAGACATATATGAGGGCACAGTGTAGGGCCCCCCAGCAAAGGCAATTCTTTATCACATAGAAAGAAATGTGTGCAATTCTTCTCCTAACAGATGAGAAGGCTTCGCCATTTTAGTACAGCCTGTGCTTGTTCTCTGCACCTTCCAGGTTAGGATTTTCAAATGGCCTGAAGCATCAAGCACCTAACTCCCAAGGATCCTGTTGAAAACTTCTCCCCATAAACCATTAAGGTCTCTGCTGGGCATGGAGTGAAGAAACCATGATGTATTCTGCTTAACTAGAGCCAGCGAACACCACTATAGCGTTCAAAATGGTCAGACAGAGATGAAGTACCTGACAGAAGTCTTCTTCATTCAGTTGGGGCTGGTCAGCTCTGTATAACGTCAGACTCTGCACAGCGCAACTGGCATCTGCAAGAGCGTTGTAAAGGTGCAGTTGCACACATCTTCTTTCTCCAACCAAAGAGAACAATAATAATTAATCAACCTTAATGTAGTGCACAGTTTCACACACACAAAAACAGCCAACTGACTACCAATGTTCAACAAGACCCTGAGCTCATGTCTACTTGTGGGTCTCCACTGACACCTCCATAGAGAGACATCGACACATCAGGCAACAGTAAGTCCATTATGTCTGGTTATACCCTGCCCTGAGGTTCAGCCATCAGCAGCAGCCATGATCCCCTCATGGAAAAATTGGCTGACTACAACCTCAGCTACATCATAGTCCAATGGCTGGGGAATTGGCTCCGAGGTCGGACCAGAGAGTGGTAGTCAACAGAAGTGAATCACCGTGGTGCTCCGTGACCAGTGGGGTCCCCCAAGGCTCTGTCCTTGGACCTATACTCTTTACCATCTGTATCAATGATGTGGACACTGGAGTCAGAAGTGCACTGGCCTAGTTCGCCGAAGACACTAAACTTTGGGTCATAGCGTCCACACCTGGGGACAGACTCGTGATCCAGGCTGACTTGGATAAGCTTAGTAAGTGGGCGGATACAAACCTGATAACGTTCAATACCGATAAATGCAAGGCACACCACCTCAGGAAAAAAAACCCACATCACGCTTACAGGATTATAAGTGCTATGCTTGCTAGCACCACAGCCAAAAGGGACTTGGGGGTCATGATTGACCACAAGATGAACATGAGCCACCAATATGATGTCCCAGCTAGTAAAGCAAATAAAACTCTGGCTTGCATCTATAGATGCTTCTCAAGCAACGCTCAGGATGTCATCCTCCCGCTGTACTTGGCCTTGGTGAGGCTGCAGCTGGAGTACTGCGTCCAGTTCTGGGCTCCACAATTTTAAAAGGATGTGGAAAAGCTTGAGAGAGTCAAAAGGAGAGCCATGCACATGATCAGAGGGCAAGAGAACAGGCCTTATGAAGAGAGGGTGAGAGCCATGGGACTCTTCAGCCTGGAAAAGTGCAGGCTCAGGGGGGACCTGGTGGCTGCCAATAAGTACATGGGGGTGTACATCAGGATCTGGGGGAATGCCTGTTCACCAGAGCACCCTGTGGCATGACGAGGTCAAATGGTCATAAACTCCTCCAAGACTGTTTCAGGCTGGACATAAGGAAAAACATCTTTACTGTCCGAGCCCCCAAGGTCTGGAATAGACTCCCTGCAGAGGTGGTGCAAGCACCTACTTTGGACTCTTTTAAGAAACATTTGGATGCTTATCTTGCTGGGATCCTTTGACCCCAGCTGACTTTCTGCCCCTGGGGCATGGGGCTGGACTCGATGATCTTGCGAGGTCCCTTCCAGCCTTAACGTCTATGAAATATCTATGAAATCTCATCCTGCTGGCCTTCTCAGGCAACGTGGCTGTGTCCTTTTCCTCTTTCCATTCTGGGATTTGGAGAAAGTATGACCTATTTCTCCATTGTACATATTTTGTTGAGTGTCAAATCTCATGCAAGGAAGGAAGTGACCCTCCAAGTTGCTTGCAGTATTGTTTTCCATCAGATATAGAAACTCATTTCTGTGAAGTGGTAGCAGCTCCAGGGACCCAAAATCAAACCGAGACTTTTCTTTTGCCATATCTCTCTCTGTATTCCTGCAAGTCCCCAGTGACTTTAATAACAGCTTCTTAACAGTATAGGCATTCTTGTTTTTAGTTTTCTGCTGAATAAAAATGATAGCAGGTGACAACCCATGTTCATTAGTGCAGTTCTGTAATTTGTGCTGCTAAATATGGGTTAGAAATAGAATCTCAATTTCTGGCCATTTTTTAGTTGGTGCTTTATTACTTTGATATTCTTTTCCACCAACCCACTGACTGGGGATATTAGTGACTAGTGGTAATATGTCAAAACCCAGACTTCCTTGCAAACTGCTAAAATTCATAGCCTCTATGTCAGATATATTCTGTCTAGCAAAAATGGTTCTGATATGTATGATCATCTGTTCAGTCATAGTCTAAAAAGCTCTCTTAGGAAAGCAAGAATACAAGTCTGGAACAATTAAGTAGGGGGGTTTTTTTCCAGCTAGCATAAATAAATCTGTATGCAGTTTCTTGTAGATCCAAATGTCTAGTGCCATTAACAAGAAAGTCAAGTCCTTTCATTTGACTTGGTCTATATTTTTCGCATATGCAACAAGTTTACTCCTCACTATTCTTAGGTTTTTCAATCTGTAACTGAACTTCATGCATCATTTTTAATGTAGTTTCTGTGTTGTTTAAGGAATTGCTATTCTACTATCTTTAAGCAAATTCCATCTGCTACAAAGAACTCTTCTTTAAATCAATATTAGGGACTTGGAATATAATATCCCAGCCAATCTTTGCTAATAGCCTTAACTGCTTTCTGCAACGTCCTATCCACAGCAGCACTTTGACAATCACAATCCATGTTTCATCTGAGACTAGGCAAGTTTCTGCCAGATTGATAGATAGATAGATAGACATATATATATAAAATCAATATACCAGCCTGCAAGGAGCTGCTTGGGGCTGGGGGGAGCAGGAGGACAGTGATCAGGCAGGGGGTACCACATGCATGTGCATGCACACACATACACATGGCAGCCAGGCAGCCAGCCCGCTGTGAGTACAAAAATCTGGGGAGCCGCATGCCACCCCAGCAGAGCTGGGCAGGGCGGGGGGATCTGTGGGTTGGGAGTGAGAGGCACTGGCAGGGCCAGGGGGATATTTTCTACTTAAACTATTTCCTGAGTCAGGACTGACCATCAACTGGCCATGGCCCAGCTGCCACTCACTTCAGGCCACAGCTCTACCCCAGAGAGGAGGTGTGGGGGTGGGCAGTGTCGCCTGTGCCCCTCCACCCTCCTGACATATGCTCTATGCCCCCCTCTTCCCCCCATAGACTTACCTGCAAGGAGCTGCGGGAGCTGCTCTCCACACTGCCTGGCTGCCACGTGCATGTACCCCCTGCCTGATCGCCCACCTCCTGCTCCTGCCAGTCCCAAGCAGCTCCTTGCAGGCTGAAACTCTGCCAGCCGGCAAGTGGAAACCATGGTTTCCTGCATTTTTGTCATTTAAAGAAGAATCCATTTTTTAAGGTTTGTTCCCTTTCATATATTGTTGCGACCCGTTTTTGGGCCATGACCCATGGGTTGAGAAACACTGCTATAGATGCCGACTAGTTCTTCTGAGCTCCTGCTGGTCTCT
>NW_017729031.1:28194388-28195876 GCF_001723915.1 Gavialis gangeticus
ACCCCAACCGGGGCACCTGTTAGCCTTAAGGTCTTATCACAGCCCCTGACCTCTCCTACAACTGGGTCCATGCCTTGCACATATTACCACTTAATAATTGTGCTGGGCCCTTGGCCCTAATCCGATACCAGGCTACCTCAGGCCTGTACACCCTTGTCCTGGGCAATACACTCACTGAGCCTGCTTCAGCTGCTGGGCATCCTGGCCCTGGTCTCTGTTCCTTTTATGCACAGGACCCCCTGGCCTTGGCTCTGCCCTTCCTGGGCACTGCCCAAGCTAAGCTTCAGCCTTTCTCTCTTTCTCTCTCTCTAGGCTTCAACCTCCCCCTCGGGATTAAGGCTACAGTATGCCCTGAATCAAGGCCCCTAGCAAGGCTGTAAACACTGGCATGCTCCCGGCACCCTGCTGTGGGTTTAAACCACCATGCACCCCTCAGGCACCCTGCCCTGGCTTCCACACACTCCCCTTTCAGCCATGCCCAAACCGCCGGCTGAAACTCTAACCCAGGAGTAAGGCTTCTGGCTATAACACAGACTTACCCCCTGGGTCCAGACAAAACCAATGTCTACCTGCCCACATTACAAGGCTGCCCCTTATCCCAGGTAATATTCCTCTGTGGGGCACTGATGCTGTTTGCCTTCTTCGAGACAGCCCCAGTGCCAGAGAGGAGCTCTCCTGCATTCCTTATTACCTCTTGCCTCTGCAGCCTCCAGGACCAGGCTGCCTCTCCTGGCTCAGGGCCTGCGTTTATATAGATCTCCCTACTGCCCTTGTCCCCTTTCAGTCAGGTGCCTCCCCAGCTGCGGGGGGATTTCCTGGTTTAGCTGGGCGGCTCAGCCCCAGGGCAGCTCGCTGCTGCTGGCCCCTGCAGTAAAAATGTCTTGTCTTCCATGCAGGGCTCTAGCCCCTTATGCTACCGAAGCACAGCTAGCTCTGCAGTAAGTACTTGCAGCAGGTAAATCCCTGGGTACCTGTTCCCTGGCAGCTCATAATGAGCAGCTTTCCCCACCTGAGGCTCTCCCTGCTGCTCCTTCACCCTTAGAGTACAGGAGCCTCTGGCTCTCCGTTACAATTGGGCGCATAGTCCCTGCATAATTCACCATTTCAAGGAAACTGTATTCCTTCCTTCTCTGAAAGGGCAGACAGACATGGGGTTCGGAACATCAACCTTAGTATGATCTACCCAACTGCCTTGTTGTGTTAACTCGTGTCCTAGGTATTTTCCAGTCATTACATGAAATTTCCATTTTGGTTTAATTTTGAGCCAATCGTTTTGACTCTGGTCGTGCACGTTTTTCCTCAGATCAAGGCAATATCTATGTATGCCCTCCCTTCCCCTACTATGCCTTAAAAATAAATTGTATTTTCCTGCAATATACCTCAGAATGACAGTGTGAGGAAACAGTGTCTCCCCAAGGAGATGTCAAATGTGCATAAACATTTGCTCTGTTTTTCTAATTTAATTGTCAAAATGCCATTAATACATAA
>NW_017729031.1:28200876-28206358 GCF_001723915.1 Gavialis gangeticus
GAATAAACATTTGCTCTGTTTTTCTAATTTATTTGTCAAAACGCCATTAATACATAAAACACAGAACAATATGTGCTATCAGCCAGCTTTCCAATAGTTTCTCTCTTAGTAGGCAGTGGGAAATGTTCCCTTTATAAGTATTTATTTACTTCTTTTGGACCTATAGTTAGGCAAATATTCCACTTTTTTCCCTACAATGACCAGAGAGTATATCCACAGTCTGGGCAGCCACATAAATATACTTATCTAGCTCCTCTTTTAGTCTCTGTCTCAAGGTGAGAGGAGCTTTTCTAAGAGCATAAATCATAAGACAGTTGGACCTTTTAGCCCTCTTCTGCACTGTGCAGAGCTTCCTTGTGCATAAATAATAACTTTTCCTTATTACATACTTAGACCTTGCACCTTCAATGGGTGCCACATCTTGGTAAGACCAAGGGATTGGTACATTTTTAAACCAATAACGGATGTATTTCCCCTAAGTACAAGGGGACTAAGTACAAGGGGAAACTAATGTAGCCCAAGTACACCCAGGCATGTACCCTGTCTGCCAGTGGAAGGGATGGGGTGGTCAGGCAAGTGTGCTGAGAGAGGGGCCTGCCACCTGGGAGCAGTTCCCTCTCCTCTCTACAGAGCCAGACCGAGACAAAGTGCTCACCTATATACAAATGTATTGCTACAATAAATGAATATGAATAAGAGACATTAAATAGTTGCAGTAAAATTGGTACGTGGCACCTTATACAATAATCTGCAATCAACATATTGCACCGCTTCGAGGGAGTGCAAAACCAGGAACCGGGTGATTCACAGCATATGCAATAATTAACCCCCCCTGCACAGAATAAGCATTAACACTTTGGAACAGGTAAGCCAAGGCATCAACACAATAAACACATATGAACGTCAATTTAGACAAACCCAGGTAAGCTGAGGTAGCAATACCATAGACGTACACAGGCAACCATACAGGTAAGTTCCAATAATAGGCAATAAACACATATAGGCAATGAAGACAGATAAACCCGTGTAAACTCCCTGAAGGAGTACCCGTACCTATATTAACCTCTGCAGCATGAAACGACAACAATCACAAAATACAGGGGTGCACTCAGCACCCCACAGGGTGTCCCCTGGAGCCCCTCCCCTTTAGGGTGCCGGGATGCAGACATCCCCCTCCCGCAGCGAAGAAGGGGGGGGGCTGCGGACCCTCCTCTGCCAAGCCCACCTCCCCTGCGGGACCCGCTTCCCCAGCAACTCCGGCTCCCACTCTGAAGCAGCCAAGGCTCGCCCCTGGTGACCATCCCGCGAGGGCCTCTCTCCAGCGGTGCCTCCGGCTCGTCTTGATGGCCTGGTGCCCCGTACTGAGCACCCAGGGTGCTCCCACAGGAGCTGAGCCCTTACTGGCTCTGGTTCCCCGGCCTTGCACCAGGGTCTCTTCCCCTTCCCAGGCCCTGCTCTGGGCACCGGGGCCCTTTTAGTTTAATGCAGAGCCACACTGCGGGGCTCCGGTTACTCAGCCTAGAGCTGGGGCTAACTTGAGCAGCCTTGAGCTGCTCCCAAGGCTGGATCTCCGTGTGCCGATCCACACACCGCCTACCCAACCGCTTGCCAGGTTTGCAGGCTCAAGCTGCCTCAAGCGGCTCCTAGAGCCTGAGCATCATGTGCTGATCCGTGCACCGTCGAGGCTCGGGCGGGGTCCTCTCTGGAGCCCCTCTCTCCTCACTGCCCCTCGCTGTGTCTCTCCCTCCAGCATGCAGAGCACACTCTCCTTTTATACACTTCAGGGGCTCCAGCCCTGAAGTTCCCTGGACGTGGCAGGACGCAGTCTCGAACCAGGTCCAGACTGCCCCTTGCCCCCGCCCTTTGGGGACAGGGCCTGGCCTTGCTTACCCTGGCTTGCTTCTGATTGGCAGATGGGCTCCACCAATTGGAATTGCAGAATCTCGAGCCCGGGACTCATCCGGAGCTCAAGAGGTAAGTGTGCTACACAAAGAACAGTTGCTATTGGCCTGTGTGCGCCGTAGCATCTGGAGAAGTAAACCACTACTTGCAAAATCTTATGCACCTCTGATTTAGTTAATCTATACAGTGTAAATCTCCCCTACTGTATGTATTTAGTTCATGTACTCCCCTGGTGGGGGCAAGCTTACTACTGGAAGACTGAAAGGCTACTGGAAGACCCAAGTTTTACTGACTGACCCCTCTATTCTATGTCCTTTTCAGTGCTCATATCACTATTTCTGGTACCACGCTGGCTTGAGTCCAACTTATCATCAGCATAACTTCCATTTCCTTTCACACTGATTCATCTTTCGCAGCACTCTTGCCCACTGAGTGAGCAGTGACATTGTCATCCCCTTTGTCCATACCGCACACTTTGCTGGACGCACATAAACTCTTGGGAAAAGATGTGACCCATTGCACGTCTTGCATTTTTCCCTAAGTGCTGGGTATTGTGTGGGTCTGTATTGTTTACCACGATTTGCGCAGCTTCATGTGCTGCCTTTGTGGACTTCAGCTTTGAACTTCACATTCCTGACTGCCTCATGGCTCAGTCCTTTTGGCGTCTCTCCCAAGTCCACAGCACCAGAGCACTGCCCACCCTGCAGGAATTTCAGTCTGGACTTTTTTGCAATTATTTAGCAAATTCTAACTGCTTTGTCACTTAATTCAGTGTCTGAGTTTTAACTGATCAGCATTGCACATCAAAACAACTGGTTCCAGCTGGCTCTTGTGGGAGCCTTTTGCAGGTTCCCTCCCACACCATGTGTTTTCTGCTGCAAACTTGATTTATTGGTCTTTCTTATTCAATAGTGTCATAAGTGCAAACAAGGCTGGAGCCCTTCAATACTCAGACAGAAGTGTTGTGACAGCACGTTTCATCATTTTATTGTAAATGTGTCAACATCAAAGTGGACTTTGTAATAGTTTTGTGAGATTTAAGACATGAAAACCAGGGCCAGTCAATAATATTTGTTGCAATGGGTCTCGGTACCTGATGAATTAGTCCTTCCATGCTTGGTCTGAGAATACAAGCTAAAGAAAGCAATCGGCATCAGAAGATGACTAGGCTGGGTTGGGTATGACATGCATTGTGTTCCCACTGAAGACCTTTAAAATGATTAATTTATTGCTATGGTTAGTCTTAGTAGTTATCACAGATAGGACCTAAGCCTACTTCTGGGCAATAGCTGTTACTGTCAGAAGTAAAGCTATTTGACTGTGCAGCATATGAAGAAAGATACTAATAGCCCGTGAGGTTGCTTATTGGATAATATCAACCAACCGATTAACTATCTCACAAGGTAGGGCCCAAGGAGAACAACATTTAAGGGCCAGATCTAGTGCTGTCAATTCTCTAAGCTGACTTCAGGGAGATGCACTGATTTACACTAGTTGAGGACTCAGTTCCCTCACAGAGGCCTTGAAACTGCTCCGACTCAACTTACTGGTGAAATGAATCCCTTATTTCACTAAAAGCACTATCAGGCCCATAAAGTGTTTTTGCACCCAAAGAAAGTTGAGTTTAACCCTGAATGTGTGAGCAAAGGAACCTAAGGAGACACATAAAATGGTACAACTAGCCTGTCTTGAGAGGCAACTCTGCCTTTAGTACTACCTTAGTGGGTATTGACCTGAGTGTAATTGTGCTGGTAGGATATTGTGATGGAATAGCTTTTCTCATGTATATTTGATGTCAAAGTATATTCATTTAACAGAGAGGAGAGCTATACACAGTTCTCAATAAAATTGCTTACTTTTTCTCTTGTGTTGGATGATTCAACCTCTTCCTTAGAGATTCCCATAAACAAATACCAATATTACAACCACCATTGAATGACAGTAGATGTCTCCATAGTATTCACTGATACTAGCCGGATGAGTCTGCCCAGGAATTGGTGTGAGACTTGGCTTTGCATACCTATCTTTCCACACACTGCATCTTATGTCTCCTTATACAGGTGCTTGGATGTAAAAGCTATAATCTGCAATCATGTCAGAAGTCTAGTTGGGTTGACAGGGTGAAATCAGGTGAAGACACCAGAATAAAAAGATCACTGTTTTTGTACAGGAAATGTTCTAAGTAGTCTTGGCCTTTCCTAATCTAATGTGAACTAAGTCTACTCATTACCCCCCGAGGTAGAAACCTCCATGTAAGCATTGTCCCTAGCCCTCAAAACGGTCAGCCTGCATTGTAAAATATCCAATCCCACAGCCACGTCGCTGAAGATGATGAGGGTGGATAACACAAGCACAAAGGAATCAAGGAAAAAGACTTACCACAGCCAGCTGCTCAGTTTGCAGGTTCCTCTCAGCGCTACTGATTCCCCTTTACACAGCCGAGTCCGACTATGTGGATGTCTTCTTCTCAGCCTCTCGCATTTCATCTCATGTCATGCTTGCTGCTAGTTTCTGTTACTTTGGCAGGTGAGAGTCACCAAGCATCTAGTTCCTGTGCTCATCATCAACATGAGACACCAAGTCCCTCAAAATGTTTACGGTGGCAGGCTGGAGAAAGAGAACAAAAAATAATAATAATAATAATACTTGTGGTACCTTACTCAGGGCTCTGCAGGAACAATGCTTGTTTTGCCACCCTTAGCTTCCAATTAACATAAAAGCCAACCTTGAAGACATGTCATGTAATCTTTCCCCCCACCACTGCTTGCACCACCTGCCATTTATTGGATGGAAATATTTGCCCCCCAAGCACCTCTGAGCAGATCCATTAAACACAGAAAACAACTTCCATAGAACCCATTCTGAGTGCTGGGCTTCATGATGAGTTTTCCTCAGCTGCTCTCATTTTCACTGCCCCTAACAAAGGTTGGCACTTTGGAAGAAGACAATTTCATACCTGCTTATTATGTTGCAGGGCACATGCGTCTGTAACTGATGTGACAGGAGAAGGGATGACAGCTGCTGTACTGGATCCTCCAATGGGGGGAAAAAAATCAAGCAGCAGCCTGACTAACCTGTATGGAACAGACTTGTAAGCTAAACAAAAGCACAGTAGCATCTTCAGTGAGGACTGGTGTTTGAACCAAAGTTGTTTTTACCCTGTGCATACCATATATGGGCTCTGGGCCAAATTCTCTGCTAGTGCAAACTGGTGCATCTCCGCTGGTTTCAATTAAACCAATTTCTACAAGCCGAGAATCTCACACTGTTTTTTCTCAAGCTGGAGTAGCACAGGATACCTATATAATTAGAGAGAGAGTGCCGGGGATGATTTGCAAGTAAGCAAGAGACGTGCAGCACCTTGTCTGTTGTGAAGCCATACTGGATATTGATTGTTCTAAACATGTTTGCAAGACTGAACAGTTTCATTTGCCTACAGTGCAGTGTCTTTTCTCTTGCAACTGGAGCTGGGCTCACTTTTTAAACATTTCAATGCTAGCTGCCTCTAGCATGTCATCATATTGTTATTTTCAGCCACTCAGAGAGGAGGTAGGTATGTGCTTGTGACTATAGGTGCTTA